>NC_137465.1:195548148-196748148 GCF_964235325.1 Thermobia domestica
ATGGGCACCCTTGGGAATGAATTATGTTTGTTTTGAAAATTTTTCGCTGACAGAATAAGAGTGCTGATCCTGAGTTCCATTCTCTAATAGTATTTCTTTCAAAGTAATTATGGCGAAGAAATATATTTTCCCCTTATTCCTAATAAGGATATCGCTATGAAATTTGGCACACATATTACTAATACCCGTAGTATTTTTTTTTTTTTTTTTTTTTTTTTTTAGGTATAGGTACATTACGTTGATGTACTCTTTGATGGGGCCTCGTATTTTCCAAAAGTGACTTTTGAAGGGATAATTTTCGAATTATCTCCAATTTTCCCTCCCATGTACATCAGGCATGCAAGTGAATGGTATACCATCTGAAAGTTTATTTCATTCTGAAGAAAATTATATACGAATCGTGTTTCCGAACGAACAGTGCTGAAGCAGTAATATTTTCTTTTTTAAAAGAAACCATGCATTTATAAAGGTTTAAACGCAAATGAAATTTATAATTTATTTTAGAATTAGTATGTACGTCACAGGAGTGTTATATCATTTTTACAAGAAAACAAACAACAATAAATACGGGCCGCGGTGGCTCAGTGGTAAAGGGTCCACCTCTGGTACATGGGGTCCTTGGTTCAATACCACCTTGAGCCAAGTGAGCTTTGTGGTGGACAAACAACGTGTTTGTGGGTTTCCTCTGGGTTCTCCCGTTTCCTACCACTTTCTTCATTCCATCATTTCATTCATTTCTCAACTTCACCGTCTCCTTTAGTCTAGCCGACATAACTGTGGGACGTAAAAAATCTTAGATTTCGTTACATGTTCAACAATAAATACAATCTCTAGTTAATAGTGTATTCGTTTAATAAACATTACAAAATAAATATTTTGTGCTGTTACAAAAAAAATCTACCAGTTCTTGTTGGTAATAAACAATAGCCTATACTTCTTAGCTCCATGAATTTTTTCTCTATTTTTCGAAAACTACGCATCAGAGTTATAGTCGAGCATGTTATTTTGTTTACCTCTATGGATTGTTCTGAGGTCTTATCTTTGGACAGTTTTCCGATAAATGATAATAATGTTAGAGACTTTATGTACGGGTAAAGTTGCTTCTATTAATAAAACAAAGTAGGTTGTAACAAAACGACTATCCTGAGGCTTATGCAAACTTAATCGTACTCTTCAGCTTGCATACCTTCATTAACAAATTAAAACAAGCTTGGTTACAGAACACGTCACGTACGCACTCGAACCAATTGGGAAGCGAGTACAGAAATGATTTCACTTTCAGCTTGTGACGCGCATCTGGGCAGAGTGAAGTGAACGAAAAAAAAGACTACAGAATTTCCCCTGCAGAATTTCTTCCGAAAAGATGAGCGTGGGATGTGATTAATGCTGAATTTCTCCGTCAGTGGCGCTAGGTTAGCTATATCACAATCAGTCTTGCAAAATTGGGGCAAATCTTGGAACGTTCATTCATCCTTGTTTTTCCTTCCAGAATAGAAAAAGACTAGAAAATGGGAAACTAAGTTAACGGTTGACAAGCAAACGAAAATATGTTAGAAATAAGATACATAGTGCTATAGTCAAAGTTTTACATATACGACACACTTTTTACTAACTATTTTAAGTAAATGCACAAAGAAGTGCCCTACATGACACAATTATGGTATCAGTATACGTCTTCTACTTCACTGTTTGCTCGTCAGACGGCGTTATTGTATCGGTCATCGAGGAAAATTACATTACTTATCGACTAAGCTGATTTACGAAATAATAAAGAATGCTTTCAGAATGTTTCGTCCGAAGATAACTAACCTTCAAGAGTAAACTATTTGTTGTGAATTTCTGATGAAAATTAACTTATGTCATGTTGAGGGCTCCCAGATTTTTAGACTAAAACACCGGGACACCTTATAAAAATTCACAGTATATTCATATTTATACATTTGCTTTTTGCTGAAATGTCAGAATTAACTAAATACTAAATCAACACTCACTAAAAGCAGCTAATAAAAACTATTTTTTAACTATCGTATGAATGATATTAACTTATATTATTAAAGAAAAAATTTGGAGTTTTGACAATTTCTGAGGGAGTTAATGTAAATCTGAGTTATTCCTGCTGAACTGGAAAATTTCTGGGGACGTATAATGAAAATCTGAGATATTCCTGCTGAACTGGGAAATTTCTCGGATACAGATAACATAAATGTGAGATATTCCTGCTGAACTGGAAAATTCCTGGGGATATATGATGAAAATCTGAGATATTTCTGCCAACTGGAAATTATCTGGAGTACAGAAAATGTAAGTATGAGATATTCCTGCTGAACTGGAAAATTCATGGGGACATATAATGGAAATCTGAGATATTCCTGCTCAACTAGACAATTTCTTGCGGACAGATAATGTACTTGAGAAAATTTTTGCTGAACTGGGACGCATGGGACTCCTAGCCATGTTCTAGCGTTTTCAGCGACGTATTTATTCGTAGTTATGAAATATGATCAAAATATTCTGGATCATTTTTGAAACCTCTAAGTTTTACGTCCCACGGTTATGCCGGTTAGGCTAAAGGAGACGCTGATGATGAGAGATGAGTGAAATGGTGGAATGAAGAAAGTGGGAGGAAACGGGAGAACCCCGAGAAAACCCACGAGCACGGTGTTTTTCCACCACAAAGTCCACACGGCGCGAGCTGGGATCGAACCAGATACCCCAAGCACCAGAGGGGAACGCTCTACCACTGAGCCACCGCGCAGGATCATTTTTGAGAAAATAGTTGAAAAAAAAAGTCCAAAGCTTAAACTATTCTTTGTGGTTCTTTTCGCCAAAAATCATTTACACCATATTGTAGGATTGTTAATGCCGTTTTTGTGCAATATGAAAATAATTTCCTTTTTTTAATGAAAAACGTCCGCAAAAGATTTACCTTAATGAGTAAACTTCTCGTACATTTTCCCCCATAAAATTTATTTAGAACACAATATAGAGTTGTTGTTACGTAGGAGGGTGAAGAAATATTTGCTCGTATTGTGAATAAAACAAAATTATTACAGATGTTTCCGAGGAATTAGTCATTGTTGAGTTTCACTTTCCAGTAAAGCAACCTTATTTATGGGGAAAGGGAGTGACTTAGAATTCGCCTGGCCTGAAGATTCTTACAGAAATCTTGCTTAGGCGATCAGCGGGTCCTAAGCCGAGACTTCCTAATTATTTAACAATAACACCCAAAACAACAATATGAGGTGTGATCAAAATTACGATGAATAATTTTATTAAGAAACAAGGGCGCCCATCAGGGGGGGCAAAGGTGGGTCGCTTGCCCCCTAAGAGGAAATTGTACTTGGGAATATTGAAAACCCAATAGAATTTTTACATTAGTTACAGCAAAATTTGAAACTATATTTGAAACATTGTTTATACTTCCCCCCCTTGGAAACCACTACATGGGCGCCCTTGTTAAGAAACAAAGTAACAAGCTTACATGGAATCTATATATTAATAGCGGTGCCTGTGAACAAAAAACTTCAGATCCAAATTGAAAGTGACTATGTTTGTGACTCTTAATGTCTTGAACCACCCTAACCGATCTCGATCAAATTTTTGACGTAGGTGTAGTTCTGGCCTGGGAAGTTTTTAGCTATTCACTTTGACGGTAGAACTTAGGGGAGGAGGAGTAATTATTAAAAAAATAAATAATGACGCTTGTGCCAGGAATGGATTTTACCATTTTACTTTGACGGAATAACGTAGCGGATGGGGAGGAGGGGCAGATATACAAAAATCAATAACTATAAAAAGAAAAGTTACCATGTTCGTGAGTTAACAACTCTTGAACCACCCGACCGATCTCGATCAAACTTTCAACATAGATAAGGTTCGCACCTGGGATGTTTTCATCATTTCACTTTGACAGCACAATGTAGGAAAGGGAAAATGGGGACACATATGTAAAAAGAATAAAACTAAAAGTGACTTTCTGTGACTTCATCCCGCTTAAACCACCGAACCGATTTTAATCAAATTATCAGCATAGATGGGGTTCGGACCTGGGGTGGTTTCTTATCATATTCCTTTGACGGTAGAATTTAGGATAGGAGGAGGAGGAGAGAAGAGAGATATAAAAATAAATATAACCTAATAACTCTTGAACCACCTGACCGATCTCGATCAAATTTTCCGAGCCTGGAAGGTTTTTTTTTTTTTTTTTTAATACTTTCACTTTGACGGTAGAACCTAAGAGAGGGGGAGAGGAGATTAATATATAAAAATTAAATCATTCAGACAACAATAGTGTCCTGCACTTGCGCAGGATGTGCGGGTTTGCTATAGGGATGGCCACAAAGTTCCGGTTCCAGCGATTCCGGTTCAGATCCGGTTCCAGACCTGGATCCGACAATTCGGTTCCAAAACCGGATCTTAGGAACCGGTTGCAGATGTGGATCTGAAAACCCGGTTCCAAAACCGGATCTTAGGAACCGGTTCCAGATGTGGATCTGAAAACCCGGTTCCAGAACCGGATCTTAGGAACCGGTTCCAGACCCGGATACGAAAGCCCCCAAAGACCCGTAAAGGAGGCACAAAGTTCACCTTAAAAAAATGCAAAGAGGACCATGCGCTTGTGCCTTCCCCGCCCAGACCTGCTTGTGCCCCCAGAAAAAAATTTTGGTCCACCAGTGGGTGTTTAGCCAAATGAGTTGGCCAGTTTGCCTGTTTAGCCAATGAGTTTGCCAGTTAGCCAGTTTATTTAGCCAAATGAGACAAGCGACTGCCGCGTGGGCACCTGCCTGTCGCTTCCACCATTTCATCTAGCACACTGTTCACAGCCTGCCAGCAGCTCGGGTTTAGCATAGGGATGGTCACAAAGTTTCGGTTCCAGCGGAACCGTTCCAGGACATCCCGTTTCCAGAACCGGTTCCCTAACCGGTTCCAGACCTGGATCCGAAGAACCTGTTCCAGACTGGATCCGAAAAACCGGTTCCGGAACCGGATCTTCTAGAACCGAATCCGTTCAGACCCGAAAACCGGTTCCACCAGAACCGGTTCCGGCCAACCCTAGTTTGCTAGTTTTATTTAATCCCCTTCAAAGTACTGTTCTTGGCTAGCAACGCACTTATCCCAACATTGAATCCATGACTGGAAGCACTTTTGGATTTTTTTTTTTTTTTTGTGAAGGGCGTTCAGCTGCTTTGTTGTGGCCCTTCCAATGTCAGGAATGGTGTCAAAACATTTTCCTTTCAACATAGTTTAATTTTTGTGAAGAAATCGCATGGTGCTATATCTGGAGAGCACAGTGAATGTGGGCCGACAGGAATATTTTTCGGCTCAAAACTCGCAGCTCAAAAGCAAGTTGTGGTACGGCACGTTTTAGTGGTAAAGAAGAAGGCCATTTGCCCGTTTAATCGCTGGTTAAAATGCTTTCCACGGACCCATACGAGATGTTTAGTTCTTCGAAAAGCTCTCCAATAGTCGTTCGCCTGTTTGTACAAATCATTTGTGCCACTTTTTGCACGTTTTCATCTGTTTTTGATGCCGAAGGACGTTCCGATCATTCTCTAGTTTTCAACCGACTTCTTTCCGCTTTTGAATTTCTCATATCATTTGTAAACAGTCTTCACTGCCACCGTTTCAACACCATACATACAACGAAATTGAAATTTCATGAGCTTATTTGGCAGCTTTTTTTTTTTTTTCAGCTTAGAACAACACTTAGAAGTCTTCATCCCGGCGAAATTAAAATACAGCTAATTTTACAGTAATTATGTGATATCTTCAAATAGATAAAAGATAATTGAAATATGGAACAAGAGCGCCCTAGACAATATTGTTTTGCGTGAGGTACCGTTATCACAAGTCACCTAGCGGCTTTCCGTTTTTTAGCTGTTTAGAAACGCGAAAATAAATAACGATTTTCAAACTGGCTCGAAATCGAAAGCAGATAAGTGAGTCGCAATAACGGTATCTCATGTAAAATTATATTGTCTAGGGCGCTCTTGTTCCACATTTCGATTATGTTTTATCTATTTGAAGATATCACATAATTATAGTGGGGTGGGGGGACACTGAACAATTTCATGGTAATTTACCTTATACTCAAACGGTTCGCAACGAATGGAAGAAACTTTACATGGAATCGAAACCCCAATATGTTGTTCAACACTCGGTGCAACCACTGCGCGATATCTGGTATAGAATGGATGCTACGTGCATATGAACACATGTGTTCTGTTCAGAGTCACCCACGATTGAGAGGTGAAACTGAACAAGGGTCGGGTGATACTGAACATTAAAAAAGCACTAAGAATATGCAGAAATACTAAACGTATATATTTTAGGGAAGAATAATCTGCATGATCTGTAGTCAAAACAAAATCAATAATATATCTACTGTGTAATAAAACTCCTTGGGGAACGTAGACCCCGTAGAACTAAGCAATGCTGACATGTGCTCACGCACTGGTTCTACATCGTCCACAGATAAAAAGTACATTGTCACCAGTGCTCACACAGACTATGCGGTACCAACGACTGAATCTTGAACATTGGATCCAGTTACCTATTACAGATAACCCAGGACAGAGAAATGAAAGCGCTTGCTGCATTACATCACGTAATTAACGAAATATTTTCTCCTTTCTCGGCGCGTCACGAACACTGCATTTAAACAACCTTTGTTTGCCACAACACGCTTTGGTTTATTGTTGAAAGAAAGGTCAGTCTCTTCCACGTTGTAGCTGTGTTCCGGAGAGTTGACCAAGCCAGTGCCTTCTACGGTTTGATGCAGGAGATCAAAATATTCTGTGACAACTTCCTTGTTGAAACCTTTTGCTCTTGTAAAAGATAGCTGTTTCAGGATTCGTAATAATTTAGGGTTTCGTTTGAGAAACAATCGAAGCCAATCTTTTCCCGCCGATCGCGTCTCCCTGTTGAAAGGATGTTTCAGTGCTTTCTTTTCAGCGTAGTCAATAGCGGCTTTTCTTACATTTTGCGGTGTTATAGGGAAAGCTTTCCGTGCCATCTTGAGCAACAAGTTTGCCATTTCGTCTTCCTCTTCTTTTACAAACACGGGCTGACCTCCTTGTCACCCCCTACTGACAGATTTCAACCGCAAGTGTAACGTGCCCTTGGGTATCTCGTATTTCTCGGCAGCCTGGCAGAGAGACAGTTTTTTTTTTTTTTTTTTTTTAAATTTCCTCGAAGGCTTGCCCCATTGTTTGCTCATTCCATCGTTCGTATTTTGTGCCATTTTTTCCTCTCTTGTAGTATCTGGGCAGCTGTAATGAAACATGAAACCCTGATAAGGCACTGTATACAAATTGTACAGTAAAAACATAACAGCAATACAAAGCTGTGTTCAGTGTCACCCCATCAAATCTGTTCAGAGTAGCCCCACAACGCAGGTTGTCGGTTAATTGTTCGTAATGTTTTACAGATGGCAGCACCAGTCAGCATGTAGCAGTCAGGCATGACTAAATCCGCTCCAAACATCCATGCATCAACAACGTGGTTCTGCGCTGTCTCTCATAGAAATTACACACTATATACACAAGGTCTCAAACTACAGTATGGCTATTTCATTACTTGATCCTTACATTTGTGTTTGTCTCTTTCGCTTTTCTCTCCAAAACAAACGTGAGTTCCTCACGTCGCACGAATATTTAGCTCACCACACAAACGTCTTTCAATTCCACCACTTTCTACCAAACTCAAGGTGGCGGTTTTTGGAAACAACTGACAAACGTTAATATGTTCAGAGTCGCCCGCCGTTCAGAGTCCCCCACCCCACTCTACTGTAAAATTAGCGGTATTTTAATTTCGCCAGGATGAAGATTCTTAATATTGGCGCACGACAGACACTCTTAACACGTCCTCACTCTTTTGCCTTTGGATGCCAACTAACATGTCACAACTCGTTCAAACTCCACACTAACTGTACCAAAGTTTTAGTCTACCGGGCTTACTTGTTGAAATGTCACTGTGTTACAACATTCACCGCACTTTTTGATCACACCTTCTACATACTTTCGGATGCAGTGGCGGATCCAGGGGGAGATCGGGGCAATTGCCCCCCAGAAGAGGAAACTTTTTTATTTTATATATATATATATATATATATATATATATAAAACCCATCCCAGAGTTTGAAGCTCTTAAAAGTAGCTCTAAGTAGCAATATGACAACCCCCCCCCCCCCGCAGAAGTCGGTCCTGGATCCGCCCCTGTTCGGATGCCAGGCTAGTGGCTATACTGAAGACCTTTTATATAGAAATAATTTAAGCAGTTATTATATTGCTATGAATCGAATCAAGAGTATTGAGAAAAGGTCAGTAAATTTGCCGTGTATTCTAGCAGCTTGCATACTCAAAAGCTCTATCATACTAGATCTAATAGTAATCACAGGGGTCAATGGATCCCGATCTAAAAATAGGAGCGCTAAGTAACAAAAATAGCCGTTTCGCAAATCTCATCCAGCAAATTAGGCGGCGGAAATTATCTGTTTCACCATAGAGGAAGTGGAGAAAGCACAGTTTCAATCGAGGGTCATTCTCAATACTTATTAACTTCTCTCGGAGAGGACGAGGCCAATAAGGATGCAAGTAATGAGGGTCGCTATGGCCGGGGGGTTTTGTGTGGGCGAACCGTTCGTCTCTCTGAATACTGAATAAAGAGTTTATTGAGAACATTTTGGACAGATGAAGCTTCATCTTCCCACGATGGAATGTGTTGCCAGAAAGCTACGCCCTTCGAAGAGTCATGTAAAAGGACATTTCAATAGAACTATTGTTTCTAATATTAATTACGCTAGATGAATCTTGTCAGTGAAATTGTGTGATTGCCGTTGTGCTTTGAGTGCTTATGTAACAAATCACATTAGAAAGTGTACATTTTTTCACAAAATAACAATGAATTGCAGCTAAATTTAGACCTACTTACCAACAAACATAGCACAAAGGATTTGGTTTAGGATTAGGAATTAGATTTTTGGGCTGTCGGTATCTATGATTATTTAGAACGTCACATGTATGAGGAATGACGTCGCTCGACGATCACACGAAAAAAGTGATTGGGGAAGGATGGAAGAAAGTGACCTGGGACCATTATGTTACGTACTATCCCAATATTTGCCTGGTGTGAATGAATGCAACCCAGGAAAACCTCACTCAAGATGACTGGCCTGACACTTCAAGCGAGTGTCCCCACCGGAAATCGAACCCGGGACCGCCAACACCAAAGGAGAGCTAGTTAGCAAACGTAGCACAAAGAATATTTCGATGTGCAAATAAGAATCATTGACATTAACTAGCATTCAAATGGGGTCACGGTGGCTAAGTGGCAGAGCGATTACCTCTGGTGTCTGAGGTCCCTGGTTCCATTCCAGGCCAAGTAAGAGTGTGGTGGACTACATCGTCCCTGTGAGTTATCTAGGGGTACTCCAGTTTCCTCCCACATTATCATTCCATTAATTCTCCCATAATCATTCACTTACCTTAATCATCCGTTTCCCTTAGCCTAAAGGACATAAAATCGAAGGACGTTAAACTGAAAGGTTTCATTTTCCTTTCATAATTTGTAAATATATAACCGTATTTCGGGACCGCAGTGGCTCAGTGGTAGAGCGTTCAGCTCTAGTGTGTGGGGTCCCTGGTTCAATCCCAGCTCACACAAGTGAACTTTGTGGTGGACAAACACCGTATGTGTGGGTTTTCTAGGTGTTTTCCCCTTTCCTCCCGCTTTATTCATTGCATCCAGCTTGATTGGGAAACATACAAGCATACTGCAAGCTGGATTCCAGTAACGAAGTTACATGGGGGCAACCTTGCATTGAATATTCCATTCAACCTTGACGTAAGCGTTTTACAAGTGAAGTCAAGGCAATAGCCAATGAACGGTCAGTAATGCTATAGCGCTCTGCGAAGAGTCTAAACCATCGCTTGTAAATATACAACAAGAGGCAGATTGTATGAAAGCATGAGTTTCAAGTGCAAGCGTAGAAAGCCAAAAGCCAAGCACGTGCCAACTAGCCGAAAGCTTTCTTGTTAGTAGGGTTCTCTTTTCCTTTCTTTTTTCCAAAGATTTCTTCGCGTTAGATTCTGGATCTTACCTTCACAAATGATTTATACAATACGTAAGCTTTTTTTTTTTTTTTTTTTTTTTTTTTGTGCTTGGATGCTTGTCGACAAATGAACAGGATCGACTGTTCCAAGGAAGTGCCCTAGTCATGGGTTCTGAGGGCCAGGATCTTTCTTCCGGAAATCCTAAGTTTTCTGTAAATTAGCCTAATTTTACGGATGATTTTACAAATTTTAATATAATTTATCCTCATATTGAATTTTTATCCCCGAAGGACCTCTCTTGAAATAAATTCCTGTGTACGTACGGTACCTGAGTTGTGCCGTTCTATAAAATATCCCATACTTAGGAGGGGGGCACCAACGGGAGGTCCACCGGTTCCGGACTATCACCCCAAAAACTTCCTAACTCAATATACATTTCTATAGTTTCTCAATAAAACTATATTTCTTTAAGAGGCAAATGATGTATGTAGCATGAAAATTTGATCTTACACTTCATCTGTACTCTTTCTCTTATTTATATATATATATATATATATATATACAGTGGCGGATCCAGGATGAGATCAAGGGAGGGGCTAAACCATAGTTTCCCGTTTTATCCAGTATAAGGCAGGATTCAAGCCCATTTTATCCAGTGTAAACCTGAGCGTCAAGGGGGGGCTATAGCCCCTATAGCCCCCCCTTAGATCCGCCCCTGTATATATATATATATATATATATATATATATATATATATATATAAAAACAATTTAGTTCTATCGTTTTTCCCCCTGAAAATATAGGTGGAAGTATTTTACATTTACTTATCGTCTTCTCGGGTGCAGAATAATATGCGTTCAATACTACATAGACAAAGTGGTTTGTAGTTTTGGACTCCTCCAAAACTCGAACTCCTCCCAACAAAAATTTCTGGGTGCACGCTTCATGCTTAACATAGTGTGGAAGTTTAATTCCAATCTCATTCCTTGTATCGCATATCGATCCAATTTAATAACATTAATTAGTTGCAATTTAATACGAATCCTTACTGTGTAAAATTATTAATTTTCCTGTCTCATTAATCTTACTGTAGAAAAAAAAAAGCAGCATAGAGGAAATTTCCAAGTTATTATTGCCCTTTCTGCTTCCATGCAATTATTAACTCAAACAGCTCACTCACCTACACACACACACACACACACATACTGTTTTGTATCTCCGCTTTAGACATGTCATTATCAAGCTACCTACTTACATTTGAGGTTCTCCACAACATTTTAGATTGTTAGTAAGTTTCTGACAATTACATCGCAACACACTGTTTACAATAACAGCGGACCGGAAGGGTGTTAACAAACGATGCAAAACGGAGGAAGTCATGTCCACAATGACAAGTTAAACGGTCTCTTTGAAAAAAAAAATGAATCAGTAAACACAATTTATCAGAGTTCAGAATATATTTTTTTTTTTTTAAATTAGAGTACTCCAGTAGTCAATTTCCTTTACCTTATTCATCCATGCTTGCCAACTCGCCATTACTTCTTTTTCTAATTAACAAGAAACCAGAAGAATATTTACAATGAAAACGGACGGAATATGTCAAGAATAACAAGTTAAATGGTCTAAAATAATGAATCCGTAAAGACAACTTGCTAAGACTAAAAAAACCATCAAATGCAATGGAAGTTACATCGATAAAAATTTAACCATCACGCTGGTTTCCAACAGCTGTGTCGTGACACACTAACAGAATTTAAAAATAAATTTTATGCCTTGCAGGCGGTTTATAGTACTAAATTGTGTGCTCTGAATAAATTTTGAGGCTCTGAAAAATTAAATTTATTGTTTAACGTCCCACTCTTATGTACTATTGCGATAAAACTTAAATGTTTATCTATGTGAGTTCCCTCAAGAACCGCCACTGAAGCACATGAAACATTGAGAGTATCTAATTTCATTTATCTTCTTCTTCCATTCTTCCTAACTTGCAATTATATCTTCTTTTCTTTATTTTTTTTAAACTTCAGTTTTAACTCTTGATCATTTAGTATTTCTTTCTTTTTTTTTTAAAAAAAAAAAAGACTTGGCGTTACTTCTTGCACGAACGAAACCTTCCACAGAGCTGACAGTTTTAATTCCACACTTATTTTCGCGCCATTTTTTGCTCCAGATTTTTTTCTTTTCCACTTTCCTGTCCCGGGCTTTTTCAACTGCGTGTACCAGCCAAAAAAGAAAAAAGAAATCTTCAATCTCGACCAATCAAATTCTAAATTGACTTGTCCCTTTTTAAGGACCGACCGTCTCTTACAATCCACAAAAGGATGTAAAAAAAAAAAAAATACTAGTAGTGCAGCCGAGTAAAGTGGAAGTGTTGTAAAAAAAAAATTTTTCGTTCACACTAAAATGTTCGTAGTAATCAACAAGCGAACTTTTTTTTTTTTTTTTTTTTTTTTTAAAGTAAAAGGTGTGTTACATAAGAAATGGTGTAGTGGGAAGAACGAAAGAAATTTAAGAAATCCTGGAAACGATTTCTCTCTCTATCTTTAAGAAGATTCTTCTCATTGGAAATTCTAAACGTTTTCTCCTTGAGCTTTGAGCAAGGTGCGATTTTTTTTCTTATTATTTTCCTTTCCTTTCAACTTTTAACCCCTTCTAACAATTTCTCTTCCCTTTTTAAACTTATTTGTAGTTTACTTACACAGAAAATAACCTCGAGAGAGTGTAAAAGGCCTAGTGGAAATGGACTTTCTTTTAAGGCACAATATGTTCTCTCTTTTTTTTTTTTCCTTCTTTCTACAAGTAAACTTCAAAAGAACTCCACACATATAACTAACTTTACACTAGCGACTCCAGAGATTTTTCTCTCCCCGTTATTTTCGTCTTTCGTCTTCCTTAATTTCTTTCTCCACACTCTATTCTTACTTTTTCACTTTTTTTTCCATTTATTTACTTACGTCATTATTCTTTTTCCTTTTCATACTCTCTTTCGTCCCCTTATCGTGTAAATTACGGTATCTTCATTTTACTCATTCTTATTCTTACATCTGCCTTCTTGCCGGTCGTTTTCGCAATAAAGGAAGTTGTCGATATCATTAGCATGTAATCCTGTGGTACCTTATTAACATACTTTGATCTGAACTGATTTTCGTCCTTTGTTACTTTAAATAAAGAATTATTTGTACGCTACTCATTCTCTAGATTCGTTTGTTTACATGAAACTTTGCTGTTAGATTCTTCTTGCTGCTAACGATCGCTATTCTAAAAAAGAGAAACAAAATTTGCAAATTCACTTTAATGTAAAGACAAAAATTGTCTTGTACCGCCAAAAGCATAGACCTATATATTACGAAAAAGAGATTAAATGTAATTAAAACATAAATTTGAGTATGAAGAAGAATGAAAAAGCAATGATGAAATGTTAGTAGAAATTTTTCTTCTTCTCAGGTTAACAATCTTCAGATCTTTTTGTCTCAGCTTTTCACTCTCACCTATTCTGAGCCAGACTTTTCATTTCCATGTAGGATGGAACGGTGGCTCAGTGGTAGAGTGTTTACTTCCACTGCATCTGTAGTTCCAGGCCGGTAGCCTGCCCAAAAATGTACGGGGAGCTCGGTAGAAGTTAGGGGGCCCGCCCAATCATATTATAGTTCATCACCACATTATAGCTCATTTGCAAGCCTACCGTGAAAATTTTAAGGGAGCAGTGAAAATTTAGGGGGGCCACTCTACCCCTCCAGTGGATACGGATCTGGGTAGTTCTGGTTCGATCCTCGGCCAAGTAAGTTTTTGGTGGACAACATCGTCTTCGTGGGTTTCTTTGGGGTATTCCCGTTTCCTTCGACACTCTCATTCCATTAATTCTTCCATCATCATACACTTGTTTTAATCATTATCTCCCTTAGCCTGAAAAACATAATCGTAGGACGTTAAAGAGAAAAATTTCATTTCATATCTATATACATTTTGTTCCCTGAATCTTGTATTATTTGGCCTGTATAGGACTATTTGAGTTATGGCCTTTCTCTAGACTGCAAAAAAGATAATAAATAATTAAATAAAATAAAATAAAATAAAATAAAATAAAAATAAAATTTAATAAAATAAATAAATTAAATAAAATAAACAAGCTACTTTTAGACACAGTAGCACACTTTACACATTACCAACACTCTTTAAACACCTCCAGATTACATACATTCACCCTTTTAGATATGTGTTTTGCAAGTATGTCTCAGATGTATTTGTCAAATGAGACATCATTCTGTTTTCTGTTTGCCTAGAAGTATTTTAAATATGTCATACTAGACAAAAAGTCTACTTTTTTTTTTTTTTTTTTTTTTGAGAATTAATGTTTTTGGACACGCAAAGCGCACTTATAAACACTATTTCATCAAATTTCTTCTCAATACCTGTACTAAAAGTGCTTAAATGGTGTTTTATTTATTATTATTATTATTATTATTATTATTATTATTATTATTATTATTATTATTATTATTATTATTATTATTATTATTATTATTTTACGGTGTAGGGATTTTTCTTCTACTATTCCCTTCATACTCAATTGTATGATTCTTCTATATCTCATAGAGTGTCCAATCATTCTATTTCTTCTTTCAAAATACTGTCACTGCAGACATTTATAATTCTCAACATTTTTATTTGTACCTTAAATACATATCTAGTATTTTTACCATTCTTTTATAACAAACATTTCAAAAGCTTATATTCTCCATTTTTAACTCTTCTCGTCGAGTTCGTACCCTACACTCAAACAACGCCATAATCCATACATGATTTCTTTTATCAGTCTCTTTTTTGAGCTTTATGTTGATGTCTCCGGCTAGAAACTTCTGTTTTTCTTCGAATAGCGTATTTACCGGTACCTGAGATATTCTGAATGGTACATCTTTTTCAGGGCCGCGCCGTGGAAAGGGGGACGAGCAGGGCGACGGCCCCGGGCGCCGAAGTAAGGGGGCGAAAATTCGGGAGAAAAAAGGAAAAAAGATAGGAAAAATAGCTTGGAATATATGTATGGGGGTGCCGTCGTATACTCTCGCCCGGCGCTGATTTTCCACGGCACGGCCCTAATATTGTTTGTATGAACTATTGCAAGAACAGTTTAAGAATATTTAACAGAAAATTTACAGGACATCACTAAAGGACTAATTATGTTATACTCAAATGATTTGGTGATAGCTTTTTAAAAAAAGACAGAAGGCAGAAGCTTACAAGGAAACTTTTTCTGGTGTCACACGAAATGTGGAACGAGACTATGGTCAATAGATTTGTGTTAGTGAACACGAAAATCCATAGGCGGGAAAAACACACGATCGCAACCATTCTGTACTTATGGGGGGGGGAAGAGTAGGGGCACTGGCAACACAACACATTGTGGATAATGACACGAAATGTGGCGCGAGTTGGATGAAAATATGCATAAAAGCACAGTTAAAAATATACTACGATGTGACATTATATTCGACAAATACTCTGACAACAAATACTCTGACACCAGAAAAAGTTTCCTTGTTAAAATTAGTCCACAATGTTAAAGGCAATGTAGAGTCGTTTTTTGCATTATATTAAGAGATTGACTAACGTGTGATTCTAGTCAAATCACAACATGATTTAGTTTAAGAAATTGGAGCGATTGGGTCTAGTGCGGTGACCCGTACTTTTTAATTCGATTTTCGACTGGAGGGACATAGCGGGGTCAATATTTAAAGTACGTATATGTACACTGAACTAAATTGTCTATGAGGTAGACAAGCGAAACATATTACCTGTTGTCCAGGTTTCATACCTTTCGGATCTTTAAATTCTATCGCATGGATTTTTACTCTTTCCAGGGCGAGGAACAGGCGTGTCACCTGTAAGGTGCAAAAAACCTTACAGGAAGAAGCTTGATCGTTCCAATGATCAAGGCTAAAGTAAGTAATATTTCGGTTCTGGTTTCAGGTGGCAGTGATAGTGTAGCGATAACGTAATGGAGCTATGACTAATACAGTTGTCCAGCGTAGGTTCGAATCCTGTTCACGCCAAAGTTGCAAGTCTTTTTACAAAGTGATAGTGAAGAATCGATTTCTCATATTAGACGTGCAATGCTTTAGAATGTGGAAGCAAACACCTTTATCATGATAGAGACGATTTACGAATGTTAGTTGGGAAAGGGCAAGGGATTTACCAGGATATTTGAAACGATTGATCTGCAGTAAACACTTTTCGTGTTATCGTTCTCAGAAAGAAATATTTCAGCATTTGTTGGACAGAGTTTGGGTAAAGCAATCGGTGGTCTAGTGGTAAAGTACCAGACTTCCAAGCGGAAAATCGGGGTTCGATTCCCCGTCAGGTAGTATAACTTTTTCGCATAAAATAATGGCTGCAAACACAGATTTATCTTCTGTTGGAGAACTTACAAAAGCATCACTGCCGAGAATTCGAATAAACAGTGTGTGTGTTCTTCATCATACACTTTAATGATAAGTATGTTTCATTTATATTCGTCTCTCTCTCTTCCTTGATGTTTCCCTATCCTGTCTTTGCATCTTTCACTTCTCCCCCTCTCTCTCTCACACACACATGCTCTTCATGTGCCTATGTATATTCCAAAGTTAAAACGGAGCAAGAGACCGATAGACCTGGTCTGGAAAATGTAATTAACTGGCAACTTCAGCTTCGAGTTTTTGTGCTCTGGGAATAACATATCCAGTCCTGGTCATCTCTGAAGGAAATACTGTTTAAACGCAAGGGAATAAGCAAAATATCTTTTTTATCATCTGGGTTACCGAGTCTCAGTCGAATTACCGGGTCACTACAGCTTTGAATCCTCGACCAAGTGGTGGTCCATAAGCTAACCAACATCATCCGACTGACACTATGATCCGTTTGAACTCTAGCGTGTTCATTTTATCTGTGCAAATTACAACGTTATATCCGCAAGAGATGAAAGTGATACTGGATGTTCGGAACAGATAAATCTTCGGAAAAAACTAGAGAATAGCAACCTCTTTGGTTATTTGAAAACAAAATGTTATTTATACTAGTTCGACACAAATTAGTTTCCATCATTAGTGATTTATTCATGTTGAAATTTGAAACATGCAAGGTCTGCTATATCTATAAGGAACATCCAATTTTCCATTTGAACATTTGTAACTTTTCATTATGATGCGGTTTGAACTTTTAATATAGGATATTTCTGATAAAAATTTACCAGTAAAATGGCACTCATTCAATTTTATCTTTCTTTTTTTCTTTCCTTTTTTTTTTTTTTTTTTTTTTGTTCACTTTGTATTAGTAGTCTGGAATGGATTTATTAGAATGTGGTTTGGATCTGGTTTGCGTCCAATGAACACTACCGAATTTACAACCGAACCACGCGGAAACAAAGCACTTTTGACATTAGTGTGTTAAACTTTTGACATTATCTTAGATGTATCTGTGAGATCTACAGTTCTACTGGAAATTGAATCTTTGAGTTTTACGTCCCACGGTTATGCCGGTCAGGCTAAAGGAGACGGTGATGATGAGTAATGAATGAAATGGTGGAATGAAGAAAGTGGGAGGAAACGGGAGAACCCCGAGAAAACCCACGCACACGGTGTTTGTCCACCACAAAGTTCACTTGGCGGGGGCTGGGATTGAACCCGGGACCCCAAGCACCAGAGGTGAACGCTCTACCACTGAGCCACCGCGGCCCCTACTGGAAATTGAGTATGCTATCCTTTATGAAAAAGACTTAATGAATGTTTCCAGCATCCTCTATATATTCGAATAGTCCTGAAGAAAATATATAAAAACAAACTTATTTCTATATTACTGTTGGATTGCTGGTAACGAAACTTTATAATGTTAGGTTGTTTTCTCACTAAGTTTAAAATTCCACATTTTTATCTGTTCTCCCTTTTCTTTTTCTTCTTCTCTCGCCTTCTTTCTTTCTTTCTTTCTCTCTCTCTCTCTCTCTCTCTCTCTGCCTCATTTCTGAACCTCTGTGTAATAGACATCCATTGGTTTCAATTTTTCATTGTGTGTGTTTCAGTTTCTCTCTGAATCAACTTATGAATCTTGTTTCGTCTCGGTTTTGTTATTTCATTTTATCGATACTATACATGTGTAGTTTGAAATTAGAATTGCGTTCATGCTGTTAGCTAATTTTAGTATGGGAGAGAAGAAAGGAGTAGAGAGAAGGCGTCTCTTTACCAGACACGTTTATGGGATAAGAATGTGTATATTGGGTGGCATAGCTGCACGGCGTTAGCTGTAGCAATTTTTTTGATGCGGAGTGTACCATCTGGTGGGAGTAACAAGAACTTTTTGTAGTACTGTGGATGCAGTGTCAGACTGTTGTTTATGACATGTGAGTCGTACAATCTAGCTGTAAGATGCACAAAGAAGAGGAAAGCAAGAAGAACATGTTTGACTGCTAAAAGTAAATTCTTTGTATCGTATTATGAATGCAATTTCCCCTTTAGAACACTTATGTATTCTTACGGCGAATATCTATGTTCAACACGTGCTTTTAGGGCTTCAACACAGAAAGCCGATTCCATGCACTAGGTTAAGCGGGCTTGAGTAAGGAGATGGAACGTGAAAAATGGCCTGTGTTTTTAACTGGGACATTTCGCGTGGGGACAACGGGACAGTGTTTCGGTTGTCCCCACTGAATATGTTTTTGTATGTAGTGCTTCAAATAGTGTAAAAGGTTAATACATTCTTTCTTGTAAACCTAATGGCAGTTAATCGTAAGGACTGTATTACAGGCATTGTTCTCCATTAAAAATCTACTTAACATTAGCATACTTTATGTTCATCGCCTTGTGACTAGTGTAATCAACCTCACTACTATTTACTGGATGCTTCATGTTCACCAAGTTTTCAAATTAGAACTAATAACAATAAAAAATAGAAGCATTCTCAACATTTTTCTCATAATTTTTGTCGATAGGTCGATAGGTCATTAGGAGTAGGAATTAAAGTAGGTCCTAAGTATGTTGTTTCTTGTTTATGTAGTCATATGTTTAAATGATACTGGTTTACCATGTAATGTTGATCATTTAATGTAAATTCACCATTATTTACATATATATTACTTTGTCCCAGTTGACCTGCCAATGTGGACAAATGGGACAAAATGCACTATCGAAGTAACTAAAACAATTTTTTTATTAAATATTTTTCTGTTGATCTCCAAAAAAAATGTGGACTGGTCACAAAGAATTAATCTTTCATATGCCACCTTTGGCTTTTCAATTGAAGTAAAATTGTAGGTTTAAAAAATCTCAAATGAAAATTGTCCGTTATCCTCAAGCATTTCTTTACTCTCACCCCCATTTATGCAAAGATGTTGCATAAACATTATTCTCCCAACGCGAAGAATGGGCATTAAAGCTAGTATTAACATAACTTTAAGGTTGGTTTAAAGGGAAAAGTTTTGTCGATAGATGGAAGTATAATCTTCGTATCTCTTCCATGTATTTTTTACCTTTCACGAAAATTCACGATTTCTGTTACAAATTTCAACCTACAGACTTCAAATGTTTAGAAAAGTAACTTCATAATCTATCGAAGGCAATAATCCGTGCCGATTTTTTATTAAGAATTTTCTTCATTGTTTAAATGGCTTGATTGTTGAAATGCATATCTAAATCTTTAACAGTGGAACTGTTTCAATAATGAAGAAAATTCTCAATAAAAAATCGACACGGATTGTTCCCTTTAATAGGTTATGAGGTTCCTTCTCTAAAAATTTGAAGTCTCTAGGCTGAAATTTGTAAAAGAAATTGTAAACTTTCGTGGAAGGTAAAAAATACATAGGAGAGATAAGAAGACTGTAGTGACATCTATCGACAAAACCTGTCCCTTTACACTAACCTTAATGCACTCTCGGAACCAAACGCAGATTAAGACATGTGCACTTATCATTCTGTTTACAAGTAATCTGGGAATCTGTGTGCAAGGGACACCTAGTAAATAAATCAAACTTCACACAGAAACTTCATTTCCTGTATTAACTATTCCGGATACGCGCCACTCACGCCAAGAAGAAATTTATTTTATTTTGAAGATTCTTCGTCCCCACCTAGCATCATCAAGAACTCGTGCGTGTTACCGAGATACTTCCAAATGTATATAGTCTTTCTTTGTAGCGCCAGTATTCATCTTTTATCGAAGAAAATGACTTACAAATAAAAGCTATCAGCAATTTTCTAAAGTTTCCTGGTGTTGTTTATAGCAATTACGACAAGAGCGACATCTCGTAGCTTTTTCTTCAACATCTCTTGGTGTTAACGTTTCCTTCTGTGAACACATGTAGTTAAACGATCAATGATATAGCGGCAATCAACAACAGCGCAGCAGGAACATACTTTTTTTTATCCCCCTCTCGAAAATGTTTCCCCATTTTCCTCACCCCCATTCTCTCTCTCCTAATTTCTTCACCTCTCTGTCCAATTTTCTCCCTTTTAGATTGAAAATAAAAGAAAGGAAGAAAAATAGGTGAAGGATATTTTTTTTTTTTTTTTGAAAGAACGAAATCTTAGAAGCGTAATTAGGGGAAATGAAAGTGTCCTAATGGTCAACGTACACAAGAATACGCCTACTAGATTACGCTCAATGCAGATGACAAAAGATGAAATATTGTGATCAGAGTTGCCAGAACTATCTATTTTATTTTGCTTAAAATACTTTTTTTTTCTTTTTTTGAGGGGAAAGGGCTTTATAACGATTCTATTCGAGACACAATTTAATCTACTATTTATTGGATATATTATTACATGGATTTTTCATGTATAAATAAATAATGTAATATTATTTTGAAAAAACAAACTTAATGCATGTAACTAACTAACTGATTCTATGATCTATAGAGCCCGAAGGTTTAATGCCGTGTTTACAAAAGCTCTCCACTACCTTCTGTCCATAGCTAACTGCATCCAGTTTCTACTTTGTATTTCTATTTCTGCGAGATCTGTCTTAATATTGTCCTCCTATCTGCACCTAGGTCTTCCTAATGGACGTTTTCCGATTGGATTTCCAGTTAAAACTTTAAAAGTGTTCCTGTTTTCTTCCATTCTGGCGACATGACCTGCCCACCTGAGCCTCTTAGGCTTGATGACCCCTAACAATGTTCCGTAAATGGTATAAACTACGCAGTTCCTCGTTAGGAACGTTCCACCATTCCCCATTCCCGTTCTTGGGTCCGACTATTCATCTCAGAACTTTAGTCTCAAATATTTTCAGTCTGCGTTCTCTCCTCAGAGTAAGCGACCAATGTTTCGCAACCATAGACTATAACAGGTATGATTATAGTTTTATATATATTTTAAGGTATTCATTCATCGACAGAATTCGCGATAACAAAATATTTTGAACTGAATAATAATACGAATTCCCTACCTTCGGTCGACGTTTAATTTCTTCATGAATATACGTTTTGATATATTAATATTAATCCTAGATATTTGAAAGTATCCACTTTGTCGAAGATATTATTTAATATTTTGATACATTCATAATTTGCAGTATTAAAATTCCAGTGAACTTTAATGTATTTAGTTTTATCTGCATTTACTTCCAGACACATGACCCTGCAAACGTTTCACAAGACCTCTAAATTTCTTTCTATTGTTCTCTTATCATCCCCTATCAAATTTATATCAACAGTGTACGCCATAACCTGGTAACTAGTATTCAGCTTTGGGCCCTGGTTGCTATCTTTGATTTTCCTTATACCATACTCGAGAAAATGGTTGAATAATAATGGAAACTCCGCATTTCCTTGTTTCAGGTCATTCTCGACGCGAACACTCGTGGACACAAATTTTCCTACTCGGACTTTACCTCCGGATTAACAAAAACTATATTTCTGGTTTCTGACACACTTGGCTGCCAAATTTCATGAAGTAAAGAAGGCAATTTCTTGTTTAAAATTTCTTCGAAAATATTGTGCGCCTGTGTTAGCTAATAGCAACGATTTAATCAAACCAGAGGTAAAAATGTATCTGAAAAGGTAGGGGGCTTTTGGTAGGGGCATGACATCCCTGCCTATCTTTAAATATTGTAATCATGTTGGACTGTCTGCAACCACCTTCTTGGTAGTTCCTCGATTCCTCGTTGATTTCAGGAAGTGCACCATTGACCGAAACCGGTAGTAATCCGAAGGAGCAAGGTCAGGACTATATGACGGATGTAGTATCAGTTCATTGCCATTAAGTTCTTGAGTTGTTGTATTTTTCGTGCCGAATGTGGGGTGCGTTATCCTGTTGCAGCAGGGTGCAGTTTTAGTTCACCAATGCACCATAGTGTTGCCGTAGTTCAGCATACGTTCACTGCAACTGCTCGGGGCAAAGGTCGGCATCAACGGTCAGAACTTTACGAGCTGACTATAAGTGTAATAATCACTCGTAGTTTTACCATACACAGATCCTGACTTTATTCTAGAAACGGTCCTGCTTAACGAACGGTTCTGGAAGCTGTCTTTTGCTGAACAACTGTTTTGCATATTCGGATTTCGGAAAAACACCTACTTTTCGTCGAGTATGACAATTCGCTTCAGGAGACGCATATCAGGCTGATTTTGCAACAGTTGTCAGCACACATATACTCTTCTCTGATCCTGAGCTATGGTCAACTCATATGGCACAACAGGGCAGTTCCTGATGGTTTTCTCGTGTTCGTAAAGGTGACACACTACAGTGAACTGGGACACACCGAGTTAGTTTCACAATCGTTGTGTCCTAGTCAGTGGGTTATGTTTAATAACGTATCATATGAATCCAGAATCTGGTAACCTGGTGCAGCCGGACCTTGCTTGATCTTCGACATTTTTACAGCCTGTACAAAACTTCTGGAACCAATGAGTTGCAGTGATGTGGTTCACTACACTTTCCCTTTCGCATGACAAAGGTTTTGGGTTGTTGTTGCAGTGTTATACCTAGGTTCAAACTCATACCATAACAGTTCGTGTATTAGACATTGTTGAGCACTCATCGTTACTGCTACTAAAGACTGACTGAAGATACTGACGTTGTGGCCGGCCTCTCGGTAATAGAGTCCGCTTGCCACACTACCTCTTGGGTCAGTTTGTCCTTGTGTTTACGGTCTACGACGGCGTATACACGCGCCTGCTCTTTGGGCTGTGAAAATATCGAAACCTTATTTGTCTTCTTTGTATATAGCGTTATGTCTTCTCTGTTAAGAAAATAACTGATAAATTATCGAATTTTAACAACGCAGCACTAATTCGCAACTACAGAAAGTGGTAGTGCTAGGTGGTTCAATAAACAGAAACGGTACCTCCACAGAAGAATGCTAATGGTGTCTTATGGCATGTGCAAGTTAAAATCGGTAAATAAAATTGCAACGAGTATTCGAAGCTGTACCGCGGAAGATCTCCAATACGAAGAAGCATTGATTATTATTAGCGGATGGATAGATTCAAGGAGACAGAAAATGTTGTGAAGGGTACGAACAGTAGCAAATAGTCTACTTCGGAAGGACGTGATGCAGAAATGCATCAGAATTGTACTATCGTTTGCAGTTCGTACGAGTAATCAATGGTGCGCTTGTGGACACATACTATCAGGCCCGTATCCACGGGGGGTAAGAGGGGGCCGCCCCCCCTAAATTTTGGCTGGCCTCCATAAAATTTCACAGTAGGCTTGAAAATGAACTATAATATGGAGATGAAGTATAATATGATTGGGTCGGGCCCCCCCTAACTTCTACCGGGCCCCCTTTAAGTTTTTGGGCTGGCTACGGGCCTGCATACTATGTTGTACAAAACTTTCAGTTCTGGTAGACCTAAACGTTTGAGGAACACAATGTGGTATTTCATTTTGCAAGCAACCTGAAATTGAACACTTTACTTGTGGACACACTGTATAGTGTTTTATAGTGAAATTAGTGATAATTATAATTGTAGTGAGCTAAATAATTTCATTGTGATGGAAACAGACACACACAAAGAAAAAACAACAGAAACTTTTAAGAGGAGCAAACAAAAATTGCATAAAGCGTATAGGTTATTTGGAATTCTATGTTTACATGCTGATCAAAAACGATTTTGAAAAAAATAGTACTTTTTCTTAGCCTAATCAAAAATCTTCAAAGATTCAGAAAACAGCAAATGACAAACACCCTGAGACGAATCTTAATGTTATTTAGTGGTATCTGGTATGTAATATGATAGTGTCTTGTTACAGAATTACTCTCCTGTAGTTAGACTTAACGAGATTAAGCTCTAATTACAGTTTCTCAAACAAAGAGCTCTGTATGTTTAATAAGACAATATTTTATATTGTATTTTCTATGCCTTGAACAGCAACTCACCACTTAAAACGTGGAAAGACAAAAGACTTAAGGTTCGAGCGGAATCTGGCGACCACCAAATCCAATCTTAAATAGTTTAAGTTCATTAGACGAAATGCTATATATAAAGATGTCAAATATCGAATTTCATGCCGTTGCTACAAAATATCAGTAGTTTCAAAAATCTTCTACGTTATACCTCGCAATCTTGATACCAATTTCAATGGGCGCGGTCTTAAAAATCGAGAGACGAGTTTTGTGATCACGAAATTCCTTTCTGCCTGCCACCCGCCCTGTAGTTCTTCACCCTTAGATATATTTTGAATGTCGTAGCGTGCGCCACTTTGCATGTTTTGCAAGGTCACAAGTAAAAAGAGAAAATACAGAGATCCCATTTCTCTTACTTTCTTTTACCGGTAGATGGTATGCTCCGCATCAACTAAATTTAAATATCTTTAATTTCCTTTAAAAGGCTATTTAGGTGTCAACTCTTAATTCGTCTTAAGTACTTTTAATGACAATCGTTAAGTTTTATTGATTTCTTTTTTTTTTGTCTTCGTCGAAAGCGTTAAATATTAAGTACAGAAAACGAATTTCGAAGAGAAAAAGAATTTCAAAGAATATATGAGTATCTCGGCGAACATAATGGTATGTTACATTTTCTAACGTTTGAGTACAATGGAAATGAATAGTTACTGTTCCCATGCAATTCAATGAAATGACCCATGTCAAACGAACTTCTCCTATCAACTGCAGGTACATTATCGAAATAAAACTATTTAAATGCTGTTCCGTGGTTCAATCACAACTAATTCCACCTAATAATTTACTACAAATGACTCTTACCATCGTGTTCACCCGAGCCACTTTCTTGGCACTAAAATTGTATTGGAGTACAAAACAGTGTGACCAACGCTAGTACTTTCGTACTAGATCTAGTCAGTGGTATTATTCTAATTCTGTAACAACAGGTTCTCTCTCTCTCTCTCTCTCTCTCTCTCTATATATATATATATATATATATATATATATATATATATATATATATATATATATATATATATATATATATAGGGTGTCCCACCAGGAAAGTACCATATTTTGAGGAATGATAGTATGGGTCATGACAAGCAATCGATCGAGACATTGATGAAAAGACTACTTTATTTCGTACATATTGCTTCGAAAGCACATATCTCCAGAACTAATGAAGACAACGGAGTCATCCAAAGACAGGTAGGCATCACATGCAATAGAATTTAGAAACGTTTCACATTCATTACATTCACAGATCCCAGTATCCCGAACAAAATACTGGAATTCATATTCAAATTTCTGTCTGCCCATTTAAATTCAATATTACTTGTTTTTACAACAATACAAGCGATCAGGAAAAGTACAGAGGTGTTTTCACACTTTTGTTTGGCTTCTTTGTTTCATTCTTGGCTGGATTATGTTGTGTATGTTTATGTCTGGGTATAATAAACGGTTCTGCGAACTCGAAATATTTTAACAACCGGTTCTAACGAACCGGTGAGAGCCGGCTGTATAGCACCACTGGATCTAGTATCTATTTTAGTGTTCTAGTACGTTCACCAACAAATCTAGCACTTTTCTCCTCCCCTTCCTTTCTCATAAATACATTTGGGAGGGAAAAAGGAATCTCATGGAAATTTGGCAATGTACGAAAATTTCACTGTTCCTGTAATTTTCTTCTTCCTTTTTTTTTAAACAGCGGTGTTTACAAGAGCGGAAGTGGGACATAGATGCCGTCCGGTCGTCTCCTCCAACTAATAAATGACCACAGCAAACAATATTACATATTTGGTGGTCTTTTTAAACAGTAGGCCATTAAGAAATTAAAACTCGGTTTTCCCAATAAGCCAATTTTATGATATTTCTTGTTTTCTCCCGACATTTTCTACATTTGTCATACTTGTTAGTTTAGTAGTATTACAGTGAGTTCTAATACAGAAATTAAGCAGGGATTCCAACAGGATTTTTAGTTTAGGGATTTGAAGTCAAAATTGGGAAGGTGTAAGTGTTTACACAGTTTGTATCGAATTTTGACTGTAAAAAATTTAAAGTTCGCGGTTCTTTTTAAGAATGTGGGGGTCATCCCCAAACCCAAAGGGGACAGGAAGCTGCCTGAAACCTTCTAATAAGACATAAATATCGAAAAGTGTCATAAATAGTGTGAAACGGTAGCAGAGAAAATTTTAGTACTTCTTCCCCGGATCTAATACTTTTTTTTCTGCATATTTTAGTACGAAATGTTTTAGCTGGGTGGTCACACTGGTACAAAACGATTCCGTCCGGTCTGCGATCAGTTCTGTTTGCGACTAATGTCATTATAATTCGTGTAGCGACTAACTTTTATAACGTAACTCAAGGTCCTCAGTTTGTACATTTATATAAACAAGGCTACTGATATATCAAAATCCATTTCACACACTGCATACTTGATATTACCTTTTATTGTGGTACCAAACAAGTTAAATAAATACACTCTTTAAAAATTGTACATATAGACTTCACGAAATGGACCCTTTCTTCTATATTGTTTATTTTCCGTTGCTATGACAACTAAACTCACATCGTCAAATCACTATCGTAACAAAATATATTCGCACAACAACAGAAAAGAAATTATATCTCTTGTTATATTCTTCTTCTTCCTTTCTTGAACAGCTTGTGCATAATTTAAAAGTACATTTTGCTCACAAATACAAATAGAGATATAACAAAGATGTTAGAATACAAGTATCGTTGTAAATGAAATGAAATCTTTGAGTTTTACGTCCCACGGTTATGCCGGTTAGGCTAAAGGAGACGGTGAGGATGAGTAATGACTGAATGAAATGGTGGAATGAAGAAAGTGGGAGAACCCCGAGAAAACCCACGCACACGGTGTTTGTCCACCACAAAGTTCACTTGGCGGGGGCTGGGATCGAACCCGGGACCCCAAGCACCAGAGGTGAACGCTCTACCACTGAACCACCGCGGCCCCCAAGTATCGGTGTATGTGGCGCCTGAACAATAGGACCTTTTTTTCTAAAAATAAGAAAAAAGAGAAATTCTGGACCTTTAACTATTACATACTAATTACTTAAGTTCCTGAATGACCCTCGTACATATATAAAAATTACAATTCATATAATCATATATCATATTTTACTTTTATGTCAATATTATTTTCATATTTTATCTTAATCCTCTTACTTAATTTCATTTCAAATATTTATATACTTCAATGTCCATAATAGAAGGTACATTCAGATAACGGTATAGAAGTTGTTTAATTTTAGGTCCTTTTGAGGCCATTGATACGTATTATAAGTTGAAGGTTAACAAAATCTATATTATTTTATCGGGCAAAACTAAGAAAGTTGTGAAAAGGATATCATTAGGACATTTACATAATTGCTCTTTTAAACAAGAAAGGATCAAATATATGATATATTCAAACAAAATACAGGGAGACCCGGGTTCGATTCCCGGCGGGAGCTCATGTGGTTCGGATTCCATGTTAATCAGTAGGTCCACGTCTGATATAGCCTCGCTGCTGAACGGGACGTAAAACTCAAAATCAATCAATCAATCAAACAAACAAAATACAAATTAAAATATCGACAATATCCAGAACAAAACAAGATAATCAACATCACAACAAAAATTAGTGTTACGGTTTGAACAAAAGAAGTTCTTATCAAGATCATGAATGTACGAATTGTTTCATTTGTTAGACTAATTAAATTATCTTCATAGAATTCAAATGAAATGCAAATAACAAACGAATTCACAACGGTATTTACAGTGAAATAAAACAAAGATCAATTGAATACGGTTTTCTCGGACGCCGTAACTTTAGCTTAAGTTATGTTACCGTAGGATTAAATTAAGTTACATTACGTAGTGCAATTTTGTGTACAGTCTTGTCTATTACGTACTTCATCGGTCTTCCGATTTCTATATTGCAAATTCCTGCCACCTGTGAACATGTTTTGTGAAAACGTGTTACGATTGCTATTTCTATTCCTATTGTTCTCCCATTAGAATGAAATCTACTATTATTTCGCACATTTGAAATATCTTCTTGTTGAACATTGTTGTTACGGACAGAGGCATAATTAACGTGGCTACGATTAGGATTAGCTTGCCCTCTATTGTTATTTTGTATCATAGATTGGTTTTCAAAATTTTGAACAATCATAATGAGCTGGTTGAAGTTGACGCACTGAGCCGAAATTAACGTTTGTTGTAGCTTAAAGGGTAATAAGATACGTGTGGATGCTATTATCCTAGATTCAGGTTGAAAAGGATTAATTGATTTCAACTCATTATAAGCTGATATTACAAAGTCAGTAATATTCCGGTCCAGTTTAGGGTGATAATGCCTATTACGAATTAATGCATCCCTATTAGCTAACATAAAGTCATTTTCAAAGTTGGATAATAACTAGAGACCGGATGTTTAGGCACTAAAAACCTGGAAAATAGGCAGGCAAATAGGCACTAAAAATTTAAAAAAATAGGCAGTAAAATAGGCACTAAAATGTAACTCGAAATAATGAAGATAAATACTCAACACCATTAAAAAATAGATTCAAGTCATAGATAATGTTCAAAGAATATAGAAACATAATTGTTTGTTAATATCTTCTTTTATTGTATATAAAAAAACGAAGCTTGTTATGCATTTCATTCATACTGGGTGAACCTGAAAGATGTGCACATACTTTGGGAGCTGATTCATGACATCAAAAGAAGACAAAAAGTCCTGTTGCATGTTGTCGAATTCTGCGTCGTGTACGAGTGACAAGAGGACCAACTTGGGATCCAAAATCGAATCCTGACAATTGGAACGAGACATAAAGGTGTTCACATACTTCGGAAGGTGATTCGTGACATCCAAGAGGACTTTTTGTCTTCTTTTCATGTCACGAATCACCTCTCAAAGTATGTGCACATCTTTCGGTTCCGTTCCAATTGTCAGGATTCAATTTTCAATACCAAATCGGCATTCTGTCACTCGTACAAGACACGGAATTCGACAAAATACAAGAAAACATTTTGTCTTCTTTTGATATTACTAATCACCTCCCGAAGTATGTGCACATCTTTGAAGTTCACCATGTATATATATCGTAACGTACCACGTGCTTGTGTTTACAAACACTTAATATGTGTGTATCATTTATGTTATATAAATTATATATTTTCCCAATGAAGGCTTATTTTAAAGAAAATGCATAGAATAGGCAATATTAGGCACTAAAGCAATTGTTTAGGCACTAAAGGTCAAAATAGGCAAAATAGGCAAAATAAAATTGGCTTAAATCGAAAGTATAAACCCCCATATAAACTTTAAAACGTTATATTTGATCATATCTTTAATAATAAAGAATAGGCATTTTGCCTAACATCCGGTCTCTAATAATAACGCATTCTTAAAATCAGAGTAATTACGCAGGTTAACTTTGATAGCCTTAAACTAAGTTGAACAGGGAGGTAATAAAACGTGTGGCAGAATTTTTAAGAATTTAGATTGATCCACTCCCATTAGATCACAATCATCTTCGAATTTCTCTATAAATATACTAGCTGGTATATCATCAGATCTTCCACTAAATTTCGTAAGAGATTTGATTTCACTGACACGGAAAAATTTACCTCTGTTCCTGTCCTTCACCTGTCAGGAATTCACAGGATGATTTCTTCCACGCTGCGAGGAACGATTGGTTCTTCGACACTGACCCACACTAACCTCACTATCACTCCTTATTGAAGATTCAGATGAATCACTTTCTTTCACGTTCCTTCGATGATGATACTGGGATGCCTGTATAATGTCAGTGAGAACTCGATCGCCATTCGCATGAGCATTGACATGATTCTCATTAGCAGTAACAAGACTTTCTTTGATAGAATTCACTTCTTCTTGCAACTCTCTAATCTGGTTATTCTGTTCACTTATTTGGGTGGTGTGATCATTAACTATAGTTTCTATTACCTCAACGGAATTTTGCACTTCGGTGAATCTACGTATAATCTGTTCCATTTTAAGGTCACTTTATTCAGTTCGTCGATTTGTCTGATTAATCTGTTCTGATAAATGTTGACTGTTAATGTCGATCTTACTGTCGAGTTGTTTCATTTGTTCCATTTGTTGATTCATGCGGTCACCAAAATCTTGCTTTAATTGTCCCACCTACTGATTCATCTGTTCCGTTTGTTGATTCATTTGTTCCATTTGTTGATTCATTTGTTCCATTTGCTGTTTAATTAGGTTAGCTAGGTCAGAGTAGTTCATCTCCCTATTAACCATTTGATTCAGTTGTATTTTCAATACTAGGAAGACTCATTTTGATATTTCTGAAAATTTTCCTGCCACTCCTTAATAAAGTATAGTCTACTCCGTTTTGATGTTTTTCAGCAAAATCACTATGTAGCCTTAAAATCAATCTGCAATCCTGGAGTTTATTATCTAGGAGATTGTTTACTTAACTTCATACAAATCTCCTAAAATCCCGAGGCGCTAAACCACCAAATTTATATAACGACCACAATTCATATATTTATATAAACAAGGCTACTGATATATCAAAATCCATTTTACACACTGCATACTTGACATTACCTTTTATTGTAGTACTAAACAAGTTAAATAAATACACTCTTTAAAAATTGTACATATAGACTTCACGAGATGGGTCCTTTCTTCTATATTATTTATTTTCCGTTGCTATGACAACTAAACTCACATCGTCAAATCACTATCGTAACAAAATATATTCGCACAACAAGAAATAAGAAATTACATCTATATCTCTTTTTATATTCTTCTTCTTCTTTTCCTGAACAGCTTGTGCATAATTTAAAAGTACATTTAACCTACAAATACAAATAAAGATATAGTAAAGATGTTAGAATGCAAGTATCGTTCTACTTTGATTAATAACTTGATAAAGAGTTATGAGCCACGATGGAAAATGCAACCAACCAGTAAAAACCAATTCTTCAAACTAAACGTCTGCAAAGGGTAAATAACTGATATTTTTTCCCTAGAATGTCTCTTTCCTTGTACAATATAATGAATAGTTATGACTAATACAGAAAAAAGTGAGCAAATAGTTAAATTGCATCTACATGTGGCGCAAATACTCATTACTATAATACTTTGTGGTGGACAAACACCGTGCTCGTGGGTTTTCTCGAGCTTCTCCCGTTTCTTCCCACTTTCTTCATTCCACCATTTCATTCATTTCTCATTATCACCTTCTGCTTTAGCCTAATCGGCAAAACCGTGGGACGTTAAACTTAAAGATTACATTTCATTTCATTACTATAGCAATAGCAATAATAATAAGTTGTTGTTATTATTATTTGAATGAAAATAAGTGTTTATCCTATCCAGAAGATTAGTTAGTAAATCCATCTTTCAAAATAGTTTTGTTGATAGCATGCTTACGTAATACACACAAATTTACCTTACAATTCTCATTCACTTTAAGAATGTTATGCAGTAAATCTCAATTATTCTGACTCGTACAAATTACAATGTCCGTCAACTTGCCGTCACCCCACATGACGCGCTAACGATAAAATTAGTCTCAATCGTTAGTGCTTCTTAGCACCAACCCCTAACGTTAGTGCTTCATTAGTGTAGGTGCTACAATTAAAAATCCTCTGGGGGCCCAGGTTCGCGCTGCCTCCCACTTCAAGCATTAACGAAAACATTAGTGCCATTCATTAGCGCAGCGTTTCCCAACCGGTGTGCCGCGAGGAAATCGAAACAAAATTATTAATTCTATAGCAACCAAATTGCAAGACAGGAAAAAATGTACATTTTTGTATTTCATATTACTATGAATTTCTACCATGGAAAAAATTACTGTAATTGTAATATATTATTCTTCATCTATTACTGTGTAGCAGATAGTATTTCGGCTCGTACACATTTCCACGGTTAGCTGCTATGTTACGCTTCAATTGAGAGTCATACTAACATCGAGAAATGGAAACACTTGTACGGTACGCGTCAAGTGAACGTTCGTAGAACACTTATTCGCACGTAAATGACAGAACAACACTTTGTTCAACAGCTGTGTTTTGACTTCGACGCATCGCAAGCTGTGTGATTGCAATAATATGCACCGGTTTTGGTTAAAACAGCAAAATTAAAAGTACAAGATATTTGTTTGGTCGTTCGTTATTTAGTGATCTTCGTTCTTAGTGAAAGGTTGGATACAGTTTTCGAAAAAGAAAGAGTATTTTTAAAAATATGAGTTCTATATTTTATTGCAATTGTTTTCTATTTTAAAATTAGAATAAAAAATAAGCATAATGAATTAGCATCGGGGAAAACCAGTGATCGAGCTTTCATCTCTGTGAGAAGGAGATCAGTAATCACAGAAAAAAACCATGGTATTTTATGTTTGCAAATAATAATAATAATAATAATAATAATAATAATAATAATAATAATAATAATAATATCTATGAGTGTGCCGCGAGAATTCAAGTTGCACTCGTAGTGTGCCGCAAGTTGAAAAAAGGTTGGGAAACGCTGCATTAGCGTATCATTAGTGTTTCTTAGTGCACCAACCCCTAGGTTAGTACTTCATTAGTGTAGGTGCTACAAGTAAAATCTCTTTGTAAGGCCAAGTTCACGCTGCCTCCTACTTGAAGCACTAACGAAAACATTAGTGCCATTCGTTAGCGTATCATTAGTGCTTCTTAGTGCGCCAACCCTTAAAGTTAGTGCTTCGTTAGTGTAGACTCTAGAGCCAAAATAATGATAGGGATAAGTACTATAGGACTAAGTAGTCTCCTTTAGTGTAAAGGACGTAAGTGTGCAACATGAAACTAAAAATTCCATTTTAAGCAATGCTAGATACCTCTTATAGAAACAACTAGATTATCCTTAAATATGAAATGTCTGGAAGAAATCGGGAAATTTATGTATATAAACTAGGGATGGGCAAAACCGTTTTTTTATAAAAACCGGAAATCTGTTTCTAAAAAACCGAAAACCGACATTTCGGTTTTCTCCAAAACCGGTCGGTTTTCACTAAAACCTGTTTCGGTTTTCTTCAAAACCGGTTCGGTTTTCACCAAAACTGGTTTCGGTGAAAACTTTTGGAAAACACATAAAACTATTTATGCGGAAACGGATTCGGTTTCCGGAGAACAACGAAACTCTATTCTGGTCAGAAATAGAACAAATTTTGAAAGAAACGGAACCGGTTTTGAAGAAAACCAAATCCGCTGAATAACCCAAACCGGTTTTGGATTAAAACGATAACCGGTTTCGATGTAAACGGAACCGGTTTTGAAGAAAACAAACCGGTTTTGGATAAAACCGAAAAACCGGTTTTTGTGCTCACCACTAATATGAACTCAAATTTCTTTGATCTCCACCGTGGATCGACCCCGGTACCACTTCGCGTGAGCCATTTAGCCACGCAGATATACTAGAAAATATATATAGAAATAAAGAAAAACAGATAATCGTAATCGATGGACGATATGTAAGAAAGAAATTGTTACGCTACAAAGAAGACATTATTATAGGCCCAAAGTGTAAGATTGCTTCTCAAACTTGCCTAATAAATATAGGTCGGATGTTCAGGCACTAAAAACTTGGAAAATAGGCAGGAAACAGGCACTTAAAATGTAAAAATAGGCAGTTAAATAGTCACTAAAATGTAACACGAAATAATGGAGATAAATAGTCAATACAATTAAAAAATAGATTCAAGTCACAGATAATGTTCAAAGAATCTAGAAACATAGTCTACCTCTTTGTTAATGTCTTCTTTCACTTTACGGCAGCCCTGCCCACGGCGAGCAGATAGTGGAAACTCTCCTCGTGAACGCTCACGAGCATTCTACGAGCAAATACCATTGTTCGTGCTTCGTGGATCTTCGGGTTTTGTCCTTAGAGGAGCGGAAGTGTTGTCAACCTTGGCGGTAATCACTAGCTTACCAAAAAAAAAAAAAAAAAAAAGTATGTATGGTAACTGATTGCCATTTAGTGTAAAGTGTTTTTTACAATGTGGTAACCGTTAACTATAGACAATACAAACTTGTAACAGCAATCAAATGATAAACTATGTACGTTCCTTTTCTTCTTTTTTCTTTCCTTTTGTTAAAGAGGGATGTGGGTTTGTTATATCCGAGTGTGGGTTTGTTATATTATGTTGTTTCGCTTTTTAGGAAAAGAGATAATCTGTTGATAAGAAAAAACTGTAGCACTTGTTTGTAATTATCTAAGTATATCTCCAGAAAATTAGCTTATGCATGTATGTGTGTACGAATAGGCTTAGCAAGGGGTTGGTTGTGGAGATTAGAAGCCACTATTACACTATCAATAGGAAGAATAGTATTTCTTACTCCACTTTTAAAGTTACTTTGATCGCAAAGAATCAAACAAAATATTAAGAGAGCCAAAGAGATTTTCCATTTTTAAGTGTGACCGTTAGTGACTGCAATTAGTTTTTTTTTTTTTTTTTTTTTTTTAACAAGGAGTGTCTTTTTAATAAGGAAAAATGTATTGTCCCTGGCTGGTTGCTTGCTGGTGGCTTGTTAAAAGTGAAAAAGAATGTTAAATCATTTCAACGACTGAAGCTACACGCTTGTCTTTCTTCGATAGTTACTGACTGATTTTGAAAGTCACAATGTTGTAGGCCTACTGTAATAGCGTAGGCCTACTGTAATAGCGTAGGTCTACTGTAATAGCGTAAATTCGAAAGGAAACGTTCCAACTGAATGATACGAACAATTATTCCCAATGTCTTGAACATGAAACGTGGGTTGCACGGATAACGCTTAAAGTAGGCTGGACTGCACTGGAATTTCCTTCCGGCAAATTAGTGTTTGGTCGAAACTCGGTTCTTCTGTGTAATTGTCTCTTAACAACATTTGAACATTTCTTTTAGATAATAATAACTAACTAACTCTATGGTCTATGGAACCCGAAGGTTCAATGCCGCGTTTACAAAATATTTCCACTAACTTATGTCCTTAGCCAACTGGATCCAGTTTCTACTCTGTACTCTTATTTCTGCAAGATAAATCTTAATATTGTCTTCCCATCTACGCCTAGGTCTTCCTAGTGGTCTTCTTCCAATTGGGTTTTCAGTTAAAATTATGAAAGCGTTTCTAATTTCTTCCATTCTGGCTACATGGCCTGCCCACCTGAGCCTTCTACACTTCATAACCCTAATAATGTTAGGTGAGCGGTATAAACTATGCAATTCCTAGTTATGAATTTCCTCCAATCCCCATTTTCATCCCTCTTTGGTCCGAATAATAATAATAATAATAATAATAATAATAATAATAATAATAATAATAATGCGTATTATTATTATTATTATTATTATTATTATTATTATTATTATTATTATTATTATTATTTTCAACCTCCCGTCGTTCTCCTATCAATCTAGCAACGAAAGGCGTTTACAACTTAGCAAACGTGAAGCGAATGACAAATTACAGACCGAGTGCTAATGTAATACAACGTCACGAATTGTGTAAGCAAGCTAAAAAGGTCTGAAACAATTCGTTTCCGATTTTTGCAGTCGTTTTTACGTCTGTAAGATGACATGTTTAATATTAGTTTCTTTCTTTCTTTCTTTTTTTCTTGTTCATTTGTTAGTTACTTCAACGCTAACTGTAACCTCTATCATGCGTCTTCCTCAACCAAAAAACGTACCAATTTTATTTCCTGCAGTGTTTTCGCGTCACTGCTTTCGAAATGGGGAGGGGGAGAGCACACCTGCACATTTCACGCTTGCGTCTGCTCAATGCATATCATCGTGCGAATTTCTGGCCAGGCTTGGCCATAGGTTTTTTGCCATCATGTGTGGTTGGCAACACTTATCGGATGCAGTGGAAGAAGCGAAGCTAGCAGCACCTGTGCTCACCTGTTCTTATCTTCGCTCGTGCCCGCTCACGCTTTGGCTCCGGGAGCCAATTCATGGACAGGCCTGCTTTACGGTATATATATATATATATATATATATATATATATATATATATATATATTGTAATGTACCACGTGTTTGTGTTTACAAACATCTAATATATGTGTGTTTGTGTGTTATTGATATTATATATCTTCCTAATGAAGGTTTATTTTGAAGAAAATGCATAGAATAGGCAACATTAGGCACTAAAACAATTATTTAGGCAGTAAGGGGCGAAGGCAAAATAAAACGGGCTTAAATCATAGCTATAACCTCCCATATAAACTTTAAAACGTTATTTTCTTTTATCATATCTTTAATATTAAAGAATAGGCATTTTGCCTAACATCCGGTCTCTAGTCATAAGTGACTTACATTCCAGTGACGGAAAAATACTTCAAAAATTATTATTACGAATCTAACTATAGACTTATTTCTAAATAGAATTATTTTAATGTATCATCATTTATAATGGTTATGTTTCGCAAACAACGTACAGGGATAACTATTACAGCCAGACCTTGAAGCATCATGCAAATGTCAAAAGCACAACTGTCAGCTTAACAAATTATGTTTTGTCTGCTTGAAACATCCAATTTCCTCACAATTATTTCTTCCTTTGCTTGTTGCTAGTAAATATATAATGTCACAAATTACATGTACTGGCAACTTCCCTCCTAGTTCATTTTTTCATCCATTATATATTTTTCCTTTCCTTTAGAATCAATACGAAACGCCAGGAATATTCATACATATGACCTGATTGCAGCAGTCGTCAATATGTCATTTCTTATTCACGAATTTCCATCGTTGTCCAGTAGTTTATGATGTGTCTGTGTCTCCATAAATAAATTCTTCTGACAGACCTTGTCTCTTCAAACTACAGTAAAACATGTTAACTTGGACAATTTTCTAAGTTCACCACCTGTATATCTTGAAATTTGGCCATATCGAAGCACTGTTATTCTTATAGTCCTATGTTAGGGCTATTATAGCTGTAGTCCCCCCCCCCTCCGAGCTTGACGCTCATGTATACACTGGATAAAATGGCTTCAATCCTACTTTCTTTACATTGATAAAGAGGCAAACTATTGTTTAGCCCCTCCCTTGATCATATTCTGGATCCGCGGCTGTATATAATGAAATCTTTGTTTAACGTCCCGCGCCATACCCTTTAGGCTAAGGTTAGGAATAGAGCGTTCACCTCTGGTGCATGGGGTTAGGGATCGGCACTAGTCAAAGGTAATTTTCTTGAGTCGAGTTTCAAACCGAGTCACTGTTTTTGAGGTCGAGTTTCGAGTCGAATCGAGTTTGATAAGTAGCTTGCTCGTTCAGCTCGTTTTAACTCGTTTTCAAATCATGGCCTGATTCGACAGGAAAGCGAAAGCCATGAGCAGTGTAATCAGTAATGTGGAATAGTTTTAGTATTGCTCACGAGAGAGGACACTTGCATTTCGTCTTGTCTCGATAACGAGACGACAATAGACCCTATATTTTTATAACGAGACACCCCAAATGCCATAAAGCACCAATATAAATACAGTATTTACTGTAGTTCTTACTATCAAGGATGAGATCTGCACGGTCGAATTTTTGAGCCCAAGCGAAAGCCCAGCCCGGGTAGTGATGTCAACCCTGCTCGGTTCGATTCAACTGAGCGGACAGCTCGAGCCGGGTCGGATGTGATGAGTAACCGATTTGGCTCCAATCGGCTCGGTTGAAACGAGTCCATCGCCACGGTTCGACTCGGCTCAACTCAGTCGATGGCTCGAGACTGCTCGGTGGGGCGAGCCATCAGCTCAGTTCGGTTCGGCTCAAATAAGCCATTGACTCAAGACGGCTCGGTGGATGAGCCATCGCCTCGAGCTGGCTCTGTTAGATGAGCTATTGGCTTACTTCTCGGTTCGGCTCGACAGTGAATGAGCTGTGAGCCGAGCCTCCGAGCCGTTGACAATCCTAAACCCGGGCTGAGCAGTTTTGAACATGTTTGTCCTGCACCCTATAACTTTTAACAATTGTTTATTGAGTCCGAATACTTGCTCCTCCGAAACTCAAACCCAGAACCTCGTGGACGATGTCCTTGCCTCCTGAAGACTTCTAGACGACCGAGATCACTAGTTAACTAGATTTAGTATTCAGATACAAATCTCCTGCCTTTCATGTTTATACACGGTGTTATAATAATAATAATAATAATAATAATAATAATAATAATAATAATAATAATAATAATAATAATAATAATAATAATAATAATATAAAATAATAATAATAATTTGTAGTAGTTGTAGTCATTGATAATTATATTGTCTATATAGGATACTTGAAGGGACTACTTGAAACTACACACAGGATTTGGCTCGAATTGGATCGTTTTGGCTCGACTCGAGTCGGAACTCAACCCGGATTCAAGTCGAGTTGGAGAAAATTTTTCAACCCGAGTTCTCGAGTCGAGCTTAGAGATGTCTGCTTCGAGTCGAGTCGAGTTTCAAACATAACTCGTTCGAACTCGCTAGTGCCCATCCCTACATGGGATCCTTGGTTCAATCCCAGCTCGCGCACTGTGCGCGTGCGTTTTGTCGGGATTCTCCCGTTTTCTCAGACTTCCTTCATTCCACCATTTCATTTATTTCTTATAATTACAGTCTTCTGTAGCCTAACCGGCATAATCATGGAATGTAAAACTTTATTTCATTTTCAAAGATTTTGTTTCATTTCCATTTCCTTTAAGCTAAGGTAAACGCATGATTAAGGCAAGTAAGTGATAATGGAAGAATTGATGGAAATAGAATATGGGACGAAACGGGAGAACCCCGAGAAAACCCATAGACATAATATTCACACATAGACATAATGTCCACCACAAGCTTACTTGGTTGAGGATTGAACCAAGGTCCCCACGCACCAGAGGTGAACATTCTACCACTGAATCAGTGTGTTCCCTTTATTCTTATATATAAAAAAGAAAAAGTACAGATAAAGTGCATCCCTTTAAGAGATCTCGACTGTTCTCAAATTAATTTTAGAGGCAATTTTACAGTGTTTAATATAATTATTTTCATATTGAATTTGGACTCCCCTGGAATAAATTCCTGCGTACATCCTTGCCTTTACGTATTACCGCATTCAGACAAATCTGCAAATTTCCTTGAATAAGTCCATGATCAAAAAGGGGAAAAAATATAATAAAAAAGACGTGAAACAAGCAATTGACAAGTATGGAACAATCTCTTTGCACCATTTAAGATAAATAGTGTAGCATTCCTGCATCGTTATTACCATTGTTATGATTCTTGACACACTTTTTCTGACCATCGTAAAAACCAGAAGTCCAACGTCCGCTCGGGACAACCCTACTCCGCGTTGACTATGTACGGATGACTTGCTTGTGTTTATGCGAATGTTATATTCAAAAAAGGGCTTGAAGTCAACGAAATAAATCTTCTGTCTCAGATATGTATCATGTTTAACAACCTTGAGAATAGATATACTCCAGCCTTGGTTGAAGCCTCGTTCCCAGAAGACAACTTCCACTTGTTGTTGAATATACGATGCTCATTTTTCTTCAAACACCATGGAGTCTTTTTAAGATTTTTTTTTCTATTTGGGTACTTACATTTTGAGATAGTCCACTTAGCTTCTTTTTTATTTATTTATATATTGACTGTGCTGTTCCATATTGGTTGCTGAATTTGCGACCAACTCTTTAAGCTCTTTAAAGAGAAATTTTCAGTCCTATATTCAACGTTTACTTTAAAATTTTTCAAAATAAAATGCTCAATTGAATATTTACCTCAAAGCTCACACGTCACAGATTGAATTCGCGATATGGTGCTCTAGGCATAAAAGCTACAATACCCATTCTTCTCATGGCTCAGATAAAATATCTATGTAAACAAACTGAACAGCGAAAGGAAAAATATCGGTCATTTTGGATTATTTTTACATGTCTCGGTAAACTATTTTGCATGAGTTAAAAAAAATACATTTTTATGACCGAACCCTGACTTTGAAATAGAATGTGTATTTGTTTGATATTCAGATTTTGTTAATATTTTATTATGCCAGATTGATTTATGTAATATTAAATGTAATATTTAGTTCTTAATTATTAGATATTATAACGGTAACATTTATAAATATGTAGGCCTATATGTTGATATGGACAACAGCCCATATCGTTTGATATAATTTTTCTTTATGGCCACACCTAAACATTTAACTTAGATCCATTCCCGTTCTGCCTAATTCCCGTTCTGCCTACAGGCCCTCCTGTACTTTGTAGAAAATATTTTTAATGATCTTATCTTTAGGCAGAAACGTAATTCCCGTTCTGCCTAATTCCCGTTCTGCCTACAGGCCCTCCTGTACTTTGTAGAAAATATTTTTAATGATCTTATCTTTAGGCAGAAACGTAATTCCCGTTCTGCCTACAGGCCCTCCAGTACTTTGTAGAAAATATTTTTAATGATCTTATCTTTAGGCAGAAACGTAATTCCCGTTCTGCCTACTTCCCGTTCTGCCTAATCTTTCGAGACGGAGAATTCTGTGCAGGGAGGAATTTTTGTAGGGAATATTTCTTTAGTAATTCTAAAAGCTTTTGTAAGAACAACTATCTCTAGAAGTTTCATCATACATGGAAAATTTACTCAAGTTGCAAAAAAGCCGTTAGACATTGTATCTGAAACGAACATTAAAAAAAGAAACTTCGATCTAATCTTAAGTCATTTCAAAACAAAATTTTATTTGGGTTTCCAGTAGTTTGTCTCCAGCATGCTAAGGCTTGCAGTACTTAAAAATGCCACAGTTCACATCCCCAAGACATGTTTGGCCAACTATTAAACAAATAATGCAAGAGGATACATAAGGCGGCCTTTGAAAAAGAGCGTTTGTCTTCATCATATCTCTTTCCTCGAATTGATCGATTCAGTTGCCAGTAACCCGTTTGACATTGTAACTGAAACGAATATGAGGCAGACTTACTTCGGTCTAATGTCAAGTCATCTCACAACAGAATTTTACTAGGTTTTCCAGTAGTTTATCTTCGCATACTAAGGCTTACAGTACTAAAAAGTACCACAGTTCATATCCTCAAGACATGTTCGGCCATACATTAAACAAACAATGCAAGTGGATACATAAGGCGGTCCTTTTGAAAGAAAGAAAAAAAAAGAGCCTTTGTCTTCTACCACGTGCAATAGGCTTGGTGGCTTACATAGATGTGGTTGCATACTGTTTACATTTTGAACAGCGATGATGAGATGATCTTTATTTAAATTGTAGTGGCTATATTGACGATATGTGGCATTTAGTATTGTTAGTATTTACATTGAAGGTATAAATGAAATGAAATGAATTTTTTAAGTTTTACGTCCTACGGTAATGACTAAAGGAGACGGTGATGATGAGAAATGAATTAAATAATGGAAAGTGGGAGGAAACGGTAGAACACCGAGAAAACCAACGCACACGGTGTTTGTTCACCCCAAAGCTCACCTGGCTTGAGCTAGGATGGAGAGCCATTGCGGCCTTTTTTTTTTTTTTTAACAATATAAGTATGACATATTGCGTGTAGTATAGAATCATGTATAGAGGACAAAGCACCTGATCATGTATAGACGTGATGTCGGAAAAAGAGCTGTGATGTAGAAGAGAAAGGCTCTTTTTAGAAAAAGAAAACAGACCGAATTATGCATCTTCTTGCATTGTTTGTGTTTAATATATGGCCAAACATATCTTGAGGATGTGAACTGTAGTACCTTTTACATACTGCGAGCCTTAGGATGGTGGAGATGAACTAATGGAAAACTGAATAATATTTTGTTGTGAAATGACTTGAAATTAGACCGAAATAAGTTTATTTTATGTTCGTTTCAGTTACAATGTCAAACGACTTTCTTGTAACTGAATCAATTAATTTTCCATTTCTCTGTAAGTATTAAAAAATCACATCTTTACTAAAGTAGACGTGAATAATGCTGCTAATAACAGAACTGAACCTAGTCATTTTTCCGAGAAGAACAAGTAAAATAACATCTAAAATATATGATGAAACTTGAAGAAATAGTTATTTTTCTTACAAAATCTACTAGAATTACTAAAGAAAAATTCCCTAGAAAAGATCCCTCACTGCACAGAATTCCCCGTCTCGAAAGATTAGGCAGAACGGGAATTATCGTTCTGCATAAAGATAAGATCATTAAAAATATTTTCTACAAAGTGCTGGAGGGCCTGTAGGCAGAACTGGAATATACCTTAACTTACTAAGTTTTGTGGAAAAACATGTATAAACATGTCTCTGTAGACAGTTTTGATATAATACATAATTGTATTCTCAATTATAAAGAAGGCATTTTGTGAAAAATAAAAAAGGAAAATGCAGAAAATCTTGGGAAAATACATCACTTTAAATATGTTTTATCTTGAGTGTTATTATTGAACACTTAGTGAGTAAAATACGTTTTAATTACTTCCAGAAATGATAATATAACAAACTTACGGCTAATATGTAGATGTTATAATATTGTGGGTTGAAGACCCATAGTGGTTATTTTAAATAATAGAGTGGGTAGTGTTTACTTAACACGTGAAATAAAATTATGAATAAAGAACGCAAATAATTGGAATTTTGATTTCACTTTTGCCAAAAGTTAGTTGTTTAACATTTATATAAAAAAAAATTGTAAACACAGTGTAGTAAATTGGATGTTGTTTTTGAATAGGGCCACGAAGTTAGTAACTAGCTAAAAAAAAAAATTAAGATAAAAAACACCTATCCAAAATGTATTTGATTGAGAAGATTAGCGTTGATTCCCCATCTACATTGGGACGGAGTCACTCTTTACTTCAATGAATACATGTACCCAGTGGCGTATTTAGAGGGGGCTTCCGGGCTTAAGCCCCCACCCCCGAAATCTTACTTACTATAGTAAAGTATATGAAATATCTTGCAGAATTTTCACATTTTCAGACAAAGCCCCCCCCCCCCCCGAAAGTTAGCAAAGCCCTTCCCGAAATAAAATTGTAAATACGCCACTGCATGTACCTCTTCATTACTAATTTCACTGTCCCGACATCTGAGATTCAACACCGCGTAAGTAACACTTCACCAATTTTACAGGAGAGAGAAAAAACTGTAAATTAAATAGCTTTAGCCTCAGGATACGCAGTATTACTTTGAGGGAATAAGAGAGCCATGTCTCGTGATGTAGGTGTTCTAATTAACTAGATTGCCTGCCATCCTGTATAGTCCAGTCAAATTAGACAAAAAGAAAAGAGCTTAACCCAGAAAAAATATCATAAGCTGAAATTTTGCACATACCTTTGGGAAGGTGTATGTAACAACATACTAAAAGTTCTGAAATAAAAATCCAGTGACGGGTTCGGCCGCCATATCGGAAAATGGCCGCCAAATCGAAGTTTTTAAAGGTAATAACTGGTTCTCACTTTAATAGCTATAACTCACATTGTATTTGCATTATTTATGTTATTTTTACTTCATTCGAATAAGAAAGAACTACGCTTACAGACCATGCATCAAACTTACCAGTTTACTGCACATGCGGGAAGTAACGGAGGGATTTCTCTTTTTAAAAAATTCACAAAATTTCCCCTCTTCCGATTAATTTTCTTATACATTAACCCAGAAAAAATCAAAACAAGCTAACATTTTGTACAAACCTTATGAAAGGTGTATACATAACAAGTTCTGAAGTACCCAGTGAAGGGCTTGGCCGCCATATTGGAAAATGGCCACCAAACCGTAGTTTGTAAAGGTAATAACTGGTTCTCACTTTAATAGCTATAACTCACGTTGTATTTGCACTATTTATGTTATTTTTACTTCATTCGAATAAGAAAGAACTACGCTTACAGACCATGCATCAAACTTACCAGTTTACTGCACATGCGGGAAGTAACGGAGGGATTTCTCTTTTTAAAAAATTCACAAAATTTCCCCTCTTCCGATTAATTTTCTTATACATTAACCCAGAAAAAATCAAAACAAGCTAACATTTTGTACAAACCTTATGAAAGGTGTATACATAACAAGTTCTGAAGTACCCAGTGAAGGGCTTGGCCGCCATATTGGAAAATGGCCACCAAACCGTAGTTTGTAAAGGTAATAACTGGTTCTCACTTTAATAGCTATAACTCACGTTGTATTTGCACTATTTATGTTATTTTTACTTCATTCGAATAAGAAAGAACTACGCTTACAGACCATGCATCAAACTTACCAGTTTACTGCACATGCGGGAATTAACGGAGGGATTTCTCTCTTTAAAAAATCCACAAAATTTCCCCTCTTCCGATTAATTTTCTTATACATTAACCCAGAAAAATCAAAACAAGCTAACATTTTGTACAAACCTTATGAAAGGTGTATATAACAAGTTCTGAAGTATCCGGTGAAGGGCTTGGCCGCCATATTGGAAAATGGGCACCAAACCGTAGTTTCTAAGGGTAATAACTGGTTCTCACTTTAATAGCTATAACTCACGTTGTATTTGCACTATTTATGTTATTCTTGCTTCATTCGGATAACAAAGGACTACGCTTACAGACACTTACCTGTGTGCTACACCTGGAGGAAGTAGAGGAATTTAAAAAAGTCTCCAACATTTCCCTTCATCCAAATACTTTTTTGAAATTACATCCGCGCAGAAAAAAGTGGGCATTGGCAGCTACACCTTGAATGTGTGAAGAAAATGTCGCTTCATTTTCATGCAGCTGGGTATTTAAATTATGCCAAGAGTGCTGACTTGTACCTTCAACAAATGACGAGCCTTCAAAAACTAATTAGTCAATATGAATATAACATCTTCATTAGTTTTGGGTATTTCACTATTCGGAAAACTAGCAAGTTTTGGAGTGGCTTATGGACAGACATGACCAATGAACAAGTTCTTATGCCCGACATGAAATGTGTTGGAAGCCTCACACACTGAAGAGGTGTGTATGATAACGTAGTTACAAAGTGGATCTTGACAGCCCCAGCAATAGCTCATATTATGGATAGTTTAGGCAAAGTCTGCAATGTCCCTTTCACTTCCAGGGAACAACACATTGAGTTAAATGAGTGACATAAGCAACGGGATAATGATGATATGAAAAAAGTATTGAACTGGATGGAAGCACATAACTCTTTTCCACAACATAATCATCTTGTTAATACAGCTACTGGGGTAATAGGTGACAATAAACTGCGAAGAAACTTTTGATATTGCCGAACTTGGTGTTTTAAGCATGACTGGAATTTTTTTTTTTTCGTGACGTAAAGTTAAAAAGATCTGCTAGAGCTGTATAAAAGTGAATAACACACAAAGCCCAGTCAACACAAAACAATTATTTAATCGTATCATTGGAGTGATCAGAAGTAATATACAAGAATCTCTCCGAGTGTCTCCTGTATGAACTGTCACCAAAACCACTTTCGCTATCTGATGACTTTGGACTAAGAAAAACAAAGAAATAATCATTGTTTGAAGTCTTAGAACCCCTTGTTGAGGTGCAAGTAGACCGTTATGATAAAGAAAGATGTGTAATCGATGGAGGATTTCTCTGACATCGCGTCGTATGGCCCCAAAATAGTACATTTGCTGACGTGGTAAATGTATGTGAAACTTATATCACTCGACAATATGGTGAAACTGCAACGGTAGTGTTTGATGAATATGAATCACTGTACAAAAGGTATGGAGTGAATAAGGTGTTCTGTCAAGCTACATTCCCTAACTGTTTTGCTTACTTCTTCAACGCCAGTTGTCACATCTCAAGAGAACTTCCTTGATAATCTGAAGAACAAATCTAGATTTATTGAAATACTTTCTAAACATATCACAGTTGCTGGCATCAGTGGTCTTCAAGCCTCCGGAAATACAGTTACGGAGAATGTGAGTACAACAATAGAACTTTCTCTCAAACAACCAGGTCCAATATCAATTATTGGGGAAAATATTGTTCTGCTTGTATTTTTGGCCACATTAGCAAGTGAGGAAATGGATGTTACATTCATTAAACCTAGCAGAGGAAAAGTCCCTTATAAAATCGTAAGTTCAAGAAAATCACAGAAAAATTTTGGAGATTGAAGACACATTTACCATTTTTACATGCTGTCACAGGCTCCGATACAACATCAGCTCCTTACCACCAAGAAAAGAAAAAGGAATACCATTTGCTGAAGAAACACAAAGATCTACAAGAACAAGCCGACATCTTCAACGATAAGAATGCAACTCCTAAATCCATCACTGCTGCTGGTGAATTGTTTCTTCTTTCTTTGTAACATACTGAAAGGTCAGTGCTTACCTTAGTTCAGCAGGGTTATCGAGCATTCATGAAAGCTATTGCGAAATGCCCAGTCACAAACGAGATTCAGTTGGGAGCTTTGGCACCTACCAGTGCAGCAGCCCATCAGCACTTATTTCGAGTTTACCATCAGGTACAACTCTGGAAGGATAACAAGCTACCCCCCTACTTCCTGGGGAGAGCACGAAGACTTAAACGTGTTTGGAACCAACCATGACATTGAAAGCTCCTACTCCGGACTCTTTATTAAAACTTATATATTGTAACTGCAAGATGGAATGTGAACTCGTATGTAAGTGGAGAAAAACAGGACTAATATGAACCTCGTTGTATGGACATTGAAATTTCAGTGGTTGCACCAATTTCTATTATGAGAAAATCAATCCCAATGAAAATACGAACGTGGACACTATTGAAAAGTAATAATCGTTATTTAAAACCCAGACTGCATTTAGAAGCACTGTGTACTGAAAAAGTTATTCTGCTCTTAAAGAATTCCACAATTATTATTGCCTTTCATTTCGGATACACGAAAACATTGTAACAGCCTCTTTAATTGGATCTATTGTAGACTGTGATCAGAATTTTTTTTTTTTTTTTTATTTCTTGTACGTGTTACTATTGATAAATTAGAGAGAATTTGGTGACTTGTAGATGATTTGTCTAAGATTAGCTGTAAACTGATCCCGATAGAAACCTACTATACCAGTTGTATAAATATTTCTTGTTTCTTTTCTATCATTATAATCCAAATGAAACTTGCAGGCTATATTTTACGTATTGTGGTCTATTTAATGTAAGTTTAATTGCTAGTCTCGGTGGACAAGATTATTAACTGACTAAGAAAAACTAATCGGAAGAAGGGAAATTTTGGGAATTATTCAAAAGAAATATCTCCGTTATTTTCCGCATGTGTAGTAAACTGGTATCTGTTAGCGCGGTCCTTTGTTATTCGAATTAAGTAAAATAATATCAATAGTGCAAGTACAATGTGAGTTATTAAAGTGAGAACCGGTTATTACTTTTAAACACCACGATTTCGGGATCAATTTCCAATATGGCGGCCAAACCCTTCACTGGATACTTCAGGACTTTTAGTATGTTGTTATATACACCGTTCACAAGGTATGTACAAAATTTTAGCTTGTTACGTTTTTTTTTTCTGGGTTAATGTATAAGAAAACTAATCGGAAGAAGGGAAATTTTGAGGATTTTTCAAAAGAAATCCCTCCGTTACTTCCCGCATGTGTAGTAAACTGGTATCTGTAAGCGTAGTTCTTTGTTATTAGAATGATGTAAAAATAAGATCAATAGTGCAAATACAGCGTGAGTTATAGCTATTAAAGTGAGAACCAGTTATTACATATAGAAAGTACAGCTTGGCGGTCATTTTCCAATATGGTGGCCAAACTCGTCACCGGATATTTCAGGACTTTTAGCATGTTGTTATATACACTTTCCCAAAGATATGTACAAAATTTCAGCTTGTTACGATTTTTTCCGGGTTAATGCATATATTAACTGGTCTAATACTAATTCTGATGGTATCAAAAACTCAATTTCACCAAAATTGGACATACGCGGTGTTGAATCTCAGGAGATGTGTCTCTTTTTGGATTTTCTTAAGATATAAAAACTTACAAGCATATTATACAAGCAAATTTACAAGCTTATACATTTGCTGCAAATACAATAACGCAATTTGCTGGTTGTTTATACAAATACAAAATATCATTTATTAAAACACATAATAATACTGGAGTATCTTAGGCAGTGTATGAAAGAGGTTATGATGTTATAAATAACGTTCTTACTAAGCTACGGAATAGAATGCAAACAAAAGTAGACCTATTATCATAAGTGGTGTATGGTTGTTAATGGGTCATGTTTAAAAGATTGAGGAACGTTTTGCAACAGAGGGGATACGAACTGAACATCATTCTGCAACAGATGTCCCTCACAGGAAAAAGTCTGTAGAAAATTCGTCTCATCAAAGGAAACTCGTCACATAAATTTCGTAAGTAGCATCTTATTTCCGTGTAACGTGGGTTCCTGTCACCACGGCATGGCGCGTCCTCAGGTTGCGGATCGAGGAGAAGGCCTCTAGATATAGAGGTTAGCTGCGAATATACTGAATAAGCAGTCGCGGACAGCCGACTAGGAGTGGTCCTCCAGCTTGGGGGTTTGGGTAGGGCTAACAACCTCATCCAGTAAAAAAAAGCACTTGTTCAGAAATATTCACAAAAGCCTCGGACAAGGACTGATAACTTGGCACGACCTCAGCAAAAGAAAATGGACATGAGATTTGGAACATGGAATATTAGGAGTCTTTATAGGGCAGGCGCGTTAAAATCCGTAACGAGTGGGCTAGAGAAATACAGGATGGACGTAGTAGGAGTTCAGGAAGTTAGGTGGGAAGGAAATGGATCTATGAATTCCGGAAATTTTACGTTCTTTTACGGGGAAGGAAATAAAAATCACCAGTTAGGAACAGGGTTTTTCGTTCATAAACGTATATTACCAGCAATTAAACGGGTTGAATTTGTTACTGACAGACTTTCTTTTATTACTCTTAAGGGACGGTGGTGTGATATTATTGTTTTAAATGTACATGCCCCAACTGAAGATAAGGATGACGATATAAAAGACAGCTTTTACGAAGAAGTGGAACGAATATTTGACAACTCCCGCGATACCATATGAAAATTCTATTAGGGGATTTCAATGCGAAGGTAGGACGGGAGGATATTTTCAAATCAATTATAGGGAACGAAAGTCTGCATAAGGAAAGTAATGACAACGGTGTTAGACTCGTGAACTTTCCAACATCCAAAAACCTAATCGTGAAGAGTACAAAATTCCCACATCGCGACGTTCATAAATACACTTGGACATCACCAGACGGGAAAACACATAATCAAATTGATCACGTTTTAGTAGATACAAGAAGGCAATCTAGCATAATTGATGTCCGATCATTTAGAGGGGCTGATTGTGACACCGACCACTACCTGGTAGCAGCGATAATACGAGAGAGGTTATCGTTGAATAAAGGTAATATTCATTGTCCGAAAACGGAGAGATTCAATTTAAAGAAATTAGAAGAGAGCCAGGTAAGAGAGAAATACCAGATTGAAGTTTCGAATAGATTTTCGGCTTTAGAAGATTCGGAATGCACTAGTGTTGAGGATACCTGGATTGAAATTAGAGATAGCATTAAAATTTCAGCAAAAGAAAAATTGGGACACGCGGAAATACGTAGGAACAAACCATGGTTCGACCAGGAATGCATAAAACTAGCAGAGAAAAGAAAACAGGCAAAATTACGCTGGCTACAAAACCCGAATGAAATAACTACACAAAATTTCGCACTTATCAGGCGGGAAACTTCCAAAACTTTTAGAACAAAGAAACGCGATTTTCTGAAAGCTAAAATTAAGGAACTTGAAGATAATAGTAAAAATAAAAACATCCGGGATATATATAAGGGAATCAACGAATTTAAGAAAGACTATCAACCTCGTGCTTATATATTAAAGAAATCTGACGGTACAGTTCTCACTGACACGGATAGCATCTTAAATAGATGGAAAGATTTCTTTGACGGTTTGCTTAACACGCAACCAAAAACTAGTGTTCGTGAAGAAAAAGAGATACACACCGCAGAACCGTATATTCCCGAACCCAACCGAATAGAAGTAGAAACCGCTATAAAGAAATTAAAGAAACACAAATCTCCGGGTGTAGATGAAATTCCGGCTGAGTTAATTTTAGCGGGAGGCGAAAAATTGTGGAACAAGATACACAAACTCATTCTCCTTATCTGGAACAAGGAAGAATTGCCACAAGAGTAGAAAGAATCAATCATTGTTCCAATTCACAAGAAAGGCGACAAAACTGATTGCAATAATTATCGAGGCATTTCTCTTCTGTCAACATCCTATAAAATCCTTTCAAATATTTTGTTAGCAAGACTGACCCCATACGCAGATGAAATTATTGGAGATAACCAGTGCGGATTCAGACGAAATTGATCAACTATCGACCAAATATTTACCATTCGTCAAATACTCGAAAAAAAGTGGGAATACAATACCCCGGTGCATCAACTATTTATTGATTTTAGAAAGGCGTACGACTCGGTTAGGAGAGAAACATTATACAACGTTCTTACAGAACTTGGAATACCGAGAAAGCTAATTAGATTAATTAAGATATGTTTAAATGAATCCCAAAGTAAAGTCCGGGTAGGAAAATTTTTGTCCACGAGCTTTCACGTCGAAAATGGCCTGAAGCAAGGAGATGCGTTGTCGCCATTATTATTTAACTTCGTTCTGGAATACGCTATAAGGGAAATCAAAGATAGCAACCAGGGCCTAGAGCTGAACGGTATTCACCAGGTTATGGCATATGCTGATGATGTAAATTTAATAGGGGATGATAGGAGAACAATAGAAAGAAATGCAGAGATCTTGTTAAACGCTTGCAGGGACATGGGCTTAGAAGTAAATGCAGAGAAAACTAAACACATGGAAGTGGGTCGGGACCGGAATACAGCAAGTTATGGACGCGTTAAAATATTAAATAATACTTTTGATAAAGTGGATAGTTTCAAATATCTGGGATCAATATTAACAGACGAAAATCATGTCCACGGAGAAATTAAATGTCGACTAAAAGCAGGGATTTCGTGTTACTATTCGGTTCAAAATCTTTTGTCGTCGCGAATTCTGTCGAGGAATTTGAAGCTTCAAATATATAAAACGATAATCATGCCTGTTGTTCTGTATGGCTGCGAAACATGGTCACTTACTCTGAGGGAAGAGCATAGTCTGAAAGTATTTGAGAACAAGATCCTGAGACGAATATTCGGACCCAAGACGAACGGGAATGGGGAATGGCGGAAACTTCATAACGAGGAACTACATAATTTATATGGTTCACCCAACATTGTTAGGGTCGTCAAGTCTAGGAGGCTTAGGTGGGCGGGTCATGTAGCTAGAATGGAAGAAAGTAGAAACGCTTTCAAAGTCTTGACTAGAAGACCAATCGGAAAACGACCATTAGGAAGACCTAGGCGCAGATGGGAGGACAATATTAAGATGGATCTCGCAGAGATTGGAATACAAAGTAGAAACTGGATGCAGTTGGCTAAGGATAGAAGTCAGTGGAGAGCTTTTGTGAACGCGGCATTGAACCTCCGGGTTCCATAGGCCATAGAGTTAGTTAGTTAGTTAAGTAGCATCTTATTTATGTGATCACTTATACAATTCTTTTACACTATTGCTAATAGTAGGCGAACATATTTGTAACTTATTTCTTTATGTTCTCTATATGTTATATGGGGTTAAATACGTGAGTGTAATCAGTGTTGTAGCCCTAAAATTTTCAGAAGGTATACGCTGGTTTGTGATTATTATTTCATAGTCTAAAAGCATTTTATGTTATTTTCTTGATGACTCTCCTTACTTACGTCACACCATTATTAATATAAATGAGTGTAGGTAGGGAGAAGAAACCAACGCACCCCAAGAAGGAACAGGAAAAAAGTCGCGCCCTATGTGCTAGAAGAAAGAAAATTGTTCCCAAATTTATAAAATCATTAACACATGATTTTTTTTTCAATTAATAGGTTCTGTATTGCTCAAAGTTACATATTATTATTGACGTGACATTGAAAATATACCTTAGTTTAAAAATACCGATTAAGTTTAGTTCTCTTCAGCAGAGAAAAATGTTTTAACTAATTGAAATATAACAGCCATCGAAATTCAAAACGCTTGGATATTCTGTCACAACAAAAATACTCTATTTTGCATCGATCTATCCAGCTGATCCTAAAACTAACATTTTTGTGTTCTAATTCCTTCAATAGTAGCTAGTAACAACAGTAGCAATCAAAACCTTCGATAAAATATAAGACGTGACACTGACCTTGATAAAGTCTTCCCCGAAAGCTACTTGCTACTGGCCAACGGTTACTATTTGGTAACAAAATGATCATTATTCTCTTAGGTATTGACCAATATCAATATGATCTCTCTATGACTTACGGTTCCCGAGATATGGCTCCTTAAATATCCCGAAACCGGCACTATTTTGACAAATATTTCGGGAAAGGCAAGAGTACGCAAAAAAATCCATCATTTTCTTCGATAGTTTTTGATGCTTTATCGAATGGAGGGCTCAAAATTAAAAAATTCGCAAATAACAGACAGACAGACAGACATAGGGAATTGAGCTCGTTGAAAAGGTGATACAGTCACTTTATCACTGGAGTCATGGCCCGATTAAATAAATATAAATGAAACGAAAGTAAAATATATATATATATATATATATACGGTTTGAAGCAGAAGGTACACTCTAATGGCTAAAATTAAGCAAAGGGTATACGGCGTGTACCGCCCTATACCCTCGACTACAGCCCTGAGTATAATACACGTTATATAAAAATTCCTTCTCTCGTAAAAAAAGCTTGATTCGAATCCCGCTCACCCGCAAAAGTAAATATATATATATATATATATATATATATATATATATATATATATATATATATATATATATAAACGTTGTATTCGTAGCTTTTGTTGTTTGAAATTAATGTCCCGTTGCAATGGATGTTTACTGAAAAAAAAAGTTTAAATTTAAAGTTTGATATGAATACGTAGAATGATATTGTCTCTAAGTTTATGTACAGTACTTAGTCAATATCGGGATGGTTTATGCCGTGTACATTGTTAGACCGTCAAACATCCAAAGCTATTTTTCGAAGCTTGAAATCTCGAAGTCGATTTTTTTTCTTTGTTTAACAATATCAAAACCCTTTGTTGTCTCCCATGGATTCTGGAAAGTAAAACCCAACAAAAGTATTCGGTGTGTGAAGTGAAATCCTAATATATATATATACTGATTAGCGTGGAATCCGAACCACATGAGCTCCCGCTGGTAATCGAACCCGGATCGCCCGCGCCAAAGACGCGTACGCTAACCGCTTACCCACAGAGGAGCTCTTGCCATGTTCAGCTATCAATACGAAGGAAGAGGGATTTTTGCCTGATACGCTGTAGTGGTTTAGTTTCGACCTTGAGCGTTATTGAAGTTTGCAAATTATATAGGAAGCAACCATAATATCCGGTGCTCCCACCCACAACAGTGTGAACAACCTACAAATGCCATCACTCAAACGCCACCAATGCGAAAGCAACAAGAAATAATGATTTAAAAAAAGATGTCTGTAGAATACAGTTAATGAATTAGTACTCCAACAATTTTCCAGGAGTTTGGCTTACCAAAACTCTTTCAATACAGTGCATTTATTTTGTCTGTCCATCCGTTCGTTCGGGAATATAAAAAATAAGAACTATTTAAGAGGTCCCATCACGGCGAAATTAAAATACCGTTAATTTTACAGTAATTATGTGATATCTTCAAATAGATAAAAAGGTAATCAAAAAGTGGAACAAGAACTCGCTAGACAATATATTATTTTACATGAGATAACGTTATCACGACTTACTTATCTGCTTTCAATTTCCAGCCATTTAGAAAATCGAAATTTATTTTCTCGTTTCTAAATGGCTGCAAACGGAAAGCTACTACGTGACTCATGATAACGGTACATCATGCAAAATAATATTGTCTAAGGCGCTCTTGTTCCACATTTCGATTATTTTTTAAAGATATCACATAATTAGTAAAAACTTAGTGGTATTTTAATTTCGCAGTGATGGATCACCATCAATTTTGGCGAGTCAAAATTGAGGAACAGGGTTCGTTGAAGGATATTCAAACTGGAAATTTTATACAGGAGTTAACAAACTAACCTGTTAGGCCCCCTTAGTATTACGCCACTACGCGCCGCCATCAAAAGATGATTGTTGGCGATCAAATGAGGATCCAACGATCTGGCTCATTTCCATAAGGGCTTTTAGGTTAACTTCCCTACTAGCAAGAAAGTTTTCGGCCAGTTGGCGCGTGCTTGGCTTTTGGCTTTCTACGCTTGCACTTGAATTGCATGCTTTCATACAATCTGCCTTTTGTTGTATTTACAAGCGATGCTTAAGAACCTTCGCAGAACGTCATAGCATCACTAGCCGTTTATTGGCTATTAGCTTGACTTGACTTGTAAAACGCTTGTACCAAACTTGAATAGAACACCGAATGCAAGATTGCCCTCATATAACTTCGTTACTGGAATCCAGCTTGTGGCATGCTTGCATGTTTTCCCAATCAAGCTGGATGCAAGTTTGGTCGACTTGCAATTCAAGCTTACAGCAAGCGTTTTGCAAGTTGTCTCTGCTAATAAAGTTAACTCCCCTACAAAATTTTGCTTATTACCTCACTATTTTTTGGTAATCAAACAATGATTGTTGGTGATCGAAGGCGATCAAAGGACAATTAAATAAACTTAGCTCAATTCCGATCAATTAGGATTACATTCAAGTCTAATGGAATAACTTGTTAAATCTCTACAAACTATGTGCATTACGTCACTACCATGCGATCAAACAATGATCAAACGATCCAGCTCAATTTCAATCAATTTCTCTTCCATGTGGCCTAACAGGTTCACTTTTAACTTTCTACAAATTATACATATTACATCACTACGCGTGGCGTTCAATTAATACACTGATTATGGGCGGTCAAACTGATCTAAGAACGATCAAATGACCTGGTCCCAATTTCAATAAATTTTGCTTCCATCGGGATTGTTAGCCTCCCTACAAAATTATCCGTATTCCGTCACCAAGTGTGGGGATGAAACGTTAAATGTTGGCGATCAAACTATCTGGCCCAATTTCAATTAAGTTTGTTTGCATGGAAGGCTAAGAGGTTAACTTGCTAGCCCCTCTGAAAAAATATGCGTATTACATCACTACGTGTGGCGATCAAACGCAATTAAACGGTGAGGAAACGGGATCTAGTCCAATTCCGATCAAATTGTTCGATTGGAAGGTTAACAGATCATTGGTAAATAATGAGGTTAATGCCTTTTAAGTGGGTACAAAAACATTAATGTCGTAAGTTTTCTGAAAGGCATGTACAATTTTCTTTTGCAGCAAACACAGAAGAAATTTAACATTTTTAATAGATAAAATCTTATATATCTGGCACAAAATTTCAAAGTCAGACGCACTCGCCAATCCAAAAATGATGATCGCTAGTAGCTCTCACGTACTCACGAGGGCCTTTCCTCCCCCGCTCAACTGCCTTTGGTTTGACAAAGAGTGATTACATCAAGGCATAAAATTTTAAAACCAGATAATTAGATTCAGGATAATCAATTCTGAATTGGACAATTCATGTTGCATGTTAAAAAATATCTTACCTTAAGAGTTCACGTTTGTGTAACGCTCTCTCTTTGCACTGAAGCTCCAGTTGTCGATTGCAGTTTTCGGATCAAAGTCCTTAAGTGAAGGGCCATTGATGGAAATTATCAGCAAATCATCCAATGTGTCAGTCTTCAGTGAATTCCTGTAAGCAATCTTAACTCTGTTGAGACTGCAGAAGGCTCTCTCAAATGAAGCAGTACTCACAGGTAAAACTACACAAAATGTGACAATTGGAAGCAAATTTGGGAATCTCTTAATGACGTTTTTTCACTGTAAATTTCTTTCGGTATCTGCTTCAACGTCAATAAAGGAAACAAAAGTTTATGTTCTGCCCGCTCTGCTAAGACAAGGTACAGTTTTTCACTGTATAAATCAGGTTGCAAGTACTTAAAAAGCAGTTGTATTTCTTTCACACCAAATTGAAAGGTTTTTCCTTTAGAAGGCCACCCCAAAGTGTCAAATATATGAAGGGACTGCCTCTGATTGAGATGCAGATTGCAACCGTTCTGTTATTTAGGCCTACATTTTCGCATTCTTGATTCACTTTCGTCTTATACTCTGGAACTCTTGCTCTCTAGATTGAACATTTGTGAGCTACACATCCCGCAATTTACTTGAAACAGATATTAAGTCCAAGTAAGAAGGAACAAATTACAACGTTCTGAAGACTTCACTTTCCATGTCCATTGTGTAGACTTCACGTTTCGTGTTTTCTCTCACTCAGTGATAATTACTTTCGTGAGAAACAGAAACTGCGCAGCCCTGAGACTTTAGACAGAAACCATTATTACTGAACACTGGTCGCCAGTTCTAAATTTCTAGTCGCCAATTGTGACCTGTCGACCGGAAATTTTGCGCCCTATAACTCTATGGCCATGGAACCTGGAGGTTCAATGCCGCGTTCACAAAAGCTCTCCACTGACTTCTATCCTTAGCTAATTGGATCCAGTTTCTACTTTGTATTCCTATCTCTGCGAAATCCATCTTAATATTGTCCTCCCATCTGCGCCTAGGTCTTCCTAATGGTCGTTTTCCGATTGGTTTTCCAGTCAAAACTTTGAAAGCGTTTCTACTTTCTTCCATTCTAGCTACATGACCTGCCCACCTGAGCCTCCTAGACTTGACGACCCTAACAATGTTGGGTACACCGTATAACTTATGTAATTCCTGGTTATGAAGTTTCCGCCATTCCTTACTCCCGTTCCTCTTGGGTCCGAATATTCTTCTCAGGATCTTGTTCTCAAATACTTTCAGTCTATGTTCTTCTCTCAAAGTAAGCGACCATGTTTCGCAACCATACAGAACAACAGGCATGATTATCGTTTTATATATTTTAAGCTTCAAATTCCTCGACAGAATTCGCGACGACAAGAAATTTTGAACCAAATAGTAACACGAATTCCCTGCTTTTAGTCGACATTTAATTTCTTCGTGAATATGATTTTCGTCTGTTAATATCGATCATATATATATATATATATATATATATATATATATATATATATATATATATATATATATATATATATATACTGTATATATATATATATATTGGAAGATTGATAGACAGGAATCTCTGCTCATAAAGCTTTCTTACGGAACCTCAGCGTACGAAACCTAGCCAATATTTGATTCAGGAGCCACCAGGCTGTCTTAAATTTGTTGTTCATGTTACGAGTACAAATTCAGAAACAGCAAAACGCTGACATATTCCCAAAATTACCAATCCAGCGGTTTACGTTTTGTTGATAACTGCTCTATAAACGAGTTTACATTCTGAGGACACTTGAAACTATTTATACGGTAATAAAATATATCGTTAACCCTTTTGTATTAGTAGTAAATTAGGAAAGGAGGGATGATTAACGGCTTTACATGAAAATTAATAGGACATAAGGTTGAGTTCATTTTCACATACCGTTTATAGCACATCGAGTACTCAAACATTCCGATGACAAGCCGTCCCTGTAGCTTCATAAAACATGAAACTGTATATCTACGTATATTTCATAATTTTTCTCTTCCATTTTTATTTTTATCTTCATAAAATTTGTAAAATAAAAAAGAAACACGAACTGCCCGCATGAATAGAGTGGAACAGTTATTTTTTTCTCCTCCGTTTTATAAACGTAAGTGGATAATGACACATATGGGACGAAACGCGTATACCATGTTCGTTCCCACATGTCAGTTTAAAAAGTTAATGATATAATCAGTTAAATACAGTGTTTTTGTTTTGCTCTTCCGGTTCATTTTAGTCCTTTGCCACTACACAATGATTTATAGAAAGAAGTAGTTAAATTTGATCTTAGTTACATTAGCAACAACACAAATCTTCAACTTGTGCGAAAAGAATGAAATTTATTGCTTGACATAGAACTTTCGTGTTTCGTTTCTTTTTCATTTATTAATTTATTTTATAATTAAATTTTCATGTCAGGGTCGCGGTGGCTCAGTGGTAGAGTGTTCATCCCTGGTGCGTGGAGTCGTTCGATCCTCGCTCACGCCAATTGAACTTTGTGGTGGACAAACACCGTGTGTGGGTGGGTTTTCCCGGAGTTCTCCTATTTCCTCCTACTTGCTTCATTCTACCACTTCTATTCGTGTCTCATCATCACAGTCTCCTTTAGCCTACACGGGATAAGCGTGGGACGTAAAACTGAAAGATTTTAAATTTCCAATGTCTTCCAGACTAAAACTTCAAATTTCCTCTTAGTAATGATTTCTTAGTGTTGGAACTGCAGAATCAATTTGCCTTTCACGAAAGGTCAGTGTAAATAATAAATTATGTTTTACACTCATATCTATTATATTAGTCACAGTGTAAGTAATAATCCTAATTATGTTTCTACAATCACATCCACTTGTTACAGTGTAAGTAAATTGTATCTTGCAATCATATCCATTATTCAAGCGTAAATAAGTTATTAACTGCATTTTACGATCATACCCACTATTTAATTATTTATTTTGTAATTGATTGTAATTCATATTCGATTATCAAACTTAATGGCCAAATAACTCGGTAACTAAAGATCTGCACATCACAATATTTTATATGTCCACTGAGCTCACATGAATGTAAGCCTCAGGGGTAAAAGTGAGGGAGAACGCGGGAGGAGAGAGAGCCGTTTCTCCGCTACCATAAAAATATCAATGGCGTTCCTCCACTTCTTAAAAAATTGCAATGTGCAAAGATAGGCACGTAGACGACGTAAAGTCATGCGTCCCCTTACCTTTTCCATTTCACGTTTACCGCTGGTAAGCCTACCACCATGTTAAGGCCTCCATACACGCAGACACATGCATGATGAAACCTTCCAACATGCATGAAAAAATATAAAACCACAGGCAAGTTGATCGTGTTTGACCACGTTCATGCATGTTGAAAGATTTCAAAACCTCCTGTAAACATGCATGATGGTTTACATGTATGTTTACCGTTCTTCATGTATGTTTACTGTGTATGTGCTCATTCATACAAGTTGGTTGTTTCATATTTATGTCCACCAATCACGCCAGCGGAAGAAATCACATGACTCTTTCCTCTGATTCATTCTTCTAAAGCCTGTGACAAACATCTTGGCATTTCAGCTAAACGAATAAAACGCAAACTCTAAAGCGACGTTGCCGAGTGAGAAAAGGGTGTGGCTATGGCTTGGCTAAGCAGAAGAACTACAGCGCGATCAGGTGACAAGGGTGAGTGTATACAAAATAAACGTGGTAATACCGCAGCCCTCTCATTTGCTAGCAGCATTTAAAGGGAACTTGGAGAGCCACCTTCAAATGTCAAGATGTTTGTCACGCCGCTAAGTAAGTTAGACAGCAAGTTGGAACGTGTATGGACAAAAAATTCTTCCAACATACATGATGAAACAAATCTTTCATGCATGTTGGTCATGCAAGTATGTGCGTCTATAGCCCCCATTAAATAAAGGTGGTGAAATGAAGACCTTTGGTTCCTGAGTATCGTATGTGTCATCAAAGTTTGTTCTTGAATTTAACTTTACAAGTGCGTTAATGTAGTGTGTACCTTTAATAAAGATTTGTTTAACAATCAATGACTTTTTTCCCGCTATAGGGAAACTTGCTTGCTATTCACTGTTTCTCCAATATCTCCAGACTATTATCATCAGTTGCTACTACATTAGATAACTTGATAACGTACGAACTTACTTTTAATTTAGCTCTTAATATTCGAGTGAAATGAAATAAAAATAACCTCTTGCAAGGAAGAAGCCCTCTGGACAACCACTGGAAGGTTTCATTTTTATTACTCTTACTCATGGACTTTCAGTTGAGTTAACCAAGGTAAATAAGAAACTTTAAAAAAAAAATCTCCGAAAGTTAAAAAAGTCATGTTTACATAAGAGATAGCGAAAGTCCCCCACCTCCACCACTCTCCTTGTCTCTCTCTTTCTCAAGAATACACGGAAAGAAGACACAGAGAGTGTTCCTGTGAGATATTCAAAAAAGAGGAAAATGAAATATCTCCAGTTTTCTCTCCGAGAATCCTTAATAACAACTTTTGCCTCATCCATCCCTCCTTTCTCAAATGTTTACTTGTATGTTTAAAATTAAATTAGTACACAATATAATGTATGTAAATTTCATGAAGAGGAAATACGCAAAGACAAAATTAACAATGTTTCTTCTTCTCAACTTTTCGGTTGTATTTGCATAAAAAAAAACTTTTAAACAAATTCCGAATTCCTTTCCTATACATACGGAAGAAGAGTTCAATTTTATTTCTATTTTGTTAAAAGGTAAAAGTTTATATATATATATATATATATATATATATATATATATATATATATATATATATATATATATGTGTGTGTGTGTGTGTGTGTGTGTGTGTGTGAGAGAGAGAGAGAGAGAGAGAGAGAGAGAGAGAGAGAAACAAAATCTTATCCCGCAAGGATATTCTTTTAAATTTAAATACCAAAGCAGGGACAATTTTCTTTAAATCCAAACTTAAAAGAAAAGTTATAATCAAATACTCAGTAGATGAAAAAAATTAGTTTAACTTAAATCCAATTTGCATGAAGTCATTTATTTGTTAATGTGTTTCGAAGCTGTAGGCACATACAAGTTGAAACTTTACGCTTAAGTTAGAAATTATTTCAGCTTAAGATAGCATTAATGTTTGAATGCAAATAAAACTAAACTTGTTGATTAAGAACTCGCGAAGATCTGGAGTCATTATCAACCGGATTATATCTGATTATTTCTTTAATCTTCCAATATTCTAGCTCTTATCTCTGAATCCTCTTTAATGAGTGAGTAAACTCAGGAAGAGTTTACATCCACACCAGGGCCGAAGTCAGGGGTACACCAGTACACATGCAACACCCTCTTCGCTGGAAATATCTCTAAGATGAGAAGCTAGCAGTTAAGAGTCTTCATCCCAGCGAAATTAAAATACCGCTAATTTTACAGTAATTATGTGATATCTTCAAATAGATAAAAGATAGTTGAAATATGGAACAAGAGCGCCCTAGACAATATCATTTTGCTTGAGGTACCGTTATCACAAGTCACCTAGCGGCTTTCCGTTTTCAGGTGTTTAGAAACGCGAAAATAAATGTCGATTTTCAAAATGGCTCGAAATCGAAAGCAGATAAGTGAGCCGTGATAACGGTTTCTCATGTAAAATAATATTGTCTAGGGCGCTCTTGTTCCACATTTCGATTATCTTTTATCTATTTGAAGATATCACATAATTACTGTAAAATTAGCGGTATTTTAATTTCACCGGGATGAAGACTCTTAAACCTCCAGCACTTTCGTAAAGACTCTGTACGATACAAGTATTTATCATATTCCAAGTGTGCATGATTTAAGAGATTCCTGATCTAAACCAACATGCTAGTTGTATACCGATACAAAAGCGGCTGTGGCTCAGTTGTTAAAGCGTTGGCTTTGAATTCGGAAATCGTGGGTTCGATTCACGTGACCAGACACTGAACATTTCCAAGGCAATTCCTCATTCACATGAGATGCTTAAGGGCATTAAAAAAAATCAAACCAAATTTAATTCAAGTGTGCTGGTAGTTATTGGTGCACCCCGCCCCATTAGAAAATTTTGAATCCGATCCTGACCACCATTATAAGCTGTTATAAAATTTATAGTTTAACGTCCAACGATTAAGCCCTTTTGGCTACAGAAGACGTGAAGTGGACGATCATGCAATAATTACTCGAAAGAGAATGTGAAAGGAAACGGGAGAATGTGAAACAAAAGCAAGAATAGGAATATAAAAAGAAGCATTCAGGAAGAAGAATATTTTGTGAGTTCTTGAAAAAAAATAACTCATAAAATATTTCGTGTGGAGTATTGAACTCTACGGTGATACTGGATGCTTTCGAAATATGGTGTAAAGAAGAATGGAGAAAATTACCTATGTCGAATGGAAAAATAATGAAGTCATAAGAAAATAACAATGTTAGAAACAGTAAAATTCCAGATACCCGTGAAATTCGATGACATGGCAATTACAGATGACCAAATTGAACAAAATGACCGAAAAAAGACAGAATTCAACATGAAAATACGTTTTAACGTTCGTTTTTATAGAAGGGGTTACACGTACCATTGTGACTTCATAAACAGTATTTTTTTTCTATTTACAAGTTTAATTCAAATTTAATATATAATTAAGAAGAAAAAGAGAAATAGGTTGGGGCATTGGCTGAGAAAGAACTCTCATGAAGGATGTGATAGAAGATACGTTGAGAGGGGGGGCGAAAGAGACTGCAATTGATGAGTGGTATTAAAACTGACAATTGGGAAATAGAGAGAGAGAGAACGAAAGAAGTTGCAGTTGATGAGCGGTATTAAAAGAGAAAATTGGGAAAAAGAGGAAGAGTGCGAAAGATGTTGCAGTTGATTAGTAGTACTAAAGCAGAGAATTGAAAAAAATGAAGGTGCGAAAGATGTTGCAATTGATGAGCAGTATTAAAACAGAGAATTGGGAAAAAGAAGGAGGGTGCGAAAGAGGTTGCAGTTGATGAGTAGTACTAAAGCAGAGAATTGGGAAAAAAATGAAGGTGCGAAAGAGGTTGCAATTGATGAGCAGTATTAAAACAGAGAATTGGGAAAAAGAAGGAGGGTGCGAAAGAGGTTGCAGTTGATGAGTAGTACTAAAGCAGAGAATTGGGGAAAAAATGAAGGTGCGAAAGAGGTTGCAATCGATGAGCAGTATTAAAACAGGGAATTGGGAAAAAGAAGGAGGGTGCGAAAGAGGTTGCAGTTGATGAGTAGTACTAAAGCAGAGAATTGGAAAAAATGAAGGTATGAAAGAGGTTGCAATTGATGAGCAGTATTAAAACAAAGAATTGGGAAAAGAGGGAGGGTGCAAAAAAGGTTGCAGTTGATGAGTAGTACTAAAGCAGAGAATTGGAAAAAATGAAGGTGTGAAAGAGGTTGCAGTTGATGAACAGTATTAAAACAGAGAATTGGGAAAAGAGGGAGGATGCGAAAGAGGTTGCAGTTGATGAGTAGTACTAAAGCAGAGAATTGGAAAAAAGAGGAAGGAGGCGAAAGAGTTGCAGTTGATGAGTAGTACTAAAGCAGAGAATTGGAAAAAAGAGGGGCGAAAGAGGTTGCAGTTGGTGAACAGTATTAAAACAGAGAATTGGGAAGAAGAAGGAGGGGACGAAAAAGGCTGCTGTTGATGAGCGGTATTAAAACAAAGAATTGGGGAAAAGAGGGAGGGGCGAAAGACGTTGAAATCGATTAGCAGTTTTAAAACAGAGAATTGGTGAAAAAAAGGAGAGGGCGAAAGAGGTTGCAGTTGATGAGGAGTATTAAAACAGAGACTTGGGAGAAAGAGGGAGGAGATGAAAGAGGTTGCAGTTGATAAGCAGTATTTAAAAAGATAACCGTCATGTGAAGACGAAGACGTTGGCTGAAGATCATGGTGTACGAAAGCATCTCGGTTTCCAGTAAGTGACCAGTCAAAAATAGTAGAGTACGTTTCATGATGATGATTTGCAACGTCCAAAATTCAGATCTTACGCCACGTTGTTGTCGCGTGCCTTCTCCATTTGTTTCATAGAAATGATTCAGCTAAAGTCTACGTCATAGATACTTTCGAATTAACAGTTGTTCAATTCATTGAAAAGTTAGTGTTATTATCTAACTTAAGAAATTTAGCTTAAATACAAGTTTCTCCCTTAAACAAATGGATGTGCTTGATGTAGAGGTTTGAAGAAAAAGAAACTGTCATATACCGATTCAAACATAATAATAGCTTTATAAAGGTGTTGAATCTTTTTTTTTCTTTTCTTTTTTTGTGTCATTCCATAAAATAGAAAATAAAATTAGTGACTTGACAAAAGAAACGATAATACGTATAGTGTTAGGTTTGTAATTTACACATAAAATTATACTACGTGTTTTAAATTTGAAATTAATAGGCCTAATATTTAAATGAAAACATTATTATAACGAGTAATATTTTTTTTATTAATCATTGTTGTATAATTTTTATATTTGATTACATTTAAATATAACATTGTCAATTTGCATATGTAAAGTACATATTACTTGCTGGTTGCTACCAGTGGCGGCGATTGGACGTTAAAAGTGGGGGGGCAAGATGTGATCTGAATATTTGTATATCAATGTTAGTTTTCCTGGTTGTTTCTAACACTTTGTTTGATGAAATGTTGTATAACTAATAGGATACTGTCTTTTTCAGTTAAAATACCGTATATCGTCATTTCATATTTAATTAAGTAAATTGACAAGAGCAACGCACATTAGGTACTAACCCTTGATTCCTTGCTCATGAATATCATAAAATTCTGTCTGGAAAATTGTGTGATCAGATTATTTAATAACATATTTGCAAAACAAATAAATAGAAAGGATAATATTAATCGTGCAAATGAATAATGAGGCTTGCTTTGTAGAAGTTATATTGAAACTGAGGATTAATAAACAACTTACATTTTTAATTCCACACTTGCCATTAAATGCATGTCATTACTTTTAGAAAATGAAAGACAGTAAATACTACAAGCATATGCTACTACGCAATTGTAATATTAATTCCTTTGAATTTCAATTAAAACGCAATTCCTGTAGCTGTCTTAACTCCACGGGAAGACAAATAACCAATACCCACTTACGCAACGACAAATATTATATGGTACCATTTTTTTTCTATAAACCAGTAATATGTGCAAAAACTTTACATTTCCAAATTAAACTATATACATTAAACATTTTAAATTATGGCTTTTTAGAGGTAAATTATTGAATTTCAGTCAATCAGATATAGCATCATCCCTATTTGTCCTAGGATCATGGTCAGTATCTCGTTCTCTTTAGAATAGAACAACCTTTCAAACGGTTCCATTTACGTTTTCCTATCATGTTCCTAAGGCGGGAAATTTTGAGGGAAATATGGATTTTTTCTGATTTTTCTCAAACTTTGATTCCTCTGGACCCACTATGTTAACGCACAGCTCTCAACATCAACTGAAAACTTTGAAGGGGTGTACTAAATGTGTATAAAAAATTTCAAGCTTCTATCTTGAAAACTAAGTGCGGGAAAATGTTTACCAATGAGCTAAAAACATTCCCACAATGACACAGATGTAATATAAAATTTTCCTGAGACATCCCTATTTATCCTAGGATCATTGTTTGTACATCATTCCCTTCAGAATAGATCATACTTTCAAACGGTACCACTCACATGTCTCCATCTTGTGCCTTAGGTGGGAAAATCATGAAAGAATGGATTATTTGTTTAAAACATATTCATTGTTTGTACTTTTTTGCCCCTCTGTACCCCCTGTTTTAACGCAGAGATCTGAAACAAATCTGAAAAATACTAAAGGGTGTACTAATGTGTGTGCAAAATTTCAATCTTCGAGGTGCAAAAGTAAGCCCGCCAAAAATAATATCTCTACAATACTCCAGATTCTCGTATAAAAATGGATCTCGTATAAAAATTCCCTGAGACATCCCTATTTATACTAGGATCATGGTTCGTACATCATTCTTTTCAGAACAGAACAACCTTTCAAACGGTACCACTCATATGTGTCCATCATGTATCTGAGGAGGGAAAATCGTGAAAAAAGGGATCTTTGTTAAAAAGATAACTTTTTTTTACCTTTTTGCCCCTCTGGACCCCCTGTTTTACCGCAGAAATCGGAAAGAATGTGGAAAATATTAAGGGGCGCACTAAATGTGTGTGCAAAATTTCAATCTTTTAGGTACAAAAGTAAGCCCAGTAATAAGTAATAAAAAAATGTCATAACAATTTTTTTTAAGTTATGACGTCATCACACTACATCTCGACGCAGAAAGGCGTGAAAGAATATGTAACGTGTTCTATAATGCCTCCAGGCTTAAGAAAAAACAGAAGTAAAAAGCTTTTTTGGTACTTTTTAAATCGAATAATGAAGATTCTAGTCTATCACAGAACAATAGATGATATAATTTAAAAGAGTTAAGTGGTCACTTCAAAAAAGTGGGGGGGGGCAACTGCCCCCTCTTGCCCCCCGAATCGCCGCCCATGGTTGCTACATATACTTTACAAAATAAATAATAAGGATAATGACAGTAACAATGATGGAAAATGCAATTAGTAATGTGTGTGTGTGTGTGTGTGTGTGTGTGTGTGTGTGTGTGTGTGTGTGTGTGTGTGTGTGTGTGTAGATCAAATTAACTTCATAACTAAAAATAGCTAATAAGTCCATTCTTTACATACGAGTAATAAAATAATATTAATTACTACATCATGTAATATAATTATAATAATATATAACAGCAATTGCATTATATCTGACATACGATTATTTTAAAAGCAACTACGGTAGGGTACCTAGTGATACTATAATGCATCGTACCTTCCTCAAGACAAAGAGATGCCAGAGAAAAATGCTTCATCGAGAAACCTGTTACTTGAATAAGTGCTTAATTTAGTCCCATGAAATACAAACAATCGGGTCTAGGCTCCAGTCATAACCCCCATACACAAGCGTACAATTTCCTCAAATACGGGGATTGTGGTTATTTCTGCGTGTGGGGGTTCTGGTAATGTTTCTGGGCACTTTGTCTATTTGTGTAGAGTTTTTGTTTATTTATGTAAGGAAGATTACCATCGTTAGGTGTAGAGGTTTTGACCGTTACAATTATAGCCATTTTTGAATTGCGTTTATGACAATTGAGTGGGGTTTTGACTGGTCGTAGAAATGACCGTATATTCGTATAGGTGGTAGTGACTGTAGGAGTTGTTACCGTTTGTGCATTTAGAGGGTTTATCCGTTTTGTGGAGAAGTTATAACCGAATCTGACATTTTAACCTTTCCTAAATATAGGGATGGTGACCATTTGTAAGATTTTCCGCTTGTATGGCGTTATGGATGTGGGGACTAGACCCAATACTTTGTATTCTATATGATTAAGTTAATCATCAATTCAAGTGGCAAGTTTCTCGATGAACCATTTTCCTACTAACTTGTTCTGTCCGTTTGTTTGAGCACTACGACGTGCTGTGAGTGTATGGGTTACGGCTATGGTGGTTGGCCTGGGAAGAACATACGAGCTACTTAGCCGATAATCATGAACTCAATAGTTGCTAGCACTACATCTGAAATGGTTCAAATTGACTCTAAAATGGTCTGTCACCTTAACATGCAGTATCATTATCTAAAACATAAAAGAAGAGGTCCTAAGACACTGCCTTGAGGGACACTTGAACACTTCTCTTTGAAAAGGTATGCTGTCACTGTTTGCATTATTATGCTGCAAAATATAGAAATGAAATAAATTTTCTAGTTTTACGTTACATGAATGTGCCTTTCAGGATAATGGAGACAGATGAGTAATGAAAGTGAGTGAATGTTAACTACCTGGTGGAATGAGAATGTGGGAAGAAACGAAAGAGCCCAGAAAATTCCATAAACATGATCTTGTCTACCATAAATTCCCGTGGATGAGGATTGAACCAGGGATCCTTCACACCAAAGATAAGCGCTCTACAACTACGCCACCGTGTCCTATGCGAATCATAGAAGTAGACGTTCTAACATACTGCCTCGTAAAAAACTTGAACAGTTACTTTTGAGATTGTATGCCACCTCTATTGGCATTATTATGCTATAGAACATAGAGAAAGAGGTTCTAACATACTGCCTTGGGGAACTCTTAAACAATGTTTATTTTGAGACAGAATCATGTTTATTTTGGGGAAGACATGTTATTTCTTTTGCTTCCTACTCTATGTTTTTTAAAAACCAATTTCGTTTTAGGTGTTTATTTCTGCGAAGGCAACATTAACTTGAACTTTTGTTGGAAATTGTTAGTTAGGAATGAGAGTTTTCTTTCCTCTTTTTTTTTCTTCATTTTCCCAAACGAGAAAAGCATGATATCCTACCTGGATTTACTGTAAAGATATGGTTGTTGGTTTGTGAGGTTTCTGAGGTAGAAAAGACGAGAGTGAAAGTCAGGAATGAATGAATGAATGCGGAGAGAGAAGGCTCATATTTCACTCTTGCAAATGCTCCAAGAAAGCACAGACCGAAACCAGAGAACGAATTCTAGCTAGAAGATGAAAACAAACTGCAAGTGCACTAAGTAAATGAAAAAAAGGTTTAAAAAAAACCACTCCAAAGAGAAGATTACACAAGAACTTTAATTAGAATAAATGTATTTATACAGAGGGAAAAATCATTTCGGACATGAAGAAATTAAACAGAGATACACAATCATTCTATGTAATTTTCAGAATATATTATATATACTGTATATATAAATTTGCAGATTCAGTAGAGAAAGTATATTTATTTTAGCTCAATACAAAGATATTGTTACACATTGTAAAACATTTTTCATTTTAAAATTGTATTTATTATTATTATTAACAAAAAGGGAAGAATAAAACAGAAAAGCAAACTTACGATGCTATTACACAATTCCACCAAAGTGCACTCAAATCTCCAATTATCTTGATTGCATTATGAAGTAGTGGTTACAGTACATACTAATACATACTTCAATATGAGATAGATATTGTTGAACCGTGTTTTTCTTTTGCTCGAGGCGAAACTGTGGTGTATAAGTATCAGTAAGTGCTGTACACTCTACTAAACTGTGTTATTAGGGTCATAGTGAAACTTGTAAGATTGTACTGTTATTAGGATCACGCTAGTAGGCCTTATAAGATTGTAATGTTATTAGGATAGTTTCAAATATTTAGGATCAATATCAACAGAAGAAAATCATATTCACGAAGAAATTAAATGTCGACTAAAAGCAGGGAATTCGTGTTACTATTCGGTTCAAAATCTCTTATCGTCGCGAATTCTGTCGAGGAATCTGAAGCTTAAAATGTATTAAATAATAATCATCCCTGCTGTGTTGTACAACTGCGAAACATGGTTGCTTGCTCTGAGGAACGGACGCAGACTGAAAGTATTTGAGAATAAAATCCCGAGACGAATATTCGTATCCGAGGGGAACGGGAATGTGGAATGGCGGAAACTTCATAATGAGAAAAGACTGTATAATTTATACGGTTTACCAAACATCATTAGGGCCATCAACTCTAGGAGGCTCAGGTGGGCAGGTCATGTAGCCAGAATGCTTTCAAAGTTTTGACTGGAAATTCAATCAGAAAACGACCAATAGGAAGACCTAGGCGCAGGTGGAAGGATAATATTAAGATGTATCTCCCAGAAATAGGAGTACCAAGTAGAAACTCGACCCAGTTGACTAAGGACGAAAGTCAATAGAGAGCTTATGTGAACATGGCATTGAACTTCTGATTCCATAGGCAATAGAGATTCACCAACTTCATCAACAAACATGAAAGTCGGGACATTTTAAAGTCTCAACAGAGATACGCGGGGACGCGGAACGTTTTCTCCGAAATCGGGAAGGGTGGTGACCCTGAGTAACAAATAAATAATGTTATAGATAAAATCTATGGGTTAAAATATATAGATAGTACGGTCCGCAGTAAAAAAAATCTGCAACATGAGCATGTCAGTTTATTGTGAAACTACGCCTAACAGCGCAGGGAATCAACGTCTAAGTGGCACGAATCACACCAGGGGAAACCTCGGCGTCCTCTCCTGCACACTTATTTTGGAGCAAAAGACTTTGTCATTTTACAATAAAGTTAACATTACCTGCTCATTTTGCTGGGTTTTTTACTGCGGACTGTACATGTTATGCACCATCATATTCACCTAACATCCAGATCCCTAACAATCGTCAGTGTAAATCGTACAAAACACCGGAGTCCCGGACTAGATGTAATGATCCCGCACTCAATGTTTCATATTACTTTTTAAAAAATGCAGTTTCATACCATCAATAGATGGACGGCCCACAGAAGAAAACGCCTTCTCTTGGACCAGTGACATCAGTTTAAGTGTAGTAAAAAGGTTTGAGGAGTTGGTATCAGGAATTATTTATTTATCGATTTATTGCCATCAATATATAGGAATGCGTTGACAAATGAGGTGATGGTAACAATGAAGTGTTGTTCACATAACATAAGGTAACATGAGGTTATCTGAGACGAGGGTGTTAATCTTCTGCTCCAGGGTACCCAGGGCGGATTGAGATAATGGGAGCCCTGTTAATGAGAACAAAAGAATGCGAGAATAAAATTATGCGCAATAGATATGCGGATGGGTATCTTATTACTTACTGGAATACTTAAATTATCATTTTATTTATTTTTTGTTGATGAGATTTATATATTAAATGAAATTTCAGATTAATAGCGAACTTGTTTTTATCCACCATCTCCATTGTTAAAATACAAGTAATGTTCCTCAGAGAGTAAAAAAAAAAATCAACTAAATATTAAAACGGTTAAAACAAATTACACTATACATCACACAATATCATGCAGATAGCCACTTTTAGCTAGGTTCTCAAATGCAGAATAGCAAAAGAATCACTGAAAAGGTGGTGAAACATCAATATATCTTAATGAAAATTATAACAAAGGAATTAAATGTAGTATTATTATTGAAATCGAGAGACCTAATAGGGTGATTTGTTTTGTTTTAATACGGATATGTTAGCTGTTCATGGTCCCCAGAAGAAAATCTCTAGCTACTAATCACCAAAAGATCCCTGAAGAGAGAAAAAGAATACCATATATAACTCAATTCAAGGAGGATCAGTTGTTATAGCTTCTGAGAAAGAGATACAGCTTCAAATGTTACATCTTGTAAATAGATGAACTCTGAGATCTCTTACGGCACTGGGAACGTGAGTTCAGCAACCCGTTTCGTACAACCCTACCATGAGACTAATCTACAGCTTAGCGTGAGATCCGATTAACATGAGTTTTCATTCTGAATCATTATCATCATCATCATCTCAGGTATTTTGCCATTAATGGCAGGTCACTTGCTGCAACTAAGTAGCTTTCATGCTCAACGGTTTTCCGCTAACCCCTTCATTTTCACGTAAGAATTTTCTGTTTTGATATCGTCCATTAATTGTAGTTAGTCTTCTTCTCCCCCCTCCCCTCTCTCTCCTGCCACCATACTCTCTAGCATGCCCCTCATGATGATGTTCAATTTTAGCCAATGTCCCAACCAGGTTTCTTTTTTTTAATTGTTCTTTTCTCCTCCACCATTTCTAACACCCTCTCCGTTTTCTGCTCCACCAAGCTAATCCTCTCCATTCTTCCCCATACCCACATATCGAAAGCTTCCAGCCGTTTTTCATCATTCTTGCATAATGCCCATGTTTCTGGCCCATTCAGTAGAATACTTCACACGAAGCACTTCATGAGCCCTTTTCTAGATTCTTTATTCAAGGTCTTACAAAATAGTATTTTCCTCCTTGTAAATACTTCTTCCGTCATTCCTATCCTTGCTTTTATTTCACCTTCACACTTCATATCATTACTAATAACACTACGCAGGCGTCAAAAACTAGTTACCTGTTCTATCTTCTCCCCTCCTACTTCTATATTTGACACCGACCACTTCGTTCCAATCAGAATAAGCTTGGTCTTTCTAAAAATTAATTTCAACCCATATTCTTCACAATCCTTCCTCAACTTTTCTAATATCTTATTGATTTTGTTTTCAGATTTCACAACAAGCACCATATCACCATTAGGAATAAAGCTCGGATTTTCCGCATTATATAAAAAACATATAATAAAGAGAAACTCCATATTTTCTAAATGTAGAAATGGATCACTGGACACTGATACATAGTCACATAGACATACTTCTTGTTGCCAGTCTGATCGACAGATTGACATTAAGAAAAACATTCCAGACAGATATCTCAGAAAGAACCTGTTTTATATGTACGTATATTCTATAGGAGAACTTGACGTAAGGATGAAGTTAAATGTATCATTGACACAAAAGCTGTTGAAAAAGCAACCACGAGAACATGAAGAAAATAGTCTTTGACAAGACATCTTTTAGTCGTTCATGGAGCTCAGCTCCAAATTGAATAGACATTTTATTCTGTGACGGACAAAGTTAGGTCAACATAACACCATTAGAAGTCTGAGATGTCTAACCTTATTCCCTTCTCTTGCCAATATGATTGATGAAATGAGGGCGTCGACGACGTCACACGAGAACTGAGTACTTCAACAAACTGCCACGAAAAAAAAAAAAGAAAAATAAACCACCATTTCTCCCAATTGACTAGTTTCCTTTCAGTGGCGTATTCATCTAACAGATCATTACCACTTCAGTCGGAGCAAGTATGAAAAAAAAAAGAACGTTCTACGTTTTCTTTATGAGTGGATCACAAGTGACGGTAGAGAGGGGAGCAAATTTATCTTCGAATGTTTCAAGAGAAATTCTCAATTTTAGATAGATTCAATGCTTCGTCCTTTCTGAAATGGAAGGGTTTTGTTCCACTTTCGATGAACCACATATCTGCAGTAAATGCCTATGGAGAGGATTGATATTACTACTCGAGTCAAAAGGAATATTCATGCACAACATGGTTAAAAACAAATTCACAACCAGATTCAAAAGAATATCTAAAATTCCATTTTTATTTTCTTTCTAAAAGATTACAGGCTCTATACTATCACATGTACAGTAATATATATATATATATATATATATATATATATATATATATATATACAGTGGCGTAACTGCAATGGAGCGAGTGGAGCAGTTGCTCCAAGGCGCACAGTAAAAGGGCGCAAGAGCGAAAAAAAAGAATACGGGAAGCTGTTCCTTATGCAAAAAACGTTTTTAAAAATTTCAAACGAGATGCTATGACTATTAGCAGTTAATTGGCAACAGCAGATCCAGATACCGGGGCCAGATCCAGGAATTTTTGAGGGGGCACAAGTCTGAAAAATAAACTTGAGACATTTTTCGATATTTGGTTCGCTAACTAAAAATGTGGACTGCAGTTCTTCATAATAAGTATTTATCTCCGCCCTTCTGGAGGCGGCATTGAGGAAAGCCATGTTGTTCAACATTAGATAATCCTGAATTACCATGAACTGAAAACGCATACATTATCTGCAATGAGTGGAGAACGCATTCAGAATCTTCTTTTTGAGAGAAATTTTAAAACTTTTTTTTTTACCCTTGAGCAAGCACTTCATTAGGGACTAATTTATATATTTTACTCCTCATAGAGGGGCGCGCAAGCCTTGCACCCTCTTTCTGGATCTCCAGTGGATCTGCATCTCAATACCCGGATAATCGTTACTGCAATCTTTGTCTAGTTAGCTGCCTAGTGAAAGTTTTGCATAATGAGTGATTGCAATCAGCGCGCCGCGTCCCCTCCCGGGTTCCACCCCCACCCGGGAATAAAACAAAAATTGAGTCTGTTTGAAACTTAGTTGACACTTATAAAACTATCCTGTACTCCCTACTTATATTAAAGAATTATAAGAAATGATATCATTCTATCTTTAAAATATAAAAGTACGGTAGCAGTTTGGACTGAGTACAGTAAATCATTTTTAATTTAATTTAATATGAACATAATTCATATTAAGTACTTGTATGTAGTGATAACTTAGGAAAAAGAAAAGTGAAAACTTTAGATCTCTTAATAAAAATAAGTTTGTGTAATGTTAGTATAAATCACGTGTTCTAAAAATAGCGCCCACGGACAGCAGAACACTGTTGTATAGGTCAAACTAAAGCGTAAATGTTATAGATAATGGTATTACTTCCGGAGCTTCGTTCAGTCGCTACTGGAGAATCAAAAATTTTACAATGTGGCAACGTCGTAAATTAACTTGGAACTATTAACGTTGCTCTACGAATCCATCAAGCAGTTATATCTATTGTTACGCTAAGAGATGGTGCTAGTATCGAAGTCTATGAACTTTAACTGCCATCTGGAAAAAATCGATGTAACTATTTGATGGATTGGTAGATTTACTCTACGGTTCTTTACTTGTGACATTGTCACATAGTACAATTGGCGTCTCCAGACGAGGACCTGAAAGATATACAATTATATCTATATCTATATCTATCTATCTATCTATCTATCTATCTATATATATATATATATATATATATATATATATATATATATATATATATATATATATATATATATATATATATATATATATATGGTATAGACCCCTATATTAAATCAACGCTGTGCGTTAAGATAGAAGCATTTTTTTTAATGATTGAAAACTTGATTTCATCTTCAGCGTACTTTATTCAAAAACGAGAAAAAAAGCAAATGAGAAAGATTAAATACCTTATTCTTCTTATAAAGTACGATATACTAATTTTCTCATAATTCATAGTCATACAAGTAAAATTTTAAAGACTTTCATTTCACTTTAATCCCTGTTAGTTGATAGAAAATGTCATGTTATCCATATATTTAATTATTATTTTTTTTAAATGGGAGACCCACTATATTATTTTTATACGCACTATATTATACCCACTATCGTATGCGATCAACGATGTCACAACTAACTCTATGGCTTTAAAAAATGACGGATATTCATCACGGCAGAAACAAAATTTTGTAGTTGAATTCTATCTTCTGCTAAGACAAATTACTTAAAATTGTTTACTAGGATCTCTATTATATAACCCCCTCCCCCTCCTAAGAATAACCTAGGACAACAATCACAGTGTGTTGGCGTACATATCTGTAAGGAGTTGAAGTACAATCGACATCCTTAACTAGCAAAATCTTTCTTTCTAATAAAGTGAAGTGAGCCAAATGTCAAAAGACGTTTTCCCGAATGATCAGCTTGCATGTGCCTGACAGTGCAGATGGTATCTTAGTTGTTATCTGAGGTAGGTAGCTCCGTGGCTTCTAGAAGGTTCCCAGATCGTGGGTTGGACTCTGCCGGGTTATGGTCACACCATGAGATTCAGTACTTTGGAGTTCCTCCTGCCACCAACAAGGAAATCGTTCTGATGTCAACACTCGAGATGGAGATGTACTTCTACAACTCGGTAGGAAGGTTCTCCTTACCATCAAGTGTAACTGGTAAGTGGAACTAATACGCTAATGGACCATCGCGTTAATGAGCGTATCTCACTGACATCCTTTGGACGAGTTAGTTGTAATGTATCAGGAAATTAGGATAAAGCGATTTCTTTCGAATTATTCTCCCTGTCCAAGGAGAAAACTGATATAGTTTACTTACTGTCTTATGTAAACAAAATGTAAAACACACACTGCATGTGAGTTATTAATACTGAATTCGTAGGTGTTAAGATGATTAAGTGTATATTTGATCGGTTTACATTATTATTTAGTCCATGTACTATTTATGAAAGACATAACTGCTCTGGCTGGTTCCAGTGAATAACCGGCTAAGTCGGGAAAAGTAAATTTTATAGGAGAGCAGTTTAAAGAAAAAAATTACAGCAGTTACCTGGCTAATTTTGACATAACCAAATGCTGCAACTTCCTCAATTTTGTGAATTCGCCTTAGCCGCTTCTACACAATGTAGAACTCATTAAAAAGAAGCTTGTACCTGTAAAATATCAATTTTCAAAAAAGTCGACTTAGCTGGTTATTCACTGGAACCAGCCATATTATCTTATATTATTTCTGTAAGAACAGTAATTACAGTTTTTAAGCTAAATCTAATTGTTTGAAAATAGACATAATATTACACTAATTTCGTACACCGTCAAATTCTGAAAACAACCTACTACAGGTATCACCTATGGACCTATTGACAAATGCTGTTATAAATACTCAAATACCAATCTATTTTCATTAATAAAATCACAAGCGCACACAATTTTGACTCCTTTAAGTCAATCAAGAAAAAATTTATAATTCTCTGAAAAAACGTATATTAATTACAGGAATTTTATATATATCCTGAAAACAAGTAAATTTTCTTTCGATTCAACGAACAGTAACTTTGTTACTGCTTAAATATACATTCAATTTTTTAAGAAATGGTAAAAACAACAAATTTTGTGTTAGAACAAGCTCTAGAAATTATGACAGTACAGTAGATTTTCAAATTATGTGAATACTAAAACTGGAAGCAGTTAATCTATAACATCTAATTACATTAGAGGGACAAAGTCAGAGTTGGAACCTGTTCTTCGTACACTACACCCATATCAAAAGCAGTTTCTTGCTAACCGGAGGTCCTATTCAGTTCAACTACTTTAACAGAGGCGGATCTAGGAGGTAAAAACTGAAGGGGGGGGGGGGTAACCAGAATCCAGACTATGATAGGTATATCATGAGTTAAACTATAAAAAATATATATAAGTGATAGCTGCAATTATTTTTGTCACTCAAAAAAGGGGGGGCTTAGATTCCCCAGCCTCTTGCTAGGTTCGCCTCTGTACTTTAAGTCTCAATAGAAGATTGAGAAATGAGGTAAAATCTATTCTTGGTATTTTCAATTCGTGGGAAAAAGAAAAACACAGTTTGTCACCTCCTATTACAGTTCGTTGTATGAGTACTTATAATTGGAACCGAAATTGGTAATACGAGATATATCAAAAAGTTTAAGAGACTAGTTCTGTAACTCACCAACAGGTGACAGCGCAAGGCTGCATGCACAGGCACAGAAAACATCGGCCAAGAGACATCGTTCTGTGTGTATCGAGATCTGTGCAGCTGGTTCTATTCTGACTACGTGCGTTCGTTGTTCTAACTTGCTGTCCATGGTGAAATCGCAGATGTAGTCAAAATAGCACCACAACTGTACAGTTCCCGATGTATCCACGATGAAGTCTCTCGGCACCACTAACTTATGAAGGTTGGTGCTCCCTGTGTCTGTGCGTGCAGCCATGTGCTGCCATCTTTTGACGTGTTACAGAACTAGTCTCGAAACTTTCTGATAGTACCTCGTCTACCACTTCCGACTGCAGTAGAGAGATAAAATATGAAATGGAATCCAACACTGTAGTATTGAATCCATATTAAAAAAAAAAAAAAACACACACACACTATTGTCCATCTATTCATTTCATTATGTAGATCATTGTCCAATGAGATCGATATTAAAACCGAATTTAATAGCAGAGTTCTAACACTTTTTTTTTCGTAGAGAGATAAGAGTGGACATAGAATCCATTCTTCTGACACTGAATAGACTAAAAAGAAAACGCTTTTCTCGCTATCTATTACAGCCTTTTCCTATTTATTTTTTCTATGGCGATCAAAAGAAATCTTTCAAATCCCACCATTATTGATGTCCTTTAGGCTAAAGGAAAGTAAATAGAAGAATTGATGGAATGAAAATGTGGAAGAATATCCCGAGGAAATCTACTGACACGATGTTGTCCACCACAAACTTACTTGGCCGGGGATCGAACCAGGAGCACCAGAGGTAAGCGCTCTGCCACTGAGCCACTATGTCTCCCCCACGAAATTAACCAATTCATCGATATCTGTAGATGCTGTTACATTACTTCAATCCTATTCGTATGATTGTTAGGAACACGATAATGGACCCTATAAAATTGAAATTTAGTGTGTACCTACGTTCGTTGCTCCAGGTTATACCACTTGAACGATGGCGATTCTTTTTTAAAAAAAAAATTCTGATATTTTCCCAATAGACAACTAGAGTGATAACCTCGACTGGGTATGTAGTGGTGTCAACCCGTTAACATGAGCACGGATAACGGTTACTTCAACGATGGTTATCCAGTTCACATTCAATCATTAAAAAACGCATCTATGGCGTAATGATACTATGCAACCCGTAAAACATCTAAGAGTTACAGGTTGCATAAGGTCTAGGCGAAAATTGTTAGATGTTCCTAATCCTCATTCTAAACGCAAGCTCATTCATTCTTAAATACATTTCGCGTGATCTTATTTTACTCTCCTTCGCAGAGTATATTATTATTATTATTATTATTATTATTATTATTATTATTATTATTATTATTATTATTATTATATTTCTTTAATAGTAATAACCCGTAAGCTAAGCTTTACAACCGATGAAAGTGCTAGTGGTCGTATGCGCCGTCGGTCGTAGCTCGACGACTATGGCCCGATCCCGACCAAGTACGTTTATCGTGTCCGTCGGTTTTCTCGGGCTATTCCCGTTTCCTCCCACATTCTCATTCCACCATTTCTTCCATCATCATTCGTTTATCTTAATTATTTGTCTCCCTTGGACTAACAGGCATAATCGTGAGGGTTAAAACTTAAAGATTTAATTTCAATTCTTATATCAAAACGGATATGAGGGTTAATTTCTCCCATTCATTCCACAAATGACGCCTTTGCATTAGTACTGGAAAATCATAGTGTAAAAATGGTATTATGTTTACTGTATTTTTATATTTTTTTTAAAAAAAATAAATAAAAACAAAATAAATGGCGCTTATGAATATTTGTATAGGTGTGAAACACTACATTTTTTTTTCAATTCCCGGCGGGAGCTCATGTGGTTCGGATTCCACGTTAATCAGTAGGCCCACGTCTCATATAGCCTCGCTGCTGAAAAGGACGCTAAACTAAAATCAACTCAACTCAACTACATTTTTTCAATAAACTATCAAAAGTATACTGTGGACCAATGTATGTATATACAGTATTATAAATCAAAAGTAACTTCGTGTCCAAGTGGAGGATAAAAGACATCGGGAAAGAAGCAAGTAGACAAGGAAATGTGATTCTTCCAAACCAGTTAGACGTTGAGCAGGATCTTACCTTCCTTTTCTGTTGTGAGTTGAATCATCAGAGGGATAAGAAGCTCACACTCAACAAAAGAATACTTCTTTAAGCATATGGTCAGCGCTTAAACCAGTTAGACACCACATTGTGTAACAAGTTAAATTGAGCCTTCCTCTCTAGGTTGTCTCTTGTGGTCTCGCTACTCTTTGGATAATTTCTACAGCGGTACAACTTACACAACAACCACAAAGAATTTAATTACAGCGTGTGTGCTTCAGAACATTATTTAAAAAATTTTTGGAGAAAGTATGCTTCTTGCGTAGACGGGAAATTAATGTTTTCTAAGGTTCCATAGACTTATCGCCTCGTAGTTCATCTTTAAATTGCTGTAACTAAGGTGCGACATCATAACACTTGAAGTGTTGTGCAGGTGCACACCCAGAATTTTTTTTTTTTGGCCGGGTACAACTTTTGGGAGGGAGAGGTCCAATACTACGAGCCACTACGTCAAAGTATTTTTGAATGGATATTATATTCTGCACCCGAAAAGTTGTTAAGTAATTAATTGTAAAATATTTCTACCTATACTTTTCAAAAAAAAAAAAAAAAATGTTGGAACTAAATTGCTTTTATAAGAGAAAGAGTACAGATGAAGTGTAAGATCTAATTTCATTCTACATCAATCATTTCCCTGTTAAACAAGTACAGTTTTACTGAGAAAGTATACTAATCTATGTTGATTAAGGAAGTTTTAGGGGGTGGGGTCCGGACCCGGTGCACCCCTGTATCTGTGTCTGGGAGGAGGATATAAAATATTTAAAAAAAAACTAAAACAAAACACTTCTCGGACTGAAATGCTTCGACATATAGAATTCGCATATTTAATCCCAAAACTACGTGCCCTAACAGCAGAAGATGTGCTAGGTATGTGCCATTTAGGTGTAAGCTACTTTTTAGGTACCCGATACTTGGCACATATGATATTCATGTGCTAACTATGTACTTCAGCTACCTACAGTTTTAGGTACTTGTCATACCTAATTGATATTTGCAACTATGTACCACAAATATAGCATTTATATACTTGGCTCAGTTTCGCACTCTAACAGTCATTTGTTTTTATGTCGTCACTTGGGACATATATCTGTCATGTTCTAGGTAGTCCTTTAGGTACATATTGTTTCAGATATCCTAACAGCACAAGATTACTAGGCATGCGCCATTTAGGTGTTCTACATTCATCTCCCACGTTTGATGCATTTGTTGCTTCTTTTTCTAAGCGATTGTGTACTAGAAGCAATAAACGCATCAACTTTATTAGATGGCAACTGTCGGCTATCATTTGAAAGTGAATATAGAAGAACCATGAAATAAAGAAAGACACTCGTCAATTCGTTATAAAATTACATGGTGAACAGATTTTATCTGATCCCAAACGGTTATAGTCGAATATATGCGCTTAAAGGAACACTCTGATTAGCCGATACTTTTTTTTTTATTTGTTTAAAGTGTTGTTTAGACTCGACTAAATGTAAACACATTACGCATATAGACGATTTAATATATTTTGGGGGAGTAATTTTGTGGTTCATTGACGCTTACGGCATGGGGAACATACCTAGAACATACTAGGCACGTTCCCCAGGTCCATGTCAGGCATGTGCCTAGTGGCGGACATAGACTCTGACTATCACTTGCCAACCATGTGATTTCACTCTCAGAGGTACATAAGGCACATACTGGACACATTCCTATGTACCTGAGGGAACATGATAGGCATATGCCTGCTATGTAATTGTACTGTTAGGGTAATACTAAGGATACCGCTAGTTCATTAATTATGTAATACGTGTTAATCAGGCTCTAGCCCACGAGGGGTCCACCGGATCCGGACTCCTCCCAAAACTCAATAACTCTGCATACGTTTGCGCACTTTCTCAATAAAATATTTAACAAGGAAATGATTGATGTAGTATGAAAATTTGATCTTACACTTCATCTGTACTCTTTCTCTTTTAAAAACAAGTTAATTCTATATTTTTTTTCTGAAAGTACAGGAAGTATTTTACAATTACTTATCGCCTCTTCGGGTGAGGATAATACCGATTCAATACTACGTAGACGTAATGACTTATAGTATTAGACTCCCTAAAGCTTGGATTCCTCACAACAAACATTTCTGGGTGCAGCGAGAAAAAAAGGTATGTTGCGTACGGAAAAACGTAGGTTATATGTGTAAATCCGGTAGTTTTTGGCCAACGTACAGAAAACGTATAACTGAAAAAGTAGGCCTATGTTTTATACGTAATTTCCGTATAAATGTTCCCAATAAACGTACTTTTCGTACAAACGAAAGGACTCTATATAGGCGGTCAGGATCTCACATAGGATGAACGTACGTAACATATAGCTGACGTATGTAACATACGTATATGTATGTACTTTACGGAAGACTGTTAGATGTCAGACATCCTGCAACGGCAGTATGTATGTACCATATGAATAACATATGATCCGAACAGATTTATGTAGTAACCATAAGGATCCCTTATATTTGTGCAATATACAGCTGCCCGGATAACAGATTTTTCTCGGCGTAGCACCTGATGTTAATTACAGTAATGATGATGTTAGCATCCTATGCGACTGAACGATTAGCTTCTGTGTCTTTGGTTCGATCTATAGTAAAGTGGATAATTTTCGAATTAGATGTGGATCGGTCAATATTAGGTATATCCACCAGTACTTCTGGCATTATGTGTTTCCCATTGATATCTAAAGAAATTGGTGCATCATGAAGCTGATGTTTCGTTATGTTTTGTTTTTGACCCGTAAATGAATGAAATGAAACTTCTCGTTTTATGTTCCACGATTATCTTCAGACTAAAAAAAAAAAAAAAAAAAAAAAAAAAAAAGATAGATGATTAATTAAAGTGAAAGAATTGGTGGAATTATAATATGGAAAGAAATGAGTTGATTTGGAATTTAACGTCCCTTTCAGCAGCGAGGCTATACGGGACCTACTGATTAACATGGAATCCAAACCACATAAGCTCCCGCCGGGAATCGAACCCGGGTCTCGCACGCCAGGTAGGAAATGAGAGAATATCGACAAAACACATCAAGATGATGGACTATCCCGTGCACCACAGTAATTTAATTTAATTTAGCGTTAGGAGGGGGAGAGGAACCTGGTGGGGGGCAAAGCATTTCCGGAAGTATAGTTGTAAGAAACATTGGCAACAACTATCTGTATATCACCTTACTGCAACACCCATTTGTACTGCCCTAACCTGAATCGGCTCAATTTCAGCATTGATTTGGTGGAAACAGAGTTACCACCCAACAACAATAAAAATAACTATATGACTTATACTTGCTTCATATTAAAACTGAAATTAGGTAGGGGGGAACGGTGGTTCAGTGATATAGAGTTCACCTCTGATACGTCAGGTCCCTGGTTCAGTCCCAGCTCGCGCCAAGTGGGCTTTTTGGTAGACAAACACCCTATGCGTGGGTTTTCTCGGGGTTCCCCGTTTCCTCCCACTTTCTTCATTCCACCATTTCATTAATTTCTCATTATCATCATCTCCTTTACCCTAGTCGGCATAATCGTAGTACATAAAACTTAAAGATTTCATTTTGTTTTTTAATTTTGAAATTGGATAGGTTTTCATTTTTCTTCTCAAGTGTACGAACATCCATCACGCATCATCTGGTATAATTTGGTATTCACACGTTGTTAGAACAGACAAAAAAATTCGGAAAAGTATACCTTTCAAGCTGATGTCATAAAATGTTATTTAACTGTGAATTCATAAATTGTAAACACGACATACAGTAACTTGTTTCGATATTTTACCTAGCGTCACGTCTAAAACTACAGAAGAACTCTTCGTGGCACAGGATTTTGGAAATACTTTCGGGCAAAGAATAGTGTTGTCCACGAGGCAAGAAGTACTTTTGCAAATTAGAATAAACGAGACAAGACAATTTTCGAGTCTTGTGACCAACACTAGTTTATCCAAGTCTTACTAGTTAGATCTAAAACACCGTTTTAGTGTTATGCTATTCATAGTACAAAAACTATAAAGTGATAAACTGATTGTACGAACACAATGAAACGTATTTATCAATGTTTAAAGATACGCACCTTATTACAAAATATACTCCGATAACAAATATGGTTCAAAACGTGAACCTCTTTTGACGCAGAAGAATTCTGATAACTTCATGACTAAATGAAATAGGTCACGGTATCATTTGTTTTACATAAATTTTCAAAACAAGACAAGAAAAACCTTCGAAAATTGAGATGAGGGTAGGAAAGATTCTCCTAGAATCGAGACGAGACGAGATTTTTACCAAAAAAAAAAGACAAGACGAGACGAAAAACCCTTCTTAGTTCTCGTCTCATTCCGTACCCTAAGCAACACTAGTTTTTACTTGCATGACATATTGAAGTTCCTCGGAAAACATATTCTAAAGAATTACACTTCTTTCCTGTCTAACTCACACATATATTACAGATTTCATTTCCGAGTTATAACTGCTCAAAGTTGATGGGACATGACTTTGTGAACACTCTGTAAATGGAGAACGGAAAACAAAGTGAAAGCTATAGTGATCGCGATGAGTGGTGAAGCTTGAACTAGATTTACCAATTTCACCGCCCAATAGAACGTGAGGGTGAGTCCCGATCATCAACCCTCACCCATGAAATTTCGCCAGTAAGGATGCGCGCGACTCGAGTCGAGTCGAGTCGTGCCTGTCTCGACTCGTGTCGAGAAAATGTTGTTTCGACTCGTGTCTCGACTCGAAAATATGCTTTTGTCTCGATTCGACAATTTCTGTCTTTACTGGACTCGCGTCTTGGCATGGACGCCATAATCCTTGGTAAGTCGTGAAAAGAGTTGGCTCCACATGTGCACATACAGGTCACCTATTTCCCGTAAATTCCCGGGAGGGGATGATGCGCTCTGACGTCACGTTCAATCACATCCCAGATTTGTTCGATTGGGTTCAGATCCGGCGAGTTGGGGGGGGCAGCACATCACTTGGAACTCGCCCCTGTGTTCCTCGAACCACTCCGTCACACTCCTGGCCTTGTGACATTATCTTGTCGAAAAATGCCACTACAACTGGGAAACATGGTCGTCATGAAGGGGTGTACGTAGTCTGCAAGCAGTGTGCGATACACCTCGGTCGTCATGGTGCCTTGCTCGAGCTCCACTAGACACATGGATGCTTACATGAATGTTCCCCAGATAATAATTAAGCCGCAGCCAGCTTGTCTCCGTCCCGCTGTACAGATGTCAAGGAGTTGTTTCCTTGGAACACGACGGACTCGCACCCTCCCATTGTCATGATGAAGAAGGTATCGGGATTCATCACACAATACAACGCTCTGCCACTGCGCCAAGGTCCAGTGGCAATGGTCACGTGTTCATTTCAGTCGTAGTTGCCGATGTCATGGTATTAACATTCGCATATGGATGGGTCGTCGGCTGGGGAGGCCCATCGTTAGGAGTGTTCGGTGCAGTGTGTGTTCAAACACACTTGTACTTTGCCCAGCATTAAAGTCTGATGTTAGTTCCGCACAGTTCGCTGCCTGTCCTGTTTTACCAGTCTGCCCAGCGTATGAAGTCCGACATCTGTAATGGGGTGGGGCGCCCAACCCATCGACGTTTGGACGTCGTTTCCCTTTGGTTTCGCCATTTGTTGAAGACACTCATCACAGCACTCCTCGAACACCCGTCAAGTCTTGCAGTTTCAGAAATTCTCGTGCCGAGTCTCCGGGACAATACAACCTGGCACATACCTATCTGTACTAGTTCTTGGCATCCAAGCAGTTCATTTATTGTAATATACTATGTAAAATAGTCTCGTATCATAATATGTGATGTACAACAAATGTTACACTACATATTATCCGTAACTCATGATATGCTGCAACATATTAAAGCCTCAAAATAGTTGGGGAAGCGAATCTTCCAGAAGTTATGTAGCCCTATTACGTTCATGGGAAAGAAAACACAATAATTATAACTATGCTAAATTACTATAGACTGTCAATTGTTGATTTAGAGAATTTATGAAGTTCACTTTATCGCAATAGTTTTATACAAACTAGATAATCAATTATTATTATTATTATTATTATTATTATTATTATTATTATTATTATTATTATTATTATTATTATTATATTTAAAGTACAATCAAATTTCACGACATTAATTATTAGTTTTAATTAACTGAATTGAGCTGAAAATTAAATTTTGATCTCGAAAGATTAACTATTAAGTTTATGCGTTCTGTACCTTCTAAAGTGACAAATGCTGGAATTGGTTTCAAAGCTGTTTCTGAGTGAATACTTTCTTCAAAATAACATTTAAAATTATAGAAAGATTTTTCGAGACATTCGAGTCGAGTCGAGATTTTGATGAGCAAATACATTTGTCTCGACTCATCTCAAATTTTACAAAGTGTGTCTCGACTCGAATTTGAGTCGACTCAACTCGGGATTCGAGACATGTCTCGACTCGGGGGCATCCCTATTTGCCAGTGTCGTCTCTCGAGCTATACGGAAAGGACATCTCCTGAGGGTACAATGTTAAGGGATTGCCGCTAGATTTGGCTTTGTTGCCATTGTTGTTGTCTTTGTTTTACATTTTTGCTATTTTTATTGTTATTGTTCAGTTTGGATAATTGTTAGTGTTCACGTTATAGTTTTTTTTCGTTTTCAATGCCTTCTAAATTTGGCAAGGTTATTGGTTCACTTCTACCGTTTCACGTTTTCTGAAGTGTGTGTTCGGAAGGCAGCTCCAAGCAGGGGCGGATCCAGGGGGGGGCGATCGGGGTGATCTCCCCTCAGAAGAGTAAACTTTTTATTTTATATATATAAATAAAACCCACCCCAAAGTTTGGAGCCCTTAAAAGTAGTAGTATGACAACACCCCCCCAGAAGTCGGTCCTGGATCCGCCCCTGGCTCCACGAATGCTAACGAATTCCTCTGATGCATTACACACGAGGAAAAGCAATTCTATGATAGGTGTAGAGGCCAGGTTTCCCGAGTCGTCACTTTGTCTTAGATGATTTATCTAAAAGAACTTGTTTACCCTACTAAATACTGTTTTAAAAATTGAAGCTCAGAATATGGTCCTCGCTAGAAATGTTCAATATATAAAATAAAGAGAAATATTAGGCTTCCAAACTATGTTATGTTTAAGTATGGAAAGTCTTGATCGTCCGTCCATTTATTAGTCGAAAGATATCACAGGAAATTAGATAAGAGGTAGCGAGAACCAGGGGAATTAATTTATAATCCTAAGAATAGATTTAATCTCCTCCATTAACTCTCTATACAAACCTGAAGTGGTATAAATTGAACCATTTCCGGTTTCACCATTTGATCATCATAGAACAAAAATAGTAATATTTTTAGATAACGATAAGTAGTTTTGGGAATCGATTCAACGTCCAAAGAATAAATTGTATTTTCATCCTTATCTCTATAGAAAATCCTGAAGAAGCAGAATTCCACTACAACTTCCGGCTTCAACACTGATCTCCGTAGAACAAGGAAAGGTAAAAGATATTTTTAAAAATGCCTTTAAATACCTTGTGGTATGGATTTAGCGCTCTACGTATAAGTTTCATCACAAATTTTGTCAATCTATTTAAACTACAGCGTGACGCCGAGCTGACTGACACATTTCAAACTTGAATATTGCGGAGGCGTAATAACTTACATTGGTTGGCGGGTTTGGAACCGAAAGAGGAAAGGATGATCAATCCCAATGGAGCACAGAACATCGTATTACCTCTGTTCGTAGTTATTACGAAACTAAGTCTGTGAGAGAAGTGCAACTCTTTCTTTTAGACGAAACTTTAATGTTGGTCTCTTCACGTTCTCAGGAGTTCGTACTGTTCTTGGAGCTCCATGTTTCGCATCCAACACACTACAATTTCTTCAAATTTCTCCATCCAAGCCAATATGATATTCCGAGACGGAACCTTAACATGTCGACCAACATTAGATTTTTTTTTTTTTTTTTTTTTTTTTGTTAAGTTATACTTCTGGCACAGACTTACGTGTTAGTTTCGTAATAACCATGAACTGAGGTAACACAATGTTCTGTGCTTCAATATTCCATTGCGACTGACCATATAACGTAGCGTTCGTCCTTCTTTCGGTTCCCATCCCGTCAACCAATATAAGTTATAATGCCTGCATAATATTACAATGCCTGCTTCTACAATGCTATTATAATGCCTGCTTCTACAACATCTGTTTCCAATATTGATTCCCACAGACCGAAAATGATAACTAAAAGCGACAAATGTCTTTAAAATATGGATTCAAAATCTCAAGAATACATTTAATCTCAGCCTCTATTCTTCTTTAGAAACCGGAAGGACTAAAAACGAGAAAAGATCAAATGAAAACCTTAAAAATGCAATCAAATGCCGACAAGTTGGACGATTGCTTCGATACAATGGCAGTAATATGCCTTGAGTTGCACTTAATGGCAGAGTGTGGCTGGAAGAACGACGAACGCGGCAGCGTCACTATCAAGATGGACGCCCAACTGTTTACAGTACATGGACAGTGCATGGAAAAAGGAGTGGCAGTAACCAGTGCCTCGTATTCAAACCTGCTGAAAAATCAACTGCACCCTACAATCAGGCGTAAACGACGAGGGCTTCTGTCCTCAGGTGTCCTCCTACTGCATGACAACGCCCGACCGCATACTGCCCGTTTGACCGTTGAGACTATTGAGGACGTCAAATTTGGGTGTCTCATTCATCCACCCTATTCACCACACCTTACCTCCAGTGACTTTCATGTGTTTGGACCACACAAAGAAGCGATGGGAGGCAAGCATTTCAATGGTGATGAAGACATGAAAAATACTATGTACGAGGACCTACAATCTCGACAAAAAGAAGTGTTCCAACGTGATATCCATGCACTTCCGAAGCGGTGGAATACTTGCATTCAACGTCAAGGGGACTACGTTGAAAAATAAGAGGTAAGATCTTTTTATTGTTGAATTCTAAAATTTATTGCGCTTTTGAGGTTTTTCATTTGATCCTCCCTCGTAGTACGGTACAACTTCCGTTTCCAATATTGATTTCTATACAGCAATAATTGTAAGAGATAATGAAAAAATGATTTTAATAGAGTCTTAGCGTCTGAAGAAATGGTGCGTCTTTGACATTGTCCATCAATTGCAACCGGAAGTTAGGTCTACTACTTCCGTTTTTCGGTATTACAATATCATAGTTTGGAAGTCTACCGTACTTTTACAATGAAAAACTAAACTCACTCCTCACATTCTGACATAATTTAGACGTAATAGGTCTATTGAAAGCTTGTTTAAACAAAATTAATATTTAATATATACTTAAAACAATGTAGAGCTAATTTATAGATCGCAAAATACCAATTTATGTTAACGTGAATTATCCAATACTCTTTTTGTACATTGAAAGGTTTACAACGTGGCAAGAGCATCTGCTTTCAGACCAGGTGATACGTTCTACCATCCTACTTCGCTGCATCAACAAACCACAAAAGGTCTCAATTGTCCGTACCTGTCAGCCAACGTAATAAACTATTTTAAAGTTTTTCTTTTTTTTTTTTCTTTTTCTTACCAAGCAGGATGGCACGACGGGCATATAATACTTTTAACAAGCTACCAGAATCCACCTGTGTAAGGAAGTAACAACACCCTCAAAACGATTAATAACGATTCATGCTCGTAATGTATAATTTAGCTTCTACAATGATTTTCTACAAGACTGGTTGAGTGAGAGCGAAAATGTTTACCGGTAACATGCAAAATGAATCAAGTTAAATTCAATAAATTGTATTCCCTTTCTCACTATTCTCCTCTCCAGGGGTAAAAGTGAAGGAGAACGCGGGGAACGTCGTTACCCCACTTTTTTTTTTAATTTTATTTATTTAACAATCACCAGATACAGCTCAGAGGCCATTTTATGCTGGATATCTAACAACAACAATAACAATGGAAAGGATTTGGGAAGGTATAGGCCAGGGTCTGTTCTTAGTGGGTACCATCCCGGCATTTCCCTGATAGAACTGAGGGAAACCCTGGAAAACCCCAGTCAGGATGGTCAGCAGCCAGAATCGAACTCACGACCTCCCGAATGCGAAGCCAACGCTCTACCACTTGAACTACTTCCAAAAATATCTATGGCATCCTCCACTTCCTAAAAATTTACAATATACAAAGATAAGGACGGGGAACGGAGTGACGTCATGCGTCGCCCTACGTTTTCAGATTCACTGTTATCCCTCCTCCTCCCTCTGAAAAACATTCCGTGTGTAATCCACTTTCTTTAAAGGATAAAATTCCCAACAAGTTTCCTCAACGTAACGTGCAACCTTTACAATTAAATGTTGTTGTTCGCAGATGAAAAAAAAAAAAAAAAAACCAAGCATTAGATATTTTCATAAAAGGAATAACATCATTAATTATCGAATTAACAACAAGTTTCCAATGCTTAAAAACTAATTTAATGAATAAGAAAAAAAACAGAAGAAGCCAAAATTGGAAACTTAAACACAAAAGCCCTGTGGCCTCTCACATACTGTTTGTTCCATATTTACTTATGGAGTGCTGCTGACGTAATTAACAATCGAATGTTTGGTGTTTGGAATGACAAGGTCTTTAAATGTATAGTTTTAAAAATAGTATGTTCTCCTTAATTGAATTTAAGGATTTCCATATTAGATGCATATCTTTTAGGTGCGGCTCTCATAATAGAAACTGTTTTGTATTTTCAAAAGTACTTCGTCGAGGTCTCTCAAAAGATTTTCATCATAGGGTATTAGTGTGGCTACCAGAAATGAACTTGGCTGGATTCAGAAACTATCAATCCAGTATTAGCTTTATAAGAGTTGAGTTGATTTTGAGTTTAACGTCCCGTTCAGCAGCGAGGCTATATGAGACGTGAACGAACTGATTAACGTGGTATCCGAACCACATGAGCTGCCGCAGCAAGGAATCGAACCCGGGTCTCCCACACCTAGCGTTATAATAAAACTCTCCTCTCCTTGCTCTTAAGAAACGACTAGCGTCAATTACCGCTTCTGTGGGTTAAAATAACAAAAAATTAGTAATATATTCCATTAGTCAGTCATTCTTTTAGTATTAGTGAAGCGCTCTCTAATATAGGTTATTTTCGTTAATTTTTATAGATCTCTCCCTGCCCCTCCCTCAAATTGCGGGGCTGAATTTGATTTTAAACGGCATCGAATTGTCACTGTTCATCTAAGCGTCCCCGAGAACTACGGATTCGACACTAATATTGTTCATTTCCGATCATTTGTATATATCCTCCCCTCCTCCAAAGTGCAATGATAAAACCTATCCCAGGCCCGAACCTAATCTATGCTGAAAATTCAATTGAGGTCGGTAGAGTGATACAAGAGTTATAAAATCACAAATATAGCCACTTTCATTTTTATTTACAGAGCTTAGGACTTATAAGAAAAATTCGTTCCAGAAAGTTACTCATATATTTTTTTAAAAAATCACATATCTCGAATTGAATTTTAACTAACTAACTCCATGGCCTATGGAACCCGGAGGTTCAATGCCGCGTTCACAAAAGCTCTCTACTGACTTCTATCCTTAGCTAACTACTCCCAGTTTCTACTTTGTATTCCAATCTCTGCGAGATCCATCTTAATATTGTCCTCCCATCTGCGCCTAGATCTTCCTAATGGTCGTTTTCCGGTTTGTCTTCCAGTCAAGATTTTGAAAGCGTTTCTACTTTCTTCAATTCTAGCTACATGACCTGCCCACCTAAGCCTCCTAGACTTGACGACCCTAACAATGTTGGGTAAACCGTATAAATTATGTTGTTCCTCGTTATGAAGTTTCCGCTATTCCCCATTCCCGTTCCTCTTGGGTCCGAATCGAATTGAATTTTAGAATATGAAAATCGGAGAACCAAAATGCAGCTTAAGAATACAGATTGGCCAAACGAATTTGTAAAAAGAACTTTATTCAGATCGGCACAATGCAGTTTTTTTTTTTTTTTTTTTTTTAGTGGCGACAGGAGAACTGATGTCTAGTGATAGTGAAAAAAATATTGAATTCAAAATTTTAACAGATTTACACGTTTCATGGTATTAATGATTTACATGTATTCTCTCATATGTTCTCTAGAGATATTTTCCAAATTTTCTTCCAACTCTTAAAATAAGAGTAGATTACTGCAGGGTGAAAAACAAACTTTCCATTTTATTCCAAAATGGCTCTAATGATTTTGTTAATATTTCATAAATCAAAATTCCATTTATACCCTATAATAAAGTATAAGTCGTTTCTTTAGGAAAATTCCATTAAATATAAATTACTCTTGCGGCATAAGTTATTTTTTAATTGTTTTCTGAGAAACGACTCACTGGATTTCGTTCATACTACTTCATAAATAATTATTTCAATAACATCCCTAAAATATAGCATAAATAGTTTATCATCAAATAGTTTATCGAAAATCCACAACAGGATAGTTAACTGGTGAAATTTTCATTCGGACGTAGTTTTTCGGAAACTTCCTATAACTGTTCAGATTTCAGAAATAAACGTTTTAGAAATAACAAATAATAATAATAATAATAATAATAATAATAATAATAATAATAATAATAATAATAATAATAATAATAATAATTCTTTCAGAAATGGAAACATAAAAATTTAACCACTTCCCGGTCCACTTTATCCGAAGTAACCAGATCCTGGCAGAGCTACCCAAGCTATTAAGTTTTCCGCATTTGTTTCAATTTGGACCAGGACGAGTAAATTTGCACTTTGTTTCGTCGACCGTTCTTTCGTGGTTTATTGCGAGATATTTCGTGTACAACACAGTCACGTTTGGGAAGAAAATTCGACCAGGACTGACCTATTTAGTAAAACGAAATAACTCGGGTTAATCCGGGAAGCGGTGACTTGTACTTTTTAATTTCTACTATTTATCTTTAAGGTTCGTCCTCTAAGCATGTCGATGTCATTCACCAGAAATGGACACAAAAGGCCACATCTTCTTTCATTTGTTCACTAATTTGTTTACCAATAATGTTCAAGATACAGCTGCTACAATGATTTTACACTGGCAAAAATTACAAAAAATAAAAGATAGTTGTGAAAGGCAAAGGTATTTGAACTAAGAACTGGTGTTGTCTACGAGATGAAAAGAGACTCTTCGACTCTTGTATAGTTTTCGAGAAGAGAATTGACACAAGGCGATGATGAAAGCGATCGAGACGTGAGATTTCTCGAATTTTGTGAGCAACTCTACTTCACACAGATGTTGTTAAATCTCAAATACTGTTTTAATGGTACATATTTCAGAGAATAAAAGCTATAATGATAAAATGATTGTACGAACATAAGAAAGAGCATTTATCAACGTTTAAAGATATCCAAGTTATTACACAACGTATTCCAATAATATATATATCGTTTCAATGTTGTAATATCACATTTTCTCTCCCGGAACCTCTCGTGATGGGGAAGGACTCTCGATGAAATCAGGGGTAAAAGGAGGCGGAACGCGAGGTGATGTCGTTCCCCCACTTGCAAAACTGTTGTAAAATTCCTTGGGTAGAGCAATAAAATGTACTCGGGATTTGGACTTTCCCTACACCTTTTTATTACAAAAAGTCTTTCTACGGGGTATGTACACAAATTATATAATCCTCTAATATTTAGGTAAGATTAGATAGGAGCCCGGTGACCAAGCGTCGTGGGCTTTGAGGTGAGGTACTCTCGGTGACCAAGCGTCGTGAGAAGGGTTTTAGGTGTTTCGATCAATCCTGGAAGATTGATGTTGGTTGAGGCGTGCAGGTCCTTTTTATCCTGTATTGTCGGCTTCCTTCGTTCATTCTCGTCCTTCCGACTGTTGGCGATGGTGATCGACTCCTCTTCGGGACCGTCGTCTGTTTGTTTTTATTTATTACTAACACATGTAGTTCACACGTGGTTATTGCATGACGTGTAGACATGCAGAACCTTACAATATCCATCGTGTCCCTAAACTTCCTAAAAATTACGATGGGCTAAGATAGGGACGTTGGACGGGGTGACGTCATGCGTCCCCCTACCTTCTCATTTCCACTTTTACCCTTGCATGATTTCTTAGCAAAGAAAGAAAGAAAGAAAATCAGGTCATAAATTTTGTACATCAGTTTACAAAATGAGATTCTAAAAAAATATACAAAAACGAAACAAGAAATCCTTATTTCTTGTCTTATCTCATGGGGAATCTACTCAGAACCTTTCAGTTGAGAAGCGAGAACGCTGCCGCTCACTCCCACCTCACCACTTTATATTAAACATAAAAATATATATATTGAAATATACTTGGCATTATCTTACAGGTAGACAAGCGCTAAAAAAAAAAAAGAAAAGAAAAAAGAAAAAGAAAAATAGGGAAATATGATGTCTCCAGTGTTTTCAAATGCAAAATAATAATAATAATAATAATAAATAATAATAATAATAATAATAATAATAATAATAATAATAATAATAATAATAATAATAATAATAATAATAATAATAATAATCGAATATTTCGTGCAATTAACCTTAATGCAGGAGTTCTATACCGTCTTTATAATGCGCTGTACAGAAGAAAATTCCGGCTCTTTCAATTAGGCACTGTTCCAAAACACGGTTGTATAGGAGTATCGCAAGTGTACATTTATCTTATGTGTCCCCTTTAAGTATTTATGTGTATGTGTGTGTGTGTGTGTGTATGTATGTATGTGAGCATAAGGTCTAACAAAAACTTAGGTGATTAAGTACAGTACTCTTTCTTCTTCTGTTCGCACAAATCTCTGGAATCTTTATCCAGAAAGTAATTCATTGTTTAGTCTTAAAATAGTGATTTGTGATACAATGGATTTTGTCTAGAGATCTCTTGCGTTTAATGCATTAACACCTACACATATATATAACATGTTTCAAATAACTTACTCAATTATCAAGAGACGAATAAGTTATGTTGTAATTTACGTGGCGAATTGTCTACAACATAGCAGAATTCGAAAACTACCATTTTCTCTCTACATATAAAGTAATGCTCCCCACATTTTTAAGACAAACGAAATAACCGATCTAGGAATGTGTTGCCAAAAAAATAAAATAAAATAAAATAAAATAATCAAAAATTCGCTTCCGATCAAGAGTACAAAATTCCGGTAACATGCTGTAATTTTAGTTATAGAAAGGCTAGGGGCCACAATAAGAATTGCTTATAATAAATAGCAAACGCCCCAGAGGAACACCTAATTCATTATAGTAAATAGTCACGCGAATTGATGTAGCTATGTGCGTTATCACTTACCCGCTTAACTCTAATAGAGGTCACTACTTGCGATACCACTTGTCTGCCTGACCATAATAGATTTAGCTACATGTGCTATAACTTGCTTGACTAACGGTAATAGAAGTCGCTACGTGCGCTATTACTTGCCTGACTGACGCTAATGGAAGTCGCTGCGTGCGCTATCACTTGCCTGCCAGACACTAATAGAAGTCGCTACGTGCTCTATCACTTGCCTGACTGACGCTAATGGAAGTCGCTACGTGTGCTATTACTTGCCTGACTGACGCTAATGGAAGTCGCTACGTGCACTATCACTTGCCTGCCTGAAGCTTAATAGACGTCGCTACGTGCTCTATCATTTGCTGCTTGACGCTGCCTAAGGGATTCTTGGGTATAAAAAAATCCTTGAATATTTGCATTTAAAAAATAGTATGAAGCTTGAGCTGGATAGAAGGTAAACTGAAAAATAAATAAATTTGTAAAATGTAAACAATTACAGTTTTTTTAATAAGCACAATTTTAACCTATAGTGTAGACCGAGCCGGAGGCTTGAGCGCAATTGTTAGTTAAAATAAGAATGGTTCGTAAAATAACCACAAATATTGTTTTAAGATCTATGGTATTCATACTCTTACATTTGCCCTGTAATTAAACAAAGAAATAGTGGCAGTATATTTGACAATCATTTGTTATCTTATTACAAAGTGCACCGTACATCAATTCTTGCGATATTCTCACACCACTTTAGTAAATACATAATTGATGAAGTACTTATTTTTAAACGAAAATGACTAAATAAGGATACTTACAAATGACTGTTGTTAATTTTTGTATGATTTCCGTACCTGCAAAAGAGAAAAGAATTTATTAATAGATGACTAATTTTAATAGTTTAACCACTCAATTTGGTTTGCATTGTGAAACTAAAGAAGAATTTACAAACTATTACTGAAACCGGAACTGGTAACTGCCTATTACTTCCGGTTTCTACAGAAGCGGAGATGGGCCATATATATATACCAAAAAATTGATATTTTGGCCATTCTTGCCCTGGTACCTCCCACTATTGAGAGTTTCTTCTTGTTTTAAAAGTTCTGTATAATAATGTGGAGACTGAATTCCAATAATAATAATAATAATAATAATAATAATAATAATAATCTATATTAATATATGAATAATGAATATCCAAGCTGGAAGCATTTGGAAATGTGGTGTTGGCGCAGAATGTTGTGCATATCATGGACCAAAAGTAAAAGGAATGAAGACGTACTAGAGGAAGCTAATGAAGGATGAAAGATCATGAAGATAATAAGAAAAAGAAGAAACAGCATGCTTGGCCGTCTTATTCGGCACTCCAATTGGATAATCGTCTTGGTAAAGGAAAAGGCGAAAGGAAAACCAGGAATAGGAAGACCAAGGATAGAATAGATAGATGCAGTCTCGAAGAAGAGATTTTATCAAAGTATAAAACAGCTCTCCCAAGGGAGAGAGAAGTTTTAAAATTTCCATGTTGCCCATCAACCTATGGTTGAAGAGACAAAGAATAATAATAATAATAATAATAATAATAATAATAATAATAATAATAATAATAATAATAATAATAATAATAATAATAATAATATTTATCAACGTGCTGAGAGTAGGGATGGCCTTTTTTGAAAATCTGTTTTTCGACTTTCGGAAATTTCCTTTTTCCTTTTTTCATTTTTCGTTTTCGAAAAATTCATTTTTCGAAAAAGTATTTTTCGACAAAATGTGGTCATCCCTAGCTGAGAACAGCTCAAAGCAAAAATACAACACCTAGTCTCCCAATTCAATGTTATAATTGTAGTACCGTACGCGGGTAAAAATACAGGCTTCAACAATATAGTCAACGTCAGTTCCTAAAACACATTAAGAAATAAACATCAAATATAATTTTAATATGTACACAGTTACTATAGTTAGTTAAAAGCCTTGTGATTGAAACATGCTTCCTGTCATTCGGTTGAAACAATATTTTAGCCCTTGTACAGTCAGTGAAAAACGTTCTTTCCGTTTTGTAAAATTTATTTTGGGAATAACGGTGGTATGGGGGGGAATGTACGACGGTGGTATGGCTGACACGTACCAAAAATTACATTCTTTTTAATTTACTGAAAACTGTACTCAAATTGTCCTTTCATTAAGAAGTTATTTACGAAACTAATTCCTTCAAACGGAAAGAACTTTTGTTGTTAACTGTACCATATTTTTGGACTTTTAATTCATTTTTTTAAAAAAAAAACAATAGTCCCCATAACAACGGTTTTCAAAGAACTTTTCCATAAAATTCGAATTCAGCAATTTTTCTCCTATCTTCTAATGATTCAAGTTAAAAATATTTTATCCAGTAGTCTGACAAATTGGAATAATAATCAAAAAATAATTTACACGTAAAATTATAACAAAGCATTTTTGAACCATTTCAAGTTTGTTCATAAGTGTATGAGTTAAGCTATTTCCAGACTATTGATACATACTATAATTTTGACCTTATCAACAATTTGCATAAAAGTATATATGTATCCGGTTGACAAAAAGCATGCCACTCATTAAATAGATAGCCTATTTCTATTATTTTGTTCGCTTCGTTACATATGTTTAAAACGTAAACAGCTAACGAACATTACACCTATATCTCTTACTGTATCAACGGGCACTCGGTGCTAGAGGTCTGCACTACCCGGAATATTTAGCCCGGGCCGTGATTTTATAATATGAGGCTCGACCCGAGTCCGAAATGTTTTAGCTGTTAGGCCCTAGCCCGACCCGAGCCCGTGTGATAATCTAATAAACCCGAATTAGAGAAACTTGATAATTAACGCAAAATTGTGTTTTTATTTACAATTAGAAGTTTAATTTTGCAGTGCAGTTTACTTTTACAGAGCTTATTTTCCACTAACACATATTCACCTTTTTTTGTAATGTTGTAATATTTTTCACATCCATTGTGTTGCGATTCAGTTTCGGCAATATTTGATTTCTCTTTTTACAAATGAAAATGCGAATGCTATGTTTTGTGGAGCATTTGTGGAACAGATGCTTCCGATATCAGCAAACGAAAGAAATAATAATTAAAAAACTAAAATATAAACTAACATTGTCTTGAAAAATAAAAACAAAGATAACTTGTTCTGAATGCTTTTCTTCCTTTAAGGTGATCACCACCCAGAAGTCAGTACATATTTCAGCTTGTTCCCTTAACTGCTGGGCAATGAAACGTTACTGTGCTATAAAATAAAGTCATGTTTCAGCTACAACACAAGACACTAATTCATTTGGTTGTGTCTTCAGATATAAAAAAGATAACAAATAAAAGAAAATATTTGGTTCGTTTTACAATGAGCACACAAGATGGCACTTGCTGTTAGATCTTACAAAAAGTGCTCAATTTTATGAAATATTTATTAGAATGTGTAAAGTACTTTAAAGTAACGATCATATTAAGGGACAGACGATCCACGGTTTGTGTAAACATCATGTTTATGCAAACACTATGTTTGTACAAATACTCGGCCATACACGATTCAACTGTTTGTACAAACTTCAGTTCAATTTTGAATTTGATCGCTTAAACATATCCACTGAAGCAGCTTGTTTACAGACCAGTAGCCAGCCCAAAAATGTAGGGGTGGCCCGGTAGAATTTAGGAAGGGCCCGATCCAACCATCTTATAGTTCATCACCGTATTATAGTTCATTTGTAAGCCTACCGTGAAAAATTTTGGGGGCAGTAAAGATTTAGGAAGGGGGCCGGCCACCCTAGACCCTCTTGGATAGGGCCTGCTTGTTTAGCGATAGTAATTGCTTGTGCTTTGGAAGCAGAAAGACACGCGAAACCAAAAAGGAAAAAGAGTTTGTGGATAAAAGAGTGGTTCAAGAAATGGTCTAAGTTTAGTCATCAAAATTTAATTGTGGACTATAAAAGTTATTAACGAATGGATTCAACTACATTTGATGAAATACTGGAAAATTGATTTTATTCCCCACTGACTCTCAATCCGCCTTCTGATATATTTCCTTCATTTTATTCACCAATTTCCTGTTTTTAATAATCTTCACTTTTTACCTTCCACAGTTCAGGTAAATTTCGATAAAGTTCATTAAATTCTCGCCAGAATTCTTGATTCCTATTCCTTGACGCTATAATGCGCGAAATGCGACTATACAGTAGGTCTCCTACTCGAAATAAACCTCGTGTTTGCACAAACATGCCCATACACGGTCCTCGTGATTGTGCAAACATCATGTTCGTGTAAACAATTTTCGAACGAGTTCTAGGGCCCATACACGGTCCACGGTTTGTGCAAACAAGGCTGTTTGTGCAGTTTGACCGTGCATTGTGCTGTATGACTGTTTGCGCAAATATTTGTGCAAACCTTTTCCACATCGAACTCGTTCAAAAATTGTTTACACGAACATGATGTTTGCGCAAACACGTGGACCGTGTATGGGCATGTTTGGGCAAACATGAGCTTTATTTCCGGGTAAGAGGCCTAGTGTACAGACGCTTATTTCTTGCGCTATGGCGTCAATGAATATGAATCAAGAATTCTGGAGAGAATTTATTGAAATTTACCTGAACTGTGGAAGGTAAAAAGTGAAGATTATAAAAACAGGAATCTGAAAAATGCGGCATATGACAAATTGGTGGATAAAATGAAGAAAATAGATTAGGAGGCGGATAGAGAGTCAGTGAGGAATAAAATCAATTTTCCAGTATTTCACCACATGTAGTTGAATCCATTCGTGAATAATTTTTATAGTCCACAGTCGAACTTATCTCAAGTTCGGATATTAGCTAGGTAAATTTTGATGACTAAACTTAGATCGTTTCTTGAACCACTTCCTCATCCACAACCTCTTCTTCCGTTTTGGTTTCGCAGGTCTTTCCGCTTCCAAAGCAAAAGCAATTACTATCGCTAAACGAGCTGCTTCAGTGGGCATGTTTACGCGATCAAACTCAAAATAGAACTGAAGTTTGTGCAAACAGTTGAAACGTGTATGGCCGAATGTTTGCGCAAACACAGGGTTTGCACAAACCGTGGATCGTCTATGAGCCCCTTTCGATGTGAAAAAGGTTTGCGCAAACAGTTCATACAGCACCATACACGGTCAAACTGTTTGCACAAACAGCCCTGTTTGCACAAACCGTGGACCGTGTGTGGGCCCTATTACAAAATTGATATGTTGTTTGACCGTTTTTCGTGTTATGTTTCACATTTTATTTAAATATTAATTTACATTTAAGGAAATAAATTTTGAGAAGAAACTTGCGCAGGACGCCATAATGCGTTGTTGCCAAATTTGTACGTGTACTGTGGTAGTCACAATAAGAAAATTCTTGGATCGTAGCGTTGCAGTTCTATAAGCGGAACTTAGCTGTGAATTGTGGTAAAGGTCAAAAACTAATTTCTCTAGTAAGTATCCAAGCTGAATCCCATGATTTATATTCTTTATTATCTGGCACCAGTAAACACTCGACACTATCTGGAAACGCCGCACTATTCAAGCAGTTTTTATCATAGCAACGAGAACACCTAGTGATCCACGTTAATTTAGTGTAAGAAAGAGTACTTTCACACACAGGTATTTATTTCTGTTAGACCTACTTTAAGTTTTTCTCTCCACTACACAGTTAGTTTTACTCTCAATTGCATAATGGTACTCAGAATTTTAGTATAGGTGTCGCAAATCACAAATTTAGATGTGGTTTAAAAATTCCCCAGAAAGAACGGTCACTTCCCACCCCCATCAATCGAACAAATCGGTTACACCTTGTGCTACATACACCTGAGCTTTTTCCAGCAAAATGATGGGTGGGTTCTGCATAAAAGTGTCCCCGCTTCTCTCTCAAGACTGGTCGTAAGTTATATTAAAGAAAGGATTAAAAATGCTGCGCATTGATAGTCTGATGTGAGGAAATGCATGCGTTATGGTTATACCATCCTAGTAATACACGAGAATCACTATAATTTTCATTGTTGGTGTTTTGAAGAATTTTGGATTTTCATGGTGACCCATAATCACGCCATTCGTTTGATTGGTGTTTCGATTGTTGCTCGTACGATTTGGTCCATGTTTCATCCAGGTAATGATATGACGTAAAAATGCCTCTCCTTCCTGATCGTAACGTTCTATGAGAGTAGCGTCGTATCGTAGCCACTCCTGCATTTCCGTCAGCTCATGTTAAATCCAATATAATGCAATTTTTTCATGCCCAAGCGTGCCTCCAGAATGTGCAAATAGTGGTATGAGCTACGAATTTTATGGCGTCGATCAAGTCCTGTAACGCGGTAACGATATTCACGTCTTCTTTACTGACATGGAGACAATCAAGCCGTTTCATGTGTTCCACATTTTGCGTCCCTCCTTGAAGGGCCGTACCCACTTTACCATTGTTCTGTAAGGCAATGTAGATTCTCCGCAGCAAACCTCTTGAAGACCTTGATGGCATTCTGGTGCTGTACGGCCTCTGGCACATTCAATTTTTACTTAACTCCGTTGTCCTTGTTTCAAATACATCTTGAGAACAATAACCTTGTCTTACACTGTCCGCGTGCGTGTATGTGCAACGCAGACAACATACTACCCTGCAACGTTTGCTAGTTTTCGCCTTCAGCTACAGCAGAATCCGTTAAATTTCCGTAAAGCCAACCGCAAACACTGTAATGCTCCTAATGCCCTTTTTACGCTTTTTAAGTTTGATTCTGCTCTCCGTGAATTGTTCAATACTGCTACAGGACCTGATTCTCCTAAAAACTCTTCTCTCCGCGCTCTAAATCTGCGTGTTTCCTCTCCGCACCTGAGGTGCTAATCGTGATATTCTGCTCTGCTTGTACTGTAGTCGAATCCGGTCCAAGTTAGGCTATACCTATATTGCTTATGCGTCTACTCATTCTTCTCTGCTGCGATAACTTGAAACGGTACATCACATAGATATTCGACTAGCAACTGGCGCCTCCAGACAGATCCCGTTGCCAGCCTTTATGTTGAAGCTAGCGAATTTTCGGTAGCATATCGTCGTGACAGACTTCCCCTAAATTATTCTGCGTCTGTGTACTGTATTCCTAAACACTTCTATATATTTTCTCTTCGTGATGGGCAGATCTTCGAGCAGTGTGCTGCATTTCCTCGCGCTACACGCCCATGGTTCATTCGAGGAGGGTTTTCTCGCTGACAATTTCGTGTGGCCCTCCCTCTCGTTGCTTCACTCCTGTGTGTACCACTATGACTCTTTGTCCAAGACTTGATTTACACTTGTCTTAGTATTAGAAATAGCACACCAGTTTCAAGATTTATCAGCAGGTGATTGCAGCGTTGCTGGAGCTGGAGGAGTAATCCAATTTTAATGTGTTCTATACGGACGGGACAGCTCAAAATTCAGTTTGCACAGCCTGTGTTCAGTATTTACTGCTGAATTAAATACAATTAAGCTTGCCCTCGACCATGCGCTCACGTTTTTGTTTCATCGTGTGTTGGTTTGCACCGATTCTCAGAGTGTAGCTATGAGCTTGCAGAATGCCTTCAGTACGCACGCCCTTGTTCAAGACATTCTTATGAGATGCCATCAACTCAACAACAGAATTGTGTCGTCGTTACCTGCTGGGTTTGGATCATGTCAGCGTTTGGGGAAACGAACGTGCTAACAGAGCTCCCAAGAACGCCGTCTTGGTCAGGGTTGTGTTCGACGATTGTCTTCATCGCTCTGATCTCTGTAGCTATTTCTCGTCCTTGATCCACTCTCAATGGCAAGAAGATTGAAATCAGACAAATGAGGAAACTCCATGCAGTTAGACCACTCCTGGAGATCGGTAAACATCCTCTTGTCATAGTTCCAGAGATCAATTGTTCCTGGCATGTTAGTCATGTCATGTCAGTCCTGGCATATCAGTCTGTCGACCTGCTGTGTAGTTTGAACCATCCATATTGTGAAGAAGGTATAGTCCCAGTAAGTATTCGGCACATTCGTATTAAATATTTTAAATACCATACCTCAGAGAGCACCTTGGACTTTTGCGTACTCTTGACCGAGCTTGAGGGATAATTTCAGTGACGTTGCTCGTGTTCTAACTTTTATTCGTAGTATAAACTTGGATATCGTTCTCTGCTGCTTTCTGTTTCATTTTTATTTCCTTTTATTGTTTCTTCTATATACTGTTTGTTATCAGTTTTATTTATCTATTACACTGTTCTGCAAATTTGAACTTTTTGTTCCTCCCTGCAAACTTATTGGCTGATTCCTATAGATTTCGAGCTCCTCATGCAGAAGCTTTGCACCATCACCCACCAATTTCGAGAGAAAATCGTTTAATTTTTGCCAATTTTCCGTAGTATTTAAATACATTCAATAGATGTATCTGTATCAGAACTAGGAAATATCAAGGAAATTTAGAACTCCATTTCCTTCTGAAAGTTAAATATTAGTAAGTCTGCATCTCTAGAAGGATACGTTTTAATATGAAATGTATACACAAAAACAAAATATTCTACAGCATATGACATGTCTCAATAGCATCATATGGATCAATTGGAATGCAGTGGTACAGTGCCTTTGGTTTCACAAATAGGCATATCCAAAACGCTTAGAAAGTAATATTGAGTTCTTATTTTATCGTCTTTTGTCATGTGTATTGCTGGGGAGGTGTGTCAAGCAGGATAGTCCAACAGTAGTCAGGTAACATATTCTGAGTACATTCACCGCTGTATCGCTTCTCCATTTCGGCTACATCTTGATGAAATCTCTCACCATGTTCGTCCGATAGAGCTCTCATATTTTCTGAAAAAAAAATCCAAATGGGAATGCAGTAAATAAGCATGTTGCACCCCAAAATCCTGTAGGAGGAAATAAGTTCTTCCACTGTTTCTTCAACTGTTTGTTTCCCAGAAAATTCTTGCATACATTTTCAAACGCATTCCATACTCTTTGTTCCACACCATTTAATATCTGCTTGAAATTAGGATCTTTAAATAGCTGTTTTATCTGAGGACCAACAAAGATACCTTCCTTTATTTTCGCGTCAGTAATGCTTGGAAACTTTTCTTTCAGGTAAACAAAACCTTGTCCTTCTTTATCGATTGCTTTAACAAACAATTTCATGAGGCCAAGCTTGATATGCAGGGTAGGTAATATGACTAGATTTCTCAACTAAGGCTGGCTGTGCTATATTCTTCTGTCCAGGAATATTTTCTCCACGAATTGGCCGTTCGTTTACAACGTAGTGCTTGTCTTTTGCTCGACTGTCCCATTCGCAAATGAAACAACAAAATTTTGTGTAACCTGTTTGCAATCCTTTCAATAACGCCACAACTTTTAGATCCACACATATGCTCCACTAATATTCATCAGAACATATTTTTTGCATCATTCTCTGAAGATTGTCATATGTGAAATCCGTAGGCAGTTGGTACTGACAGCAGCTTGTTCTCGTTGTGAAGTAAAACGGCTTTTAAACTAATTTTAGATGCATCAATAAAAAGTCTTCACTGAGCAGGTTCATATATTAGTTTCAGTTCGATAAACAATCATCGAACACTGTTAGTATACACTAAATCACCGTCCATTTCATACCACTTTGCAATGGCCGATTCCCTCTTTCTGTACTGTGACACTTTTGCCCCTATTTCCAGAAGGTTCCATTGTTGAAGTCTTGAACCGAGCAGTTGCGCCTTCGTTTTAGGTAGATCTAAGTCCCGAACTAGGTAGTTTCAACTTAGCTTGTTTTATCAGGTGTGGTGTGGAAGTCTTGGGTGAAGGAAAGTTATCATCCTCCTCCTCTGACTTCACGGTATACTGCTCTGGAGGCACTGGCACAGTCATCGAGTCGTCGTGAGAGGCAGGTCTCAGCGCTGAAGATACGTTTGGGTACTTTAATTTCTTTACGTTCACTAAACAAAAATAAGTCGTCCAGATAATTGCGGGGTTCCCTCCATACCATAGGAATAGCAAAAGGCATTGCTTTATGTGTACCCTTTAACCAGCCTAACAAGGTCCTTGAACAGGAACTACAGCTAATTTTAGGAGGTCAAACTTTGTCCTGATCACCCACTTTACAGCCAAAGTAAAGCTCATATGCCTTCTTCACGAGTGGTGACAATGGCTTCCATTGAGTTTTAAGAGTCAATTCGCCACAGATATAACAAAAACTGTTTGGTTTGTTACGACACATGATTGAAATTAACAAACAAAACACTCACTCACTCCACCAATTCTGATCGTTCACATTAATAATAAAATTTTTCCTATGTCAGCGAAAAGCCAGCAACCATTAGAAGGTTGTGCCTTCTGTGCGGTAAGGGATTATGCAGATAATTCATTGCAGCTCAGTTATAAATTGATGGGCTATAAGATGTTCGTAAAGTAGGAGCAGGATGTTCTATTTTATTTTCATTAAATGGGATTTAATCATCATTTTATTCAGGTTCTATTTTATCATTGTTTGAAAAAATAAAAAATGGGAGAAGTAAATGAAAAGAGGAACATGAAGTGCATGTCACAACACAACATACGTGATAGTGTAACAAATGAATGTTATCTTCTGTCCAACTCTGGACGTGATGAAGATAAGCGGGTGCCCTGTTAAGATATGAGCTTCTTATTGTGCAGAGAATGAAGGTGCTATATAATGAGAAACGGCGGATGATGAAAAAGCTGCAACTGAGTCTAAATCCGGATGATCAGGAGGTAGGGTATAGCGGTAAAGTGCAAAGAGTAGCGACAAAGGTGTATCCAGTAGTTTGCGAGGTGGATTGAACAGGATGTCTGCTTGCATTGTGGTGAGGAGTAAGGGATGCCGAGACTCGAATCTGTTAGTAATATACCTCGTCCGTAAAGCTTCAAGATGGAACAGAAGATGTGGAAAAGGCATAATTTCGTAAAGATCTTGAGTAGGACTAGGATGTTTTATTCTGTAGGCTATTCGTATGGCATGTCGTTCTAGTATTTTCAGTTTTTCATAATGACGCTGGAGTGCGGCTATACATGCAGTGAATCCGTAGGTCAGGGCTGGTCGTAAGAATACTTAGCTTGTGGTGTTAAGAACGGTATTAGCTTGTGGTCCCCAAGTAGTACCCGTGAGGCGTTTGAGGAGGTTAATCCTGTTATATGCTTTCTGTATTACATTCTGAAGGTGAGGGTGCCAAGTGAGGTGGTGGTCAAAAATAATTCCCAGATATGTTACATGTTTAGCTGGATGAACCCCCATGTTATCTACTTTGATATTCAGTAGTGAAGGATTTCGATGTACCCGTGATCTGCGTTTTGGCGGAAGAAAGACTATTGCTTGTGTTTTATCTGGGTTGAGTTTCAGACGCCACTTCGTACACCAGGTGAGAAAAGTTTGAATTGCTGCATTAATTTCAGTACTTATACGATTAATAGTTCGGCCTAATGTAAGAAATGCAGTATCGTCTGCATACTGAAAAAGTGTGTGTTTGGCGGCAATGGTGGCATATCTGCTACATATAGAAGATAAAGCAAACGTGATAAGGCAGACCCTTGTGGTACTCCAGAGAGAATAAATATCGGATGCGAGAGAGTGTCATTAAGAGCGACATAAGCAATACGGTTGTGCTTACGTCTGCGACGTAAGCAGCATAGATAAACCTGATGTATGATATGAAATGTGTCAGACGGATAAGTTTATATATGAGAACTGCATGTCATACATTATCGAATGCCTTTTCCAGGTCGAAGAGCACTAGACAAGATGGAAATTGTGTATTAAACTGATTGGTAATAATATTAGACAAACGAAGTAACTGATCATTGATACTAAATCCGGGGCGGAAACCAGCCTGATGTAGAGGGATTATATTACGTTCTGTTAGATAAGAATGAAGGCGTCGAACAAGGATTCTTTAAAGAATTTTGTAATACACAGAAGTAAGTTGAATAGGCCGGTAAGAAGAAACAGTATGTGGTGGTTTGTGTGGTTTTAGGAACATCAGTGTTTTGGAAGTCTTCCACTCACAAGGAACAAAGCCTGTCCAAAAGACGAATGTATAAATGAGAGCAAAAAGGTAAAGCAACTGATAAGGCACTTCTTTAATATGTCGATAAGTAATCCCATCGAAACCAGGTGCAGTATTTTTCTTGTTCTGGACAGTTCGAGTGATATCCGTTTCAGTAATTGGTTTTGTAAAAGCAGTCTTGTGCGAGAGTGTGATAGATGTCAGGTTGAAGACGAAAGGTGTCGAAATTAGGTTTCTCAACCAGATGAAGACGCTGAGAGTATGCAGGTGGTAACGGAGTAAAGATTCCTTGGAGATATGTTGTAAAAGCGTCGGCTTTATCCTTGTCACCTTGTAGTGGGGAATCTTTATCTATTAACGGATATGAAGTACGAGTGGATTGTCCTGTGAGCTGATGGAAACGCTTCCAGTATTGTTTGGATGAGCTGTTTCGGCTAAGGAATTACAGGCTTTTATCCAGTTGCGTAATTTGTAAGCTTTAAGGTAATTGGAGACGGTGCGTTGAAGTTGACGATGATGACAAAGAGCTTCTTCGTTTCTGGTATGGATATATTCTTTGTAAAGGGCTCTGGAACGTCGTATGAGAGGTAAGTATTGCAGAGGTAACGGAGGACGGTATGGAAAAGTAAGCTTGGTAGTAGGGATGTGTTTATCCACGGCATTTTGAATTGCTGTGTTGATAGTATCTAGTGTAGTATAAAGTGCTACTTCGGTATCTGGACTAGGAGTTTCCGCCAACGCAGTAGCTATGTCAGTTCTATAAGCGACCCAGTTTGCTTTATCGGATACGTGGAGCAGTATGACTGGATAGGGTTTGAGAAGATTTTAAACACGTGATTGTTAACTTAATTGGAAAATGATCGCTACCCAGATTCCCCAGAACTATAACATTACAGCGAAATATTTAGGGAGGCGGAGGTAATCACAATGTCTGGGGTGGTTTGTGAGATGGGTTGTGTGTGCGTTGGAAGTTGATAAATCATGCCTGTCGTGTTTGTTTCAATGAAGTTAATGAACTGTTGTTTCTCTCGCTCTGACCGACTATGAATTTTAATATCTGCCATAATGATATAATTACGAAAGTTATTGGAGATATATTGAAAGAAGTTAAATGGGATATGGTGACCTGGACGTATATAGATGGTTGCAAGAGTGGCATACAGTTGGCGAAAATAGGTCGTGACTATAAGGTATTACGGAAGATGAAATGTGAGGAAATGTTGTCGGATGGCAAGAGTAACAGGATAGCCAATAGCTACGCCGCTATTTGCGCGTTGTGTTGAAAGTGTTATCGTGACGTAGAAGTTGATACTGTGGTATTTTACAGTTTGCATGGATGTAAGATGTTTCATTCAATAGAAATGCGTTAGCTTTTCCTTCAAGAAGAAGATGCTCGAACAAAAGCTTGTGCTTAGTAGCGATCGGATATTAAGAAATATAAACACAAGTTCCATGATCACTTTATGCTTAGATTGGTGTTTCGAGGGGGGCAGCGTGGAAATAGACAGATTGTCCGGAGTATGTAGCATTGAGGTTAATATGAAAAACATTTCGGGCAATATTGGATTTGCTGAAGAACATGTGGCATATCAAATGGAGGTATGTTTTGAAGAGCGATGGTTATGAAGGAGAGTAGCTGAGCTACAGTTACAGTTTGTTGCGTTTGTGTAGGAGGCATTTGAGTTTGCTGTGTTGTATGAAGCCGAACTGGAACAACTAAATTTGGTTTTGTGGTGTCAGGTGCTGGGCGTGATTTACATTTAAAGCTGTATGTCGAGTGACTCTCAGGACAGGCAGAACAAACAGGTGGCGTTTTCAAATTTGTACACTGATTAGTAGCATGGGGACCAGTGCAATAACCACATTTCGAGGATCTTTTACAATTAGCTGTAGTATGGTCATTATATTTTTGATACCTCTCACACCGAATCGGTAAGGGTTGTGCAGTTCGAGAAGGTTCAACACGGTGGCGTTTCTTAAAGATGTATGCGCCGTTGGAAAGCAGAGTGTCAATCGCATCTTGCGAATTCGTTAGAACTCTCACCATGTAAGTCGGGCCTTGGTTATTGCGAATACGCATGTATTTATGGATGTCAATGCCCTCTAGCTTTAGTTCTTCCTCTACTTCGCCATCTTGGATGATAGGGTCGACGCCAAGGATAACGACAGACAAGAAGGGTGCTTTCTTAGGCGGCGAAGGTTGTTTACTAGTTGGTGGTTGTAGCTTTTCAAGAGTTGGCTTGCTTGCCGAAAATCTCGTAAGAGAATTTATTGCGAATGATAGCTGCAAATCGAGGATCAGTAGATCGAATAATAATACCATTCCGGGTTTTGATAATTTCCGATACAGCTTCCCTCCGAAAATATTTAGTGATCTGCTGGAGCAGAAGTTTTGGATTTTCGAATTTAGTATCGTAGTTTATTAGTTTGAATGGATACCACTTCGGTTTCAGAGTCGACTCAAGTGTTGGAAAGTCCTGATTCTTATCGATAGTGACGTCATCGGCGTCCCGATTGGTGTGATGGCGTTTTGATAGTGGTATACCTATTTGTACAAAAGTATCGCCCAGAAGTGTTGATCGAGAACGCGAGCGTACCGAACACGATTCGGTATTGCATGAACAATTAGATGTAGTAGAATTTCCTCTTAAACTTTTGCATTTTAATAACAAAAATTTGTAACATCTCTTATACAAATCTATATGTGACTGAAATCAGCAAGAGATACTGAAATTACTCTTATTTATCTTCTCTTTTCATTAGTTTTACAAAACTGCAGTGCGTAAGTTTTATTACGTAATGCATTATTTTAAACGCAATGCCAACTTTCATTCCTGAAGATATGAGACAGAATAAAACGAAATAACTTTAACATTTATGTGCGGCGCAATCTATTGACAATATTTGAGTCCCCATAAAAACTGGTCGAAATAAAGTTATCCTAAAACGTACTCTGCTTGCAAATTGGTGGGTGATGGAGCAATTCGTGTGTCATATTTGAATTCAGCATAATTGTAAACGTTAGAAACTACTATTTTTCTTACAGGGAGGAAGTCCGTGCAGAACAGTGTTATTTTACATTATTTTTATCATTTTCCATTATATTGTTATTGTTATTAGTTTGTCTTCTCTATTTATTCTTTTATCTTTTGTTTTGACATTTTACTTTTACACCGTTCCTTTCTATATCCTATATTTCGGCAGTTTATATTATTGAATCCGTAGTTTCTAACGTTACAGGGACAAATGGCCACGCTGTTCACATACCCATTGTTTGCCCGCTCAACCAACTAACCAATTTTCTTCTAGCCTCCCTTGTACCGCTCAGCTTCCAAATTCCGCATTGAGCTAAGAAGCAAATTCACCTATGAAAAAGACTACCTAATGTAAGTAGAAAGTTGCTAATACGGATTTTGAACGAACTGAATTTCTCACTAGTTAACAAAATTAAACTTTTTGTTTGTTACATGAGAAAAATCACCTGATCTTAAAGGAACTTTTTGCGCTGAATTCGAATATGCACTCGGTTTCTTTCCATCACGTACAGTTTTCCCTAACAGAGGGATTTTCGGGAAATTCCCTTAAAAATTTCCCTTTTTCAGATATTTTATTCCCCTAGCTCCTGTCCCCTTACATATAGTAACATAGAAATTATACCTAAGTATACCTTGATTTATATTTAATAAACCCTAAAAGTTTCGTAAAAATCGCTTTGTTCTTTCTAGAGAAATAAATATATTTGTATGTATACTGTGTGCACTGTTTATTGCACCTGATAGTAATGCTTTCAGATCTCCTGAGTTGGGGTAAAAACGATTTGCTTTATTACTACAAACACAGACATAAAAATGAATATTTACAATAGTCAACAACACACTTGTATTGCTCTCTGTAAATTAGAAACGTGTATAAAAATAGAATGTACTTCCAACGTATATTTTTTTTTAAACGTACAGTATATGTATATCTTAATACATATATATACAATTCTCCAAGTTTTTTCGTTTTGTTCATGAAATGGTTATCAATATTTGTTATCAAACGTAACAGAATGCAAAAGAACTTCCACTTCCCGAGCCCCCTACCAACTGGGAAGAGATATGGCCAAAAGACTCTGATGATGATCATGACCTTGATGAACCATCGACATCAACATGTACATCCAAGGATCCAACGTTCATCCCTGACTGTGTTCGCGAGCCACATTTCATCCGGCAATGTGAACTTAATGACCTAGTCCGTGATTTGCACCTGACAAAACAAGAGGCGGAACTTCTGGGATCAAGGCTCCAGCAGTGGAACTTATTGGATGCAGAAACGAACATATCAGTGTACAGGAAAAGGCATGTTCAATTTTCAAGCTATTTCTCAATGCAAGATAATGTGTGCGTATGTACGGATATAAATGGGTTGATGGCGGAGCTAGGAATTCCTTACGTTCCAGAAGAATGGAGGTTATTTATCGACGCGTCAAAGGTCAGCCTTAAAGCTGTCCTTTTACATAATGGAAATAAAAAACCTTCTTTACCACTTCCGCACTCAGTGAAGATTAAGGAATCATATGACACCATGTCAACTTTGCTAAATCTTATAAATTACAAGGACCATTGTTGGCAAATATGTTGTGATCTCAAGGTAGTTGGTATTTTATTAGGACTGCAGTGCGGTTACACGAAGTACCAATGTTTTTTATGTTTATGGGATAGCCGAGCTGATGACAAACATTATGAAGTGAAGGAATGGGAACATAGAGTGAATTACGTACCTGGAGAATGCAACGTCAAATACGCTCCTTTGGTAGATCCTAATAAGATATTACTACCGCCACTTCATATCAAGTTAGGACTTATGAAAAACTTTGTCAAAGCCATGGACACATCTGGTGAAGGTTTCAAGTATTTGCGAGATAAGTTCCCTAACCTGAGTGATGCTAAGATTTCAGCGGGAGTGTTTATTGGTCCCCAAATTAGGAAATTAATGCTTGATGATAGCTTTGACAGCAAGTTAAACAGTGCTGAGCTAGCTGCCTGGACAGCATTTAAGTGTGTTGTGAACAACTTTCTGGGCAATAACAAAGCTGAGAGTTACACAGAAATCGTACAGGACATGATACAGAAATACAAAGAGTTGGGTTGTAGGATGTCTTTAAAAATCCACTTTTAGCACTCCCACCTCAGCTTCTTTCCTGCTAACCTAGGTGCTCTCAGCGACGAACAGGGGGAAAGATTCCACCAAGATATAATGGCAATGGAGAAAAGGTACCAGGGACGATGGGATCCTTCAATGATGGGGGACGATTGTTGGGGTTTTGTTAGAGAATGCAACATTTCTTATAAAAGAAGGAAGTAGTGTACGTTTTTGTAACCCAATGGAAGTTTCATATATTGTGATAGTTTTGATTGTCTTTTCATGACCTTTTGGTACATTTGTATTATTGTTTATTGTAAATTGTCACACTTGTAAATTATATTGTATTATATTTTATATATGTGTTTGTGGTAATAAAGCAAAACGTTTTACCTCAACTTAAGAGATCTGAAAGCATTACTATCAGGTGCAATAAACAGTACACACAGTATACATACAAACATATTTATTTCTCTGGAAAGAATAAAGCGATTATTACGAAACTTGGAGGGTTTGTTAAATATGAATCAAAGTATACTTAGGTATAATTTCTATGTTAGTATATGCAAGGGGACAAGATCTTGGGGTATAAAATAAACGAAAAGGGAAATTTTTGAGGGATTTTCCCGAAAATCCCTCTGTTACGGGAAAATCGTACGTGATGGAGAAAAACCGAGTGCATATTCGAATTCAGCGCAAAAAGTTCCTTTAGGAACAGGTATTTCCTTTTATGTAACAAAACCTTTGTTAACTAGTGCCAATGCAGAAAAGTTAAGTTCAACATCTATGTACGGTTATATAAAGTTATGGATATAAATCCAGGCAGAAATATTTTCGCAAACTGATTTGCTTGTCAACTACTTTTTCTGCTCCACTTCTCTATGATTTAATATGAGAACAAGGAAGGAAGGATGTAAGAAATTTGAAAGGAAGGAATAAAAATATTTCTACATTTGGCAAATACACCTTACTTACAAAATGGCTACTGTGTCGCTACTCTTATGTCCTTTTCACATTAAGAAAATGCGTTGCGCCAGCGCTTGTGAAACATTACTTTAAATTGGAGCATTCGTATTGGTCAGCTGCAGTTGCTTCCACTAAAACAGTTGCCGCCACCATCTGCTCTAGCACAACCGTCTCGACCAACTCTCCGTGTCCGCAAGTCGTGAAGAAGCATTGTCTTAAATGGAAGCTTTCGAACGGGGCAACTGCAGTTGCTGCCACTGCACAAGGTTGGCAGTGCATCTTTCGCAACAACAACAACAACAACAAAAAAAAAAAGTAGGATTATGATCAGAGACGAAAAATGCACAATCGTTTATCCCATAAAATTTACCTTATTTTTCACCATGTACTGGTGTTCTCTACTGTCTTAAAACAATTATAGAATATTTTATGTTAATATGCGGTATCATCCTTGTGATGAACTCATATTAGGAACATACTGTTGCCTGCTTCTTTATATTACTACTATCTTCTAAATTACCTTTATAATTCTGATCTTTCTGTAACATACAACATATCCATGGGAGCTAACAAGTCGTCCATTATGTTTTGTTCTTTGTATATTAATCATATATATTAATCATCCGATTTCCAGCCACCCCTATTGGCCAAATGCAGCATTTCCTTATCTATTATTGTTATTGTTATTTAACCACTAAAGAAATAAATAAAGGAAGGATAAATATATTGTTGACAAAACCAAACACATCGATGGGATTCCTCGTGGCTAAGTGGTTAGAACTTCGCTGCGAAATCTTTCAGTTTAACGTCCCACAAGTATGCCCGTTAGGCAAAGGGAGACAATGATTAAAGCAAATGAATGATGATGGGAGAATTCGTAGAATGATAATGTGGGAGGAAACAGAGTACCCCCGAGAAAATCAACAGACACGATGTTGTCCACCACCAACTTATTGACCGGGGATAGAACCAGGGACCCCATACACCAAAGGTAAGTGCTCTACCACTGAGCCATGGTGCCCCCCCTACTATGGTTTAAATTAAAGCCATGGATCTACTTCTAATATAGCTAGCCTACTAGTACTTAGGTGCTATATATTTCTATATATTTTTTGTGTCCTGGCAATCTTGCCGCAGTGCTGTAAAATGCGTGGGTGTTGAAAAAGGTAAAATAACAGAAGGAAACAAAAAAAAGGTGTCGCTGTCTGCTATCAGTTGCTTGGTTTATTATTTTCATTTAACTCGGTGGCGCAACTCAGTGGCTGCGTATGAAAAGGCATTATAGCATCCATATACATTGATCTTACCGTTTGTGTTATGACACCTGCTGACAGATAGACAGTCGGACGAACATAACCGTTCCCTAAGATTTCCCACAATTATGAATATCATAGTTTGGAAGCATAAAAATATTTTTATATACAAGGTCTGTATGATAAGTAATGAGACTCGCCGCGCCGCGGCGCGCGTGTCGCTGGAGCGGGTTTGTCGGTGATGGAGGATGTAGGGGGGGTCCGAGCAAAGCAACGCACCGCGCGTCAGTTGGCTCCGAGCCTTAGTGGAGCGCGGACAAGCCTTGGACAAAGCCCTTGTGAACATTCTTGTCACGGCGGAAAATCAACAAACATGGAGGGTTCCATCGAACAGCGTTATGCGATCAAATTTTGCGTTCGCCTGGGGAAAACGGCTACTCAGACGCTTTCTCTCATCACGGAGGCCTACAAAGAGGAAGCCCTATCCAAAGCCCAGGTGTTTCGTTGGCACAGTGCGTTCCGGAACGGCCGGGAAAGCGTTGAGGATCTGGAGAGGGCTGGACGCCCGACAACAGTGACTACGGACGAAACTGTGGCAAAAGTGAGGGATCTCCTGAACTCAGACCGTCGATTATCGTTGAGATTGATTGCTGATGAACTCGATATGAACCACACAACAGTGCACAAGATTGTGACGGAACAATTGGGAATGAGAAAAATCTGTGCGAAACTGGTGCCGCGAGTGTTGACTGACGAACAAAAGCAACGACGTGTTGATTGTTGTCAGGAACTGTTGAACCTCATGAACAGTGACCCTAACTTTGAAGATGACGTCATAACAGGTGACGAGTCGTGGGTGTTCCAGTACGACCCTGAAACGAAACGTCAAAGCGCGGAGTGGCACACTCCTGCGTCCCCGCGCCCCAAGAAGGCCAGAATGTCGAAGTCAAAGGTGAAAACAATGTTGATTGTTTTTTTTGACAATGTGGGGGTGGTCCACAAGGAGTTTGTACCCCAAGGACAAGCCGTCAACGCCGCCTTCTACAAACAAGTCCTTGAGAGACTGCACAGGAGCGTCAAGCGGAAAAGACCGGCGATCGCTAGCCGGTGGAAGTTGCATCACGACAATGCCCCTGCCCACACCGCCTTCTTAGTGACCTCCTTTTTGACCCGGATTGGGGTGGAAGTCCTTCCACAACCACCCTACAGCCCAGATGTGAGCCCGGCCGACTTCTTCCTCTTCCCGAAGCTGAAGCCACGCTTGAAAGGAACCCGTTTTGCAGACGTCACAGCCATCCAAGCAGCCGTGACCACATTTCTAAAGGACATGCCGGCTGCTGACTTCCAGGGGGCGTTTGCAGCGTGGAAACATCGATTGCAGAAGTGCATCGACGCAAGAGGAGAGTACTTCGAAAGCTTTTAAGTCCCTGTACAGATCAGATCAATAAAACAATGTTTCCAGACCTGGTCTCATTACTTATCATACAAACCCTGTATGTATTATTTTCCTAGCAACTATTCCCAAAGAGTCGGAAAAAGGTTTTCTCCCTTATCTTGAGTCTTTCATATTGATTTTGCATGTTTAGTTTCGCCCATTTCGAGCAGAATCTCCATCTGAAGTGTTTCGAAATGTATAATAACAATTTGAATTGTAGTCAAGATTAGGGAACGAAAAGGACATATAAGACACAGACACACACAAATATGGGATTATTTTTTGTGACAAACATTGGCTCTTATGATTAATGATTTTAGTTTCCATCTTCAACAGCATAATTAAGAGTCTTCATCCCGGTGAAATTAAAATACCGCTAATTTTACAGTAATTATGTGATATCTTCAAATAGATAAAAGATAATTGAAATATGGAACAAGAGCGTCCTAGACAATATTATTTTGCGTGAGGTACCGTTATAACAAGTCACCTAGTGGCTTCCCGTTTTCAGCTGTTTAGAAACGCGAAAATAAATGCCGATCTTCAAAATGGCTCGAAATCGAAAGGAGACACATGAGTCGTGATAACGGTTTCTCATGTAAAATAATATTGTCTAGGGCGCTCTTGTTCCACATTTCGATTATCTTTTATCTATTTGAAGATATCACATAATTACTGTAAAATTAGCGGTATTTTGATTTCGCCGGGATGAAGACTCTTAACAGCGTCAGTGCTCAGCTGTATTCAATTCAGCACCTGACATCATCGTGCTCGTGGGGTTTTCTCAGGGCACTCCCGTTTCCTCCCACTTTCTCATTCCATAAATTCTTTCAACTTGCTTTAATCATCGTCTCTCTCAGCCTAACGAGTATAATCGTTGGACGTTAAACACAAACATTTCTTTTTCATTTTTATTTCAACTCAGCAGAAAGAGGGAAGTGCTGCCTGCTTGTCGATACAGCAAACACACGGCGCGCAGGCAGCATTTCGTTGCCCAATTGTGACACACTGTCCTAACGGTAATGCATATACTGCTGAAAGTGACACACCTATTTCTCACAGTGAAACACACTCCTAGTGGTGACATACAAACTCCTGACAGTGACACACAGTCCTAACGGTGACGTAATACTCCTAACGGTGACGTAATACTCCTAACAATGACACACATGGTTCTAACGGTGACAAACTTCTAACAGTGTCGCCTACTACTTACAAAAAGTGTTCTTGAGAGGTATACAGAAGACAGCTTTCTTTTAAAAGTGCAATGATTTTTTTTTTTTAAGCACAAGAGATAAACATTAGCGCTGTAAAGCAGGAAAAGGCAGAGAACATTTAACTCGGTTGTCTCGAATCGCTGAGCAGTAAATCTCTGGCGGAGACAATAATTGCTGCTCACAGATGGCCTCTGTACACACCATTAAGACTTTAAATGGCGCCATTTTTTAGGGAAAAACGACTTTTGCTTTCATACGTAAAGAAAGACCGGTACCACCCGAACACGAAGGAGTTGCCGCCTTCAGCACTTCTTCGAATAACAAAATACTGCGAGAAAAGAGAGGAAAGATTTATTTCTCTATCTGGCAACACTTTGTCATAACTAACAAAAGAATACTTTTGAACTATTCATATGTTCTCTCTACACCGCCCAGTGTAGGCAATTTAAAACGTCTCTCAATATTTATTTGATAAAATGACAAATGATAATTTCTTGATAGTTACAACACTTACTGTTATCATAATTCTATATATTACACCTTTGAATATACGTATGAACATTTTTCATATACTGTACGTAGAATTTATACGTTTTAATATAACAACTTTCAAGGTAGCGGATATTTGTTAGTGGATACTTTGATTAATCATAAGCGGACCTTGAACGCCACTACCACTGGAAGGAAATAGAGAAATTTCCTGTGGCGGCTCGCGAGGGAAGTCATGTCGGTAAAAAGTTATATTGATTTTACTACAAGCTAAAGGAAGAAAGCTGTATGTCAGAATCGGTACATTTGGGAAACTTTCTACCTTTAACTTGTAGGGATAAAGTTTATTTATTTATTTATTTATTGTTGTATGATGTGACTTGCTTCATGAACCGCCGAACTACTGGAAGTTCCCAAACATGGCTAGAAGATCTTTGTTTCTTCCATCACACCTCATGAATCTCACTTCTTCCCAGATGCTATTCTAAACATATTTTCTTACTTTAAGCAGTTCTCTCTTTTTGCCATTCTTCTCAATATCCATATTTTGAATGTTTTTATATTTGTTTCCTTTCCATAATGTCCTTTCTCTCCAAGCTTTCGCTTTCAGTAAAATTACACTCTTGTTTATGAAAATTGCAACTTTATCAAGTGCAATTAAATTAATAAGTTATAATTAATTTCAGCATTGATTTGGTGGAAACAGAGTTACCACCCAACAACAATAAAAATAACTATATGACTTATACTTGCTTCATATTAAAACTGAAATTAGGTAGGGGGGAACGGTGGTTCAGTGATATAGAGTTCACCTCTGATACGTCAGGTCCCTGGTTCAGTCCCAGCTCGCGCCAAGTGGGCTTTTTGGTAGACAAACACCCTATGCGTGGGTTTTCTCGGGGTTCCCCGTTTCCTCCCACTTTCTTCATTCCACCATTTCATTAATTTCTCATTATCATCATCTCCTTTACCCTAGTCGGCATAATCGTAGTACATAAAACTTAAAGATTTCATTTTGTTTTTTAATTTTGAAATTGGATAGGTTTTCATTTTTCTTCTCAAGTGTACGAACATCCATCACGCATCATCTGGTATAATTTGGTATTCACACGTTGTTAGAACAGACAAAAAAATTCGGAAAAGTATACCTTTCAAGCTGATGTCATAAAATGTTATTTAACTGTGAATTCATAAATTGTAAACACGACATACAGTAACTTGTTTCGATATTTTACCTAGCGTCACGTCTAAAACTACAGAAGAACTCTTCGTGGCACAGGATTTTGGAAATACTTTCGGGCAAAGAATAGTGTTGTCCACGAGGCAAGAAGTACTTTTGCAAATTAGAATAAACGAGACAAGACAATTTTCGAGTCTTGTGACCAACACTAGTTTATCCAAGTCTTACTAGTTAGATCTAAAACACCGTTTTAGTGTTATGCTATTCATAGTACAAAAACTATAAAGTGATAAACTGATTGTACGAACACAATGAAACGTATTTATCAATGTTTAAAGATACGCACCTTATTACAAAATATACTCCGATAACAAATATGGTTCAAAACGTGAACCTCTTTTGACGCAGAAGAATTCTGATAACTTCATGACTAAATGAAATAGGTCACGGTATCATTTGTTTTACATAAATTTTCAAAACAAGACAAGAAAAACCTTCGAAAATTGAGATGAGGGTAGGAAAGATTCTCCTAGAATCGAGACGAGACGAGATTTTTACCAAAAAAAAAAGACAAGACGAGACGAAAAACCCTTCTTAGTTCTCGTCTCATTCCGTACCCTAAGCAACACTAGTTTTTACTTGCATGACATATTGAAGTTCCTCGGAAAACATATTCTAAAGAATTACACTTCTTTCCTGTCTAACTCACACATATATTACAGATTTCATTTCCGAGTTATAACTGCTCAAAGTTGATGGGACATGACTTTGTGAACACTCTGTAAATGGAGAACGGAAAACAAAGTGAAAGCTATAGTGATCGCGATGAGTGGTGAAGCTTGAACTAGATTTACCAATTTCACCGCCCAATAGAACGTGAGGGTGAGTCCCGATCATCAACCCTCACCCATGAAATTTCGCCAGTAAGGATGCGCGCGACTCGAGTCGAGTCGAGTCGTGCCTGTCTCGACTCGTGTCGAGAAAATGTTGTTTCGACTCGTGTCTCGACTCGAAAATATGCTTTTGTCTCGATTCGACAATTTCTGTCTTTACTGGACTCGCGTCTTGGCATGGACGCCATAATCCTTGGTAAGTCGTGAAAAGAGTTGGCTCCACATGTGCACATACAGGTCACCTATTTCCCGTAAATTCCCGGGAGGGGATGATGCGCTCTGACGTCACGTTCAATCACATCCCAGATTTGTTCGATTGGGTTCAGATCCGGCGAGTTGGGGGGGGCAGCACATCACTTGGAACTCGCCCCTGTGTTCCTCGAACCACTCCGTCACACTCCTGGCCTTGTGACATTATCTTGTCGAAAAATGCCACTACAACTGGGAAACATGGTCGTCATGAAGGGGTGTACGTAGTCTGCAAGCAGTGTGCGATACACCTCGGTCGTCATGGTGCCTTGCTCGAGCTCCACTAGACACATGGATGCTTACATGAATGTTCCCCAGATAATAATTAAGCCGCAGCCAGCTTGTCTCCGTCCCGCTGTACAGATGTCAAGGAGTTGTTTCCTTGGAACACGACGGACTCGCACCCTCCCATTGTCATGATGAAGAAGGTATCGGGATTCATCACACAATACAACGCTCTGCCACTGCGCCAAGGTCCAGTGGCAATGGTCACGTGTTCATTTCAGTCGTAGTTGCCGATGTCATGGTATTAACATTCGCATATGGATGGGTCGTCGGCTGGGGAGGCCCATCGTTAGGAGTGTTCGGTGCAGTGTGTGTTCAAACACACTTGTACTTTGCCCAGCATTAAAGTCTGATGTTAGTTCCGCACAGTTCGCTGCCTGTCCTGTTTTACCAGTCTGCCCAGCGTATGAAGTCCGACATCTGTAATGGGGTGGGGCGCCCAACCCATCGACGTTTGGACGTCGTTTCCCTTTGGTTTCGCCATTTGTTGAAGACACTCATCACAGCACTCCTCGAACACCCGTCAAGTCTTGCAGTTTCAGAAATTCTCGTGCCGAGTCTCCGGGACAATACAACCTGGCACATACCTATCTGTACTAGTTCTTGGCATCCAAGCAGTTCATTTATTGTAATATACTATGTAAAATAGTCTCGTATCATAATATGTGATGTACAACAAATGTTACACTACATATTATCCGTAACTCATGATATGCTGCAACATATTAAAGCCTCAAAATAGTTGGGGAAGCGAATCTTCCAGAAGTTATGTAGCCCTATTACGTTCATGGGAAAGAAAACACAATAATTATAACTATGCTAAATTACTATAGACTGTCAATTGTTGATTTAGAGAATTTATGAAGTTCACTTTATCGCAATAGTTTTATACAAACTAGATAATCAATTATTATTATTATTATTATTATTATTATTATTATTATTATTATTATTATTATATTTAAAGTACAATCAAATTTCACGACATTAATTATTAGTTTTAATTAACTGAATTGAGCTGAAAATTAAATTTTGATCTCGAAAGATTAACTATTAAGTTTATGCGTTCTGTACCTTCTAAAGTGACAAATGCTGGAATTGGTTTCAAAGCTGTTTCTGAGTGAATACTTTCTTCAAAATAACATTTAAAATTATAGAAAGATTTTTCGAGACATTCGAGTCGAGTCGAGATTTTGATGAGCAAATACATTTGTCTCGACTCATCTCAAATTTTACAAAGTGTGTCTCGACTCGAATTTGAGTCGACTCAACTCGGGATTCGAGACATGTCTCGACTCGGGGGCATCCCTATTTGCCAGTGTCGTCTCTCGAGCTATACGGAAAGGACATCTCCTGAGGGTACAATGTTAAGGGATTGCCGCTAGATTTGGCTTTGTTGCCATTGTTGTTGTCTTTGTTTTACATTTTTGCTATTTTTATTGTTATTGTTCAGTTTGGATAATTGTTAGTGTTCACGTTATAGTTTTTTTTCGTTTTCAATGCCTTCTAAATTTGGCAAGGTTATTGGTTCACTTCTACCGTTTCACGTTTTCTGAAGTGTGTGTTCGGAAGGCAGCTCCAAGCAGGGGCGGATCCAGGGGGGGGCGATCGGGGTGATCTCCCCTCAGAAGAGTAAACTTTTTATTTTATATATATAAATAAAACCCACCCCAAAGTTTGGAGCCCTTAAAAGTAGTAGTATGACAACACCCCCCCAGAAGTCGGTCCTGGATCCGCCCCTGGCTCCACGAATGCTAACGAATTCCTCTGATGCATTACACACGAGGAAAAGCAATTCTATGATAGGTGTAGAGGCCAGGTTTCCCGAGTCGTCACTTTGTCTTAGATGATTTATCTAAAAGAACTTGTTTACCCTACTAAATACTGTTTTAAAAATTGAAGCTCAGAATATGGTCCTCGCTAGAAATGTTCAATATATAAAATAAAGAGAAATATTAGGCTTCCAAACTATGTTATGTTTAAGTATGGAAAGTCTTGATCGTCCGTCCATTTATTAGTCGAAAGATATCACAGGAAATTAGATAAGAGGTAGCGAGAACCAGGGGAATTAATTTATAATCCTAAGAATAGATTTAATCTCCTCCATTAACTCTCTATACAAACCTGAAGTGGTATAAATTGAACCATTTCCGGTTTCACCATTTGATCATCATAGAACAAAAATAGTAATATTTTTAGATAACGATAAGTAGTTTTGGGAATCGATTCAACGTCCAAAGAATAAATTGTATTTTCATCCTTATCTCTATAGAAAATCCTGAAGAAGCAGAATTCCACTACAACTTCCGGCTTCAACACTGATCTCCGTAGAACAAGGAAAGGTAAAAGATATTTTTAAAAATGCCTTTAAATACCTTGTGGTATGGATTTAGCGCTCTACGTATAAGTTTCATCACAAATTTTGTCAATCTATTTAAACTACAGCGTGACGCCGAGCTGACTGACACATTTCAAACTTGAATATTGCGGAGGCGTAATAACTTACATTGGTTGGCGGGTTTGGAACCGAAAGAGGAAAGGATGATCAATCCCAATGGAGCACAGAACATCGTATTACCTCTGTTCGTAGTTATTACGAAACTAAGTCTGTGAGAGAAGTGCAACTCTTTCTTTTAGACGAAACTTTAATGTTGGTCTCTTCACGTTCTCAGGAGTTCGTACTGTTCTTGGAGCTCCATGTTTCGCATCCAACACACTACAATTTCTTCAAATTTCTCCATCCAAGCCAATATGATATTCCGAGACGGAACCTTAACATGTCGACCAACATTAGATTTTTTTTTTTTTTTTTTTTTTTTTTTTGTTAAGTTATACTTCTGGCACAGACTTACGTGTTAGTTTCGTAATAACCATGAACTGAGGTAACACAATGTTCTGTGCTTCAATATTCCATTGCGACTGACCATATAACGTAGCGTTCGTCCTTCTTTCGGTTCCCATCCCGTCAACCAATATAAGTTATAATGCCTGCATAATATTACAATGCCTGCTTCTACAATGCTATTATAATGCCTGCTTCTACAACATCTGTTTCCAATATTGATTCCCACAGACCGAAAATGATAACTAAAAGCGACAAATGTCTTTAAAATATGGATTCAAAATCTCAAGAATACATTTAATCTCAGCCTCTATTCTTCTTTAGAAACCGGAAGGACTAAAAACGAGAAAAGATCAAATGAAAACCTTAAAAATGCAATCAAATGCCGACAAGTTGGACGATTGCTTCGATACAATGGCAGTAATATGCCTTGAGTTGCACTTAATGGCAGAGTGTGGCTGGAAGAACGACGAACGCGGCAGCGTCACTATCAAGATGGACGCCCAACTGTTTACAGTACATGGACAGTGCATGGAAAAAGGAGTGGCAGTAACCAGTGCCTCGTATTCAAACCTGCTGAAAAATCAACTGCACCCTACAATCAGGCGTAAACGACGAGGGCTTCTGTCCTCAGGTGTCCTCCTACTGCATGACAACGCCCGACCGCATACTGCCCGTTTGACCGTTGAGACTATTGAGGACGTCAAATTTGGGTGTCTCATTCATCCACCCTATTCACCACACCTTACCTCCAGTGACTTTCATGTGTTTGGACCACACAAAGAAGCGATGGGAGGCAAGCATTTCAATGGTGATGAAGACATGAAAAATACTATGTACGAGGACCTACAATCTCGACAAAAAGAAGTGTTCCAACGTGATATCCATGCACTTCCGAAGCGGTGGAATACTTGCATTCAACGTCAAGGGGACTACGTTGAAAAATAAGAGGTAAGATCTTCTTTTTATTGTTGAATTCTAAAATTTATTGCGCTTTTGAGGTTTTTCATTTGATCCTCCCTCGTAGTACGGTACAACTTCCGTTTCCAATATTGATTTCTATACAGCAATAATTGTAAGAGATAATGAAAAAATGATTTTAATAGAGTCTTAGCGTCTGAAGAAATGGTGCGTCTTTGACATTGTCCATCAATTGCAACCGGAAGTTAGGTCTACTACTTCCGTTTTTCGGTATTACAATATCATAGTTTGGAAGTCTACCGTACTTTTACAATGAAAAACTAAACTCACTCCTCACATTCTGACATAATTTAGACATAATAGGTCTATTGAAAGCTTGTTTAAACAAAATTAATATTTAATATATACTTAAAACAATGTAGAGCTAATTTATAGATCGCAAAATACCAATTTATGTTAACGTGAATTATCCAATACTCTTTTTGTACATTGAAAGGTTTACAACGTGGCAAGAGCATCTGCTTTCAGACCAGGTGATACGTTCTACCATCCTACTTCGCTGCATCAACAAACCACAAAAGGTCTCAATTGTCCGTACCTGTCAGCCAACGTAATAAACTATTTTAAAGTTTTTCTTTTTTTTTTTTTCTTTTTCTTACCAAGCAGGATGGCACGACGGGCATATAATACTTTTAACAAGCCACCAGAATCCACCTGTGTAAGGAAGTAACAACACCCTCAAAACGATTAATAACGATTCATGCTCGTAATGTATAATTTAGCTTCTACAATGATTTTCTACAAGACTGGTTGAGTGAGAGCGAAAATGTTTACCGGTAACATGCAAAATGAATCAAGTTAAATTCAATAAATTGTATTCCCTTTCTCACTATTCTCCTCTCCAGGGGTAAAAGTGAAGGAGAACGCGGGGAACGTCGTTACCCCACTTTTTTTTTTAATTTTATTTATTTAACAATCACCAGATACAGCTCAGAGGCCATTTTATGCTGGATATCTAACAACAACAATAACAATGGAAAGGATTTGGGAAGGTATAGGCCAGGGTCTGTTCTTAGTGGGTACCATCCCGGCATTTCCCTGATAGAACTGAGGGAAACCCTGGAAAACCCCAGTCAGGATGGTCAGCAGCCAGAATCGAACTCACGACCTCCCGAATGCGAAGCCAACGCTCTACCACTTGAACTACTTCCAAAAATATCTATGGCATCCTCCACTTCCTAAAAATTTACAATATACAAAGATAAGGACGGGGAACGGAGTGACGTCATGCGTCGCCCTACGTTTTCAGATTCACTGTTATCCCTCCTCCTCCCTCTGAAAAACATTCCGTGTGTAATCCACTTTCTTTAAAGGATAAAATTCCCAACAAGTTTCCTCAACGTAACGTGCAACCTTTACAATTAAATGTTGTTGTTCGCAGATGAAAAAAAAAAAAAAAAAAAACCAAGCATTAGATATTTTCATAAAAGGAATAACATCATTAATTATCGAATTAACAACAAGTTTCCAATGCTTAAAAACTAATTTAATGAATAAGAAAAAAAACAGAAGAAGCCAAAATTGGAAACTTAAACACAAAAGCCCTGTGGCCTCTCACATACTGTTTGTTCCATATTTACTTATGGAGTGCTGCTGACGTAATTAACAATCGAATGTTTGGTGTTTGGAATGACAAGGTCTTTAAATGTATAGTTTTAAAAATAGTATGTTCTCCTTAATTGAATTTAAGGATTTCCATATTAGATGCATATCTTTTAGGTGCGGCTCTCATAATAGAAACTGTTTTGTATTTTCAAAAGTACTTCGTCGAGGTCTCTCAAAAGATTTTCATCATAGGGTATTAGTGTGGCTACCAGAAATGAACTTGGCTGGATTCAGAAACTATCAATCCAGTATTAGCTTTATAAGAGTTGAGTTGATTTTGAGTTTAACGTCCCGTTCAGCAGCGAGGCTATATGAGACGTGAACGAACTGATTAACGTGGTATCCGAACCACATGAGCTGCCGCAGCAAGGAATCGAACCCGGGTCTCCCACACCTAGCGTTATAATAAAACTCTCCTCTCCTTGCTCTTAAGAAACGACTAGCGTCAATTACCGCTTCTGTGGGTTAAAATAACAAAAAATTAGTAATATATTCCATTAGTCAGTCATTCTTTTAGTATTAGTGAAGCGCTCTCTAATATAGGTTATTTTCGTTAATTTTTATAGATCTCTCCCTGCCCCTCCCTCAAATTGCGGGGCTGAATTTGATTTTAAACGGCATCGAATTGTCACTGTTCATCTAAGCGTCCCCGAGAACTACGGATTCGACACTAATATTGTTCATTTCCGATCATTTGTATATATCCTCCCCTCCTCCAAAGTGCAATGATAAAACCTATCCCAGGCCCGAACCTAATCTATGCTGAAAATTCAATTGAGGTCGGTAGAGTGATACAAGAGTTATAAAATCACAAATATAGCCACTTTCATTTTTATTTACAGAGCTTAGGACTTATAAGAAAAATTCGTTCCAGAAAGTTACTCATATATTTTTTTAAAAAATCACATATCTCGAATTGAATTTTAACTAACTAACTCCATGGCCTATGGAACCCGGAGGTTCAATGCCGCGTTCACAAAAGCTCTCTACTGACTTCTATCCTTAGCTAACTACTCCCAGTTTCTACTTTGTATTCCAATCTCTGCGAGATCCATCTTAATATTGTCCTCCCATCTGCGCCTAGATCTTCCTAATGGTCGTTTTCCGGTTTGTCTTCCAGTCAAGATTTTGAAAGCGTTTCTACTTTCTTCAATTCTAGCTACATGACCTGCCCACCTAAGCCTCCTAGACTTGACGACCCTAACAATGTTGGGTAAACCGTATAAATTATGTTGTTCCTCGTTATGAAGTTTCCGCTATTCCCCATTCCCGTTCCTCTTGGGTCCGAATCGAATTGAATTTTAGAATATGAAAATCGGAGAACCAAAATGCAGCTTAAGAATACAGATTGGCCAAACGAATTTGTAAAAAGAACTTTATTCAGATCGGCACAATGCAGTTTTTTTTTTTTTTTTTTTTTTTTTAGTGGCGACAGGAGAACTGATGTCTAGTGATAGTGAAAAAAATATTGAATTCAAAATTTTAACAGATTTACACGTTTCATGGTATTAATGATTTACATGTATTCTCTCATATGTTCTCTAGAGATATTTTCCAAATTTTCTTCCAACTCTTAAAATAAGAGTAGATTACTGCAGGGTGAAAAACAAACTTTCCATTTTATTCCAAAATGGCTCTAATGATTTTGTTAATATTTCATAAATCAAAATTCCATTTATACCCTATAATAAAGTATAAGTCGTTTCTTTAGGAAAATTCCATTAAATATAAATTACTCTTGCGGCATAAGTTATTTTTTAATTGTTTTCTGAGAAACGACTCACTGGATTTCGTTCATACTACTTCATAAATAATTATTTCAATAACATCCCTAAAATATAGCATAAATAGTTTATCATCAAATAGTTTATCGAAAATCCACAACAGGATAGTTAACTGGTGAAATTTTCATTCGGACGTAGTTTTTCGGAAACTTCCTATAACTGTTCAGATTTCAGAAATAAACGTTTTAGAAATAACAAATAATAATAATAATAATAATAATAATAATAATAATAATAATAATAATAATAATAATAATAATAATAATAATAATAATAATAATAATAATAATAATTTCTTTCAGAAATGGAAACATAAAAATTTAACCACTTTCCGGTCCACTTTATCCGAAGTAACCAGATCCTGGCAGAGCTACCCAAGCTATTAAGTTTTCCGCATTTGTTTCAATTTGGACCAGGACGAGTAAATTTGCACTTTGTTTCGTCGACCGTTCTTTCGTGGTTTATTGCGAGATATTTCGTGTACAACACAGTCACGTTTGGGAAGAAAATTCGACCAGGACTGACCTATTTAGTAAAACGAAATAACTCGGGTTAATCCGGGAAGCGGTGACTTGTACTTTTTAATTTCTACTATTTATCTTTAAGGTTCGTCCTCTAAGCATGTCGATGTCATTCACCAGAAATGGACACAAAAGGCCACATCTTCTTTCATTTGTTCACTAATTTGTTTACCAATAATGTTCAAGATACAGCTGCTACAATGATTTTACACTGGCAAAAATTACAAAAAATAAAAGATAGTTGTGAAAGGCAAAGGTATTTGAACTAAGAACTGGTGTTGTCTACGAGATGAAAAGAGACTCTTCGACTCTTGTATAGTTTTCGAGAAGAGAATTGACACAAGGCGATGATGAAAGCGATCGAGACGTGAGATTTCTCGAATTTTGTGAGCAACTCTACTTCACACAGATGTTGTTAAATCTCAAATACTGTTTTAATGGTACATATTTCAGAGAATAAAAGCTATAATGATAAAATGATTGTACGAACATAAGAAAGAGCATTTATCAACGTTTAAAGATATCCAAGTTATTACACAACGTATTCCAATAATATATATATCGTTTCAATGTTGTAATATCACATTTTCTCTCCCGGAACCTCTCGTGATGGGGAAGGACTCTCGATGAAATCAGGGGTAAAAGGAGGCGGAACGCGAGGTGATGTCGTTCCCCCACTTGCAAAACTGTTGTAAAATTCCTTGGGTAGAGCAATAAAATGTACTCGGGATTTGGACTTTCCCTACACCTTTTTATTACAAAAAGTCTTTCTACGGGGTATGTACACAAATTATATAATCCTCTAATATTTAGGTAAGATTAGATAGGAGCCCGGTGACCAAGCGTCGTGGGCTTTGAGGTGAGGTACTCTCGGTGACCAAGCGTCGTGAGAAGGGTTTTAGGTGTTTCGATCAATCCTGGAAGATTGATGTTGGTTGAGGCGTGCAGGTCCTTTTTATCCTGTATTGTCGGCTTCCTTCGTTCATTCTCGTCCTTCCGACTGTTGGCGATGGTGATCGACTCCTCTTCGGGACCGTCGTCTGTTTGTTTTTATTTATTACTAACACATGTAGTTCACACGTGGTTATTGCATGACGTGTAGACATGCAGAACCTTACAATATCCATCGTGTCCCTAAACTTCCTAAAAATTACGATGGGCTAAGATAGGGACGTTGGACGGGGTGACGTCATGCGTCCCCCTACCTTCTCATTTCCACTTTTACCCTTGCATGATTTCTTAGCAAAGAAAGAAAGAAAGAAAATCAGGTCATAAATTTTGTACATCAGTTTACAAAATGAGATTCTAAAAAAATATACAAAAACGAAACAAGAAATCCTTATTTCTTGTCTTATCTCATGGGGAATCTACTCAGAACCTTTCAGTTGAGAAGCGAGAACGCTGCCGCTCACTCCCACCTCACCACTTTATATTAAACATAAAAATATATATATTGAAATATACTTGGCATTATCTTACAGGTAGACAAGCGCTAAAAAAAAAAAGAAAAGAAAAAAGAAAAAGAAAAATAGGGAAATATGATGTCTCCAGTGTTTTCAAATGCAAAATAATAATAATAATAATAATAAATAATAATAATAATAATAATAATAATAATAATAATAATAATAATAATAATAATAATAATAATAATAATAATAATCGAATATTTCGTGCAATTAACCTTAATGCAGGAGTTCTATACCGTCTTTATAATGCGCTGTACAGAAGAAAATTCCGGCTCTTTCAATTAGGCACTGTTCCAAAACACGGTTGTATAGGAGTATCGCAAGTGTACATTTATCTTATGTGTCCCCTTTAAGTATTTATGTGTATGTGTGTGTGTGTGTGTGTATGTATGTATGTGAGCATAAGGTCTAACAAAAACTTAGGTGATTAAGTACAGTACTCTTTCTTCTTCTGTTCGCACAAATCTCTGGAATCTTTATCCAGAAAGTAATTCATTGTTTAGTCTTAAAATAGTGATTTGTGATACAATGGATTTTGTCTAGAGATCTCTTGCGTTTAATGCATTAACACCTACACATATATATAACATGTTTCAAATAACTTACTCAATTATCAAGAGACGAATAAGTTATGTTGTAATTTACGTGGCGAATTGTCTACAACATAGCAGAATTCGAAAACTACCATTTTCTCTCTACATATAAAGTAATGCTCCCCACATTTTTAAGACAAACGAAATAACCGATCTAGGAATGTGTTGCCAAAAAAATAAAATAAAATAAAATAAAATAATCAAAAATTCGCTTCCGATCAAGAGTACAAAATTCCGGTAACATGCTGTAATTTTAGTTATAGAAAGGCTAGGGGCCACAATAAGAATTGCTTATAATAAATAGCAAACGCCCCAGAGGAACACCTAATTCATTATAGTAAATAGTCACGCGAATTGATGTAGCTATGTGCGTTATCACTTACCCGCTTAACTCTAATAGAGGTCACTACTTGCGATACCACTTGTCTGCCTGACCATAATAGATTTAGCTACATGTGCTATAACTTGCTTGACTAACGGTAATAGAAGTCGCTACGTGCGCTATTACTTGCCTGACTGACGCTAATGGAAGTCGCTGCGTGCGCTATCACTTGCCTGCCAGACACTAATAGAAGTCGCTACGTGCTCTATCACTTGCCTGACTGACGCTAATGGAAGTCGCTACGTGTGCTATTACTTGCCTGACTGACGCTAATGGAAGTCGCTACGTGCACTATCACTTGCCTGCCTGAAGCTTAATAGACGTCGCTACGTGCTCTATCATTTGCTGCTTGACGCTGCCTAAGGGATTCTTGGGTATAAAAAAATCCTTGAATATTTGCATTTAAAAAATAGTATGAAGCTTGAGCTGGATAGAAGGTAAACTGAAAAATAAATAAATTTGTAAAATGTAAACAATTACAGTTTTTTTAATAAGCACAATTTTAACCTATAGTGTAGACCGAGCCGGAGGCTTGAGCGCAATTGTTAGTTAAAATAAGAATGGTTCGTAAAATAACCACAAATATTGTTTTAAGATCTATGGTATTCATACTCTTACATTTGCCCTGTAATTAAACAAAGAAATAGTGGCAGTATATTTGACAATCATTTGTTATCTTATTACAAAGTGCACCGTACATCAATTCTTGCGATATTCTCACACCACTTTAGTAAATACATAATTGATGAAGTACTTATTTTTAAACGAAAATGACTAAATAAGGATACTTACAAATGACTGTTGTTAATTTTTGTATGATTTCCGTACCTGCAAAAGAGAAAAGAATTTATTAATAGATGACTAATTTTAATAGTTTAACCACTCAATTTGGTTTGCATTGTGAAACTAAAGAAGAATTTACAAACTATTACTGAAACCGGAACTGGTAACTGCCTATTACTTCCGGTTTCTACAGAAGCGGAGATGGGCCATATATATATACCAAAAAATTGATATTTTGGCCATTCTTGCCCTGGTACCTCCCACTATTGAGAGTTTCTTCTTGTTTTAAAAGTTCTGTATAATAATGTGGAGACTGAATTCCAATAATAATAATAATAATAATAATAATAATAATAATAATAATCTATATTAATATATGAATAATGAATATCCAAGCTGGAAGCATTTGGAAATGTGGTGTTGGCGCAGAATGTTGTGCATATCATGGACCAAAAGTAAAAGGAATGAAGACGTACTAGAGGAAGCTAATGAAGGATGAAAGATCATGAAGATAATAAGAAAAAGAAGAAACAGCATGCTTGGCCGTCTTATTCGGCACTCCAATTGGATAATCGTCTTGGTAAAGGAAAAGGCGAAAGGAAAACCAGGAATAGGAAGACCAAGGATAGAATAGATAGATGCAGTCTCGAAGAAGAGATTTTATCAAAGTATAAAACAGCTCTCCCAAGGGAGAGAGAAGTTTTAAAATTTCCATGTTGCCCATCAACCTATGGTTGAAGAGACAAAGAATAATAATAATAATAATAATAATAATAATAATAATAATAATAATAATAATAATAATAATAATAATAATAATAATAATATTTATCAACGTGCTGAGAGTAGGGATGGCCTTTTTTGAAAATCTGTTTTTCGACTTTCGGAAATTTCCTTTTTCCTTTTTTCATTTTTCGTTTTCGAAAAATTCATTTTTCGAAAAAGTATTTTTCGACAAAATGTGGTCATCCCTAGCTGAGAACAGCTCAAAGCAAAAATACAACACCTAGTCTCCCAATTCAATGTTATAATTGTAGTACCGTACGCGGGTAAAAATACAGGCTTCAACAATATAGTCAACGTCAGTTCCTAAAACACATTAAGAAATAAACATCAAATATAATTTTAATATGTACACAGTTACTATAGTTAGTTAAAAGCCTTGTGATTGAAACATGCTTCCTGTCATTCGGTTGAAACAATATTTTAGCCCTTGTACAGTCAGTGAAAAACGTTCTTTCCGTTTTGTAAAATTTATTTTGGGAATAACGGTGGTATGGGGGGGAATGTACGACGGTGGTATGGCTGACACGTACCAAAAATTACATTCTTTTTAATTTACTGAAAACTGTACTCAAATTGTCCTTTCATTAAGAAGTTATTTACGAAACTAATTCCTTCAAACGGAAAGAACTTTTGTTGTTAACTGTACCATATTTTTGGACTTTTAATTCATTTTTTAAAAAAAAAAAAACAATAGTCCCCATAACAACGGTTTTCAAAGAACTTTTCCATAAAATTCGAATTCAGCAATTTTTCTCCTATCTTCTAATGATTCAAGTTAAAAATATTTTATCCAGTAGTCTGACAAATTGGAATAATAATCAAAAAATAATTTACACGTAAAATTATAACAAAGCATTTTTGAACCATTTCAAGTTTGTTCATAAGTGTATGAGTTAAGCTATTTCCAGACTATTGATACATACTATAATTTTGACCTTATCAACAATTTGCATAAAAGTATATATGTATCCGGTTGACAAAAAGCATGCCACTCATTAAATAGATAGCCTATTTCTATTATTTTGTTCGCTTCGTTACATATGTTTAAAACGTAAACAGCTAACGAACATTACACCTATATCTCTTACTGTATCAACGGGCACTCGGTGCTAGAGGTCTGCACTACCCGGAATATTTAGCCCGGGCCGTGATTTTATAATATGAGGCTCGACCCGAGTCCGAAATGTTTTAGCTGTTAGGCCCTAGCCCGACCCGAGCCCGTGTGATAATCTAATAAACCCGAATTAGAGAAACTTGATAATTAACGCAAAATTGTGTTTTTATTTACAATTAGAAGTTTAATTTTGCAGTGCAGTTTACTTTTACAGAGCTTATTTTCCACTAACACATATTCACCTTTTTTTGTAATGTTGTAATATTTTTCACATCCATTGTGTTGCGATTCAGTTTCGGCAATATTTGATTTCTCTTTTTACAAATGAAAATGCGAATGCTATGTTTTGTGGAGCATTTGTGGAACAGATGCTTCCGATATCAGCAAACGAAAGAAATAATAATTAAAAAACTAAAATATAAACTAACATTGTCTTGAAAAATAAAAACAAAGATAACTTGTTCTGAATGCTTTTCTTCCTTTAAGGTGATCACCACCCAGAAGTCAGTACATATTTCAGCTTGTTCCCTTAACTGCTGGGCAATGAAACGTTACTGTGCTATAAAATAAAGTCATGTTTCAGCTACAACACAAGACACTAATTCATTTGGTTGTGTCTTCAGATATAAAAAAGATAACAAATAAAAGAAAATATTTGGTTCGTTTTACAATGAGCACACAAGATGGCACTTGCTGTTAGATCTTACAAAAAGTGCTCAATTTTATGAAATATTTATTAGAATGTGTAAAGTACTTTAAAGTAACGATCATATTAAGGGACAGACGATCCACGGTTTGTGTAAACATCATGTTTATGCAAACACTATGTTTGTACAAATACTCGGCCATACACGATTCAACTGTTTGTACAAACTTCAGTTCAATTTTGAATTTGATCGCTTAAACATATCCACTGAAGCAGCTTGTTTACAGACCAGTAGCCAGCCCAAAAATGTAGGGGTGGCCCGGTAGAATTTAGGAAGGGCCCGATCCAACCATCTTATAGTTCATCACCGTATTATAGTTCATTTGTAAGCCTACCGTGAAAAATTTTGGGGGCAGTAAAGATTTAGGAAGGGGGCCGGCCACCCTAGACCCTCTTGGATAGGGCCTGCTTGTTTAGCGATAGTAATTGCTTGTGCTTTGGAAGCAGAAAGACACGCGAAACCAAAAAGGAAAAAGAGTTTGTGGATAAAAGAGTGGTTCAAGAAATGGTCTAAGTTTAGTCATCAAAATTTAATTGTGGACTATAAAAGTTATTAACGAATGGATTCAACTACATTTGATGAAATACTGGAAAATTGATTTTATTCCCCACTGACTCTCAATCCGCCTTCTGATATATTTCCTTCATTTTATTCACCAATTTCCTGTTTTTAATAATCTTCACTTTTTACCTTCCACAGTTCAGGTAAATTTCGATAAAGTTCATTAAATTCTCGCCAGAATTCTTGATTCCTATTCCTTGACGCTATAATGCGCGAAATGCGACTATACAGTAGGTCTCCTACTCGAAATAAACCTCGTGTTTGCACAAACATGCCCATACACGGTCCTCGTGATTGTGCAAACATCATGTTCGTGTAAACAATTTTCGAACGAGTTCTAGGGCCCATACACGGTCCACGGTTTGTGCAAACAAGGCTGTTTGTGCAGTTTGACCGTGCATTGTGCTGTATGACTGTTTGCGCAAATATTTGTGCAAACCTTTTCCACATCGAACTCGTTCAAAAATTGTTTACACGAACATGATGTTTGCGCAAACACGTGGACCGTGTATGGGCATGTTTGGGCAAACATGAGCTTTATTTCCGGGTAAGAGGCCTAGTGTACAGACGCTTATTTCTTGCGCTATGGCGTCAATGAATATGAATCAAGAATTCTGGAGAGAATTTATTGAAATTTACCTGAACTGTGGAAGGTAAAAAGTGAAGATTATAAAAACAGGAATCTGAAAAATGCGGCATATGACAAATTGGTGGATAAAATGAAGAAAATAGATTAGGAGGCGGATAGAGAGTCAGTGAGGAATAAAATCAATTTTCCAGTATTTCACCACATGTAGTTGAATCCATTCGTGAATAATTTTTATAGTCCACAGTCGAACTTATCTCAAGTTCGGATATTAGCTAGGTAAATTTTGATGACTAAACTTAGATCGTTTCTTGAACCACTTCCTCATCCACAACCTCTTCTTCCGTTTTGGTTTCGCAGGTCTTTCCGCTTCCAAAGCAAAAGCAATTACTATCGCTAAACGAGCTGCTTCAGTGGGCATGTTTACGCGATCAAACTCAAAATAGAACTGAAGTTTGTGCAAACAGTTGAAACGTGTATGGCCGAATGTTTGCGCAAACACAGGGTTTGCACAAACCGTGGATCGTCTATGAGCCCCTTTCGATGTGAAAAAGGTTTGCGCAAACAGTTCATACAGCACCATACACGGTCAAACTGTTTGCACAAACAGCCCTGTTTGCACAAACCGTGGACCGTGTGTGGGCCCTATTACAAAATTGATATGTTGTTTGACCGTTTTTCGTGTTATGTTTCACATTTTATTTAAATATTAATTTACATTTAAGGAAATAAATTTTGAGAAGAAACTTGCGCAGGACGCCATAATGCGTTGTTGCCAAATTTGTACGTGTACTGTGGTAGTCACAATAAGAAAATTCTTGGATCGTAGCGTTGCAGTTCTATAAGCGGAACTTAGCTGTGAATTGTGGTAAAGGTCAAAAACTAATTTCTCTAGTAAGTATCCAAGCTGAATCCCATGATTTATATTCTTTATTATCTGGCACCAGTAAACACTCGACACTATCTGGAAACGCCGCACTATTCAAGCAGTTTTTATCATAGCAACGAGAACACCTAGTGATCCACGTTAATTTAGTGTAAGAAAGAGTACTTTCACACACAGGTATTTATTTCTGTTAGACCTACTTTAAGTTTTTCTCTCCACTACACAGTTAGTTTTACTCTCAATTGCATAATGGTACTCAGAATTTTAGTATAGGTGTCGCAAATCACAAATTTAGATGTGGTTTAAAAATTCCCCAGAAAAAACGGTCACTTCCCACCCCCATCAATCGAACAAATCGGTTACACCTTGTGCTACATACACCTGAGCTTTTTCCAGCAAAATGATGGGTGGGTTCTGCATAAAAGTGTCCCCGCTTCTCTCTCAAGACTGGTCGTAAGTTATATTAAAGAAAGGATTAAAAATGCTGCGCATTGATAGTCTGATGTGAGGAAATGCATGCGTTATGGTTATACCATCCTAGTAATACACGAGAATCACTATAATTTTCATTGTTGGTGTTTTGAAGAATTTTGGATTTTCATGGTGACCCATAATCACGCCATTCGTTTGATTGGTGTTTCGATTGTTGCTCGTACGATTTGGTCCATGTTTCATCCAGGTAATGATATGACGTAAAAATGCCTCTCCTTCCTGATCGTAACGTTCTATGAGAGTAGCGTCGTATCGTAGCCACTCCTGCATTTCCGTCAGCTCATGTTAAATCCAATATAATGCAATTTTTTCATGCCCAAGCGTGCCTCCAGAATGTGCAAATAGTGGTATGAGCTACGAATTTTATGGCGTCGATCAAGTCCTGTAACGCGGTAACGATATTCACGTCTTCTTTACTGACATGGAGACAATCAAGCCGTTTCATGTGTTCCACATTTTGCGTCCCTCCTTGAAGGGCCGTACCCACTTTACCATTGTTCTGTAAGGCAATGTAGATTCTCCGCAGCAAACATCTTGAAGACCTTGATGGCATTCTGGTGCTGTACGGCCTCTGGCACATTCAATTTTTACTTAACTCCGTTGTCCTTGTTTCAAATACATCTTGAGAACAATAACCTTGTCTTACACTGTCCGCGTGCGTGTATGTGCAACGCAGACAACATACTACCCTGCAACGTTTGCTAGTTTTCGCCTTCAGCTACAGCAGAATCCGTTAAATTTCCGTAAAGCCAACCGCAAACACTGTAATGCTCCTAATGCCCTTTTTACGCTTTTTAAGTTTGATTCTGCTCTCCGTGAATTGTTCAATACTGCTACAGGACCTGATTCTCCTAAAAACTCTTCTCTCCGCGCTCTAAATCTGCGTGTTTCCTCTCCGCACCTGAGGTGCTAATCGTGATATTCTGCTCTGCTTGTACTGTAGTCGAATCCGGTCCAAGTTAGGCTATACCTATATTGCTTATGCGTCTACTCATTCTTCTCTGCTGCGATAACTTGAAACGGTACATCACATAGATATTCGACTAGCAACTGGCGCCTCCAGACAGATCCCGTTGCCAGCCTTTATGTTGAAGCTAGCGAATTTTCGGTAGCATATCGTCGTGACAGACTTCCCCTAAATTATTCTGCGTCTGTGTACTGTATTCCTAAACACTTCTATATATTTTCTCTTCGTGATGGGCAGATCTTCGAGCAGTGTGCTGCATTTCCTCGCGCTACACGCCCATGGTTCATTCGAGGAGGGTTTTCTCGCTGACAATTTCGTGTGGCCCTCCCTCTCGTTGCTTCACTCCTGTGTGTACCACTATGACTCTTTGTCCAAGACTTGATTTACACTTGTCTTAGTATTAGAAATAGCACACCAGTTTCAAGATTTATCAGCAGGTGATTGCAGCGTTGCTGGAGCTGGAGGAGTAATCCAATTTTAATGTGTTCTATACGGACGGGACAGCTCAAAATTCAGTTTGCACAGCCTGTGTTCAGTATTTACTGCTGAATTAAATACAATTAAGCTTGCCCTCGACCATGCGCTCACGTTTTTGTTTCATCGTGTGTTGGTTTGCACCGATTCTCAGAGTGTAGCTATGAGCTTGCAGAATGCCTTCAGTACGCACGCCCTTGTTCAAGACATTCTTATGAGATGCCATCAACTCAACAACAGAATTGTGTCGTCGTTACCTGCTGGGTTTGGATCATGTCAGCGTTTGGGGAAACGAACGTGCTAACAGAGCTCCCAAGAACGCCGTCTTGGTCAGGGTTGTGTTCGACGATTGTCTTCATCGCTCTGATCTCTGTAGCTATTTCTCGTCCTTGATCCACTCTCAATGGCAAGAAGATTGAAATCAGACAAATGAGGAAACTCCATGCAGTTAGACCACTCCTGGAGATCGGTAAACATCCTCTTGTCATAGTTCCAGAGATCAATTGTTCCTGGCATGTTAGTCATGTCATGTCAGTCCTGGCATATCAGTCTGTCGACCTGCTGTGTAGTTTGAACCATCCATATTGTGAAGAAGGTATAGTCCCAGTAAGTATTCGGCACATTCGTATTAAATATTTTAAATACCATACCTCAGAGAGCACCTTGGACTTTTGCGTACTCTTGACCGAGCTTGAGGGATAATTTCAGTGACGTTGCTCGTGTTCTAACTTTTATTCGTAGTATAAACTTGGATATCGTTCTCTGCTGCTTTCTGTTTCATTTTTATTTCCTTTTATTGTTTCTTCTATATACTGTTTGTTATCAGTTTTATTTATCTATTACACTGTTCTGCAAATTTGAACTTTTTGTTCCTCCCTGCAAACTTATTGGCTGATTCCTATAGATTTCGAGCTCCTCATGCAGAAGCTTTGCACCATCACCCACCAATTTCGAGAGAAAATCGTTTAATTTTTGCCAATTTTCCGTAGTATTTAAATACATTCAATAGATGTATCTGTATCAGAACTAGGAAATATCAAGGAAATTTAGAACTCCATTTCCTTCTGAAAGTTAAATATTAGTAAGTCTGCATCTCTAGAAGGATACGTTTTAATATGAAATGTATACACAAAAACAAAATATTCTACAGCATATGACATGTCTCAATAGCATCATATGGATCAATTGGAATGCAGTGGTACAGTGCCTTTGGTTTCACAAATAGGCATATCCAAAACGCTTAGAAAGTAATATTGAGTTCTTATTTTATCGTCTTTTGTCATGTGTATTGCTGGGGAGGTGTGTCAAGCAGGATAGTCCAACAGTAGTCAGGTAACATATTCTGAGTACATTCACCGCTGTATCGCTTCTCCATTTCGGCTACATCTTGATGAAATCTCTCACCATGTTCGTCCGATAGAGCTCTCATATTTTCTGAAAAAAAATCCAAATGGGAATGCAGTAAATAAGCATGTTGCACCCCAAAATCCTGTAGGAGGAAATAAGTTCTTCCACTGTTTCTTCAACTGTTTGTTTCCCAGAAAATTCTTGCATACATTTTCAAACGCATTCCATACTCTTTGTTCCACACCATTTAATATCTGCTTGAAATTAGGATCTTTAAATAGCTGTTTTATCTGAGGACCAACAAAGATACCTTCCTTTATTTTCGCGTCAGTAATGCTTGGAAACTTTTCTTTCAGGTAAACAAAACCTTGTCCTTCTTTATCGATTGCTTTAACAAACAATTTCATGAGGCCAAGCTTGATATGCAGGGTAGGTAATATGACTAGATTTCTCAACTAAGGCTGGCTGTGCTATATTCTTCTGTCCAGGAATATTTTCTCCACGAATTGGCCGTTCGTTTACAACGTAGTGCTTGTCTTTTGCTCGACTGTCCCATTCGCAAATGAAACAACAAAATTTTGTGTAACCTGTTTGCAATCCTTTCAATAACGCCACAACTTTTAGATCCACACATATGCTCCACTAATATTCATCAGAACATATTTTTTGCATCATTCTCTGAAGATTGTCATATGTGAAATCCGTAGGCAGTTGGTACTGACAGCAGCTTGTTCTCGTTGTGAAGTAAAACGGCTTTTAAACTAATTTTAGATGCATCAATAAAAAGTCTTCACTGAGCAGGTTCATATATTAGTTTCAGTTCGATAAACAATCATCGAACACTGTTAGTATACACTAAATCACCGTCCATTTCATACCACTTTGCAATGGCCGATTCCCTCTTTCTGTACTGTGACACTTTTGCCCCTATTTCCAGAAGGTTCCATTGTTGAAGTCTTGAACCGAGCAGTTGCGCCTTCGTTTTAGGTAGATCTAAGTCCCGAACTAGGTAGTTTCAACTTAGCTTGTTTTATCAGGTGTGGTGTGGAAGTCTTGGGTGAAGGAAAGTTATCATCCTCCTCCTCTGACTTCACGGTATACTGCTCTGGAGGCACTGGCACAGTCATCGAGTCGTCGTGAGAGGCAGGTCTCAGCGCTGAAGATACGTTTGGGTACTTTAATTTCTTTACGTTCACTAAACAAAAATAAGTCGTCCAGATAATTGCGGGGTTCCCTCCATACCATAGGAATAGCAAAAGGCATTGCTTTATGTGTACCCTTTAACCAGCCTAACAAGGTCCTTGAACAGGAACTACAGCTAATTTTAGGAGGTCAAACTTTGTCCTGATCACCCACTTTACAGCCAAAGTAAGGCTCATATGCCTTCTTCACGAGTGGTGACAATGGCTTCCATTGAGTTTTAAGAGTCAATTCGCCACAGATATAACAAAAACTGTTTGGTTTGTTACGACACATGATTGAAATTAACAAACAAAACACTCACTCACTCCACCAATTCTGATCGTTCACATTAATAATAAAATTTTTCCTATGTCAGCGAAAAGCCAGCAACCATTAGAAGGTTGTGCCTTCTGTGCGGTAAGGGATTATGCAGATAATTCATTGCAGCTCAGTTATAAATTGATGGGCTATAAGATGTTCGTAAAGTAGGAGCAGGATGTTCTATTTTATTTTCATTAAATGGGATTTAATCATCATTTTATTCAGGTTCTATTTTATCATTGTTTGAAAAAATAAAAAATGGGAGAAGTAAATGAAAAGAGGAACATGAAGTGCATGTCACAACACAACATACGTGATAGTGTAACAAATGAATGTTATCTTCTGTCCAACTCTGGACGTGATGAAGATAAGCGGGTGCCCTGTTAAGATATGAGCTTCTTATTGTGCAGAGAATGAAGGTGCTATATAATGAGAAACGGCGGATGATGAAAAAGCTGCAACTGAGTCTAAATCCGGATGATCAGGAGGTAGGGTATAGCGGTAAAGTGCAAAGAGTAGCGACAAAGGTGTATCCAGTAGTTTGCGAGGTGGATTGAACAGGATGTCTGCTTGCATTGTGGTGAGGAGTAAGGGATGCCGAGACTCGAATCTGTTAGTAATATACCTCGTCCGTAAAGCTTCAAGATGGAACAGAAGATGTGGAAAAGGCATAATTTCGTAAAGATCTTGAGTAGGACTAGGATGTTTTATTCTGTAGGCTATTCGTATGGCATGTCGTTCTAGTATTTTCAGTTTTTCATAATGACGCTGGAGTGCGGCTATACATGCAGTGAATCCGTAGGTCAGGGCTGGTCGTAAGAATACTTAGCTTGTGGTGTTAAGAACGGTATTAGCTTGTGGTCCCCAAGTAGTACCCGTGAGGCGTTTGAGGAGGTTAATCCTGTTATATGCTTTCTGTATTACATTCTGAAGGTGAGGGTGCCAAGTGAGGTGGTGGTCAAAAATAATTCCCAGATATGTTACATGTTTAGCTGGATGAACCCCCATGTTATCTACTTTGATATTCAGTAGTGAAGGATTTCGATGTACCCGTGATCTGCGTTTTGGCGGAAGAAAGACTATTGCTTGTGTTTTATCTGGGTTGAGTTTCAGACGCCACTTCGTACACCAGGTGAGAAAAGTTTGAATTGCTGCATTAATTTCAGTACTTATACGATTAATAGTTCGGCCTAATGTAAGAAATGCAGTATCGTCTGCATACTGAAAAAGTGTGTGTTTGGCGGCAATGGTGGCATATCTGCTACATATAGAAGATAAAGCAAACGTGATAAGGCAGACCCTTGTGGTACTCCAGAGAGAATAAATATCGGATGCGAGAGAGTGTCATTAAGAGCGACATAAGCAATACGGTTGTGCTTACGGCTGCGACGTAAGCAGCATAGATAAACCTGATGTATGATATGAAATGTATCAGACGGATAAGTTTATATATGAGAACTGCATGTCATACATTATCGAATGCCTTTTCCAGGTCGAAGAGCACTAGACAAGATGGAAATTGTGTATTAAACTGATTGGTAATAATATTAGACAAACGAAGTAACTGATCATTGATACTAAATCCGGGGCGGAAACCAGCCTGATGTAGAGGGATTATATTACGTTCTGTTAGATAAGAATGAAGGCGTCGAACAAGGATTCTTTAAAGAATTTTGTAATACACAGAAGTAAGTTGAATAGGCCGGTAAGAAGAAACAGTATGTGGTGGTTTGTGTGGTTTTAGGAACATCAGTGTTTTGGAAGTCTTCCACTCACAAGGAACAAAGCCTGTCCAAAAGACGAATGTATAAATGAGAGCAAAAAGGTAAAGCAACTGATAAGGCACTTCTTTAATATGTCGATAAGTAATCCCATCGAAACCAGGTGCAGTATTTTTCTTGTTCTGGACAGTTCGAGTGATATCCGTTTCAGTAATTGGTTTTGTAAAAGCAGTCTTGTGCGAGAGTGTGATAGATGTCAGGTTGAAGACGAAAGGTGTCGAAATTAGGTTTCTCAACCAGATGAAGACGCTGAGAGTATGCAGGTGGTAACGGAGTAAAGATTCCTTGGAGATATGTTGTAAAAGCGTCGGCTTTATCCTTGTCACCTTGTAGTGGGGAATCTTTATCTATTAACGGATATGAAGTACGAGTGGATTGTCCTGTGAGCTGATGGAAACGCTTCCAGTATTGTTTGGATGAGCTGTTTCGGCTAAGGAATTACAGGCTTTTATCCAGTTGCGTAATTTGTAAGCTTTAAGGTAATTGGAGACGGTGCGTTGAAGTTGACGATGATGACAAAGAGCTTCTTCGTTTCTGGTATGGATATATTCTTTGTAAAGGGCTCTGGAACGTCGTATGAGATGTAAGTATTGCAGAGGTAACGGAGGACGGTATGGAAAAGTAAGCTTGGTAGTAGGGATGTGTTTATCCACGGCATTTTGAATTGCTGTGTTGATAGTATCTAGTGTAGTATAAAGTGCTACTTCGGTATCTGGACTAGGAGTTTCCGCCAACGCAGTAGCTATGTCAGTTCTATAAGCGACCCAGTTTGCTTTATCGGATACGTGGAGCAGTATGACTGGATAGGGTTTGAGAAGATTTTAAACACGTGATTGTTAACTTAATTGGAAAATGATCGCTACCCAGATTCCCCAGAACTATAACATTACAGCGAAATATTTAGGGAGGCGGAGGTAATCACAATGTCTGGGGTGGTTTGTGAGATGGGTTGTGTGTGCGTTGGAAGTTGATAAATCATGCCTGTCGTGTTTGTTTCAATGAAGTTAATGAACTGTTGTTTCTCTCGCTCTGACCGACTATGAATTTTAATATCTGCCATAATGATATAATTACGAAAGTTATTGGAGATATATTGAAAGAAGTTAAATGGGATATGGTGACCTGGACGTATATAGATGGTTGCAAGAGTGGCATACAGTTGGCGAAAATAGGTCGTGACTATAAGGTATTACGGAAGATGAAATGTGAGGAAATGTTGTCGGATGGCAAGAGTAACAGGATAGCCAATAGCTACGCCGCTATTTGCGCGTTGTGTTGAAAGTGTTATCGTGACGTAGAAGTTGATACTGTGGTATTTTACAGTTTGCATGGATGTAAGATGTTTCATTCAATAGAAATGCGTTAGCTTTTCCTTCAAGAAGAAGATGCTCGAACAAAAGCTTGTGCTTAGTAGCGATCGGATATTAAGAAATATAAACACAAGTTCCATGATCACTTTATGCTTAGATTGGTGTTTCGAGGGGGGCAGCGTGGAAATAGACAGATTGTCCGGAGTATGTAGCATTGAGGTTAATATGAAAAACATTTCGGGCAATATTGGATTTGCTGAAGAACATGTGGCATATCAAATGGAGGTATGTTTTGAAGAGCGATGGTTATGAAGGAGAGTAGCTGAGCTACAGTTACAGTTTGTTGCGTTTGTGTAGGAGGCATTTGAGTTTGCTGTGTTGTATGAAGCCGAACTGGAACAACTAAATTTGGTTTTGTGGTGTCAGGTGCTGGGCGTGATTTACATTTAAAGCTGTATGTCGAGTGACTCTCAGGACAGGCAGAACAAACAGGTGGCGTTTTCAAATTTGTACACTGATTAGTAGCATGGGGACCAGTGCAATAACCACATTTCGAGGATCTTTTACAATTAGCTGTAGTATGGTCATTATATTTTTGATACCTCTCACACCGAATCGGTAAGGGTTGTGCAGTTCGAGAAGGTTCAACACGGTGGCGTTTCTTAAAGATGTATGCGCCGTTGGAAAGCAGAGTGTCAATCGCATCTTGCGAATTCGTTAGAACTCTCACCATGTAAGTCGGGCCTTGGTTATTGCGAATACGCATGTATTTATGGATGTCAATGCCCTCTAGCTTTAGTTCTTCCTCTACTTCGCCATCTTGGATGATAGGGTCGACGCCAAGGATAACGACAGACAAGAAGGGTGCTTTCTTAGGCGGCGAAGGTTGTTTACTAGTTGGTGGTTGTAGCTTTTCAAGAGTTGGCTTGCTTGCCGAAAATCTCGTAAGAGAATTTATTGCGAATGATAGCTGCAAATCGAGGATCAGTAGATCGAATAATAATACCATTCCGGGTTTTGATAATTTCCGATACAGCTTCCCTCCGAAAATATTTAGTGATCTGCTGGAGCAGAAGTTTTGGATTTTCGAATTTAGTATCGTAGTTTATTAGTTTGAATGGATACCACTTCGGTTTCAGAGTCGACTCAAGTGTTGGAAAGTCCTGATTCTTATCGATAGTGACGTCATCGGCGTCCCGATTGGTGTGATGGCGTTTTGATAGTGGTATACCTATTTGTACAAAAGTATCGCCCAGAAGTGTTGATCGAGAACGCGAGCGTACCGAACACGATTCGGTATTGCATGAACAATTAGATGTAGTAGAATTTCCTCTTAAACTTTTGCATTTTAATAACAAAAATTTGTAACATCTCTTATACAAATCTATATGTGACTGAAATCAGCAAGAGATACTGAAATTACTCTTATTTATCTTCTCTTTTCATTAGTTTTACAAAACTGCAGTGCGTAAGTTTTATTACGTAATGCATTATTTTAAACGCAATGCCAACTTTCATTCCTGAAGATATGAGACAGAATAAAACGAAATAACTTTAACATTTATGTGCGGCGCAATCTATTGACAATATTTGAGTCCCCATAAAAACTGGTCGAAATAAAGTTATCCTAAAACGTACTCTGCTTGCAAATTGGTGGGTGATGGAGCAATTCGTGTGTCATATTTGAATTCAGCATAATTGTAAACGTTAGAAACTACTATTTTTCTTACAGGGAGGAAGTCCGTGCAGAACAGTGTTATTTTACATTATTTTTATCATTTTCCATTATATTGTTATTGTTATTAGTTTGTCTTCTCTATTTATTCTTTTATCTTTTGTTTTGACATTTTACTTTTACACCGTTCCTTTCTATATCCTATATTTCGGCAGTTTATATTATTGAATCCGTAGTTTCTAACGTTACAGGGACAAATGGCCACGCTGTTCACATACCCATTGTTTGCCCGCTCAACCAACTAACCAATTTTCTTCTAGCCTCCCTTGTACCGCTCAGCTTCCAAATTCCGCATTGAGCTAAGAAGCAAATTCACCTATGAAAAAGACTACCTAATGTAAGTAGAAAGTTGCTAATACGGATTTTGAACGAACTGAATTTCTCACTAGTTAACAAAATTAAACTTTTTGTTTGTTACATGAGAAAAATCACCTGATCTTAAAGGAACTTTTTGCGCTGAATTCGAATATGCACTCGGTTTCTTTCCATCACGTACAGTTTTCCCTAACAGAGGGATTTTCGGGAAATTCCCTAAAAAATTTCCCTTTTTCAGATATTTTATTCCCCTAGCTCCTGTCCCCTTTCATATAGTAACATAGAAATTATACCTAAGTATACCTTGATTTATATTTAATAAACCCTAAAAGTTTCGTAAAAATCGCTTTGTTCTTTCTAGAGAAATAAATATATTTGTATGTATACTGTGTGCACTGTTTATTGCACCTGATAGTAATGCTTTCAGATCTCCTGAGTTGGGGTAAAAACGATTTGCTTTATTACTACAAACACAGACATAAAAATGAATATTTACAATAGTCAACAACACACTTGTATTGCTCTCTGTAAATTAGAAACGTGTATAAAAATAGAATGTACTTCCAACGTATATTTTTTTTAAACGTACAGTATATGTATATCTTAATACATATATATACAATTCTCCAAGTTTTTTCGTTTTGTTCATGAAATGGTTATCAATATTTGTTATCAAACGTAACAGAATGCAAAAGAACTTCCACTTCCCGAGCCCCCTACCAACTGGGAAGAGATATGGCCAAAAGACTCTGATGATGATCATGACCTTGATGAACCATCGACATCAACATGTACATCCAAGGATCCAACGTTCATCCCTGACTGTGTTCGCGAGCCACATTTCATCCGGCAATGTGAACTTAATGACCTAGTCCGTGATTTGCACCTGACAAAACAAGAGGCGGAACTTCTGGGATCAAGGCTCCAGCAGTGGAACTTATTGGATGCAGAAACGAACATATCAGTGTACAGGAAAAGGCATGTTCAATTTTCAAGCTATTTCTCAATGCAAGATAATGTGTGCGTATGTACGGATATAAATGGGTTGATGGCGGAGCTAGGAATTCCTTACGTTCCAGAAGAATGGAGGTTATTTATCGACGCGTCAAAGGTCAGCCTTAAAGCTGTCCTTTTACATAATGGAAATAAAAAAACCTTCTTTACCACTTCCGCACTCAGTGAAGATTAAGGAATCATATGACACCATGCCAACTTTGCTAAATCTTATAAATTACAAGGACCATTGTTGGCAAATATGTTGTGATCTCAAGGTAGTTGGTATTTTATTAGGACTGCAGTGCGGTTACACGAAGTACCAATGTTTTTTATGTTTATGGGATAGCCGAGCTGATGACAAACATTATGAAGTGAAGGAATGGGAACATAGAGTGAATTACGTACCTGGAGAATGCAACGTCAAATACGCTCCTTTGGTAGATCCTAATAAGATATTACTACCGCCACTTCATATCAAGTTAGGACTTATGAAAAACTTTGTCAAAGCCATGGACACATCTGGTGAAGGTTTCAAGTATTTGCGAGATAAGTTCCCTAACCTGAGTGATGCTAAGATTTCAGCGGGAGTGTTTATTGGTCCCCAAATTAGGAAATTAATGCTTGATGATAGCTTTGACAGCAAGTTAAACAGTGCTGAGCTAGCTGCCTGGACAGCATTTAAGTGTGTTGTGAACAACTTTCTGGGCAATAACAAAGCTGAGAGTTACACAGAAATCGTACAGGACATGATACAGAAATACAAAGAGTTGGGTTGTAGGATGTCTTTAAAAATCCACTTTTAGCACTCCCACCTCAGCTTCTTTCCTGCTAACCTAGGTGCTCTCAGCGACGAACAGGGGGAAAGATTCCACCAAGATATAATGGCAATGGAGAAAAGGTACCAGGGACGATGGGATCCTTCAATGATGGGGGACGATTGTTGGGGTTTTGTTAGAGAATGCAACATTTCTTATAAAAGAAGGAAGTAGTGTACGTTTTTGTAACCCAATGGAAGTTTCATATATTGTGATAGTTTTGATTGTCTTTTCATGACCTTTTGGTACATTTGTATTATTGTTTATTGTAAATTGTCACACTTGTAAATTATATTGTATTATATTTTATATATGTGTTTGTGGTAATAAAGCAAAACGTTTTACCTCAACTTAAGAGATCTGAAAGCATTACTATCAGGTGCAATAAACAGTACACACAGTATACATACAAACATATTTATTTCTCTGGAAAGAATAAAGCGATTATTACGAAACTTGGAGGGTTTGTTAAATATGAATCAAAGTATACTTAGGTATAATTTCTATGTTAGTATATGCAAGGGGACAAGATCTTGGGGTATAAAATAAACGAAAAGGGAAATTTTTGAGGGATTTTCCCGAAAATCCCTCTGTTACGGGAAAATCGTACGTGATGGAGAAAAACCGAGTGCATATTCGAATTCAGCGCAAAAAGTTCCTTTAGGAACAGGTATTTCCTTTTATGTAACAAAACCTTTGTTAACTAGTGCCAATGCAGAAAAGTTAAGTTCAACATCTATGTACGGTTATATAAAGTTATGGATATAAATCCAGGCAGAAATATTTTCGCAAACTGATTTGCTTGTCAACTACTTTTTCTGCTCCACTTCTCTATGATTTAATATGAGAACAAGGAAGGAAGGATGTAAGAAATTTGAAAGGAAGGAATAAAAATATTTCTACATTTGGCAAATACACCTTACTTACAAAATGGCTACTGTGTCGCTACTCTTATGTCCTTTTCACATTAAGAAAATGCGTTGCGCCAGCGCTTGTGAAACATTACTTTAAATTGGAGCATTCGTATTGGTCAGCTGCAGTTGCTTCCACTAAAACAGTTGCCGCCACCATCTGCTCTAGCACAACCGTCTCGACCAACTCTCCGTGTCCGCAAGTCGTGAAGAAGCATTGTCTTAAATGGAAGCTTTCGAACGGGGCAACTGCAGTTGCTGCCACTGCACAAGGTTGGCAGTGCATCTTTCGCAACAACAACAACAACAACAACAACAACAACAAAAGTAGGATTATGATCAGAGACGAAAAATGCACAATCGTTTATCCCATAAAATTTACCTTATTTTTCACCATGTACTGGTGTTCTCTACTGTCTTAAAACAATTATAGAATATTTTATGTTAATATGCGGTATCATCCTTGTGATGAACTCATATTAGGAACATACTGTTGCCTGCTTCTTTATATTACTACTATCTTCTAAATTACCTTTATAATTCTGATCTTTCTGTAACATACAACATATCCATGGGAGCTAACAAGTCGTCCATTATGTTTTGTTCTTTGTATATTAATCATATATATTAATCATCCGATTTCCAGCCACCCCTATTGGCCAAATGCAGCATTTCCTTATCTATTATTGTTATTGTTATTTAACCACTAAAGAAATAAATAAAGGAAGGATAAATATATTGTTGACAAAACCAAACACATCGATGGGATTCCTCGTGGCTAAGTGGTTAGAACTTCGCTGCCTATGCAGGAGGCCGGGTTTGATTTCCGGTGGTAGGTACTGTGGTTTGAGAAATCTTTCAGTTTAACGTCCCACAAGTATGCCCGTTAGGCAAAGGGAGACAATGATTAAAGCAAATGAATGATGATGGGAGAATTCGTAGAATGATAATGTGGGAGGAAACAGAGTACCCCCGAGAAAATCAACAGACACGATGTTGTCCACCACCAACTTATTGACCGGGGATAGAACCAGGGACCCCATACACCAAAGGTAAGTGCTCTACCACTGAGCCATGGTGCCCCCCCTACTATGGTTTAAATTAAAGCCATGGATCTACTTCTAATATAGCTAGCCTACTAGTACTTAGGTGCTATATATTTCTATATATTTTTTGTGTCCTGGCAATCTTGCCGCAGTGCTGTAAAATGCGTGGGTGTTGAAAAAGGTAAAATAACAGAAGGAAACAAAAAAAAGGTGTCGCTGTCTGCTATCAGTTGCTTGGTTTATTATTTTCATTTAACTCGGTGGCGCAACTCAGTGGCTGCGTATGAAAAGGCATTATAGCATCCATATACATTGATCTTACCGTTTGTGTTATGACACCTGCTGACAGATAGACAGTCGGACGAACATAACCGTTCCCTAAGATTTCCCACAATTATGAATATCATAGTTTGGAAGCATAAAAATATTTTTATATATGTATTATTTTCCTAGCAACTATTCCCAAAGAGTCGGAAAAAGGTTTTCTCCCTTATCTTGAGTCTTTCATATTGATTTTGCATGTTTAGTTTCGCCCATTTCGAGCAGAATCTCCATCTGAAGTGTTTCGAAATGTATAATAACAATTTGAATTGTAGTCAAGATTAGGGAACGAAAAGGACATATAAGACACAGACACACACAAATATGGGATTATTTTTTGTGACAAACATTGGCTCTTATGATTAATGATTTTAGTTTCCATCTTCAACAGCATAATTAAGAGTCTTCATCCCGGTGAAATTAAAATACCGCTAATTTTACAGTAATTATGTGATATCTTCAAATAGATAAAAGATAATTAAAATATGGAACAAGAGCGTCCTAGACAATATTATTTTGCGTGAGGTACCGTTATAACAAATCACCTAGTGGCTCTTCGTTTTCAGCTGTTTAGAAACGCGAAAATAAATGCCGATCTTCAAAATGGCTCGAAATCGAAAGGAGACACATGAGTCGTGATAACGGTTTCTCGTGTAAAATAATATTGTCTAGGGCGCTCTTGTTCCACATTTCGATTATATTTTATCTATTTGAAGATATCACATAATTACTGTAAAATTAGCGGTATTTTGATTTCGCCGGGATGAAGACTCTTAACAGCGTCAGTGCTAAGCTGTATTCAATTCAGCAGCTGACATCATCGTGCTCGTCAGGTTTTCTCATTGTACCCCCGTTTCCTCCCACTTTCTCATTTCATAAATTCTTCCAACTTGCTTTAATCATCGTCTCTCTCAGCCTAATGAGTAAAGATTTCTTTTTCATTTTTTTTTCAACTCAGCAGAAAGAGGGAAGTGCTGCCTGCTTGTCGATACAGCAATCACATGGCGCCCAGGCAGTATTTCGTTGCCCAATTGTGACACACTGTCCTAACGGTAATGCATATACTGCTGGAAGTAACACACCTATTTCAGACAGTGAAACACACTCGTAGTGGTAACACACAAACTCCTGACAGTGACACACAGTCCTAACGGTGACGTAATACTCCTAACAATGACACACATGGTTCTAACGGTGACAAACTTCTAACAGTGTCGCCTACTACTTACAAAAAGTGTTCTTGAGAGGTATACAGAAGACAGCTTTCTTTTAAAAGTGCAATGATTTTTTTTTTTAAAGCACAAGAGATAAACATTAGCGCTGTAAAGCAGGAAAAGGCAGAGAACATTTAACTCGGTTGTCTCGAATCGCTGAGCAGTAAATCTCTGGCGAAGACAATAATTGCTGCTCACAGATGGCCTCTGTACACACCATTAAGACTTTAAATGGCGCCATTTTTTAGGGAAAAACGACTTTTGCTTTCATACGTAAAGAAAGACCGGTACCATCCGAACACGAAGGAGTTGCCGCCTTCAGCACTTCTTCGAATAACAAAATACTGCGAGAAAAGAGAGGAAAGATTTATTTCTCTATCTGGCAACACTTTGTCATAACTAACAAAAGAATACTTTTGAACTATTCATATGTTCTCTCTACACCGCCCAGTGTAGGCAATTTAAAACGTCTCTCAATATTTATTTGATAAAATGACAAATGATAATTTCTTGATAGTTACAACACTTACTGTTATCATAATTCTATATATTACACCTTTGAATATACGTATGAACATTTTTCATATACTGTACGTAGAATTTATACGTTTTAATATAACAACTTCCAAGGTAGCGGATATTTGTTAGTGGATACTTTGATTAATCATAAGCGGACCTTGAACGCCACTACCACTGGAAGGATATAGAGAAATTTCCTGTGGCGGCTCGTGAGGGAAGTCATATCGGTAAAAAATTATATTGATTTCACTACAAGCTAAAGGAAGAAAGCTGTATATAGTTTCAGAAAGCTGTATGTCAGAATCGGTACATTTGGGAAACTTTCTACCTTTAACTTGTAGCATAGGCGTCTCTGGCGGGGGGACGAGGCGGTCGCGTCCCCCCCAATATTTTGAAGTACAAAATATTCAATATTTCATTCTAATTTAATTTATTTACTAACGACAGAATAACAAACAAATAAATAAATAAATAAATAAATAAATAAATAAATAACAATAATAATAATAATAATAATAATAATAATAATAATAATAATAAGATTTATTTGGAATATATTATTCAGGTTGTGGAACGATTATAGAAATACAAGAGTTCTTGATATACCTTAGGGGATCCGTGAAGGTAAGCAGAAAGGTAACAAATGGAATCGAAGATAATAAATAGGTTGGGCTAGGTACCACCATTTTAATCACTTTCTTCGATGTCCCCCCAAATTTGACATGCCAGAGACGCCAGTGACTTGTAGGGTTAAAGTTTATTTACTTATTGTTGTATGATGTGACTTCCTTCATGAACCACGAAATTACTGAAAGTTCCCAAACACGGCAAGAAGATCCTTGTTTCTTCCATCACACCTCTTGAATCTCACTTCTTCCCAGATGCTATTCTAAACATATTTTCTTACTTTAAGCAGTTCTCTCTTTTCGCCATTCTTCTCAATATCCATATTTTGAATGTTTTTATACTTATCCTTCGTTTCCAGTAAAATTACACTCTTGTTTATGAAAATTGCAACTTTATCAAGTGCAATTAAATTAATACCTTAGAATCGTTACACTATTATAACTGATATCATTACAATTTTAAAGCTGTATAAGTCATGTAAACTTGGTAAATCAGTATTTGCGTGAAGGTTACATGTTGTAAGATCAAAGAAGTGTTTGATGTGTTCTTGAAGCATCATATGTGGCGTTGCTTAGATGAGTTTACGAGACATCCACACTGTCTGCTAGAGAACTGTGACGAATAAAGTGCCAAGTAATATCCTACAAATGTGTTGTGTGATGTTCTACATATTAGGTGAGCGTGCAAAGGTCAGAGAAGTGTCAGTTTCCCCTCGTTCCCCGAAGGAGGCTTTGCACATTCCGGGATAAATGTGGAAAACATTGCCCTGCTGAAATATGGCGTTCGGAGTTTTCTGAAGGTAAGGGTATGCGTTCGCTTGTGGAGGTTGTCATTATGCTATGAAATATCTACGCGAAACTAACAATACTATTTTGTATTTACTGCAAAGGTTCTATTTTCTTCAAATTATATTTTCTAAAATATAGATGTATTGGACAGTTCTAGCGATAATATTTTGCCGTCTGTACATCCCGCTAGGCAGTATACAGCCAACTCTCACTTCCGACGCCTACAAGTACCGCCAAAACGAGATAGATCGCAATCCGACTACTAGGGACTCCAATGACACATTCAAACTTGACTTAAACATATAGATATTACGATTATTCCAGCAACATTATGTAGTCACTTTCTGAAACAAAATCCACCAGTTACAGCACCTACAAATAACGAGCAACAGAACACTCTATAGCCATATCTCACACTCTAAGAACCATATCTCATACTCTATAAGATATCTATCCAGACCGCTATAGCTAAGCTACTATCTGCCTGACACTGACGTTCGGCAACGTTGTCGATCAAATATCCCGCTTTAAGTTCATCCTTGAAGTATTTTTGTTAGTACTTTCGAGTTAATGAAATGTTATGCTAAATTTCATTACCAAACCATGGACAATCGTCTTGCTATAGTGTCCGAGCGATAAGCTTAAGAGGCCTCATCCCGGCGAAATTAAAATACCGCTAATTTTACAGTAATTATGTGATATCTTCAAATAGATAAAAGATTATTGAAATGTGGAACAAGAGCGCCCTAGACAATATTATTTTGCGTGAGGTACCGTTATCACAAGTCATCTAGTGGCTTTCCGTTTTCAGCCGTTTAGAAACGCGAAAATAAATGCCGATTTTCAAAATGTCTGGAAATCGAAAGCAGATAAGTGAGTCGTGATAACGGTATCTCATGTAAAATGATATTGTCTAGGGCGCTCTTGTTCCACATTTCGATTATCTTTTATCTATTTGAAAATATCACATAATTACTGTAAAGTTAGCGGTATTTTAATTTCGCCGGGATGAGGCCTCTTAATGAGGGTATATTTCAGTATGTTTTATCTCAATTAGTGGTATGGTTATCGAACAGGATTAGGATTAGGGGTTAGAAATTAGATTTCTGGGCTTTCGGTATCTATACCAAGTTAGCCTGTCACGTATGAGGGACGACGTCCCTCAGCGATCACATTATCCGAGGAAAGGGAAGGAAGAAAGGAAGCGGTCTGGGACCTGTATGTTTGGTGCCATCCCGGCCTTTGCCTCCTGTGAATGAAGAAAACCCAGGAAAAACCTCACTCAGGATGGCTGATCTGAAAGTGTTTACAGATCGGGTGTCCCCACCAGGAATCGAACCCGGGACCGTTCGCAACAAAGACAAGAGCGTTAAATGGCATGACAAAACTCTTGCCTTGGAATTTGAAAGCGGCGCTCCAAGTTCCCTTTAAATGCGGCTAGCGAATGGGAGGCCAGCGGTATTGCCACGTTCATTTTGCACACATTCACGTCTATCCCCTGTCACCTGATCGCGCTGTAGTTTGTCTGCTTACCCATAGCCACACCTCTTTAACACTTGGCAACGTCACGCCAGAGTTTATTCGTTTAGCTGAAATGCCAAGGTGTTTGTCACAGGTCTTACTTCTTTTAAGGCAATAGTGGCTCCGCGTAGCGTAGTCGCTAACGCCCTCGCCTTCGTTGTAAGCGGTCCCGGAATCGATTACCGGTAGGGCACTCGGTCGAAAAAATGTAAAAAGCAATTTCAGGCCAGCCATCCTGAATGAAGTTTCCCTGGGTTTTCCTCATTCAGACCAGGCAAATACCGGGTTGGTACACAACATAGAAGTCCAGGTCGCTTCTTTTCTTCCTCCCCTTTCCTCGGATAGGGACCTCATCCCTCATACGTGACAGGCTAAATGGCCATCGGTGTCGAAAGTCCAGAAATCTAAATCCTAAATCTTTTAAGGCAATAGTGCGAATTGTAATACTAACTTAAGTAATTAAATAAAATATAATATAGTAACAAACATTACAAGCAAAGATTATCTTGAATATGCACTATCAGGAAAATTGTACTTCCAATAGACAGAACAAACATAAAAAAGTTACTTTGGTATGAATTTCCTGTCCAAAGGACAGGCTAAACCCCGCTTCAATACAACTATTAAAACTGGAAGTTTATAGAAGTATGTCGGTTCCAGTTTTAAGCGCTAAGAGAGAGCGAAAGAAAGAGATAGAGAAATTTAATATTCCCAGTGTAGGTTTATTCTCCACTCCACCATACTTCATGCCCACTCCTCTATACACCTGTTAAAACCGGAAATGTTAAATCTATCAATTGTGGTTTAACATTGCACACCTACAGTTCGGAAGTCTACTGTAGTTACACAATGTACCCCGTGGAACGAAAATCACTCTAGTTTCAATTAATTTTCTAGTCCATCTAACAAGTTATCTAGATTTCAATATTTATTGTTAGACATAACCCTACAAAATTATTTTCTGGACAAAGCCTTCACAGTAATGAATGTAGTACTATTGAAATATCCATAGTAAAAGGTACAACTGTATTAATTTTGAAAGTATAACGTTCTAAGAGCTATATATATACATATTTTTACTATTGTGAAAGAAACTAATTGCTGTTTATATATATATATATATATATATATATATATATATATATATATATATATATATATATATACACGAGAATTTTAGCGTTTTAAACACACTACTTCAATGACCACTCCGAATGTTCCTTTTCTTATATTTTTAATGTCTTCTTTTTTTTTAAAAAAAAACTTCATTTTGAAAGCAATAAAGCCGCCAACATTTCTCTAAATTCCATCTTTTTAAATGGGCAACGTTCCGTACAAAATGGCTGCTTTGCCACCTGGCTGCGTCGTCGTTTGGTTGTTCATTCAAATGTAAGCTTTCTCCAGGCAGGAGAGAGAGAGAGAGAGAAAACTCGGCCATATAGCATTCACTTTGTGAGCTTGTGTGGTTTCTTTCTTCAAACAGAACAAAAGCATGAAGAGATATCATCTCTCTCTCTTTTGTCTTTTCAGGATGACAATTCACGTTTTCTCACTCCTTTTTCAATATTATTGTGTTCTTTTCTTTTCTTTTTTAATGCTAAGCATTCTACGCAACACGTGCAATATTCTTTTCGATAGACTGACTAACAGTTCAACATCCTTTCTCAGCATCGAGGCTCTATAAGATGGAACTTACTACGTAAAGTTAGATCCAAACTACTACTCGGATTTTTATCTGAGTCAGGCTTGCCAACCATAGGATAATTTATCGTGATATACGATAATTTAAACTTTAATGCTATATATAAAAATGCCCCTGCGATAATAGGTGAATATACTATAATTCTAGAACGCACGCTTTATTTTTGAATGTGTAAATAAATTGTAGATGTGGATTAAATAATTATAAAACACAGGCACTGAGATTTTTAGCAGTCATTTTCGCTAAAAAAAAAAAATCAATAACGATTTCAGAATTGCCAATTGGCAGCCATGCATCAATTCTTTAAATTCAATTACGTTTTAAGAGGGTCTGCAATATTGTTGTTCAGAATGGTGTTAATAACGATGAGAAAAATGGTCAGTACAATGATGCCGATTTCGTGTTCGAAACTGAAGATTATTAGGTAAGTTAATTACATATTAGTGCTTTTCTAATAACTTGGTAATATTAGTTATACTTGTTTCTACAACTATCACGTGCATAACGAATATACGATAATTTTTGTAATATACGATAATTTTAAAGACGAAAATTGATAATTTTGTTCTCTGAGGTTGGCAACACTGATTGAGTCAGTGTTGGCACTTAAAATAGGTAATCTGGATCACTTCGGTCACGACTACTTTCGTTTCCCAGGCCCATTCTGATCAGGTAAGCTGCCGAAAGGTCATCTCTACAGCATTAGCACAGAATCTTATAGTAGACCAATAATGTTCCCTTCTTCCCCATTCCGCAAGCGTCGGTGGACCACCGATGGGCAACTAGCCACCTCTCGCCAAAAATTGGCGGCCCCGCAGCGACGATCCGCAGTGACCTCACTTTCGTTTTGAAAATTATACCATCAGCGGCCCATCAACGGCAGAGACCACCGTCGCAACTTAATTTTTTTTCTGGAGGAGGGGGCAATCATTAATATTTGGGCCCCCCTAGTAACTAAGATCGTGTGAACCCTTTCGCAAAATTCGAAAATAGGAACCTTCTTTCCATTACTCTTTGTAGGCCCTCCCGACGGCAAGATCTACGGGGCCATTGGTTATATTTCTGGGCCCCGTTCCAAACATGACAAGTTAGGTAAGTGAACAAGAAATATTAACAAATCTCAAAGCTATACGAACAAATATTATTTCTAGGACTCTCTAATAGTAGACATCTTTACTGAATTGGACATGTTGTGTTGGAGTAATGGAACTTTCCTTGTGACTGAGTGAAAGAATGCCAGTTTTTCTGTTTCCTTTGCGATTTTTTTTTTCATTTTCATATTAAGAAAAATGAAAATTGTAAAATCAATGGAAAGGTCTCCACTTAGAAGAACTTCTAGAAAGTTTAGATATACATATCTGCAAAATTGCTCTTATACAAATGAAGAAAAAGTTTTTTTAAAAAGTTTTTTTTAATGCTATATCGAAAAATATAAATGTTTTTTTCCAATGCCATCTGATGTGTTTTGTTACTGCTAAGTGAAAAAGTGTTTTTTTTAAAAAAAAAAAGTTTGTTTTAGAATAGAAAGAAAAACAGTAGTAGCTTGGTAATGAAGTAACAAGAAATAAAAAAGGAACTATTTTATTCTTTTCCTATTTCTCCCCCTTTCCTAAATCTACTTTCTTTTTGTACTTATTGAAAAATAATAATAATAATAATAATAAAGCATTTCTACGAGGAAGGATCTGAAGTTAAGGTTACAAGGCCAATATTCCTAGAGTTTTGTCTGTTATAGAGGAATGAGGAGTGTGTGGTAATTGTAATACATGGAGTTGGCAACTGTGCAGAGTTTCAGCCAATCGCCACCTATGGCGCTAGTTGCAGATAAACACCAAGGATGTTATGAAATAAAGGATCTGACCATACATATCTTCATCATATGAACTCAATGAAGCCAAAAAGAAAAAGAGCATCGTCTGAGCCGGTACGTCTGATTGGCTACTCTCCTTTCCGCCATGATTGTTGTCTCGAAACATTGCGATCAGTGTTGCCAATTTAGGGGAAAAGTCGCTAAATCTAGGGGATTCGCCATCCAGGATAGCGACAAAAATTAATTTTTCGGATTAGCGACTTTTTTGGCGATTTTGGAATGACGATTTGGCGACTTACTTACAAATCTAGCGACTTTTATGCTCCAAGCAATTTGTCCTAAAATAAGTACTATTAGCTCGAATCAGTTCAGATATATAGGTCTTTTTCCTTTTGTTTATTTGAATCAGTGCAGGTGTTGACAAGCTGGGAAAGTACACAACATTTATCTGGTAAAATACACATTTATCTCTATATTCCCACTTTGCTGTTATCTCTTACCTTCTACCGGGGACCAACTCCAGCTTTTAATGACCTTTAGTTTACAGAGCTTCCGTTTAGAGGCACAAATAATACATTACCGATAGCAACCTGATTATCTGTAAAAGCGTGAGAAGTGAAGTAAGATTTTTTTTCTAGGCCTTTAATTCTTTTCGTTTTTCTAAACTCATTTTTGATTATGTTTAAGCAAAATTGATCATAAAGTTAAAAATATTTGAAAGTGAAACTATTGTTAGTTATATATAGGTATAGGTATAAGTCTTTCATATACGTTCTTGTAGATAGTACTATACCTTGAATTGATCACGTATCTTATATATATGAAAGGCAAAATTCCACGAAAAATATTTTAGCGACTTTTCACCCAAAATTGGAGTCATTTCATCTCCTATTTAGCGACTTTTTGTAACAACTTGTTGGCAACACTGATTGCGATCTTAGTAGCGCGGAGTGGGCAGAGTATGTATGGCGAAGCTGTGACGTGTGGCTTCACGATTTTGTTGTATGGGCAGATCCTCTATTTTATAACATCCTTGGTAAACACAAACGGTGACTCGTTTGGAAAACTGGTCTCGCGAACAAGTCTGCTCAAGTTATTCGCTTTCTGTGAGCGAAACATGTAACTGCGGCTTAAATTCACCGGCAGCTGGTACAGGCTTACGGAGAGACTGTAATGTCTCGTCAGCATGTCGCAGAATGATGTCGAAAGTTTGTGGCTAATGGAGAAAAAAGTCACCGATGAGAAGCCACCAAGCTGTTGAAGTAGTTTCGATGTTATATCATTGATCACCCTCCCTACAGCCTGGGCCTCACTCCAAGGGACTTACACTCGCTCCTACACTTCAAGAGCACCTAGGAGGCTGTCGCTTTGCTTCAGACGAGGAAGTGAAACACTTCATGTGAACGTGGCTGAACACGCAAGGATACCAGGAGGAAATCTTTAATCTCATCTCATGATGCGATAAGTGTCTCAACCGATATGCAGACAACGTTGAAAAATAACATAATAGATGTATTATCTGTTGATTGTATTGGTTTAATGAAATAATAATCTGCATGCTCTTTAACCTTATTTTCCGATCACTCTTCGTACTTTGGTTCTAAATGAAGACCTTAAGGGGCCAGACTACTAAATATTTTACAAACGCTAACAATTTTTCTTTTGCCAGTTTTTCGTAAGTGAAAAGAGATAATGAAATGTAACTTACCACAACAATAGATAATGTTATTCTACACCCGAAAATACGAATCGGAAAATGTTTTAGTGTTGCCATCCATAGAAATTACAGTGTGACCAGAATTTGAATTACCCAAAAACTAGGTTATGGCAGCGACTAGAAAAATAAACTCAACGGGAATTGATGACTTATCATACTGTCTGTGTTCCTTTTAACTACTTTTTTAAATAATATTCGTATTTATTTTGTAATAAAGAGTATGAAATAAATAATTTCAATTATCAGTAGAATTAAAATAAAAATATTATTTAAAAAGTAATTAACAAACAACACAGACAGCATGATGAGTCATCAATTGCCGTTGAGTTCATTTTTCTAGTCGCTGCCATAACCTAGATTTTTGGGTAATTCAAATTCTGCTCACACTATAATTTCTATGGATGGCAACACTGAAAATTCTTCTGATTCGTATTTTCGGGCGTAGAATAACATTATCTATTACTGAGGCAAGTTACATTTCATTATCTCTTTTCACTTACGAAAAACTGGGAAAAGAAAAATTCAGCTTTTGAAAAATATTTAGTAGTCTGCCCCCTTAATTGACCACAGAAAATGCACATTAAACCTATCTTTGATTTAATTACAACGTAAGTAAGACATCAGGGCTTTTGAAAAGGAGATGGGCAACCAGATTTTTGTTTCTGTAGCTGTAAAGGAAAAGTACAAAATTGTTGTAGAGATTTAAAAAAGAGAATATTGTGTTAAAACACTACTAGGTATACTGAAAAGGATTAAAATATTTTCTCAAAACTAGAAAAGAATTAAACCTGTACACACAATACGCTTCGAATGAATGCGCACCGTATGCGTAAAACCAGCTGGGATTTAATGAAAATAATTTAGGCTAAATATGAAATCAGGAATGGAAACGTATGAACAAGTAACGATATCACGTGTACACCACGTGAAAAAGTTTGGTTTATATACCGTGATATTTAGTCAGCTAATATTAAAGCCGGAAGTGGTAGGAGATTTCTGTCCAATTCCCATTGCGAGTTATCGGGCATGGATGGTTCAAAGTTTCTAAAGTTGAAGGATTGTATACAAAGGGGTGTGTACAAGGGAGAAGAACAAGAATTCTCAAGTCAAACTGAAATAAGAAAGGTGATATAGAGAGAAGAAAATGGTGGTGATTCATTAGAATTTTCGCTCGGAAAGAATGAGGATTGTTTTGTCTTAACGGATACCAAGGATATCAAACAAAACAGAACGAAGAATAATCATACCGAATTATCTCACCGAGCAAGAATGAAGAAAAGATTCCGTAGAAGGAATTGTCCCTGGAGAAGAAAAGTGAACGAACTTTGTGGTACAAGAAGGTAAAAAGAAAGCAAATTAAAGAGAACGAGAAAGGAAGACCTGACAGTTTGAACCATAAAGAAAACAAGATAAGGGTATTGACCTATATGTGTGGCAAGGAAAAGATAGAAAATATGGATAGAAAGCAAACAAAGATTGAAAACGAATTTAGAGAATTAAGAGAACGAATCAAAAGTATGAATGAGGAATGGAAAACCAACTTACCAATGGAAGTAGAAAAGCATGAGAGCCTCAAGACAGGTGAAGAAATCGGTGAAACAAGAGCAAGAGAAAATTGAAGATTTGTGAAATACTTTAAAATTGAGAGAAACGCAACGGAGGAAGTATTTCAAACCTTGAAGAATGTAAAGAGTATGATGGACATCGTGACGAAGAAAATAGTTGAAATGGATAGTCGATGTGATTACGAACATCAGAAGCTGAAACTATTATTACATCGAAAGAAATAGAGAAAATTCAATGAGATACAAGACCATGTCAAAAAGAAACTTCGAAAGATGACAGTCGAAAGAAGAAGACAGAATGAAATCTTTGACACTAAAAACAAATTGGGAATAGGGTGGTTTATGAGAAAAAGAAAACAAATTTGAAAGTCCAATAGAGTGGATAGAAGAGAAGAAAAAGAAATAACTAATAAAAGTTGGATATCTCGTGTCGAGGAAATGGATGATGCAGAGAAAACGAGAATACCGAAAAGAACTGGAAGTCTTGAAGAATGACTGCAAAATAGTCTTTGAAGACAGAAGCCAAATGGATGACAAATGGAGGATGAAGTTAAAGAAACTAAGAGGAAACGTGAATTGAAAAAAATTGAAATTTAAAATGAAAGTAAAAAAAAAAAAAAAAAAAAAAAAAGAGGAGGATACCTCATTGGAATAGAAGAAAATGCTCCTTTTAGTGTGAATTCCTCTGATCTAAAGCATCGTTTAGCGTGATTGTTATTATTATTTTAAATATTGTTACATGTATTAAATTAACAATTGTTTGATTTAGAAGTTAAACAATTTTGTGTAGTTGGTTATTAAGTAATAGTGCCGTGTTAAGAAATATAAAATCGGTTAACATTTTAATATTTGAAAAGAAAAAAAAATATTGACTTTTTTTCCCTGGATACAGAGCAATCTGTAACGGATCATTACAGTTAGCTAACCATTAGTTAATTGTTCTATTCAATTTTGTAAATATAAAATAGAACTAACTTCTGTTAGTCTGTTTTTTTCTGTTAGTCTGATTTATGTGTAGCTTCATTTGATGTTTTAAGATAGTGGCGTAAATAACAACGAAGTTATTGCCAAATATATTTGATCTTTCCCTCCCATTTCAATACACAATTACTTGTTTTTAGGATTTTACATTTTTGGGGATTCTAGAAAGATGGCGGACACCTAAGTAGCAAAATTTTATATTTACTTTCAGAACAATTTTTATACATTTAAACAACTTACATTTAGATTTTATATGTTTTCTTGCATTTTTCTATATGTAGTTTGAGTAAAAAATGAAATAAGAACCGAAGGTGGATCACTAGGTGTTCTCGGTGCTATGCTAAATGCTGCTTGAATAGTGCGGTGTTGCCAGATAATGTCGAGTGTTTACAGATGCCAGATAATAAAGAAAGTAATCATGGAATTCTGCTTAGATACTTACTGGATAAATTATTTTTCGACCCTTACCGCGATTCCTCTTCTCGAACTGCAACGGTAGAATCCAGGAATTTTCTTATTGTGACTACTACAGTAAACGTACAAATTTGGCAACAAAACATTATGGCGTTCTGCGCAAGTTTCGTCTTAAAATCTATTTCCTTAAAGGTGGAATAATATTTAAATAAAATATGAAACATAACACGAAGAACGGTCAAACAATATATCTATTTCGTGACAACATTGTTCCTTTAAAATACTTTACGCACACAAATAATTATTTCATGAAACGGAGCACTTCTAGCAAGATCTAACAGCATGTGCCATCTTGTGTGCTCATTGTGAAACGAATCAAATATTTTCTTTTATTGTTAAATTTTTCGATATCAGGAGACGCAACCAAATGAATCAGTGTCTTGTGCTGTAGCTGAAACAATACTCTATCTTGTAGTACAATATTTATAATATATAACGTTTCATTGCGCAGTAGTTAAGGAAATGAGCTAAAATATGTACTGACTCCCGGGTGGTCATCCACCTTAAGTAAGATCCGTTTTGAAATAAAAAGAAAAACAAGTATATATTTCGTAACAATTTTATTGTTACATGGAAGTCTGTATTATAATCTACTTTTCTACATACGTTTCATCAATACGAAGCCAGTTACCGTATCGCACAAGTTTTTGATTATCACTCTTTTAGCCTGTGCCTGACTTGACAACCACTGCAACACGTCTAAAAAAAAAAAAAAAATATTATTATTATTTTGAAAAAAAAATATTATTTTGACCTTATTTTTGTCGTCATTAATTCAAGCTATAGTACTCGCGACAACTGGTGAAGCTTGAGATTTACACCAATCATAGAACCGCTTTGCCTCACGCATGAAGAATTCGGGACGATTCGTGGAGCTGCCTTCCAAACCTACACTTGAGAAAATGTAAAAAAAAAAAAAAAAAGCACCAACAATGTTAGCAAACTTAGAAGATATGAGAAACAAGCGACAAGAATGCAGCACTTAAAAAAGAACTATATAACACGAACACTAACAATTATTCGAATAAAACTGTAACAGTAATAATAACACAATGACAACAATAACAGCAAAACGAAACGAACAATAACAACACTGTACACTGAGAAAAATCCATTATCCGGACAGCGGTATATTGTACAAATACAAGGATTCGTTATGTTTACTAAGGAAATCTGTACGGAGCGTACTTTATCCATATGCTACACAGGTATTGCCTTTTACCCGCTTAGATATTACATCATGTCGCTGCAGGATGTCTGACATCTAACAATCTTCTGTATTTTACATACGTATACGTATGTTAAATACTTCAGCTATATGTTATATACGTCCATCTGTGTGTGAGGTCCTGACCTCCTATAGACACCTCTTTCTTGCACCATAGATGACGTCATGAAACAACGGTCGTTTGCTTGCGAGTTGGTTTATAAACGAGGTTGTTTACAAACGGAAAAGAAGAGTGGAAGGAAACAAAAGCCTGGGTAAGTGCAATAGTAAACTATCACTTTAGTTAAATATTCCATTAATTATATATTCCTTTAGTATAACTTGCTTTAATATAGTACTAAACAAGTAATGTGATTTATGACTACAATTCTTACTATTGTAACTCGTTAATGGTTGAGGAGAAAGGAATGGGTTAATCTGAATTTTGAGAAATCTTTGAATATTAATGTTTTGTAACTTTTTACATTTCAATGTACTCAAAATTAATGTTATGTGTTTATTCATTCCTTTTTATATGTGACGGTTTATTACTTGATGGAGATTTACTACAGGACTGCTTAACATAATTGCTAAGAAACCGTTTTCAGCGCGAACATTTTCTTGTGTAGTGAATGAAGATTTAGGATTTAGATTTCTGGGCTTTCGGCATCAATGACCTTGTTAGCCCGTCACATGTGAGTTTTGACGTCCCTCGGTGAGCACACTATCCGGGGAAAGGGAAGGAAGCAAACGGCTTGGGACCTATATGTTGGGTACCACCCGGCATTTGCCTGGTGTGAAATGAGGAAAACCCAAGAAAGCCTCATTCAGGATGGCTGGACTTAAAAGCTTTTGATACTTTTTCGACCGAGTGCCCCTACCGGAATCGAACCTGGGTCCGCTCGTACCGAAGGCGAGAGCGTTAGCAACTACGCTACGCGGAGCCACTTGTGTCTAGAAAATTTATTTTTACTAGGATATTTGCAACAAAATTTATTTCATTTCTTTGTTTATTTTTCTTTTTCTTTTTGTTTTTTAACAATAAAACAAAACATATTTTACAGCCTCACTGAAATTTAAAAACAGCAGTCAGTTCTTTTTGTTTTGTTTTGTTTTGCTTGTTATGTTCTCTAGTTAACTAATGTTTGAGTTACTAAGAATTAAAACATTATTATTATTATTTCATAATTTTGGAACCAAAAATTAGATGTTTTTATTTTTTTCCTTGTGTTGACGTCATTGTGGCAAGTTGGGGTGTTTGTATCGTACCTTGGCATTAATTTGGTTACTAGCACTTAGTTTCAAGGTCATAAGTTGCAGACCGCTTGAACCAGCTACTACACAGCTTGAAGAGTTAGGAGTGTCAGGCGTTTGACTTGCAGCTTTCGTTACAGCGTCTAAATTGCAGTATTGGATTGCGTCCAGCTTCTATTGCTGGTAAAAAAGTTATATCACTTTCGTAATATGGTAAGAAATACAATGTAACAGTTAGGTATAGTATATATGACTAGTTTAATCAGTCGGAAATTACTCTGTTTCCTTGTCTTATTCTTTCGATTATGTTTAAGTACTGTTACTTCATAGTATTGTTTCACTATTTCTAGAAGGAATTAAGTATTAACGAAGTAAAGAATAAGCAGAAGCCCACTTTGATTGACGTTTACTATTTCTCATACTTCATTGAGAATGTTTTGATCCCCAATTGCGCAAACTTCTAGTATATGTATGTATGTATGTATTTATGTATATAACATGTGTGTGATTGATTGATTGATTTTTTGAGTTTTACGTCCCGTTCAGCAGCGAGGCTATATGAGACGTGGACCTACTGATTAACGTGGAATCCGAACCACATGAGCTCCAGCCGGGAATCGAACCCGGGTCTCCCGCGCCAAAGGCGCGCATGCTAACCGCTTAGCCACGAAGGAGCTCTATATATATATATATATATATGTGTGTGTGTGTGTGTGTTTCTTTTTTGTTGTTGTTGTTGTTGCTTACACTGCTTTAGAGATGAGCTCCTTCATGGCTAAGTGGTTAGCGTACGCGCCTTTGGTGTGGGAAACCCGCGTTCGATTCCCGGCGGGAGTGGTTCGGAGTCCATGTTAATCAGTAAGTCCACGTCTCATACAGCCTCGTTGCAGAAAAGGATATTAAAATCAACTCAGCACTGCTTTACAGATGGAGTTGTTTGATTCAGGGTTCGAATGAAGCTTTTTACGGGAAGCAGGCACATAGCCGAGGGGTGGGTCCAGACCCCCCCTTTGGATACAGAAATGAAAAATATTAAGGAAAGATGAAACAGATGAATCAGCCTCAAAAATATAAAGCTACAAGAAGCGTTTGGTTACTCTTTCTTACGAGGAGCTTTGTGTGGAGGAAACGGGGGGGGGGGTCGAGTTGAAATTGGATATTATTGTAACGGAACATTCCGAATTCCATCTAGCTCCATGTTAACCCTATGCAGCGGCGCAAATCTGTCTTCAACATTGAGAGGGACGCGTAAGACAGTTCTCATAATTTTTTTAAAGATGTTCAAAATATTTATGAAGTTGAAAAACAATGCTGCGGAGGATCAGGGGAGCAGAGTTATCTTCAAAATTGTGAGGCGGGCAGATTGAAGACTTATTCTGGGGTGGGGACATCATTTCATCTTACTTTCCTTTGTGGCAATCGGACACAAATCATCACATTTCTCCCCCAAAAACGCATTTCAAATCGGATTATTGAGGGGAAAGTCCCCCCCACACTTCTAAGATTGGAGGGGACATGTCCTCATCCCCCCGGGATTTGCGCCGGTAACCCTATGGACTAAAATGACGATCGATAAACCGGTTCTTTCAGATAGCCTGTCAGTTAGAACTTAAGCAATGCCCAGAATTACCAATAATATGAACCATTTTGAATTTCGCGGCAACACTAATCCATTTTATAGGATGTCTTTATCCCGAAAGAGATCTCGTTGCTATCCTTGACGGCATTAAACTAAGATAAGAGAAATAGAAAGAAGACAAGAAGAACTGAGTTCGAATGACCTCGGAAGACTATGTCTTTGTTAATTCTTTTTCTATTCTTTTAAGCAAGATTTCTTCATAATTCTTTAATTAAAATACTTACTAACATATCCTCATTTTATTGTCCTAACAAATCAATATGGATATGTTGTCAGTAAAATAGTTTAGATTGATCGATCCCCTGGTGTTGTAACCACAGTATTTCAAGTCACGCACCCCCTTCCATTACGAAATCCTGGCTAAACGAACGAATATATGCTACCAGTAAAATAGTTTAGAATGATCGAACCCAAACGAAGCAGGTAATTAACATTAGTACTAGGTATGCGTAGACTAAATGAGGTGATTTGCTTCGTGACCCTTCGAACAATGTACGAAGCGGATGCAAGCAGTTAGTACGTGGAGTTAGCTTACCTAAATTTAGATTTCGCTTTCCGAAATCTTAATGGATGTATTAAGTGATTTCGTTACTTCCACTCTCAGTCTCTAAATACAAGGATTCAAAACACATTTTCCATTCCAAACTATGACTCTGCTAGACAAAGAAAGCATAGGCCAGTGTATGTTTTACTTCATTTTCATATACGTGCTTGTAGGTTTTCTCGGGGACTTGGTTTCCTCCCACTTTCTCATTCCACCAAATATTCCATAACCATTAACTTGCTTTAATCACCGTCTCCCTTAGCCTAACAGCATAATCGTGGGACATTAAACTCAAAGACTTTATTTTTATTTTCAAGTAATTACTTTTCTCTCCCTTATTTATTTTTAATTTAATTTCTCTTTCAATTTCCCTCTTTTAGGAACATCAACATAATTTGCAATTCTTTCTCATTATAATAACACTATTAAAAGTCCCATATGCAGCTTACCACGTTGTAACCCAGCGGAAACGGATGAACAACGAATATTGTCGAAAATATGTATTGCTTACAGCGGCGTAGCGAGCATTACAAGATTGGGAGGGGGATGAAACTTGAAATTGCCAAGTCTTGGTTTCTTTTTTAAAAAAATGTCAAGTCTTGATAAAAAAAAATGCCAAGTGTTTCGAAAATCTTACAAACCCTGTGGAAAACTATTACAGGAACCTTATTTTCATATTAGTTCCATTTCATGCCCTGTCTGAGACACGAATAACCAGCCCTTGTTCCGCTCTCGAGTCCAATTTAACATCTAACCTCAGGATCATTATCATCACCCACGATGCACAACTGTTAATTTGATAACTCATGGCTATGTCAGGTAACCTCCGCCAGCTAATCTTCACGAGAACCTTTAAAGTTACAATCAGTTGTAGAAATGCATTTAAAAACGTAGAATAAGGTAGGATATATTTACAGTTTGTGATGTAGGAGTGCCTAATTTACATATTAAACATTCAATTGAGGGGTTCAGTGAGGACCAGGCTAACCTACATCCAGGTCAAGATTGAGATTTTGACGGAACAGCATACCAATGTCATTAATTGACCTTTGCCTCAACCACTTGTCTGTGTAGCTTGTCCTGAGTTAGGGGCGGATCCAGCGAGGGTCTATCGCCCCCAAGAAGAGGAAACTTTGTGTATTTTAATATAAAATAAAATCCACCCAGAGTTGAATCTCTTAAAAGTAGCGATAGCTTGTAAGTAGTGGCATTACAACCCACCGCCCCCCAGTAGTCCATCCTGGATCCACCCCTGTTGTATACTAAGCCAAACTATGAATCAGACGTATCCTTTGTAACGTGCTGTTTTCATTTGTTTCCTTTTCTTTCAGAAAGTTAAAATTGTCAGTTAGCCTAGTCTCTCGCTAAACTGTCAATTGTGACAAAACACACCAATAATTGTTGATGCCAACTAAAACATACATATCCAAAGCCTACAAAATATATCACATTATTTAAGTTTTTTTTTTTTTTAATTGCTTGCAATGTTTTTCTTCTTCTGACCTTCTGGACCTTCTGGAATTCTGACCTTCTCATTTCACTACAATTCTTTGAAGTGTAAAACTGCACAGCTTTTTTTTTGTTTTTTCCTCTCTCTCGCTCTCTTCAGTCCTTCAGTCTCCCCCACTTTGATTTCATGATTTCGCACTCTGATGAAAAGTATTAAACACCAAAACGGAAAAGTACTAATATATAACCTCTCTTTTAGTAGCCCCTCCAACCACGCGCCCGGGACACGTGCCTTGCTTGCTCGCCCATAGCTCTGTGAGCTATATAAGTAACATACAATGCGCGCGCATATGTAAACTTGGTGCCAGCTTTGATTCTCGCTGAGAGAGTATACATATAATGTTGGTTCGAATTCCATCAAAGCCGTAGGCTCATTTTTGTGTAACCTTGGTAGTGAAGAAGACAGTAGACTTCAACAAATATTCCTGTCGGGCCTCGATGGCTCAGTGGTAGAGCGTTCACCTCTGGTGTTTGGGGTCTTTGATTTGATCCCAGCTCGCGCCAAGTAAACTTTGTGGTGGACAAACACCGTGTGAGTGGGTTTTCTCGGGGTTCTCCCGTTTCCTCCCACTTTCTTCATTCCACCATTTCATTCATTATATCATCATCAGCGTCTTCTTTAGCCTAGCCGGTATATCCGTCGCACGTAAAACTCAGATTTCAACAAATATTCCCTTTCCAGCAAGACATTAGGTTAAATTGGAAACAACGATCTAGATCACATACTTCCAACTTCATTATTGATACAACTGTTATATACAGGATGCATCAGAAGTCCCTTGTCATCCTTTCTGAAAACTACAGGGATGTAGTTTCATTGAGTGCGAGATAAGAGATATACATTAGGCCCAGAAGGATACTTTCGGATTACATCACGCGGACGGTCGCCATCTTAGATTCGAAATTGTAATACGGATGATAAGTGGGTAGTGTGATACATGGCCATGCACTAAAATGTTCTGAGGATGTCAAATGTGCAATCAGATATCATTTAACTTATTCTGGTGAAATGTTATTGGCAGTGAACCAAGTGAGACTATATGTAGTATGTCATACCCTTATGTTTTTTTTTTTTTTCTGTGATAGAGACATACCGTTTCTGGTCTTTTAGTGATCAAGATATACCTTCAGGGAAGAATAAATGCTAAATACCTTTAATAAATCCATTTTTATATATTGACAAAGATTTTATTTCTCATGTAGAAGTAACTTCTAAGTTGACAATACTGACATTTTTTTTACCTTTTTCTACCTTTTGTTTGTAAAATGAGGTGTTTTCAAAGAAGTTCATTAGTTTATATTTTGATGTGCCATATTGAATTGTTTCTTTCGTATGTTGGTATGTGTCGTCTTGTCTGAAGTCTTATAAGCGTCGTGGTTTGAGCGTGGGCGGATTTAGGGGATTGCAGTGGGGGCGAATCTTACGGGAGTTTGAAATACCCCTCATTCGAGTGTGTGGTCCAGGAGTTTTCCCGCTGGAAATTGTTAATATTAAAAGTCGGTTTTTGAGCACTTTCGTGTATAATTCTCTGATACAAGGTAAGGGGCTATTTTTTTTTTTCAGAAAATTGTTCACGATGGATGGATCAGTCTCTCCATTTTTTCTCCGTAACTAAAGAGGCTTTCCAGTGGTTTTCAGACATTATGTAAATAGAAATGCAATCTTGTAGGCTTCACACTTCACTGCATTTGAACATTTGGATAGCCGATATGTCGAGTCAAAATCGTAATAAAACGCACCGCGTCTGATTGTTCCCACTTCGAACACATTTCCCTGTTATAGTCAGGGGTAAAAGCGAGGGGGAACGCGGGAGACACAGTTCCTCACCTCGAAAAACATGTACGGCGTCTCCCAGACCCTAAAATGGTACAATGGGCAAAGATAGGCAGGAGGAACGGCGTGGAGTGATGCCGCTACCTACCGTCCCCCTACCTTTTCAGGTCCACTTTTACCCCTGGTTATAGTATATGTTCCACATGTTCCTACTGAGCAATAAACATTTGCAGAAGCTTCTTCCAATTAATGTGGACACAAAGTAGGATATAGGGTCAAATTCGTGCACAGACGATGGCGATACTTTGTTCTAGATGATAAAAATTATGAATATTTACTGCACAAACCATAGGCTTAACATGTCCACAAAGCTAGAAATTGAACAGCGTTAGGTCCGGTGATCGGGCAGCCATTCAACTGCCTCTCGTCGATCAACTCATGTTTTAGGGAATTGTTCAAGTAGTGACGCACCACGAATCCATAATGAAGAAAGCGCCATGGTGTTGAAAAAACTGCGAGAATGTACCATCCTCGGGCATCGCAGCTCGCAATATCTATCCCTGTACGAGTGTGAGGTATTATTCCGCAGTTAATTTTATGGAATGAAAAAGTGACTGATTAGACGTATTCCTCATTTATCTGCCAACACCATAATTAATTTTCTTTGCGCTGGTCATGTTGGAGGGGTCTTGCACGCGGGGTTGTCAGGTGACCAATTGTGCATGTTCTGCCTATTGACCTTCCCATTTACGTAGAGGTCAGCTTCATCTGAAAAGAGTATTTGCATAAAAATGTTAGAGTTTAACCATAATTACTCGATAACTCGGTCACAAAACTGCACTTGGCGACCAAGATCGTTCTCGTGGAGATGTTGCTTCATTTGCACCTTGTACGGATGCACTTATACACGCGCAGACCCTATGACTCAACCCACATTGCATTAATAAATGACGTGTGCTCCTTTGGGGCCACATCGAGAAGGAAGTCAGCACTGCCGTAGGCGTTGCTTCATCTGTAGCTGTCTACGATCGTCCGCTACGACGTATGTCCACGAGTGTGCCCGTCTCCTCAAATTTAGTTAATTACTGTGACACTGCAACATGTAACACAGTCACATTGTGGATGATTCTGTTTGCAATCGGTAACCACTGCACAGGCACTCCTCCCGCCCCACAGTTTGAATATTTCGATACATTCCTCACGTTCTAACGGTATGGTTCTACATCTAGAAGAAACAGGTAAATACAACGTTCAATTGGCAATAACTTTTCACCAAATTAAGCTCCATGGAATCTGATTGCATATTTGACATACTGAGAAAATTCTAGCCCGTGGCCATATATATATATATCACATTACCCACCAATTTATAACAAACAAATTTAATCCAAAATGGCGGCCATCTGTGTGAGTATTCCCAAACGGCCTAATGTATCATCCATCTCACATTCAATTAAACTACACCCGTATAGAATTTAGAAAGGAACTTCGTATGATGTATACAGGGTGTTTCGAAAGTCCCCTGACACAGAGTAACTCTGTTATCAGAGTTACAACAAAATGTAAGAGGAAAAACCATTTCTAAATATGTTGTTTTCAATCTAAAGTGAACAGTTTTTAAATCGGAGGAGCCGTTTGGGCTGTACTCTTTATGTGCCCAATGTGGAATGAAAATGCAATGTTACCATTTACCTGGACCCACAACATATGTGAATGAAGTTACTGTTTGAAATGGGCCATCGACATGTTAACGTAAAAGACAGTAACTTCATTCACTTATGTTGTGGGTCCAGGTAAATGGCAACGTTGCATTTTCATTTAACATTGGACGCATAAAGAGTGTACAGCCAAACGACTCATCCGATTTCGAAAATTCCTTCAACTTACATTGGAAACATCATATTTGGAGACGGTTTCTCAATTACATTTTGTTGTAACTCTGATAATAACCGAGTTACTTTATGTCAGGGAACTTTTGAGACACCCTATATATCTTATGGAATATATGTTTGATGTCCCTATAACTGTAGTATAATTTTGTTTAAATTTACAAGTTATTACAAGTAGATTCTGACTTACATGCGTAAGAGTTTGTATGTAACTAACTAATGAATTGTATTTCATGAAATTTACATTGAAATATTTAACACAAAATATTTTATATTCATGCTTAGTGACTTGGCTTTGGACTGCAACTGATTATTGTACCCCATTATTGCTTGAGAAGAAAACCGATGTCCGAATCTTCATTTGGAGAAACCAAAGTTCTATTGGAATGCTGAGGGTTGCAATTATTAATTTCTAGACTTCAAGGTGCGTAAATTATATCTAGGTATATTCTGTGTTTATTGTTATAATTACTATTACTATTATTGGGTTTAGAATCAATCAAGTACTTCGTGATATTTTAGAGGGATCAAGATGGCTGCCAGATAGATAAATATTTGAGCGTCAGGCCCTTATTTCTTTTCAATTTTATATTTAATCAATGTCTATTTTTCCCCCTCATTATTCCACCAAATCGTATTCCAAGATCATCAATTTTCAATACTCATTTGGGACTGTCAGCATACACAGCATAACCGTAGGACGTAAAACAAAGATTTATTTTTCGTTTTCATGTCTTTTCTTCATAGCTGTGAAAAATAACGCCTTCAACATCATAAATTTGTATGCTACTTGCCTGCATTCGAGCACAGTAATCAACTATTTGGACATTACGAAGCAAAGCAGGTCTACTTTGCAGTTAGCATAGTTTTGAAAGGATGTGACATAATGATATTGGTGTTGCGATGTTCAGCACCGTAGATAATTAAACAGTGCTAGTAAATAAATTTGTAACAATTGTATTAGTGTTTAGCTTGCATGACCTCTAGACGGGCCATTTTTTTACAACATATTGTTACTTGTACTCTATATGAGGGGCCGCGGTGGCTCAGTGGTAGAGCGTTCACCTCTGGTGCTTGGGGTCCCGGGTTCGATCCCAGTCCCCGCCAACTGAACTTTGTGGTGGACAAACACCGTGTGTTCTCGGGGTTGTCCCGTTTCCTCCCACTTTCTTCATTCCACCATTTCATTCATTACTCATCATCACCGTCTCCTTTAGCATACCCGGCAAAATCGTGGAACGTAAAACTCAAAGATTTCATTTCATATAAACTTTGGTGCAAAGTAACCCCATAGATGAAGATATTTTGCACCACATACAAAAAAGCATGTTCAACATACTAACATAATGTTTGTCTGCAATGTTTTCTCTCCTGTATTTATACATTTCACTTTTTACACAAAATTGCATGCAGTCTACAAATATTGATGTTGGAATTATGGTACCGGTATCAGTACTTAGTATGAATTATCGATATTTGTAAAGAAAATTATGTATTTTCTGGTACCGAAATAGGAGCCACATTCTGATAGTTTAGCATGACCCACAAAAATGGCAACTGAAAAACACAAAAAATCTCCGTGAACAGATTTGCCTTGGCTGCTCTTTATATCCAAGAATATCTTCTCAACCGTAATCAGTGGAAGATTTACGGGATTTGGGGCTTTCAGGCTGAAGCCCACCCAAATTGCAGGATTTCTTTTAAAAAAATCTAATTTAGTCATTCCTATGCGTATGCCCGTCAAGCCCTTCAAAAAGTCTAGTGATTTCTAAATAAACGAAGTATTTCTGTGTGAAGTCCCTCTCAAACTATTCTTCTGAATCTGCCGCTGTTCGTAATTTATTTTCCAACAAGAAATCCATTTCGACATCTATCTAAAGAGGAAATTTTCCTAAAGTTAGACGGGAGGAGGTGCCAGTAGTAAGAATTTCCCATTTAAGGGGTTACGTTGACCCGGTGCAAAGTAACCACGATTTGAGGCTCAAAACAGCCTTCTCGCAGTATTATTTTTCTATGACTTTACAATGTTTCACCCTTCAGTTTCAACTATTGCTTGGAAGTCCCATCATACACAGTAGAATTCTACGAAACCGACTTAACTTTGACGGAAATTCTTGTAGGTGATATCTTCCAAATTTTGTCTGCATTTACAGTGAGTGCTTTCCATACCTCTACAAAAACAAACCCTTCAGGTGATTAGAACTGATGTTAACCGCCAACATTATAGCCAAAATCCAGTTAGATGTTCTATCTTACGGTGGCAGTTAAAACTTTCTCTTTACAGTTCATGGGTTTACCGACGGAAGACTGTGTAACTTTTTTCGTATTTTGTGCGAAGTTAACCCTGAAGTTAACCCTGAAGTCTTAAGGTACTTACAGATTACCTAGGTAGTTAGCAATTTTCATTCTTTTTTAAGGTGGTAACAGTTGAAGCCAAGGGATGTGCGATATTTCGATCGAACGATTAATATTTTCAAATATCAAACTATCGATATCGAAATTTTTGACCGATATATCGATGTTTTTGATCTTTATCAATTTCTATATTTTCGATTTTTGATATTGCTTATATTTTGTTATTGCTGTATTTTTTGATATTTCGAACAAGTTTCAATAGCATTTCAATATCGATTATCTATTTCAAAATTTGGATATCACAAAGCCCTATCGAAACCCCTCCGAAATGAAGTTTTTGTCTATGGCCTGATTAGGGTTGCGCACGGCACGAGACTAGACAGAATTTTTGTTACGAAATTCGAGACGAGGCATAGCTCTTCCAATAGAAACAGATACAGATTTCGAGAGGAGAAAACTTTCGCGACATCTTTGCGAGAGGTAACAGTCTCAAATCATTTCTCGTGCGCACCCCTAGTCCATATCGTGCGTTATCAAAAAGCATGTTAATGAGAAATAACAACATGTAAATACAATATAGGTAGTTAAAAACATTTTTGTTTTCATTCTTCAGTAATGCATTATTATTAACCTCAGTATTTTATAGTCCATTCTTAATCTTAAGGTGATGTATAATTAAGTTTTGAATTCGGTTAACTTATTTTGTTTCTCAAATTGTTTTAAAAATGTATGTACAAACATGTTTATTTTCATTCTTGAGTGCTTAAAGTCACTATAGTTATTAAACATAGTATTTAATATTGTACTCTTAACGTTAAAATAATATACAGTTAACTTTTGAATTCAGTTAACATTTTTCTTACTGAAATTGCTTTAAAAAAGTATGTAAAAACGTTTTTATTTTCTTTCTTAAGTGCCAAAAGTGATGCACAGTTATTAACATTAGTACTTTACACTCTATTCTTAATTTTAAACTGATAAACAGTGCGTTTCTGAATAAATTATGTCAAGTTATTTGAGTGGCGAACACTGGTAGAAAATTCTGACTACTACTGGAACATTTTGATTTTAAGCTGACGACTACTGGTGCAAGGATTTTAAAATATTGTTTTTCCTTCAACGGCTACTCCTTTTTGAATTCTGACTACATGGTCATTATAGGAAGGATCAGTGAGTCTTTCCAACTATGGTACAGCTCCGACAGATTCACGATGCTCAGGGAAGAGACAAAATAGTATGTTTTCAACCTTAAAGTGAGAACCACTGGCGTTTTTACCCTGCTATGCAAAAGTAAGTGGGTACTCCAATGGGGTTCCAATGCGGTACCTAATTTCTGCATTTTAGATATATGGAAATGCATGTGTCTAAAATGTAAAGAACTGATATTTGTTTACTGAAAATTGCAACTCGGTAAGCCTTATGGATACCGAGATATGGGAAAATAAAGAGCGACACGATATGTATGTGGGGCTTGGGGCTTGCATACTTGAAGGTACAATTTGGAAAATGAATTAAAATATGACTAAGGCTTTCAAGATATTGTCAAATAAAGGGAGGACCATTACAAGTATGAGATTTTCGTGTTAGATGATAAAATTTCCGAAACCGGTCATGGAAAGTTAATAAGCACCAGTAGCAATTCCATCTTCAAGTAATTAGATATTTCTATGGGGTGTTAGAACATCTTACAGTCTACTAAGATTAAATTTTAAAAGCTTTTGAAAATATAACTTGACATTTGTAAAGAGTATTAGAAATATGTAAGTATAAATATGTTTACCTAAAACTTCCAGCCAGTACATCTAACATATAGAGAAACACCGTAAAATAAAAGAGTATGAGATGTTGAAACTTCGGAAAAATTATTGGTCCCAACAAAATTAAATAAGATGGTACTTCTATGGGTTAAGTGAGTACCTCATTACAATTTCGATGGAAAGATTAGTTCTAGGTTTTCTTCAGGCAGTTCCAAAGGTTCATCGAGCTGTGTAAGAGAGTGAAAAGTCGCTGTCAATATCTAATATAGTAACCAAAATATAACGAGTCATATGTTTTATGTCGTAAAAATAGAGATCTTTTAGGATTTGTACTTCTGGGTCTTTGCTATAAGAAAGAAATTCAAAAACCTACTGTATATACCTTAATAGACAATTAAATCAGTGAGGACACAGTAACTTCGTGGTGGGGTGTTTACCTAGTATGTTTTGCAGAAACTACACTGGAGTATTCTCTTAATCCACAGAGATACGATCACACTTAACTGCCCATTTAATTTTAAAATGAAATTAAGGCAAATGAATGTTGATGATAGAATTGATGGAGTGCAAAGGTGGGAGGAAACGGGAGTACCCCGAGAATACCCACGAATACGATGTCGACTACAAACTGACTTGGCCGCGGATCAAACCACGGACCCAATACACCAAAGGTACGCACTCTACCACTAAGCCACCGTGCGTGCACCCATTTAATTGTCTATTAAGGTATATACGTTAATTTTCTGAAATTTCTTCTTCTTACAGCAAAGACTCAACAGTACAAATCCATGTGGGTCTCCATTTTTACGACTTCATAAAATACATAATTACTTATATCTCGGTTGCTATATTAGATATTGACAAAGAATTTTCATTCTTTTTGTACGCTTGGATTTACCCGAAGAAAACTTCGAGCTGAATTAATCTTTCGATCGGAATTGCCCTGACGAGTGTGAGGTACTCACTTCACCCATATAAGTACCATCTTATTTAACTTTTTATTAAGATCAAAAGTTGTTTTATGAAATTTCAAGATCTAATACTCTTTTATTTCACGGTGTCTCTCTAGCTGTAAGATGTACTGGGTGGAAGTTTTGGGTAACTCTATTCTCTTTTCTAATACTCTTTACAAATGTCAAATTATATTTTCCAAAGCTTTTAAAACTTAATCTTTTTAGACCCATGATGTTCTAAAACCCCATGGAAATACCCAGTTACTTTAGGATGAAATTGCTACTGGTGCTTATTCAGATTTCATGACCGGTTTCGGAAATTTTACCACCTAACACGAAAACCCCATAACTGTGTGGGTCCTCCCTTTATTTAACAATATCTTGATAGCCATTAGTTATATTTTCATTAATTTTCTAAACTGTACTGTCAAGTATGGAAGCCCCACATACCTATGGTGTTCCTATTTATTTCACCATATTTCGGTAACTGTTAAACGTACCGACTTGCGGTTTCGGTAAACACACACCTGTAACGTTCTTTATAAGTTTATTAAGATATATTTTAGAATGTTTAGAAATGGGAGGTCTGTGAATGCCATAGTACCCGAAAACCCCCATAAGGACATGTGTGTAGTGTATTGAATTGAAACTACTTTTGAGGTTGTTGTTAGCTCTCAGTAATTACGTTTTCGAAACTGCACAATCTGGTACGCAAACCTCACACTTCCATGGTGTTGTTCTTTATTTTCCCATACCTCGGTATCCATAAGGCTTACCGAGTTGCGGTTTTCTGTACTAAACAGATATCAGTTCTTTACATTTTAGAGACATATATTTCCACATATCTAAAAATGCAGACATTAGGTACCCCATAGTACCTCGAACGCCATTGGGTACCCACTTACTTTTGCATAGTAATACATTTCGAGTTGTTCAGCATCAATAAACACTTTTTTTTAATTAATCGTTTTTCTACCAGAAACCCAAAAGTCCATACCTGACTGAACAGATTTTGTCCATTTAATTTTAAAAAATGTTAAATATTTTAAAATGTAACATTTTAAATATTTTTTTATTTTTGTTTCAGGTATTTCATGCATCAAAACAAAACCAGGATTCTGCATGAAAGACAGCGAAAAGAAGCAGTGTAATTTGTGGCTAAAAGCACGTCCTTTCTGAAGACAGACCCGATTATATTTTCATTCTTTTGTACGAATATGTGACCTTAATAAATATACTGCTCCACAAATTATTTCTTTCTTCCATAAATTAGAATAAATGTATGTCTGTTTAAAGAAAATGTTTGTTAGCGTTAAGTCCTTTCAACTCTTTTTCTCTGTAAATAAGAACATTATACCTTGCAACATTTTTTTTATCATTGTGCAATTCCGATTGGATAAAGTATCTGCACGAAGCACTATTATTTCAGACATACATTAATAACTAATGTATTGTTCTGTGAATAAGGCAATGGTATAGTGAACATGTTTTAACATAAAATCTGTAACTCAGCTTTTCAGTAGTCAACTTTATTGAGAATCCGAAGAAAGAAAGAAAAAATGTTGGACTTAACAACGAATTTCAAAATTATTTTTGTTCGAATTCTGGACTAATCCAAATTATCCAGAGAAATCATTTATGTTGCTCTCTACAGATGTATCCTTTATCCAAATCGTATGAAAAGGAGACTTCATACATCGCTATATTTTGTATGAACTATGTTTCGTATTTATTTAATCACTTTGTACCTTTCTCTAGTGTTGACAAGGCCGCAAGTGTCAATCGAATAATTTAGTGTTTCACTCATGTAACCTTGTGACTAACGTACGTCCTGTCGGTATATATATATGTTACTGGGTTCGATTAGCGACAAACAATTTTTAGCGTTAAACAAATACAAAAATCTACACGCAATGAGATACGATGATCTTTGCCTCATAGACAATACCAAGCAACTAACGGTACTAAGTGTGGTTGAGTTCACTAGTGGTATTATCTGGCTATAATCAGTGTTCCGAGAGCTATACTTCTTTTTGTACTCTGAATTGCAAACTTTGATATAACCGTTTTAAATTATTGTATATCTCTCTCTCTCTCTCTCTCTCTATATATATATATATATATATATATATATATATATATATATATATATATATATATATATATATATATCATATAAAATTGTAAACTAGAAACTTCCGAGTAGTTCTGAGAATCATCGCTCTTTCTTTAAATAATGTATGAGACTATTACACTGCTCGTTACTTAAAATGTTGAACTAAGAAGGATACATCCAGGAAAGTCCAAATTTGCAGAATGTATAGAGCAGGGAAGGATAAATATGTTTGGTCGATGGCTGCACAGCTTCTCATACCTGTGAACTCCGCCAGCTACAGTTGATGAGCTGTGGCATTGGATCGTAAGACGCATGGCTTACCATACCAGAAGAGAACATCCTCTCGATGTCTCGCTGTGTTACAGTCGTTCTGGTTGTCAATGTTGGGTCAGTTCTGCTCCTTTGTCACCACGTTGTCACACAGCGAAAACAGCGGTAAGTTTAACCCTTAACGTACCAAGCCTAAGTCGTCAAAGTTGTTTACCAAGCTGGAGTCTTCTGGAGACCCCAAGTATTATTTTAATTTCTCAACATAGTATTGCAGAGGGTTACTCCAACTATTATTTTTTTGGATGTCTAGAAGCATACTTAAGTTAAATGAACATTGTTGACATCAAATATTATGTATATTTGAGCACTATTCAGTTCTTCATACAATTTTATATTTTTGTGTTCGTAAATCTGAAACACAGGTTTAACAATGGAGTTTTTACATTTTCAAGTGTGTTTTTATTTTTTGTATTTTTTAAAGAAACGAGTCGTTGATCTAATCATGTAATTAATATCTCAAAGGGTTGCAGGATACATATAAAAATTGAGAAGAAATTGATTCTTATGATTGCGGCAGTATCACTAAATATCACTCTCTGGGGTCCCTAGAGTACCCCGCTTGGTATGTTAAGGGTTAAGCATATTCGACACTTACTATTAGATATCGGCTTGGGAACTTTGGCGTAGCTACCCTGTCTCCCTGAAGTTGCATTTTTAATGGCGAGTACTGTGTAGGAATCATCTTGTGAGGGAACACGTTTTCAGCTGACACCATGTTTTTAATTATAGCGTCATTTAAAAAATAACTTATCTGTTAATTAAAATGTGCAGAGAAGTTATTTCTGGAAAATCCTATTCACGCCTCTTGTGGTAACAACTTCTGCATTTTGGAAGAGGATATTATTAAGGAAAAGAATGAGGTAAAGTCGTCTTTATATAGTACACACGGAAAAGAACGTATTTAACAGTTGACAAATTTTCTTTTGCCAATAGCTCGGGAACAAATGAATTTATTTGGATCTTTTTGTTGTTATTCTTCGAATAGTTATAACTTGACAACCTGCCAAAGTCGGTACTCTAATAGGTTAATTTATTGTTGAGTTTTTAGGAAAACAAATTTTGTCAAATGAAGAATATTTAATTTCGTGACTGTACAAGCAATGGATGATAACGGCTTAATAAATGACTGTACGTAAGTTTGTTTGAGTTTGAACATAGGATTGTACATGGCTGTGCATTTTGCATTATTATTGAAGTGCTGCAACTAAGTTATTGCAAAAGGTATGATAAATTCTTACAGTAATATTGTCACATATTGATTTACTCTGTATGAAAACTAAAATAGTTTAACATATGGTTAACCTCCTTTGTGCCAATAATTTTAAAATTAACGCTTCTGCCACTTTTCAACACTTGGCTTTGCAGTAGCTTTCCAAAGAATTAGCAGGAAGTCCAAACTTACACCCTGCAGGTAAATACATTTCTCTGGACAGTTTCACTGCTCCAAACTAAGATTGAAAAGTGTAGTATTTTTATTATTATTGGCACAAAAGATCAACCATATTTTAAGCTATTTTTGTTTCCATACAGAGAAAAACAATATGTGACAACATTACAGTAAGAATGTATCCTGCGTTTCTCAGTATGTTGCAGCACTTCAATAATGGTGCACTATACGTACAATCTAGATCCTGAATATGCCCAATCCATATATTACAACAAGGCAATACGTATGCGATACAGGTAAAATCCGTATATTTCATACGGACAATCTATAAGCTACATACATCCAATCCATACATTACATATGGCCAGCCTGTACGCGACATACGTATAATCTATATACTGCATGCACACAGTCTGTAAGCTGCATATGTGCACTCTGTATGGTGCATACGGATATTCTGTATGCTGTATCGGGACCAGCTGTGTGCGACATAAGGAAAATCTGTATAATACATACGTACAATACGTATACTGTATCTAGTCGTACGTACGGGGCACAAGTACAATATAGATGCTGCCTCGGGGTTGAACGCAAGAAACACACGTACAGAACGTATATTGCATACTTATTGAAATTATGCTCCGTCCTGATAGTCAGTGAGTGTCGTCATTATTAACCCACATGCTACATACGATCGTGACGTCACAAAGCTAGATATTACCTCCGTATATACTTGTTACTGCAGATGACGTCACACGAATGACGTCATTGCACTTATGCAGACAGTATGTATAATACATACTTTTTCAGCTATACGTTTGCTGCAGGATGTTATATACGGTTGTACGTTAAGTCCGGAAACTACAGGAATTACGAATGTAACCTACGTTTTTAAGTATGCCACCTACATTTTTTTTTCTCAGTGTACCCTCAGAAGATGTTTCCCGTATGCGCGAGAGACAACACTGGCATAATTTCATGGATGAGGATTGACAACCGAATCACACCCTTGCGTTCTATTGAATGCTGAAATTGGTAGATCTCGGTCAAGCTTCATGACTCGTTGCAATCACTATAATAGATGTGCGAAAAGTATTGAAATTGTTAGAATTAGAAGGTATGAACATGAGTGGACTTTCCGCAAAAATAATTTTGTTTCAAAAAAGACACAAATGCCGCGTGCCTCGTGGAAAAGTAAAATATTGATTATGGGCAAGATACGTTAACAAAAAGAAACAACCAAAAGATGGAAAAGCAAGTCGTTTTTGTTCTGGAAGTTTCGGTATCCAAGAAGCTCCTCGCAATGGGTAACCGATCACAGAAAAAGTGGTGATTGACCAAATCTAGTTACAGCAAATGAATTTCTGACAAAAGTCAAGCAACCCCCATATGTAAACAGTCACGACATCCCAATAACCAAAACAACCATCACCAAACAATGTTTAAACCAATTAGAGAAAGCTGGCTACGAAAAAGAAACTCGACGTTTAGGTGCTACATAATCTAACTCAAAAACGTTTATTCGATCAGATTTCTATTTGCGAATCTCTACTAAAACGTAACGAACTCGAGCCATTTCTGAAGCGGTTAAACACGAGTGATGACAAGTGGATAATCTACGATAACAATTTGTGAAAAAGATCGTGGTCGAAGCGAAGACAAGCTCCACAGTGTGTGTGGCAAAGCCCAAGAAGCTTATGTTGTGCATTTGGTGGGATTGAAAAGGCATTGTGCATCAAGAGCTGCTGTGGCCAGACAGAACGAGAGATTCGCACCTCTACTGTCGACAATTATCGCAAGTGCACCTAATAATCTAAAAAAAAAAGAAGGCCAGAAGTGGTCACCAGAAAGGATGTTGTATGCCGTGCTGCCAACTCCCAATCGCATACATCTTCAATGATCCATCTAAAAGTGAAAGAACTTGGCTGAAAGGTTTTAATGCTTCCACCGTATAGCCCAGATGCGGTACCGTCAGATTATCATTTATTCCGATCTCTGCAGAACTTCCTCAATAGACTTCAGGGAAGTTATTCGAAAGAGGCCTGTGCAACTCACGTGTCACAATTTTTTGACCAGAAATCACAGAAATTCTACAACGACTTGATTATGGTGTTGCCGGTTAAATGGCAGAAAGTCATGGAATGGTGTACAATGTTATTTTCAAATCACAATAAACGTATTCTCAGTTTTGACCTTCAAAGTCTCTATACTTTTTAGACAACCTGATATCATGTTTTGCCATCCTTCATATAGGTCTATGACAGAAAATCAATAACCAATTGAAAAATTATTGTTTACGAAAGATTATAGATATTCAAGTGTCGAAGATTATTTATGGTAGACTGTTCATAAATGCAATTATCAAAAATTACTTATGACAGATTATTCATGACGCAATTATCAAAGAATACTTATGATATGTTATTCATAACTGTAATCGTCAAAGATTATTTATTACACGTTTTTCCTAACTATAAATGAAGGGCTCGGTGCAATAAGGAGCTAACCCTCACTTTTGTCAAAATTGAGATAAACAGTGTACTACATTAGGCATGAAGGTCTGCTTCATTCATCAACAGATGGTGCTTGTGCTGTGTCGTCATCGCGCGCAATCACGTGATATCCTTCTTGAGAAGAAACGTACAAGCGGAAAGTTGTGTGCAACAAGGTGTTAAGCCACAGGAAAATGTCAGGTATCGAGAATGTTATGCAGAGCACCTCCGCACATATTAGTGTTTCTGATGAAGAAGATGGCCCCCTACTCGGTGAAAACAGCTTTGATGACCCAGAGTATGTGTTTGGAGTGTCAAGCAACAACAGCACCGACTCTGAGGTAAGAAACGAGTTTTATTTTTGTTATTTTGTTAAAATGTTGGTTAACACCTTATTGCCTCAGATATAGGCTTGTAAAAAACGGTCTTTAAGTGTGAGTTTTTACGTGCATCTTAATACGCAAATCAATTCCCTATGCATACGTCAGGACTCTAGCGAGTTGGTACAGAAAAATCTTGAACTTTTTCTGATGACAACAGCTGCTAATATAATGAATGTTGGTTAGCGCCATATTGCTGAAATAATTAACCACAAAGAAAGCGACATTACACATGTACATTTTTCTCTGATTATGACAAATTCTGACAATGTAGCGTCAAGAACGGTGCTGTAAATGCTATGAAATGAGAAAGGTAATAAAGCAATCATGTCAGGACAGTGTTGCCACAGTCCTAGGTCTGAAGGGAGCTGAAAAATAGTACCAAATTGAAACAAAAAGGGTTGAATTTATTCCAGTGTAATACATGACTCTGTAACACGAAACTAAAATAAGTAAATTTCTAGACCTCCCCCCCCCCCCCTCTTTCAAGGGTCCAAATCAACGCGTCGATACAGATCTATAAAACGGAGAAATGTTCGGGTATCTTTATATACGTCAATATGGCGTAATTAGAAACAACTTACCGCGGTAAGGCAGGAATTATGTCAATATATTTTTCGTGCTATTTTCGTTTGGTGTAAAATCTTTGCAACGACGCATAAATTATAGACTTATTTGAGCATAGGCTGGTTTTCTTCAGAATATTCAACACTTGGTTCAACGTATTTGTGTGTTATTATTATTATTATTATTATTATTATTATTATTATTATTATTATTATTATTTTAAGAATATATTTCCACAACACTGTTACTTTCTCGTCTAGTTCATACGGGGCTCGGATACGCCAATGTATCGTCATTTATTTCCTGGTATAGTTTCTAGCGTTAAGCGATGCAACGTCAAAGAATGAATGTCCAACAGCATTTTTTAAGAGTCCAACACACAGTATGAGTACTGTAAAATGTAGGAAAAGTCTTATTGACATTTTTGAAAATGTGAGAAGTATTTGTTACATTGGGTACAATTGGGTACAATTGTACCAACTTTTTCACAAAAGGGGATGAAAATGGGCCGTTGAATGACAAAGTGCTGAATTTGGTACAATTGCACCAAGTGTGACAACACTGTGTCACGATAAATGATCAGAATTGTTTTGTCATTTTCAATAATGAATTTGTTTCGAATATTTATGATTTTCGAGTGGATTGTACAGTCAGTGACAAAAGTTCTTTCCATTTCGTAAAATTATTTTGGGAATAATGCTAGTGTGGCTGGAATGTACAGAAAATTACAGTCTTTTCAATTTGCTAAAAATGTATTCAAATTTCCCTTACATTCTGAAGTTATTTACGAAACAATTTTCATCAAATGGAAATAATTTTTGTTACTGACTAGGATTTTTGCTAAATTTCGCGCACGCAGAATAGCAGTGGGGTTGAGACGTCATATCGGTTTAGAAATACAGTAGATTCAATAGCACTATGGCCAGAATATTTTCATTAGGTATTTCTAATTTCCTGTTGTAAAGAACCTAGTGTGTATTTATTAAAATCGTACTCTTATCCTTTTCAGAATGACCTTCACATCACAAGGACGACAGAGGGATCTCCAATCAAACGTCCTCCAGCCAGAAAGAGACGATGTGAGAGGGATAACTGGGAGAGAGTGAAGCGTAAGAGAAGAAGAAATAAAGGGGAGCAATATACCTCCAGTCATTCGAAGGATGTTGTTTCAGCCAGGAAAGTGGGTGAACCATGTAAATGTCCAAAAAATTGCTGGAAAAAAATTAAAGGGGACATATAGTTTATTTTTCATTCATTCTGGGACTTGGCTGATTATGCAACACAAAACACCTACCTCATGCAAAATATGAGAACTCAGAATACGAAACGTTCCTATTCGTTCGTATTCCTCGAAGGACAATCTTCGAGGAGATCATTCACGTTTTCTTATAATTTGAAAATTAATGGTGTAGATGTTAGTGTGTGCAAGAAGGCCTTTCTTGCAGTTCATGGACTTCACCGCAGCAGAAAACGAATACAGCTACTTCAGGAACAAATCAAGGGTGGAAACATCACAGCCAAAAGTGATGGAAGGGGTAGGCATCACAACCGGCCAAATGCTTTTACAGAAGCCAGTTTGGAATCTGCAAGGAAGTTTATAACATCCATACCGAAATATGCCAGTCACTACAGCCGGAGCCAAAACGCGAACAAGCAGTACCTGGACTGCGATCTCACGATAAATTCTCTATATGAGACAAAGTATATTCCGTGGTGTGCATCTCAGCAGACAACGTCCATTAGTTCTGACAGATTCCGAAGGCTTTTTTGTGAGGAATTTTGTATAGGGTTTAAATTACCTAAGTCAGACACTTGTTCCTTTTGCGACTCGAATAAAATAAATTTGGATCATGCTAAATCTGTACATGACGAAAACGAAGCCAAACAGTTAGAAGCCAGTAGAGCGCTACACCTAGCTAGGGCAGAAGCCGCTAAGGAGAAACTCACCGATCTCTCACAGCTTGCTTCTTCAGATCCTACGAAATATCATGTAATCTGCGTTGATTTACAAAAGAGCCTCCCAACTCCAAAATTAACGGTTGGTCCTGCTTTCTACAAAAGAAAACTCTGGAGTTATAATTTCGCAGTTCATGATTGTGGCTCGGACATTGGCTTTATGTTTCTCTGGAGTGAAAATATAGCTAAACGCGGTTCCTCTAAAATTTCTAGTTGCATACTTAAATACATTATGGGAAATAACGTGCAAAGTGAAGAACTTCATATTATTAGTGACAATTGCAAAGGGCAAAATAAGAATTGGACCTTGATTGCCTTATATGAAGCACTGCTTCGGTGTGGACGATTTAAGAAAATTTTTCATCATTTTCCAGTCGTAGGCCACACACAACTGCCATGCGATCGTGATTTTGGCCGCATAGAACTGTACGCACGTAGGCATCACCCCATTGTGTATACAACAGATGAGTGGGCACATGTAATCAGCAGTGCCAACAGAAAGAAGAAATTTCATGTAACTCGCATGCAGCAAACCGACTTCAAGGATTTCACACCACTTGTGTCATCAATTTCCAAGAAAATAACCACAGACACCAAACAGCCTCTCAAGTTTTCAGATGCAGCCGTGTTTAAGATGGAATCAGCTACTCCCTATGTTTTGCATGTAAGCTATTCGTACCAGAAGGAAGCACCTGTATGGACTACGTGCAACCTAAAGAAACGAGGCCGCCCACAGCCAGAAGTGAACCTCAACGATTTGCCATGCAAGTACCAGGAAGGAATTTCTATAGATATCCGGAAATACTCTGATCTAATGTCTCTGTTGGAATGGATCCCCCCAATATACCATAATTTTTATCGTAGCCTTGTTCCGACGGAAGTAGCTGGAGAAGAGTGTGTAGAAATGTTGGATGGACTTGATGATTGATGCATAAGAAGGGTCAACCTTGGTTGAATTCAATGTAATTTGTGACCTGCAATAATATGCCACTATTTCATGTCAGCGCTAAGAGCATTGTGACTGACTTACATATTCATTAAACTTGTAAAGTATTTAGTTTTCCTTACATACTTCAGTTTGATTTTTCATTATTATGTATATTTTTTGTTCACAATATAATTCTTGTGCATTTATGTTAGTTGTTATCCCACAGAACTGACTCCTAAAATTCTGATGCAATAAGGAGCTAACCAACAATGAGTAATATTGAATTACAAAAAGAACAAATTCAACCTCTTTTCATTTTAATTGTACATAATTGTATGTCTTTATATAAACTAGAAACTTTAGTGAAGCTTTTCGAATGAACTGCACAACATAAAAATAATAATTCCGATTTATGGATTTTTTCAAACTTTCAAAAGCTATTATCTCGGAAACAACTTTTTGAGGGTTAGCTCCTTATTGCACCGAGCCCTTCAAATGTCAAATATTACTTTTGACACATTATTCATAACTGTCAAAAATTATTTATGGCACGTTATTCTAAAGTATAACTGTCAAATATTACTTTTGACACGTTACTCATAACTGTAACTGTCAAAGTTTATTTACGACATTTTATTCATAACTGCAATCGTCAAAGATTATTTATGACATGTTATTCACAACTATAATTGTCAAATATTATTCATGACATGTTATTCCTAACTATAATTCTCAAAGATTATTTATGATGTGTTATTCATAACTATAATTCTCAAAGATTATTTATGACATGTTATTCATAACTGTAATCATCAAAGATTTGACACGATATTCTTATCTATAATTATCAAAGATCATGACACGTATTCATAACTGTAATTGTCAAAGATTACTTATGACACGTTATTCACAACTGTAATTGTCAAAGATTATTTATTACAGATTATTCATTATTGAAACTAGAATATAGTGCATATTTGAACTGCAGTTTTGCATTCGTTGAAAAATTGGATTCTTTAGAAAAAAAAAAGGGGAAAACGGTTATAAATAAAATGTTTATTCTATAAATAGAAATTAAATGACGTGATTCTATAAATAACCATATAACCTTTTAGATCAATATCAGAAAATATTTCATTTTTCTATTCTTTTTGTAAAGTAAATCTGTATTTGCACCTGTTAGTTCACCAGAGCATTGGCATGGTATAACCAATGCCAAAGGGAAGTTGAGTGCCAGGTGTTATTAATACAAATGCAATTCAACTGTTTTTTTTTCTTCATTTAATTTAAAGCTCGCGTGTTTCATTTCCCAATTGAAAAGAGTAACGAAATCCAATACACGAACAAGCTGCTCAAACATTCAGTGACCCTGAAATCACGGGCAGAACAGTCACACACAGACACAAAGTCTTGTGTATATGCTTTAGTGTAGGAATATCATGAAGACTGTATAACGGAATGTTTTATACACACAAGAAAATATGCATACTACAACAATGCTTTAGAAAGTGACTATAATATTTTTACCATTTTTTATTAGCTAACGTAAAATTACACTATTCGTATAGACAGTAAATAGCAAATTACCTCTCATTCCGCCACGCCATGCATCCGTCGTAATTCATGCAAGTCAATGATAGATTCGTATTATCCGAGGGAGCAGGAAAATTCGGTGTAGGAAATTTCGGTGTAGGAAAATTCGGTGTAAGAAAACTCGGTGTAGGAAAATTCGGTGTATAGAAAATTCGGTGTACGGAAAACTCGGTGTGGGGAATGTTCGGTGTAAAGAAAGATTCGTTGTAGTAGACATTAGTATTTATTAAAAACTTAACTTTGAGCATAAATGAGCGTATTAGTTTTAAGTTCAAACTTTGTGTAAAACGTACTTTTACTGTCTGCTATACCAAATTTTGAAAAATTGTGATCGTGAAATAATTTGAATTCTAGATTTCGACGGATTTTAGCATTTCATGGCCCTTACATGACGAGAAATTTGTTTATTGATGTCCGTTTGTGTGATTTAGCGAAGCGATCATCGATACCAATCGACATTTCATTTAAAACTTAAGTTTTTATGCTGTTTTGGAGGATGTCCCCTAGAATTTTATATTTAAAAAAAAAAAGTAGGTTACTAGACGGGTAAAGTTGAAAATTGTAGATTTTTCAAAAATGTTCTGACGATTTTATGTATATTTTATAAATAAATATTTAAATTTAAATACTTCAAAAACGACATAGTTTATTTATGTTACTCAAAGGTGTAAAAATAAATGCCTCAACTAAAGTATCTACACCTGATTGGAGGAGAAGTCAATAAGGAGTCAATAGGGTTCCAGTACTTGTTTACCTTAACTTAAGGCAAACTAACTAAAGTGTCTGATTGGAGGATAATTAAACTATTTGTACAAATATTATATGATAAAACCATCCTGCTTTATATTGCCCTTTCCACTAAGACTTTTTTGATCAATATATTTTTGCATCTTACATATGTATATGCAGAGTGATACTCCCGGATTCATTGGGCTCTAGAATTTCAAACTAAAGTCCGGTTTTCATGCGGTTTGTTGCAAATTATCAAGGGAGAATGGGAGGTTTATGGGACTATGTTTACTGGTTTAAATTCATCCGGGGTAATATCGAGCAGGCCGCAAGAAAAACAGCAAATATTCGCCATTGTACGTTACAGTTCGAATGAGATATTGGATATTTGAAGCGAAATTGAAGAATACAAATTAAGTGTTAGTGAGAATACAAATTAAGTGTTAGTGAAATGAAATGAAATCTTTAAGTTTTATGTCCAACAACATCCGCCAGCGGTGTCCGATGCTTCCCTGCCTTACTCAGAAGAGATCCTGTTTCCTGCAATTTATTCACTAGCGACCATATTATGTTCCTGTTTGGGGCAGAACGTGAGGCAAAGTTGCGTGTAGCTGCCCTTAGCGTAGCAACAACAGATCCCGGCCTCTAAAATCTTTTTTAACGATAAAATCACGTTGCTCCAAAGAGTACATTATTGTAACTGCGTCCTGATCATATTGGTACAGTAGCACAGCATAATTCTCAATACGAAGGCCCAGTTTCCTAATTCTTATTGACCGTCGCGAGGTTACCATCTAACGAAGAAACTCAAATCCTCATACCGCACCTCACCTAATTCCAATTCGGTACAGTGGCGAATATTTGCTGCTTTTCTAGAGGCGCGGCCTATATTACCCCAAATGAATGTAAACCAGTAAGCATAGTTCCATAAATCTTCCAACGTTCCTTGATCATTTGCCACAAACCGCATGAAAATCGGACTTCAGTTAGAAAATCTAGACCCCCAAATGAAATCCGTGAGTTTTAAAAGAATCACTTTGTATATGTTCTATGATGTACTATATAGGAAAGGTGTTTTTAGTTGTTCCTATAACTATTCTCTGAACTTATAGTTATAATTGTTTTATTTCTGACAAAAAGTGTCAGCTTCATTGTGTGATGAAAAGTAGTTTATAGTAATACCCCGCAAAAGACATGCAAGAGGTATTGGACTCAAGGCAGAAAAATAAATTTGCTTTTCTTGAAATAGGTAATAACATTTTATTCGTTACATTATATGGTTTTCGTTTTCACAATATGAAATGTCGTAAATTATTGTAAGTAGTAATATTCAATATGTATTACACCGAATCTACCGTACACCAAAATTTCCCCACACCGAGTTTTCCGTACACCGAATTTTCTGTACACCGAATTTTCCTACACCGAGTTTTCTTACACCGAATTTTCTTACACCGAATTTTCCTACACCGAATTTTCCTAGACCCATTATCCGAAGCAAAAGATCACCGAGTATCAAATTTCCTGCATTTTAGACTATTGGTTCAGAAGTAACATGTAGTCATACAGAAGTTAGTTAGTTAGTAAGTTAGATTTTAGCGTCCCTTTCAGAAGTGAGGCTATATGAGACGTGGACCTACATCACCTCCTGGAATTCGAACTACATCACCTTCTGCTGGGAATCGAACGCTGGTCTCTCACACCAAAGATGCGTACAGTATTCACATAGCCACGAAAGAGCTTCTAACATACAGAAGTGTTGCACTTTCGTGTGTGGAAAACTTTCTAAAAACAATTTATGTAGGACGCTCTCACAAGCTGAGTCCTAACCATAATACAAAAAAATAATAATAATATAAAAAAAAGAATCCGAATGTATTAAACAGTTTTGGTACAATACACTGTTATAGAAACATCAACCTATAACCGGTATGTCGATGTAGACGCCTTTAAGATTCAGCAGGTTAAGTACTGAATTGAAGATATAATTTGAATTAAGGAAAGATTACATCCAGATGTACACTCTTGAATGAAAAAAGTGTCGTTGAGGTATGCAAAAAGCAGTGGCGGATCTAGGTGGGAAAGCTGGGGAAGCCTATGATAGATAGGCTATAATGTGTGTTTACTATAAACTTTCAAAAATATATGAATAATAGCTTAAATTTATCATGGAGCTTGTATCGTGGAGTTTTATTTTAATTTATTTTTAGGTATAAGACTGCCTGCCCCTCTACAGTCTTTGTTCTGAACAAGAGATTGTGGCACATGGAAATAACATTTATTGATTTTCTTAGTTTATTTGTTTTATATTTTTTACAAAGCCAAAAACCAGTTCCCTCTCTGGGATTTCACCCTCTGTTAGGAATGAGTTTCAGAAAATGTTCAGTTTTCAATATTTTTGAAGGAATATCAAAAGACCTGTGCAATTATCCAGAACTGCAAACACCTTTGAACATACGTATTATACCTTGTTTCTTCCAAGTTAAGGATACTAAAATATTGATTCGTAGGAATATAATATATATACAGTTAAATCACTCAGGGTACAATGATAATCAAACTTGAGGCACGGTTTGTTACCAAGTTTCTGGTCCTCCAGGAAAAATGAGAAAAACAAATTCACGAGGAGATTAAAGCAGTTTATGAGAATGAAAGCCCACTTTATGAGATAGTATCTAACAAGGAGAAGGAAGACTTTGGTAAGTGAACTTCGGGGCCATTTTTTGCGAGGTGGTAGTGCACATTTAGAGAGTTAATATTACAAACTGGGAGAGCGCAATGGGCAAAAATAACGGAGAAAAACAGTCTTCAAAAAGTTTTTCTACTCTCCACATACGCGAAAATTTATCAAGTGAAGGCGTGGCAGAATGTCACTTGAATATACTAAGTAAAATATTAATTCACCATATGTTTATAACGAATTAAAACAATAGAAATTTTCAAATCACTTGTAAAATCTTTCAATGTTCCATGTTAACTAGCAAGAAAATTTAAACTATTCCGTAAGTATACTGATATCACGAGTTGTATTATGGTTACGACAGTCATCGGTGCCGATTTCTATGTACATTTGGGGGGCCCATTCATAAAAAATACATACAACAATACATGAAACAATAAAAAATACATATTCATAAAAATATATGGGGGTCCACATAAGCTTTGGGGACCCGGCCATCCAGGATCGGCGCTCTTGACAACAGTCGTTGTGTAATAAATGTTCTTGACTCTTCGTGTCTACATCTGTTGACAGTGTGCGAATTACAAAGGAGTTGAGGGGGAAGTCCCCTTTGCTAATACTGGATGTTGCTATAACCAAAGGAGATTTCCCCCTCATTCCCCTTGTAATTCTAACAAACAGATGTAGACACAAAGTTTCAAGAACATTTTTATACAACGACTGCAGTAACAATAATATTTACGGAAGAGATTAAATTTTGTTACTAGTTAACATGGAACATCGAAAGATTTTACAAGTGATTGAAAATTTCTATTGTTTTAATTCATTATAAACATATGGTGAATTAATATTTTACTTATAGTTACAAATGACTACTTTATTGGTTGAACCAGAAAAACAAGGAAAATGTTTGACACGAACGGGAATCGAACCCAGGACCCTTTGGACTTGAGTCGCAGATTCTTCTCAATCCGCCACGTCGTCACTTGACAATTTTGCGCGTCGTACTATATATATGTCGAGTAGAAAACTTTAAGATGGTTTTTCTCCGTTATTTTTGCGCATTGCGCTCTCCCAGTTTGTAATATTAACTCTCTAAATGTGCACTACCACCTCGCAAAAAATGGCCCCGAAATTTACTTACCAAAGTCTGCCTTCTTCTTGTAAGTAGAAACAGCAAAGCGAACGTCCACTTCGGGTGCCCCTAGATCTGGGAAGCCAATTAATTATATGGATCCGTCTATGGGTATGAATATAATTCATCATAACCATTTGCAAATTTAAAAAGTGTCAGCACAGCGGGTGCCACAACTACTTACCTCTTTCCAGAAAGAGGACCCTTATAGGGAGCGTCAAGGAAAATCTTGGATCGCTGTAGCATAATGAAGCGCCCGAATAGTCACAATGGATTGAAGTTGGTTCCAGAAAAGAATCGGAGAACGAGCATCAACAAAATTTTTTGATCGCTGTGACGTGTACTCTTTTGTCGACTAGTCACAATGGATGGACATTGGTTTTAGAAAAGAATGCGAGAGGTGCGTCAAGGAAAACCTTCGATCGCTGTGAGCATAATGAGTCGGCTGACTAGTTACAATGGATTGAAGTTGGATATATTTTATGACCCAGAAACAAAAGAAATGTTCAAGCAGGAGAAGCACTCCTTCTTCCCCTTTCCTAAAAAGGCAAAGATGCAAATATCTGTCACCAAAGCCATGATGTCCATGCTCTGAAACTATGAGGGAATCATCAAAACAGACTATCTGCCCCGGGTTAAACTATCACTAGTAAATGTTAGACCCTATTGTCATCTCCAAGCTTAGTTACAAGAGAAACTGAAGACCAAACGTCGAGAAAAGAGCTGCTGCCAGCTCACTCAGCGAAAGTACTCATGAGCAAGGCAGTACAGTTAGGATACGAAATTTTATCCCATCCTTCATATTCTCCGAACCTAGCAGCAAGTAATTTCTTTCGTTTTCCAGGAATGAAGTATCCACTCAAAGGACACCGTTTTGACAGCACGGATAACATCATTTCTAAAGTAAAAATGTGGATTCAAGTCCGAAGTCGGACTTCTAGAAAGAAAACTCACATAAGGTTGAAGTATCGCTGACAAAAATGTGTCACGAAGCACGGCGACCACTTAGAGAAAGATTAATGCCAAACAAGGAAAGACGACTGTGGAGATAAAAGAAACAAATTAACACTTATATAGTTACGTTTTGTTTGGTACATTTCATTTGGTACGTTTGGTAGATTTAGCAAGATCAGGTATGCAGATGACACAGTTGTTATAGTTAGAACGGAAGAAGGACTGCAGGAGATGATTGACAAAATAGCTGATACTGGATAACTATATGGAATGGAAATCAACATCGAGAACTCGACTCATGAGAATATCCCGCGGGAACATGCCCTTATGAGTCAAAGTAAAACAAAGAGAACTTGAAGATGTAGTTAATTTTAAATACCTGAGAAGTATTTTGACGATGGACGTTTACTGCACCAAGGAAATTAGGTCAAGAGTTGAAATAGGCAAAGAAGCATTCCAAAAAAAAAAAAAAAAAAAGGCTTAATATTGGACGAACAAACACTGTAAGGAAGAAATTAGTCAAGTCCTATCTATGGAGTATTGAATTGTATGGTTTAGAAACTTGGACATTACTGAAGTTAGAGAGAAAATATTGAGAGAGTTTAGAAATATGGTGTTGGTGCAAGATGAAGAAGATAAAATGGACAGAAAGAGTAACAAACGAAGATGTTTTAAAACGGATAGGAGAGAAGAGGATGCTTTTACCCAGCATCCTTCGTAGGAAGGCCAATTGGATTGGAAACATCTTCCGGAGAAATTCTCTTCTTCATACGGCTATAGAAGATGGAAGGAAAGCGAGGGATAGGAAGAAGAAGACAACTGATCGATGATTTGAAAAATAGAAGAAAATATTGGGAATTAAAAGAGGAAGCTAAAGATCAAAAAACGTGAAAGAAACATTTTCAGGATCAAACCTATAAAAAAAACACCGCATTAGTCTTAGGATCTGCCAAAATGACAGAATACTTAATACTAATAATTCGTTAGTGTTTTAGAATATCAGATCCACAAAGATACCTTCAAGTACTAAAAAGTAAACTGTAGACCTATTGTAAAGCAATCTGTAGCTAAAGCAATCCTGTCAAAGATATGCTAGGATAATTCTACTCCTAGACAGCTTATCAAAGGGTACGTGTAATAGCGGGAGATAGACCTAATGCCTATAAAATGCTTACGTTAGAACCGCAGGATCTGTAAATCCGAAACTACTATCATTGTTTCAAAGGGATAAACGATATTTCTCAGGTAAATGCACGAACATTTTGGGTTCAATCCATACGAAATGGAACATCTCTTAAAATTATAGAAATTACGGAAGTTAATGTGTTCACAAGGTTGCGTTACATCTATTTGTGGTATATAACGAAACCTTGTGAACACAACTTCCTTAACTGGGATTGGATTTCAATGACACTTTGCTGATACACTGAGTGTCCTAATACCGCGGTCCAGTTCGACCATGGGTGTCGTGGGTGCAATGGGGAGCTAACTATTCTCTCATATAGAAATGGTAATGACCATGAAGCTAGAAAGACAGAATGAACGCCACTCACAAGCTTTTGCACAACTACACACAAAGGAAACCCGGCCTAATTGCTGAACCCTGCGTAGTTTTGGAGATCTAGCATGAAACATATCCAAAAATTACATTTTTCCGGGATACGACCATCATCACACACGTGCTTTCTTCTCATTTTTACCATGTCCTCACTTTTTTCTTCATGTAATATGACTCCTGATTTTTTTTTTTTTTTTGCAATAGTTTATTCACATACAGAATTACTTTGTGGCCGAACTTTGTGGTGGACAAGCACCATGTGAGTGGGTTTTCTCGGGGTTCTCCCGTTTCCTCTCACTTTCTTCATTCCACCATTTCACTCATTTCTCATAATCACTGTCTCGTTTAACCTAACCGGCATATTCGTGGGACGTAAAAATATTCTTTTTTTTTTAACTTTGTGTCCTAAGCAGCAGTCTTTAGCACTTTGCCCTCCAAAAATATTACGACCGAAAAATGCCATTAAAATTGCAAACTCCAACATTCAGACCTCCATTAATCTACGACACCAATAGTATCATAGCTGTGGATATTTCTGCAGACAATATTATTCAACACAAAACTTATGAACCCCCAACTTTATATGCCATTCCAACATACAATCCCTTTAAAAGTATACTTTTCTGTACTTTCTTTCGGGCCGCGGTGGCTCAGTGGTAGAGCGTTCACCTTTAGTGCTTGAGGTCCCGGGTTCGATCCTAGCCCCCGCCAACTGAACTTTGTGGTAGACAAACACCGTGTGCGTGGGTTTCGCCTCACTTTCTTCATTCCACCATTTCGTTCATTTCTCATCGTCACCGTCTCCTTTAACCTTGCCGGCATAACCGTGGGACGTAAAATTCAAAGAGTGTACTTTTTTTTTTTGGTGATTTCATGTATTTCTTTGCAACCCTGTATATTTCTTTAGAAGGAAGGGTACATGGAGAAGCAATCTCCATGTACAGTAACGAACATTAATAAATGGAGGTTGGAGCCATAAGAAATAATGGCTTCAGATTCCATTTATTAATGTTCGTGACTGTACCTCAGGCTCTCCTTTTAAACATTCGGTTTTGTTTCGTGTTCGGCTGATTCGTACGTCCTAAGCAATTGTAGTTTTCGCACATTGTTGCAAATCCATAAAATGGCACTCCACCGACAACAAAGAGGGCCACTGTTCAGGAACACTTATACATACGACAACTTGAATAGTGTTTTTGACCTTCTCATACACAAGGTTAATCACACTAATTTTTATAATTTTCAGAGGTAGTCGAGCAACCACTTTCGCCATCTTTGGACCATTTCAGATGGATTGACCCTTTGATACTTCTCGGAAATGCTTTGAATGTGGAGTCTAAGTTATTCACATAAGAAGAAATTATTAATCACCAAGATGTTAAAGATCTTAATTTCAGCGAAAGACCAAACTTTCATAAGAAAGAAGGAAGTAATTTTGAAAAACCGTCGTCGTGTCAAAAAAAAAAACAGCCATTATTTAACTATAAATCACAGCAAACCCGTTGCAGTGTGTAAGTTTATATCCACTGCCATCTATGATTCAATTCTGGCAACTTCCCATATTGACACGCGATACTCCATTATTGCAGTGTATAATACAATTTTCTTTTCATCCCAACGATCCGATAATGGTGGTGCAATGTTTTTCCATTCTCTCGCCCTAGCCTCCCTTTTCTTCTTTTTTTCTCCCCGCAGCCATCACTTTACCAGCGTTGGTCCATGAGACTCGATGATTGATGAACACAGTAGCACCAGCACTACGTTAGAAAAAGTTTAGCATCATGGAGCAAACACAAAACAAACTCCTTAACAGTGTTGCCAACATATAGAAAATATTCTAGGCTTATTTTTTTTTCTTTTAAGACGTAAAGTAATAAACAGAAATGTAGGGCACATTGAATGATTGAAAGACAAATTTAAAAGAAAGGGTATAATGTAAAAATAATTGTGGTGTATTATGGAAAGGATATGCTATTGTGATTTTTTTAAAATTACGTATTTAATTATTCTTATTGCATTGAGTGCATCACAAAAGGGACGTCAGTCTTTAATTTCATTGGGAGGATAAGTGGAAAGATGAAATGTTTGGATGACATTTTTCGAGTCGAGCTCAAAGATGCTTGTTTCGAGTCGAGTCGAGTTTCAAAGAAAACTCGCTCGAACTCGCTCGTGCTCATCCCTACTATTATCTTAGATAAAGCACAGTGTTTTTTAGTAGCCACACTGTACATTTACCATAAAGATTATAATATAAAGCCAGGGTATATGTTATGTAACAATATTTATGAGAATAAGACAGACAGAATTATAAGTTCAGCATTCGAGCCCGTTCGATGGATTAGTCACAATATCACCTATTGTCTTGTCATAATCGAAATGAAAATCTCTTAAATCGTTGTGATATCAAAATCATGAAAGTCATCTTAGATCTCTTTCTGTTGAGTTTGAAATTGTCTTTCCTGGGCAAGAAACTACAGCTGAACTCTCAAGAATTGTATTGTCACGCTACTACACTTTCGGCTCCCTTTTATATTCCGCGATAGGAAGGGTGTTGGATTTTACTATGATTTTACTATTGATTTTGCCTACACCAATGACTCTGAAGGTGAAAAGCCTATTCTTACTTTATAAGGGACGTGAGTCGCAGCAAAATTTTAATGAAAAGCTCAAAGAGCTTGATGTATGCAGATTGCCGCCGTGACTATAAGCAAATACATATATATTACTTATCCTACACGTTTTCCACATTTTTTCTCATCCTGACCTTATCTCTTTATTAAAATTTTCATTTAACATTTGGGCCCCCCTTTGATTTGGCCCCGGTTTGGGCGGCAATGACCACCCAGCCAACTGGGTCATTCCGGGCCTGCAAAAGATCCTTGAGAGGCATAAAGTTGATAATGGTGCAAAGTATCATTTAAATTGGTTCGGTAGTTATTCCGTAATGACATCACACAAACATTCACTTTTATATAGACTATATATAGAGATTATATTATTATTATTATAAATGAATTTGAATGGTTTGATTTATACTGATATCTTCAAATTTATTTGAATTTCCTTTACATTATGAAAATTTAATTTTATTATAACTCTGGCATTCAAAAATGCGGTAACCTCTGGACCTGAGGGATGCCGGAATTTCCAAAATGCCAGACTTTGGATGGTTATATTCGTATTGTATATGCTGTATAACTTTAACAGAAAATGACTACAGCGTTCATTTTGGGCACTAAATAAATGATAAAACGATCGAAAATGTGCAATAATGCCTGCCAGCGGGTGCAAACGAGATCCAATTAACTGATTTATCGACTACAACGCCATGAAAATATAAACGGCGCCCACAAGAAACAGTGACGCGCCAACGCGGTAAAATTTGAAAATGTGCTCCGAAATCCATGCCGGAAATTTGAAGAATCAAGATTATTGATGACCGGACTTTTTGAATGTCTACTTGTGTATCATTTTAGAAATTAATAATTAAATTCAATTTAAGTAGTTCGAAAATCTATATATTCTAAAATTTTATTTTGATAAGCGTAATGCTTCGTTTCTGACCCATACAGCACAATACTCCACACGAAGCATTTTATAGGTTCTAAATCTTTTTCTCAACTCTTTATTCAAGGTCTCGCCAAATAATATTTTCTTTCTCCTAAAGGCTTCCTTCTCTACTCCTATACCTTCATACTTCATGTCATCACTAATAATACTACTCAGGTATAGAAAACTAGTTACCTGTTCTATTTTCTTCCCTCCTACTTCTATATTTGACATCGACTCCTTCATTCCAATCCTTGTCTTTCTAACGTTTATTTTTATTCCATGTTCTTTACAGCTCTTCCTTACATTTTCTAACATTTTATTGATTTTCTCTTCAGATTCTGCAGCAAGCGCCATATCATCTGCAAACTGTATATCTACACCTAATCATTCTACCTCCTACTGAAATGCCGTCTTCATTTCGTAGGATCTTTTTCACAATCTCTTCTAGATAGATATTAAATAGTGTTGGCGAGAGACAGCATCCTTGTCGAACTCTCCTTCCAATTGCACTCTCTTCCGTCAGTTCTTTCCCTATCCTAACACTTACTTGTTGGTCCATGTGTGCGTTTCTCATGAGTCTTCGATCTTTCCATTCCAACACAACCTTCTTTAGAACTTCCAACAACAATTCCCAATTCATGCGGTCGAAAGCCTTTTCTAGATCAATAAATACAACAAACACATCTTTTCCTTTTTCTATAAACCTTTCACCGATCATCCCTAATAATCCAATTGCATATTTTGTGCTATTAGCTCTTCTGAACCCGAACTGTTCCTCCTCAATTTCTTCATTTGTTCTTCCATACAACCTTCTGTTCAGAATTCAAAATAAAATTTTTGCTGTGTTAGATATGAGACTAATAATTCTATAATCTTCACATCTCTTTGGGTTCCATTTCTTAGCCATGAGAGGGTGTTAGGAATGGTGGGGGACATTGGGTAAGAAGGAACTGTATCATGAGGGATGTACTAGAGGGTATGGTGGCAGGAAAGAAAGGGAGAGGGCGAAGAAGACTACAATTAATGGAGGATATCAAAACAGAGAAATCGTACTTGATGCCGAAGAGGTTAACGAAACACCGTGGAGTATGGAAGCTTCTCAGTTGCAGCAAATGATCTGACAATAATGGCAGAAAACCTATGATGACGATTTTGAAAAGGAAGGAATATTTAACTGCATTTGTAGAAGAAATCAGTAAAATTACGTAATTAACATTTCAGATCATTTCGAAGAAAACAGGTAAATATTCCCCATAAAAAGTAATGGGCTAAAAAAAAAACAAATGATGGCGTAGGTACTCCTGAATCTTCTAAAGAGCGTTTTATTATGTTGATCGCGGCAATAATTTATAGCCTCTTTATGAATATCATTTATATATAACACGGTTGCATGTTTGCCTTGACATCTATTGCCATTTTTCCTTCCGTCTTATGTTAGTTTATTGACATCATATATTGCTTAATTACGAAATAGACATGCACCAAACACACACACACAATATATATATCAGTCGATAAACCTTCCACTTCTTGCATGCGTATAAACTTTTGTCTCTTATATAGGTATAAAGAACACATAACTGCAGACCGATTGTTTGAGTTGCTTTCTCTCCTTTCTTGTTCTGAGGTATTTTTAGTATCAAGATGTAGGGTTTTATTGATTCCATTCTTATACGTACTGACCTATACAAAACATTAATAAGAGACGTTCGATATGGCAAATTTACTTTCCTACTAGGCTACCCAAAGAAAAATACATTGGTTGAAAACGTAATTTTAAAACGTAGCTAACATTTTTTTTCTCGAAAAAAAAAATATTTTAGATCTGGGAAGGTAATTCAGTTGCATTCTGACTTTGGAAATCTCATTTAAGAGGCTCAAACACGGTGAAATTAAAATACCGCTAATTTTACAGTAATTATGTGATATCTTCAAGCAGATAAAAGATATTCGAAATGTGGGACAAGAGCGCCCTAGACAATATTATTTTACATGAGACACCGTTATCACGACTCATTTTCTCCTTTCGATTTCCAGCCATTTAGGAAATCGGTATTTATTTTTGAGTTTCTAAATTGCTGCAAGCGGAACTCTGCTAGGTGACTCGTGATAAACGTACCACATGCAAAATAATGCTGTCTAGGGTGCTCTTGTTCCACATTGCGATTATCTTTTATCTACTTGAAGATATCACATGATTACTGTACAATTAGCGATATTTTATTTTCGCAGTGATATGAAATCGTGTTAATATACTGTGTTCGGACATGAGAAAGGAACAGTTAAACTACGAGGACTATCATCCAATGAATCGCATAAAATCACGCTGAAAAGGCAAATAGCATATTGCACCTAACCGTACAAACAAGCGCAGAAAGTGCTGTAAGATAATATGGAACAAGTATATTTTTTATTGCATACTTTAATTATTTAATTGATATTTTTTACATTTTTATTTTTATTCTTTCTCTACTGAATGTGTCAAACCAATGCACAATGCATCAAATTAAAACATTGAAAGTGAGACAAATCCATCTATTATAATCATATTGAATTTTTTTGTTTAGTTAAACGACCCTCAAAATAAAATGAAATCTTTAAGTTTAACGTCCTACGATTATGCCCTTTAGGCTAAGGGGGACAGATGATTAAGGCAAGTGAATCATGATGGAAAAATTGGTGGAATTAGAGTGTGGGAGAAAACAAGAGTACTTCGAGATAACCCACTGGCACGACGTTGTCCTCCACAAACTTAGGTGTCCGCGGGGATCGAACCAAGTATAGCAGACACTGGTTCGACTGACTTTACTTATTTAATCGCAGTATATACATAATAGAACTTCTAAGTACTTAGATACTACGATGGTAATTCAAATAACTAGACACTATTTTGATCACTTAAGGGCACTATATTTTCAAATAATTGATAATTGCATCTTAGCAACTCCACACACTTCTAACTTATATGGACTGCAGTGGATTTTGAGTTTAACGTCCCGTTCAGCAGCGAGGCTATATGAGACATGGGCCTAGTGATTAACGTCGAATCCGAACCACATGAGCTCCCGCCCGGAATCGAATCCAGGTCTCCCACGCCAAAGGCGCGTACGCTAACCGCTTAGCCACGAAGGAGCTCCCTAATTTATATGGCGTCTTTCTCAATTATATTATACTTATTTATAAACAAAACCTTGGTAAAGGGAACTGTTGCCATAGCCAGATTACGATGTATAAACAAACATTTTTGTCTAGCAGCAGCAACATAAAACATGTACAAATCGAGATTATTCATGATATTTTCATAATGTTTTTTCTTCTTCTTCTTCCTCTAAATCGTTGCTATTGCCAGATAAAATAACATTTTTCCTATCATATTAAAGAAAATAAAAGTAGTGAATACATGTTATCGTTGTACAAGGACCCCACGCACCAGAAGTAAGTCCTCTGCCAGTGAGCCACTTCGTCCCTTAATGACCCACGATATACTCCTAGGCTCAGACAGACGGTGACAAGGAACGAAATAGGGGAATGAAGAAAATTGAAGGAATAGGAAACGGAAAAACTCCGAGAAAATGCACGCACACGGCTTTTGTTCACCACAAGGCCCACTTGCCCTAACTAGAAATTGAACCAGGAACCCCATGGATCAGAGGTGAACGCTCTATCACTGAGCCACCGCAGATCCTCTTACTGAGCTGGTGTAAGGGTAACGTATAGAATGGTCATAAATTATGGGAACAAACTTTGTGAGATGACCCTATAAATGGATACAAAAACATTAACTCATACATAGCTCATATCCGGCAATGACTAGTTAAAGAGAGACAAACTTCCAAAATCGTGGAAAAGAGAATTTTCTAGCTGAATATTACAAAAGATATGTATCCGTCTTGACACATCACTGTAACACCCAATACTTCTGTAGATTCTGTAGATTAGCAAAATCTTTACCAAACGAACGGTGTAACTGCTTGTAGAAAAAAAAATATCTTACTGTCTTCATCTACATCTGCGTGGAAGCCACCATTAAATCATGCTGGAAATGTCCATTCAATGGTACTACGTCCTTACTTCGATCCCAGCTCGCGCTTGTGGTGGACACCATCGTGTCCGTGGGGTTTTCTCGAGGTACTCCCGTTTCCTCCTACTTTCTCATTCCACCAATTCTTTCATTATCATTCACTTGCTTTAATAGTCGCCTCTTTTAGCTTAAAGGGTATACTCCTGGGGCGTAAAACTGAAAGATTTAATTTATTTTTTTTCCAGCTCGCGCCAAATGGGCTTTTTGTTGGATAAACATCGTATGAATGGATTTTCTCGTTGTTCCCCCATTTCCTCTCACTTTCTTTATATTATTTTGTTTATCATTATCATCACCGTTTCCCTTATCCTCGGAGCATAATCATGAGACTAAACTACTAAAAAGAAATGTTTAGGAAATTAATAGGTTACTACTGCAGCTAAAATTATATACTTCTACTTCAACTCGGGAGTGTTCCCCCTCTGGTCCATGGGGTCCCTGGTTCGATCCCTGCTCGCGCCAAATGGAGTTTGTGGCAGACAAACACCGTGCTCGTGAGTTTTCTTGGTTTCTCCCGTTTCCTCACATTTTATTCATTCCACCATTCCATTCATTTCCCACAATCGCTTTCTCTTTTAGTCCAGCCGGCATAAACGTGGGACGTAAAACTTAAAGATTTCATTGCAACAATTAAATCTGTGACAGAAATAGGCTTTAGTTGAATTAAGTTTTAGCGACCCTCTTAGCAACAAGACCATATGAGATAAGGTTTTGTAGATAGTGTTGCCATAATTTTTTGATCCGAAATACGGACAAGCCTTAAAATGACAACCCATCAAAGATACAATGCCTAAACACAAAATAAATATTTTGAAGTTTCTTACCTAAAATCATCTTTTTACGTTACTACACAATTGTTTACTGTAATACTTAAAACACTATCGGAAACTACTGTAACATGTTTTATATTTTTTTTTCATTAACACAAATATAATAAATTATGCCATTAAATTACGTATATTAAAGCTAACCAAAAGAACCCTGAATGGAAAAATGAGACACTTTTTAAAAACATAACCTACTTTATTAATAGTAACTAAAAATATGTTATATGATGAAAACACAATTCTTTTCGCCCGAGATTTTAACGATTCCCGACCCGGAAATTTTCGGGAATCTGCAGAAACTGTCAAGTACAGACATTTTCCTATTTCATGCTTTGTATATACAATATAGACACGGGCACGGACCCAAAAAATACAAAGAGCCCGCACAAAATACGGACATATGTCAACCCTATCTACTGTATAGAATAACGTAGGATCCAAACCACCTGAGCTCTGACCGAGAATCATATCCGGATCATTGTGACAGAAATAGGATTGAACTGAAAAGCTTAATGTGGAATGGAACTAAATATAGACAATTCTGCATAAGCTTAGAATAAAGAAACATACCGCCATCTGTTACGCGTTACTGTTTAAGAAGATTGGTTGCATGTGGGGAGCCGTATACCAAATAAATTATTCATTGAACGTTTAAAAAATTTCCATTAGTTTAAATAAATAATTTTTAAAACGTGTATTTGGTTTAACATTCGTACACCGATTTTTTAAACTACTTTTTTTATATGAATTTTCTCTTTTGCAATATAGGAAAGAAAAAAAAACTTTTTAAAAGATTTAATCATATTTTGTCGATAATTTTTATTTTGTAATCTTTTTGACGGATCGGTTGCTATTTGCATAAACGTTCTGTTTTAGAAAAGAAATTGAGAAGTTAACCTTTTTTCTAACATTGGCAATTGCACGCACATATTATATAAATCACTCCACCCGATAGATAACTCTTTCCAATATTTTTTTGCTTTCTCTAACTTTATATTTAGACTCTCATATAAATTTCGTAAATGTCCTTTGGCTGTTACTCGTTATAGCTATCTATTAATTCTGTGAATATATCATATAAGAAACCATAATATATTGTGTATATGCTATTAATATCACATTTAGATCAAGGTAACTCGCAGGGAGGTAATCCAAATGAGGAAATCTCTTTTCTAGAAGTTTCCAACATGAAATTCAATGCAAATGATAATCATTTTCATAGTCATTGGTAATATTCTATCATGGTTGGTTATTTGATATTGATTCAAAAGTTTCACTGAATCAAGTCAAAAATAATCCTCTGAAACCCCATTCATCATTAGGAATATATTTAATTGATTAAAGATCTATAAAGAAATTTATAGCAAGAATTTGAACTTTTAAAAATACAAAAAGAACTCTGAAAGAACTATAACAGTTGAACAAATAGAACCGTTATAACACAGGGTGTCCATAAAGTCTGGATACATGGGAAAAAGCACATTTTAGTCGATTTAATGTCATCGACTAAATCATTTAATAATTCTATCATGGTTGGTTATTTGATATTGATTCAAAAGTTTCACTGAATCAAGTCAAAAATAATCCTCTGAAACCCCATTCATCATTAGGAATATATTTAATTGATTAAAGATCTATAAAGAAATTTATAGCAAGAATTTGAACTTTTAAAAATACAAAAAGAACTCTGAAAGAACTATAACAGTTGAACAAATAGAACCGTTATAACACAGGGTGTCCATAAAGTCTGGATACATGGGAAAAAGCACATTTTAGTCGATTTAATGTCATCGACTAAATCATTTAATAATTCTATCATGGTTGGTTATTTGATATTGATTCAAAAGTTTCACTGAATCAAGTCAAAAATAATCCTCTGAAACCCCATTCATCATTAGGAATATATTTAATTGATTAAAGATCTATAAAGAAATTTATAGCAAGAATTTGAACTTTTAAAAATACAAAAAGAACTCTGAAAGAACTATAACAGTTGAACAAATAGAACCGTTATAACACAGGGTGTCCATAAAGTCTGGATACATGGGAAAAAGCACATTTTAGTCGATTTAATGTTAATGAATAATATTTTCAATGTGATTTCCATGCTGTTCAATGCATAATTTAATGCGCTTTGCACGATTAAGGTGAACTCGATGGAATAGGTCAGAATTGCCATTGATTTGAGCACAGTGACTGGTGATGCGTTCTGTCAAGTGGTTTAAATTTCTAATCTTCATCGAGTAAACTTTCTCTTTCAGCATACCCCACAAAAATAAATCAAGGGGAGAAAGGTCTGGTGAACGAGGTGACCACTCCATATGACCTACTCTTCCAATCCAGTGGGGAAAATGGTCATTCAACCAATCTCTAACAGCTGCAGCGAAATGGACAGGCGCCTCATTGTGCTGAAACCAGTCTGGGAGTCCCTCACCCAAACGCTCAATTAGAGGCATCAATTTGTCTCTCAGCATGTTCAGGTAAGTCTAACCCGTTACATTTTCATCACAGAAGAAAGGTCCTAGCACAGGAGCTTTCCACAAAACACACCACATCATCATCATCCAATGTGAATTGACTTGAGACCAGTATCGAAGATTTTGACTGTTCATTTCACCATTGACACACAACACAGCTTCATCACTGAACAACACACAGTCTTCAGTAAAATTGATATTTTCATCCATTTTATCTGCAAACCATTCACACACCTGCATGCGTTTATCGGGGTCATCTTCATTTAAATGATGCAATATATGTAACTTGTAGGATGAAACTTCCCTGCCAGGATCTTGTGGATGGTTAATCTTAGAACACCGAACTCCGTGGATGTCCGACAAAGCGATTTCTTTGGGCTAGCATAAGCCTTAGCTAAGACAGCCTCTTTCGTTTCATCTGAAGTCTTTGGTCGTCCGGAACGGGGTTTGTCCAACACACTGCCTGTTTCTTTAAACTTGGTGACTAATTTCCCGACAGCAGTAAAACAAATAGGTTGACGATGAGGATGTCGAAGCTTAAATCCTTCCGCAATTTTGCGATACGACTATCCTTCTTGTCCACTTAAGAGTACCAACTCGACTCGTTCTTCTTTACACAATCCACGTTAATCAGTAGATCCACGTCACATATAGCCTCGCTGCTGAATGGGACGTTAAACTCAAACTCAACTCAACTCAGAACCATCATTCAATCTGGAAAATCAAAAACAAAGTATTAGAATTCCCTATGTACCCAGACTTTATGGACACACTGTAGAATTGCAAGTAGTTTTAAGTATACTACACAAACCAGAATTATGATTGATGACGATAAGCAGGTGCAAAAGATAAAATAAGGATAGCGTACATAATTGTTTCAAATATTTTACAATATATTTCTTAGGTATCCTTTTCACGCATATATTTCCAAATGATTTATACATATACCAAATTGACTTGATCCCTAGTCTTTCGTTGCAAGCGCTGCTATCGGCTGAAGGAATTCCACTCGCTTTCTCTCGCTTAGCAACAGCTAAGCCCTTATTGGCTCAACGCAAGGGTGTGTGAGGGTGTGAGCTTTAGTTCGCATTTTTGCCACGGCTCAAGACATTTTGACAGCACAATAGTTGCTTTCCGTGAATTTTCCTCAGGGCCCATATTTCTGTCCCACAAAGTAAGCTTACAGTAATATGATACACACTACACTAAACAATGAATTTTTACACTGTTGAATGATTCACAAAATACATTTCTCTTCTTGATCTTACAAAATAAGCACTTTAAACTCGGGTTTGAGTTCCAGTAGGAGTATATATATATATACATATATATCGTAAGTAAATACACATTATAATTTTATGAAATATAATCTTACAGTTTAACGTCTCGCGATTATGCCTTAGGGTCAGTGATTCTCAACCGATGTGTCGAGACACAATCGCGAAATGTTATAATTTAAAAACCATAAAGAATTTAATAATAATGAGTTAAAATCGACACAGACTGTACTAGTCAACACCTCCTGCGGTAGCAATCATGCTCAGTGCTGTATACAGTCATTATAAAAAGTACTAGGTTTCTTTAGATATAGATTAATAATAATAATAATAATAATAATAATAATAATAATAATAATAATAATAATAATAATAATAATAATAATAATAATAATAATAATAATAATAATATCAAACAAGTGTGTAGCGATGTTTAGTAAAGTGTGCCGTCAGTCAAAAAAGGTTGAGAACCATTGCTTTATGTTAAGGAAGACGATGATGAAGGCAAATGAATGATGATGGAAGAATTAGTGGAATGAGAATGGGGAAGGAAACCGGAGTACCCTGAGAAAACCCATGAAGACGATGTAATTCTCCACAAACTTATTTGGTCGAGGATAAAACGAAGGACCCAACACATTAGAGGTACACGCTCTACCCCTGAGCCACTGTGTCTCCATATTATGAAATATAATTATTTTATGGCCATTAATGGTCGTAATTTGTTTTTTATTCCAGATGTGAATAGTGTGAAGGTTACACATGAGAAACAAGATGCCACGACCCAAAGCGTTGAGAGATTTCGAATGTGGTCGGATAATAGAATAATCCAACCTCAGTACAAGTTGAAAATAAATTTCCCGAAACCTTCAGAATCCATCGTCTACCATCAATCAGGTTATTACCTAGTTTAAAAGACATCGAAAGAAAAGTACGAATCCACGACCAGGCTCAACACAACGTCATTTCAGGGTTTCGAATGGTGTGTGCAACAAAATCCCAAGTGTGAGGGTGCAGATACGGCGGAACACCTGAAAATGAATAAGCTGTCAGATGATTCCATATTTCCCCAATTTTCATTCATGCATCTGGAGATAACCCCTTTCAAGAATTCCATTTGAACCGCTTACAACCAACGGGACAAACATGGAATGTTTTCACTGATAGTGTGAGGAGCCATTTGGAGCTCTGGATGTTCTTAGCTGTTCGAGTGTATTGGCATGTTTAACAGTGCTGAATACATTTGGAAAGCAATCTGCTACTGAATTTTGCACTGGGTTGCTTCGGAAAGCAATAATTTTGTCTATGAAATATGGCGTCTCTTGTCATACTGCCAGAAACACCCAAACTTATCACATACAAAATGATATCCCAAAACTGCATGGGTCAGTCAGTCTTTCAATATAAACCCAGTTGAGCATGTTTGAGCTACTCTAGATCGTAACATCAAACGACGTCCTCTAAAACTCTCTTCCAGTGAAGGACTTTTCCTATCTTTGCATGAAGAATGGGAAAAAAAATTCCCCAGACCAAAATCACAGAACTCATACCCTAACGGGTTAAGAGTTTGCTTCAAGCTAAAGATCGATCAACTGCATCGTTTGGTTAGCATTTGGTTTACTATCAAATGGGTGCAGTTCAATAAAATGAACAGTTTATAAGTAAAGGTGTCTATATTTATTATACAGGGTTATTCAAAAAGAAAGAACATATTTCAATCATTTATTTCTTCCAAAGTACAAAAGATAGAAATATGATTCGAACGTTACTTGATTAACAAAAGTTTACAATTTAAACAGCCCGGATAGAAGTTCCAATCCGGCCGCATTAGCGCTGTTGTTTGTTGTTGTTTGTCTGTAGTGAAATGGCGGCGTCACCCCAGGAGAAGTCTTTTTGTGTGCTACAATTGGCAAAACTTGAGTCCATTGTTGCAGTTCAGCGAGCATTTCGCCGTCAATTTAATAAACAACCACCGCATAATAAGCAAATTTACGAGTGGCATCGAAAATTCGTAGAAGATGGTTGCATCTGCAAAGGGAAAAGCACGGGACGTCCACGCACATCGAACGAGAATGTCCAGCGTATTCGTACACTTTACGAAAGGAGCCCAAAGAAATCCACAGCAAAGAACTTTTATCCTTCCTATGCCTGACACTCTTGAAGATCTACGACATCGAATTGTTGAAATTGTGAATTCGATAACTAGAGACCAGCTGATTCGTGTGTGGCAAGAAATGAGCCACCGTTTTGAGATTTGTCGTGTAACACACGGTGCTCATATTGAATGCACACAATAATTACTAACAATAAATTGTAAACTTTTCTTAATCAAGTAACGTTCGAATCATGTTTCTATCTTTTGTAGTTTGGAAGAAATAAATGTTTGAAATCTGTTCTATCTTGTTGAATAACCCTGTATATATCTGTAGGTTTGAATTCAACCTTCAATTCTTAATTCATCTTCTGTGTTGACATGAAAATCTAAACCAGTGGTAATAATAGAACATTTACCTCTGATGTCTGGGATCCGTGGTTCAATCCCTGACCAAGGAAGTATTTGGTGAACAACATGGTGTCTGTGAGTTTTCTTGGGCTACTCCCATTTGCTCACACATTTTCATGCCATCGACTCTTCCATCATCATTCACTTGCCTTGATAATCCATCTCCCTTAGCCAAAAATGTAAATCGAGGGACGTTAAACTGAAAGATTTCATTAAAAAAAAAAAAAACAGTGGTTCCCAATCTTGTGTATCTGGCGCCCGTCTTCGTAAACCCTGCATACTTCATGCCTCAACCTCCTTCCCATGACAAAGATAAAATGTCAAGCACGTAACGTCTGTAAAGTACGCTAAAGCTGTAGCTAAATGGTCAATAACTGGTGAAAAATGGATTAAAAAACGCTGAAATTTTGTACGAAGAAAATATTGACGGGGACACATTGTTTCACATACTTTGCAATACCACCAGATGAATGTTGTTGCACTCTCTCATCCTTGATGCGAACAATCCTACGTTCGATTCACTGAAGGAAAACTCGGCCAAAAAAAAATGTAAAAGCTTTTCAGTCCAGTCATCCTGAGTGAGATTTTCCTGAGTTTTCCTCATTCACACCAGGCAAATGCTGGGATGGTACCTAACATACAGATTCCAGGTCGCTTTCTTCCTTCTCTTTCCTTGAATAGTGTGATCGCCGAGGGAAGTCATCCCTCATACGTGATGGGCTAATATAACCATATATGCCGACAGCCTAGAAATTTAATTTCTAATGCTGATATTGTTGCAACCCAACATAAAGTTTCATTTTCTCCAATGGCACTAAGTCTGATTAGTGCATGTTTCAATCAAAAATATACATTTGAAACGAAAACTTACAATACCCGATGTATTATTCAGTGTTACAAACTACGGACACTACAAGTATCACAAGCAACCAAATTTTGAAGGTCTGTACAACAATAATAATGCATGTGAGACGGACGTATGGCAACGCAAATTGAAACTACCTTAGTGTTAAATGACATGACCATGCCCATGATATAATGGGTGTCCCATAAAAAACGCAACTTTATGCTAGCCATTTCTGTTCTACTAAGTTGGCAACACTAAACGTTACACGATTTTCATATGTTATCTTTGTGGTTAGTGGTCACGGAGTGCTGAATAGACGACCCGTTCGCCAGAGTAATGCTCTCGGAAGTAGTCTTTTCGCGCGCTACTGTAGCCAGCTGTTTTACGCGCTATCCTAGCCAGCTGTTTGAAGATGGTCGCAAAATTTATATCATGGAGGTCAAGGTGGAACAAAACGAGCCCTGGGGGATTTCTAACCCGTTCCTACTCCTACTCCTACTACTACTTATTTGCACAAAAGTAAGTAAATCACTTTTTTGAGTATTATTTTCATCTTATTTTAATTTAAAAAAGTGTTATAAAAATGCAAAAAAATAAAGTTTTCCTTGGACCGGGTTTGAACCCACGCCAAAATCAATTTATATTACTAGTACATAGCGCTAGCACGCGCGGCCACGAGGACCCACAACCTCAAATAGTTTGATTTCTGCTATTTAAAAGCAACGTGGCAAGAAATGGATAACGCCAACCAAGCAGAACCGTGTATTTCGTTCATACTTCCGGAAGCATTACTCTCCCGAGCTAGTCCTCTGAATAGCACATGATCATATTTTTTTCTGCATGGGTAGAAATTCAAAACATTCACACATTTGTAATAAGTGTTCACCATGGCGACACGGTATTCCAACGTGAAGTGCTCCATTCCCACCCGTACAGAAAACAGAAGACGATCATGCGCTATTCGGCGCTCTATGACCACTGACCACAATCATAAAAGATGAAAATCGTATAACTTTCAGTGCTGCCAACTTACTAGAACAGAAATGGCAGGCTTTTAAAAAGTTGCCTTTCTTATGGAATACCGTTTATAATACGTAGAAACGAAGATATAACATTGAAAATTTGACTTTTGTTAAAAAAAAGTTCTATTTCGCAAAAGTGGTAAACTGTATCACACATAATTATATAGGTGTTGTCTTCAAAATACCGAAAGATAAAAATGTCGTTGATAGTAATTTCGAATTGATCTGGAGATACTATGAACACTGCTTAAGAATTATGCAATTGCGAGAACTCCTTGTAGTAATTACATCTACCAAAAGCTATTGCTCTAATGTTACACAGTAGAATCACAGGAGAGCAACAATCGTTTTATGAATGTTTCTACAAATACGTCATTTTAAACAATATAGCAAAATCCCTCACGTTTTCACATTTGCCGGGAGGGTTTGAAGCAATGGCGTATTTAGGGGCCCCCCGAAATCTTACTTACTATAGTAAAGTATATGAAATATCTTGCAGAATTTTCACATTTTCAGGCAAAGCCCCCCCCCCCCGAAAGTTGGCAAAGCCCCTCCCGAAACAAAATCGTAAATACGCCACTGGTTTGAGGTATCAAATTGCTGTAAATGATGACTTGATGTGGTACTTATCTGAGCAGTTTTTCGAAATAGAGCCTTTTAAAAAGAATTAAAATGTAAAAATTTCAATATCTGTAACTCTGTTTCCGTTTATATGAAATATACGTCACATCATGACCAGAGTATGGTACTTCGGATGTCGCAGCACCAGCCTGAGAGTTGAAGGTTGTGTGTTCAAAACTGAATGACGGCGACCTTTATACCGGGAGTTTTGCGGGGTATGAAATTCTCCCAGATTTTTTAAAAAATATACAGTTGAAATTAGCATTTCAGAGCTGTTTGGGCCTAAAACTAAAGTGAAATAATAATAATAAAATAACATTTTTATAGACTAATATTTTTTTTCGATATACAAGTACAAAACACCTACAACATAATCCTTTGAACTACAGTATCTTTTTACAATGGAGGCTCAAATATATTAAGTGATCTACCAAGTGATAAAACCTAATTTTTTATTACTTTGTTAATAACTTTTATTTATTTATCAGCCACTAGCAGCGTTCACCCCGCTTCGCTGCGGTCACCCCGGAACGCAATAAACTTTGTTACTTAGATAATTTTTACTTTTTCGCTTTCAAGTGATATGATAAAAACCATAGAAGATTGCACTAATGTTAACATTATATCGCCTGTCATTTATGTTAACCCGCCCCGCTTCGCTGCGGTCACCCCAACCCGCCCCGCTTCGCTGCGGTCATCCCGGAACGCAATAAACTTTGTTACTTAGATAATTTTTACTTTTTCGCTTTCAAGTGATTTATAGCGCCTGTCATTTATGTTAACCCGCCGAGTCACAGGGTCATGCGGGTTGCATATAAGTACGTTTATTTTTATATGATGAACTAATAACAAAGGATTTGTACGTATGGACACCTGAATGGTCAATTATCTCAAGACACTGGTAATTGAAAATTAAAGTGATATGATAAAAACCATCTAGGGTCCAAATCCTAACAACCCCCCAAAAATGAAAGAAATCGGTTCAACCGTATTAGCGTGATGAGCGGACAAAGGATTTTTTCTACGTATGAACACCTGATTGGTCAATTATCTCAAGACACTGCTAATTGAAAATTAAAGTGATATGATAAAAAACATCTAGGGTCCAAATCCTAACAACCCCCCAAAAATGAAAGAAATCGGTTCAGCCGTATTAGCGTGATGAGCGGACAAAGGATTTTGTGCGTTCTCTTTTATATATATAGATAGCTCACTGTAACACAGTTGTATTGAAAACAAAGTAAATAAATAATTTCCATTTTGATGTTTTATAATTTTACTAGGTAGAAAATAAAACTGCCAATATTTCCTCGGTCACATGTTTTATAATAAAATTATGTAAAGTAAATACACACATAATAAATCAAATATAGTTGAAAACAGGATCGTTTCTATGATATAAGAGCAGTGCATACAGTTATTTTAAGGAATATCAGACTTGTAAGTAGATGACATTTACAAAATTAGAGTAACTTTGTTGGATACAATGTGGAGCTTGTCTTTTTAAATTATATAAAACAATTAACCTCATTACATTTTTTAGTTTCCTTCCGTTCTTCCTCAAAGTGCTCGTGTGTGCAGTTGTACACGTCACACATGCCTCAGCTCGTAACTGCGGATGTGCAATACCCCATTTGTCTCACTTGTGTTATCATTGTTTGTAGAGACCTCCAAAGTTTAGATGTTTTGCTTTACTATATTGTCCTTAGTTAGTAACACTGAGTAATAAATACGAGGAGCGGTTAAGAAGTTTCAGGAATTTTGTTGTAGGTTTTTATTACCACATATATAAACACACATTTACTTACTTGCCTTCAAAGAAGACACCTTTGGAACACACACACATACTTGTTCCACCGCCTCTGCGATTGCTGGAAACACCGATGAAAGCCTTCTTTTGTTATCTTCCGAAGTTTAGGCGTCGTGTCGGTTTTGGTCTCTTCTACGTGGTGAAAACTCCCTGGGAAGAGCCAAACATTCGATGTTGCTAGACTGTTTTTAAGGCTATCAAAGTCTCTAAATCAGTGCTCGAAGTGAGGCAGTATGCGATGGTATACCATACCGCCTCTGGTTTTTCAGTGATGAAGGCATACCGTCTCTGGTTTTTCAATAATTAAAATATACCGTCACTGGAAAGTAGATGCTAAATACGTTTAATAAATCCATTTTTATACAGAATAATTGACAAATAGCTTTGCACGTAAAAGGATTCAATTTCTTTTGTAGAAATAATTTTTCAATTAACAACACAGACATTTTAGTTATCTTTATCCTACCTTTTGTTTTTAAAATGAGGTGTCTTCAAACAAGTTCACATAGTTTATATTTTGATGTGCCATATTGAATTGTTTTCTTTGTTATGTATGTGTGTGTGTGTGTGTATGTCTTCTTGCCTTAATGTATATTGTTTAATGAAAATATAAATGCCGTGTTTTGAACATGGGCGGATTTAGGGGTTGTTTGCTTGAGGGGTGGACCCTTCGGGGGTTTGAAATACGCTACAGTCGGGGAGGGACCTAGAATTTTCCCGCCGGAAATTGTTATTAACATTATTCGATTTTTGAGCACTTTGGTGTATAATTCTCTATACTATACATAATATTTTTTTCCAGAAAGTTGTTGGCAGGGGATCAAAGTCTCTCCATACAGACTCCATACTCCCGTTATTACAGAGAAGCTCTCCAATGTTTTTCAGTCATTATATAGGCCTAAATAGAAATTCAATCTTTTAGGCAACGTACCGGTACCCTTACTGCATTTCAACATTTAGATAGCCGGTATGTCCAGTCAAAATCGTAATAAAATATACCGCCTCTGCTTTTTTTCCACTTCGAATACTGCTCTAAAGTAGATATTCTCCAATTTGCACATGAACTTGATGTTTGCGCGCTGCTCAATCTGTGAAATTGTAACAACTGATTACCGTTTCTCACTCCTCTGTTCAACTACACTACTCGTACACTGCCTGTTATGACGTGTTCACACAGGCCAAACTCATGGGATGGTGGTAGCTCAATGGTAGAGCGTTCAGCTCTGGTGCATGGGGTCCCTGGTTAGATCCAAGTGAGAATTGTAGTGGACAAACACCGTGTGCGTGGGTTTTCACGGAGTTCTCCCATTTTCTCCTACTTTCTTCATTCCACCACTTCATTCATTTTTCATCATCACCGTCTCCTTTAGCCTAGTCGGCATAACTGTGGGACGTGAAACAAAGTTTTCATTTCATTTCCATTTACATGTCAAATTAATAATTAGGCAACCTAAGGACTATTGCACAAGATTCATTGTGGTTGTATCACAAATGCCAAAACTAGAACGTTTTGATTGCCCCTCGTGTGGTACTGTAGGTTTTCATAAAACTTTATGTTGAGTTGGCAAAGCTGTTTATCTAGTGATATTGCAGAATATGTGATATAATTTCTCCTTACCGGTATTTCTGTCGTGCAAAATTTCATCCTTTCCAAAAATCCACCAGTTTAAAAGTTATAACGACATTTCAAGACATGCCTATGAATAAGTAAGCGGTTTATTAAGTTTTGCAACCGTAGGTGGAAATTTTAAATTTGTTACGGCATACAACATACGGATTGCATATTTAAGAAATTCTCTTTCACTTTAAATGTAAGTCAATCAGCTGTATCTACAGTACATCTAAGAGCTTCTCTGTTCGTACTTTTATTTCTTTTTGCTTAATTAGAAAGAAATGGAGAAAGTAACTTAGCTTGAGCTTCAAGGTATAAAGAACGAAATCATTTTATGACTATGTAAATAAAACTCTCGTTTTACCATGGATTTCGCGTTATGCAAAAGTTTCAGCCCCGTATCTGATAGTAATCATTTACCCATAAAGGTACAATCACCAATGATTGAAGATGAGACGTTTCGTGTTTTTTATTGCCAGTAACAAGAGTCGCCTCGTTTGAATTCCTAAGCAATAAAAGTTTTTTTTTAATGTTGTAGGCACTTAACTTCTTAGATGTTTTGAAGCGTGCGCTTATATGTCAACAGTCATTTATGATCTAAGCGTTGTAAACAAACAAGCTCTTTTCCCCCCTCCTTTTTCTTCTTTTCGTCATCAGCTGAAGAGATTAACGACTGACTTTTCTTGCAGATGTCTTTCTTCGCTGACCATGACACAAGTGATTCGTCATATTCATGAGTTCCACTTCTTTTTTTTTTTTTTTTTTCTATTAGAAATGAGGAGGATCTCTTCCTGGATCTTAATTGCTCACCAGACTGGCAAAGCTTGTGTCTAAATCAATGACTTTAAGTTCTTTAATAAATGAAATCTTTCGTTGAACATCCATTTCGTATGTCTTTTAGGTGATTTTAGGATTCAAAAAGAACATCCACTTAATTCAGCGTACGATTACTCAATTGCCTATTTTTATTCACCCCTTCCTGCTTGGGGTGAAGGGGTGTATCTTTGATGTACAGGGTTTGAACAAAAAGTAATTAGACTGACCGTCGCGCGGCGCTCCAGTTGACAGCAGCACGCCCCCTGGCGGAGGATTTGTAGTGGGGCGCCTAAGCTACGCAACGCACCGGGCGGCAGTCGCTACCAAGCTCTGATGCAATGGTGGTCATGCGTGACGCAAAAACTGTTTTTGAGTTTTTATCACGGCAAAGAACGTGTGAAATGTAGCGTTCGTTGGAACAGCGCTACGCGTTTATAGCTCGAAGTCTAGAAAATTTTTTACTTGGGTCACATTTTTGTCCAAACCACTCGTTGAAGGGCGTCCAGATCGCTCCATGTCTTCAACGATCTCTCGACCGTTCTTAAACTCACTGAACCACCGGAAAAACTGGATCCTTGACAGGGCATCGCCTTTGTAAGCCCCCTTGACCAAGGCAAGCGTCTGGAGGCGGTTTTGCCCAGATTAAATCAAAATTTAATCGAGTAGCGCTGTTCCAGCGAACGCTTCATTTCTCACCTTCACTGCCGTGACAAAAACTCAAAACCAGTTTTAGCGCTACGCGTGATTCTCACTGCGTCAGTGCTCGAACGGGACTGCAGCTCCCCGCTCCCGCTTCTTAGACCCCCACCACAAATTCCCCGCCGGAAAGTGTACTGCTATCGACTGAAGCGCTGCGCGGTGTCCAATCGCATTACTTTACGGAAAAGCACTGTATATTGTCCCGGATTCGACAATTCCCGGTGGCAGAGCAATAAAATTTGAACACAACACAGAAATGAACATCACAGATTTTGTACAGAAGATAATACGTTGTTGAAGAAATATTTTATCAAGATGGTAAAATACGATACTATAGGTCAAGTTTTGCACTTTCTAAGAAGATTGGGACCACTAACGGATCGAGGAGATTCGTTGGGGTGAAGGTGAACGCATTCTTGACGACGAATATAAGGTCTCTTTTCAGCATGTTATATAAGATGTGGGCCTAGTGATTAAGGTGGAATCCGAACCATAGTAGGTTAATATGTTCAAGTTTCAAGACTATCTTACCGGAAATCGAACGTGGGATCTCGTACAACAAAGGCTCGCGCGCTAGCCACTAGATCGGAAGAGACCACGATCAACATATAAAATATAAGTTTCACAACATATGTAGTTTTAGTTCAAAGACACTGATTCATCACATCCTTCTTGCTACAGATAATTGTCGAAAGTATAGACCATACGTTCACTCTTTTGAGGATTAGCCCGTATGTTCAAGAGATTAGGAACAAAAATATCTGCAGTTCGAATGATATATCTTTGTAAGCACCACACATTTTTTAACTCTTTACTAGGCTTGTATCACAGACTGGGTGAATCTAAAAATAAAAACCGTATTTATGTTCCGTAGCAAATTAATGTTGATAGTTAACAAGAATTTTAGGAATGATTAAAAAATACATCAAAAGATTGCAATTTTGCCCAATAATTAGTTTTATAGATCAGGGGCCACAAAATTTTTGAACGGTCCCTAAATCGAGTTTTTTTTTTTTTTTTTTTTTTTTTTTTTTTTTGACGAAACAAGCACATCATACTGAGTTAAGTGATAGTTTGAGTTTGGCTACACTATATGCAGTTCTCCAGATATAAGGCGTAGAGAAAATTTTTGATTGAAATATATTGAAGTTTTTGGATCCAGGGCCAAAAAAAAGTTTTGAACGACCACTAAATAGAGTTTTTTTGGGGGGAGGAACAAGAACATCAAGCTGAGTTAAGTAATACTTTGGGTTTGGCTACACTATATGTAATTCTACAGATATAAGGCGTACAAGAAAATTTTTGCCTGAAATATATTGGATCTTTCCATCAATAAATAAATAAATAAATAAATAAATAAATAAATAAATAAATAAATAAATAAAATAAAAAGAATTCTTTTTGGAGGAGTACATCATCTTCATCTTCTAATCCAGTAAATCCATTGCCGATTGGGACTTTCTCCATGATTTTAGATACGTATTACTTTGCCAAACTTAAAGACATTTACCAATAGGTGGTGCGATCTTCCTCATTGTAGTAATCTCTTAACTAGAGAAAGTCGAAGATACGTTTGTCCTTAATTAGAACAAAGAGTTGGATTGCCCCCCGGAGAAATATTAAATATCTTGTAAGTCTGTTTAGTGACATCTCCAGAAAAGCAATTTCAAATTACGTTAAGTTACTTTTAATATGACAGTTAGAAGAGTTGATTTCAAACTCACAAATTTAATTTTCAAATTCTTTAATTCCACCAAAACGTAATCAGAACGATTCGTCTTCATAAATGGGGATCTCGTTAATGTATAATCATCTTCCTTACAAAAAATAAAAATAAAATTTTAAAAAAATGAAATGAAAGATTAAAGCATCTGATATATGATCCTCTTCTCCACTAGTAAATCAAGAGAAATGAATTCTGCAGCACTGCTGACATTAAAAATATTTATTCAAAAACTTCTTCCGCTTTCGCTCATAATCTAATTTTGTTATTAAACTTTTAACTCGTAACGCCGAAGAAATTATGCCATCATTTCCTTCCTTAACTTTTGGGTTTTCTTTAATAAAATTTAACGTCTTTACTTCCCATCTGGTGCCAAATTTCTTTCTCAAACAAAATGCGGCAGGAAAGGAAAGAAGAAAAAAACTGAAACAACAAACAAAAAAGTTTACTTTTTTTGTGTGTTTGAGAAATGAAGGCAAAGTTTGTAGATGTTGATTGTAATATGAAATCAGACATCTAAAAATTATATGATGAGAGGATCTACCGATGTTTTCATTTTGAAGTGAAGAGTCTTGGTTAAAAGAGTAAATGAACGTTGAAACAGAGGATGAGGTTTCTTTTTTTTTATGTATACAGTTCTAAGATTTTGTTAAACCTAAGCTGATAGTTTACAAATAGACAATTCTTTACGTATAGAAAAATAGATCATAGATACTAGGTGCGGTTGGAGACTTGGGTTCCATGATAGCAGACACGTACGTAGGAATTTATTTCGAGAGAATCCAAAGTTTTTTGGAGGGGTCCGAACTCAATTTGAGGATAAATTATTTGTAATATCACCCCTTAAAATTAGACTAAATTTATAGAAAGTTCCGGATAAGGTGGCGTACTTAAAAAGATAAGTTACATGCGTAATTCCTGTAATTTTTGGACTTAACGTACAGCAGGCGTATAACTGAAAACGCATGTTTTATAATACTTTATGTATAAGTGTTCCATCTATACGTACTTTCTGTATGAAACAATGTAGGCGGTCAGGATCTCACATACAAATGGACGTATATAACATATAGCTGACGAATGTAACACAAGTATATGCATATGATATACGGAAAACTGTTAGATGTCAGACATTCTGCAACGGCATCTAAGAGCAGTGCCTATGTAGCATACGGATAACGTATGCTCTGTACTGATTTCTATAGTAAGCAAGAGGATACCGTATATTTGAACAATATACCGCTGACCGGAGAACGGATTTTTCTGTGTACACAGGGGCATATATTGTTGTCTTACTTTTATGTCATCATCATCATGGGGTCCGGGCTCTACGGTCAATCCTCTCGATAGCTCTCTTTCTTCCATTTCTGCTTTATGTTGACGTCTACAGGCTATCTATAGTTTGTGACCGATTACTTCATCATGTATTACTACTGTATCATTCATCTGACATCTTGCTTCTTTGTTTTCCTCAATTATATGAGCATTTTTATCCGGCCCCTCTTCTGTCGTTATGTGCTACGCCTCTGTCCTCACTTATCAGAGTATTGTCGAATGTAATGTCACATTGTAGTATATGTTTAACTGCGCTTCTATGCATATTTTCATCGAACTCGTGCCATATTTCGTCTCATTACCCACGTGTTATGTTGGTAGTACCCCTACTCTTCCCCCATAAGTACGGAATGGTTGCGATCGAGGGTTTTTCCCGCCTTTGGATTTTCGTGTTCACCAATAGGGATGCGCACGAGACGAGTCGAGACAGGATTTTCCTGACAAAATTCGAGTCGAGACATGGCTCTTCCCAATATTAAAATATACATTTTTCGAATGGAGACATCACTTTTACAGCACATTTTCGAGACGAGACAGTCACAAATCTTGTCTCGTGCGCATCCCTATTCATCAATACAAATCGATTGACCATAGTCTCATTCCACATTTCGTGTGACACCAGAAAAAGTTTCCTCGTAAGGGAAATTTTTCTTTCATTCCGAGGCCACTCCGTGTGTTGAGGGAATTTTGCACTTATTGTACACTGAAAAACATTTAGAAACTTAGAGCAAAGACTTACAAGAACTTTGTAAAGATTTTTCATAAGAAATTCTGACATTCTAATAAAAAGGTGAAAGGTTGAAATTCCCGAGTACATTATTTTAGACTCTACCTATAGAACATTCCAATATATAGCAGATAATGCACTACTTTATTCTGATTTCATGTCAAATGCCGTATTTAAAACCTATATTAATTGTCAGGGGGCAATCTACCTCCTCTAAACGACATTTCTGGATCCGCTAGTACCTACAATACTACCGTGATCTTAATAAGTGTGGCATTGAAAGCTTATACGTTAAAATGTAGATAAGAAATATGTAATAATCTGACGTAGTGTCGCTTGGAAAATAAAGTTTAATGTTGGGTTAGCAACATAGGTAATCTGCTAGCATTGCAGAGTATACTGTATCATACGATCTGCCCCAGGCCCGTAGCCAGCCCAAAAATTTAGGGGGGGCTGTAGAAGTTAGGGGGGTCTCGACCCAATCAAATTATACTTCATCACCATATTATAGTTCATTTGCAAGCCTACCGTGAAATTTTATGGGGGCCAGCCAAAATTTAGGGGGGCCCGGCCCCCTCTCGCTCCCCCGTGGATAAGGGCCTGATCTGTCCTGTCGATATTTGCATCGTACAAAATTTCAATGATTTTTAAATATTACTATAAAAGTTTTAGGTGTCCTTCTAGATAAATGGTTCACTTTATATGTATGTGAGCCCTTTAATTCGGTAATATTTTGCTTCGAGAATTAAAATGCAGCTCACGGAAGAAACGGAAAAAACGAAATTAAATCATAAAATACCTCTAGATGTGATGAAAATGAAATCAGGTTTCAACAAGCCCTTTTACACACTCATGTGGAATGGGGTGGAAGGGAGCAGAAGAGAATTAAATCACAGAATTTAAAAAAAAAATTAAGAATAAAAAAGTGGTAATTAATTTTTCGAAGAGAAAACATACCTATACAATTTCTATAATTAAATTTCAACCTTATGAATCTAAATGTAAGTGTGGGTGAAATCAATGTGGAACAACAACGAGCTCAATGTGTTAAAAGAAAAATAATAAGTGGTCTGAAGCTATAGTGAAGCAGTGGCTTTTTTCGGACATCAAAGTGCAAATTATTCCAGAAAATTAGACCAGCCAATGAGCAATCGAGAATTCCAACCAACAGCAAATGAGGATATGCAAATGAGTATACATATGAGGAAACCATAGTAACTCAGTGCTAGAGTGAATTCATTTAATATGTATGGTCTCTGGTCCGATCTTAGTTAGCGGTAAGTTGGCTTTGTGGTTGATAAACACCGTGTGTGCGATTTTTTTTTCTTAGCACTTCCTTCATTTCTTCACTCTCGATGGCTCTGATCTTACATTAAAGTGCAGCTTCACATCTCATGTAGCCTCGGTGCTGAAAATGACGCCAAATCAACCAGCTCCCCATAAATGTATATCTATTGCCCTTACAGGCGCCCACCAACCACGCGCCCGGGGGCAGGTATCCCGGTCGCATATATTTTTTTTCACGTTCGATCCTAGGCAACCAACTGTTTTAAGTTGGTCACAAGGAAGCGGGTGAGGTTTACATTTTAGTTACAAGGAGTGCGATGTAATGCCACATGGTATTATCATGGAGGTCAAGGTGGAACAAAACGAGTCCTGCAGAAGTTTCTAACCCCTTCGCTCGCGGACGCTCGCTCAGCTGTTTCATATCGTAAGTGAATAACTTTTTATGCATTATGTATTACGTTTAAAGGCAAATGAGTGTTATTTTTTTAAAATCTTATTTTAACGGTAAAAGTGTAATGAAAATTAAAAACAAAATGAAAAAAATCCTTGGGCCGAGTTTGAACCTTTGAGCCCACTCCAAAAGCGATTTTCATTACTAGCCTGTGCGCTAACATGCTCGGCCAGGAGGGCCGCCAGCAGTTGACGTTTGATTTGTCCAATCAGAATCATGTATTTAGCTCCTATAGCTAGAGTCGAGCGTGATTAAAGTATATGCGCCCCGGTCGCTCCTAAGTTGCGGCCTTGGATTCAGATGTTGTTTCCAGTCAATAACGCCATATTCCGAGATGATAATGTACCCACTCACATAGCTGAAGCTGTTGACTGTGGTGTGAGAAACATCGGATGGTGCTGAACACCTCCCCCTAATTCTCGCAAATTCCTAAACCTTTGGATATCTGTGGTCCGTTTTGGAGACACGAAATTGACGCAGAATTTCGTCTCATCCTCTTTAACAGAACTGAGTGATGTGCTGCACATAAAATGGTGTATTATTACCACACTTGCTACCATTCACGACCTCTGTGACATCGCACCAGAGCTGTGTCCCAGAGCTAAAGGTGGTCCAACCAACGCCATATTAATATGATAAATTGCGCCTTCGAAGTGTCTCCATTAAGTTGATAAATGAACGTATATCAACATAACTTTCCATATTTACTTCAAAATAAAAATTCTATGTTTATATATGTATACAGGGTGTTTCAAGACAACACCGACAACGTTTGGGAGGTGGATTCCTGACACCAAGATAAGACAAAAAGTATAGACCAACCTGGGTGCATAAATGCTTCTTTTCGGAGTTACAGGCTGCCGAAAACATGAAAAAATGAATTTTAAAGGTACATAGCTCCAAAACTGTGGGAGCTACCATAGTCGGGTAAAGACTTCACTTAAAAACTAGTATGTGCGCTATCCAAATATCCAAGTGTCAGAATCCTGCGATACTTCTGAAACAATTTTTATAGAGGTAGTTGGTGAGTACTTCAAATTATATGCCCGTAGCTAAACTTACTGTACAAAAACTGTTGCGAGAGTACCTTTAGATTCTGAAACATGTATTTTTGGATAGCGCACATATTAGTTCTTAAGTGAAGTCTTGACCCGACTACGGTACGTCCCATAGTTTTGGAGCTGCGGATCTTTAAAGTTTATTTTTTCATGTTTCCGACAGCCTGTAACTCCGAAAGGAAGCATTTGTGCACCCAGGTTGGTCTATACTTTTTGTCTTATCTTGGTGTCAGGAATCATCTCCCAAATGTTGTCGGTGTTGTTTTGAAACACCCTGTATAATGTTCATATAGAACCCAGTGTAGGAGAAGAAAATCCCTCTTTTTCACATACTTCCAGAAATGTGAATTATAGATTAAACACATATGATAAAGCCAACAACAGAACTTTGCTCTTGGGAATTAATTCCTTTTATTTTTCCCTCTCTCTCTCGCTCTCTCTATCTCACTTGTTGAAACGGAGTAGGAAAAATATTAAGTAAATAGTTACTTAGTTTATACGCAACCATCTTTCTTTTGTTGTCTGGTGGCTGCTAAAATATAACTACAGAAAAAAAAAGTACCGAGTGGAAAACTTCCTTTAACAAGGATTTAGTAAATAATTAAAACCAGCATGTGTAGGCGTATGCAAGTCTCTCGTGCTTGAAGTTTCACAAATTCATGTTTTTGTACGATATTCAAATGAAATTTAGAACACCCTAAAAGCTAATATTAACTAAGGTAACATGGAGTTTTACATCATCCATTTTCTTCATTATTGTGCTTAGTAAGAAAAAAGTCTTATCCGCCAATTTTGACTTTCCTTGCATCTATCTACCACCAAAACTGTTGAAAGTAAAATAGTCAAATTTCGTCTACTGATGGTGATCAACAGAGCCCGGATGTTGTTGACCTAAAAATTTCTAAAAAGTGACCTATAAAATGACACTAAAATTCCTGTAAAATGACCCTAAAAATCACAAAAATTGGCCTTAAAACTTGCATTTTCTTAAACATTTATTTCGTTAAACATTGACATTTTGTAATATCCATTGGATTTTTAGTTAACATTTCTCACTCATATTCAAAAAGTATTGCTTCACTTAGTTGCAGTCCATTGATCAGTCCATTGTACGGCATTGTAAGTATTGAAAGCGTCAATTCACTCCCGAGTTAAACCTAGGAAGCACTCTTAAACAATAAAAGTTCGCAAGTGTAGACTACATGAAAATAATAGATAGAAACCTGTTTAAAATTCTTGTACGCCTTCTAATCCATTGTTAGTTATTCACGTGATCACATCCTTTGTGGTCAACAACCCAAAACTATCTGTTTGGTCACCTACCAACCCCCACCTTTCGTTAACCAGCTACAGCTTAGTTTTCATTAGCTTGTTAAGAATGCAGTTTTTCCACCCCAGTAGTCAGGAAGCAAGAAAAGAGATTATTCAACTTCGTCTTTTCCACATCCGTAAACCGTGTTCATTTAAAGATTTCCTTATGTAGAAGAAAAAGAAGAAAAAGACCATAAATGACCTAAAAGTTACCTTAAAATATTAAAAAAATGACCTGAAATTTCAAAACGGCAAAAAGTGACCAAAAGTTGACCCTAAAAAACTATATTTTTAGAACCTAGAGTTGATGGATAACGTTTTTATTTGAACTTGCCTTGTCCTATGCGTAACAGAAAAAAGTTGACTTGTCAACAAGATCCGTGATCAATAATTAGCAGTGCCGTAGCTAGGGGGAGGGGGCAATGTCGTCGCCCCGGGCGCTGATAGCAAGAAACCGCCAAAAGAGCAAGAAAGAAAAAGTGTTGGAAATAAGTAAACGACGCGTCGTCCCGAAAAAAGTATTGGCGTCCTATTAAATTAGTATTATCTGTTTGCAGAGAAATAGATGTGTTAAAAATTTTCTTGTTCGCTCCGCTCCCAATCCAAGACTTGTAATAAGAGTCACAAGTTTTTACTTATTATTTAATAAAAGTTAGTATGTATGATTTGTTCATGACGATATGGTATACAGAGTGCCGAGTAATGACTTATAGTCTACGCAGGAGCGTTTTCAAAATCAGAAACGGACACAGTATGAATGAAATACGTGTTTGGCGTTTAGATGGCGATGAGTTTGCTTAATTAATCACGTTTTTCTACCCAATCCACTAATCACGACGGTGAGAATGAAGGTATCAAAATGAAAGGAGTGAAGAGACACACGCTAGCTGCTATTTGCGCGGGAATATTAAAATGAAGGTAAACAAGGGGAATAATAACATTTTCGAATTTGAAGCAACTCTAGAATACGGGCTTAAGAGGTCAGAACTTAACCCAACGAATTTCGTCTTTCTCAGACTAATCACTTCTACTGATTTTTTTTTCTTCTATTGATATATGACATGATTACAATCTGAAGGAATTTATTAGAATCATTTCACTATCAACTAATTGTATCGCCAGCATATTTTTTGTGTCTATCTGTATCTAATTCTGTGATATTTTTATCTAATACATACACACAAAACATATATCCACATTATATAGTATATATATGTGTAGCCTATGTGTGTTAGTATATTTTTAATATGTTAATAAGTAACCTTAAATTCAGAACTTTAATTAAGTAATTAAGTAATAATTTGAAACATATGTAGTAGTCAAACTATATTTTGGATTTTAAATACAGGCATTAAACATATTCTTTAGCTCCATCAATCTTATTGAGGAATTCGCAAAGAAAGCACCTTCTGAATTTCTGTTACATTTCACAAAATATTTTTTTTACATAAAAGAATCGAAATTAAAATGTTATTTGTGTGGTCACATACAGAACAAAAATTTAAAAGTTTACATGTATTACTGTCACACGTTTAGGAATATTTTAACACCACATGATTTCTAATGTATTGAAATTTCATTTTTTTTTTATCGATAGTATAAAACGTTGTAGATAGTTGTAAATTTCCATAACTTAACTGTTCTCCAAGTGGATTTGTACACAACCAAAGGTAGTTTTGTCAAATTTAACAAAAAGTCCAGAAGAAGCCTCTTGAAAACATCTCTTATTTGTAAAAGAATACACAATGATCACTCTTTGGCTGTTGCAATGGTCTGGCCCAAAAGCTTGATAAGAATTCAGCGTATCATAACACCAAAAGCTGCTTCTTTTATACGAAAAAAAGAAGCTTGGTAAGGTGAGTGTAAGGGGCGCCTAATTCTACTTCGCCCCAGGTGCCGAAATCTCTAGCTACGGCTTTGCAGATTAGATTATTTTAAAATGAGGTTCTTCTGAAGTGATCACTTTGTTCAGGAATAATAGACGAAAAGCTGTCCCATATATTAACATTGATTTTTCAAATTCTATTTGAGGCAGAACAACTTATGTTTTTACGTCGATAGTAGTCAGAATTTAGACTGCTTTTTTTGAGCAAGATGGCCATGCTTCCGTCTTTGCAAAATGGTGGTCGAAAAAAATCTGTCCCTTACTCTTAGCATTAGCAGATTTAACTTAGGCTACCAGAGCTTTTCTTTTAATTCTAGCTCTAACGTCTTTTGAACTAAAGACAAGACGCACAAGTGTTCTTATTTCCTCTAACGAGTAAATAGTTATCTTACTTCATAATCATTGTTATTTTGTTGTACAAAATCTATAGTTTAATGAGTAAATTGCTAATAATTAACACGTTCCCTTCACTTCCCATCATCTAGTTAAAAAGCTTCAGAAAACTGTCCCGATTTCACGCTCTGAAAATATGGTAAATTTAGATTTAACAAACTTTCGTTTCTTCTTGATAGATTTAGTCCGAGATTTTATTATATTGAAGAAACTTCGCGTGGCGATCGAGTTAGCATCTAGATGGCTTTGGGGAACATGAGTCTGATCAATAATACTGTTTTAGTGATAATGACACATAGGCCTAATGGCATATTTTGCATTAGCTAGTTTAATACAGTTTCATTATTTCCTTATCTAAGCAGAGAAAAACGGATTAAGATACAATAAAAATAACGTTGCACGATTGTCTTGTAATAATATTATCATGATTAATAGTGAGAACGAGTATTAATGGTTGAAAAATTGTCTCATAAACTTTACCAGTAGAATATTGAACACATTTCCATAATTTCATTCAGGGCCGTCCCTAGGCCTATTTTCCGACCCATGCAATGGCATTATTTGCCGCCCCCCCCTTCTTCAGAAAAAAAAACAACTTAAAAGCCACGATTTTAAGTATACTGTCCCATTATGAACAATGAAGGGGAGGGAAACAGCACTCGCACTCAGAAAGGCCTAAACACTACAAATACAATCTCGTTGTGTCTATTTTTCTTTAAATATTTAATAATAATCTATTATGTTAGTGAAAGATAAAGCAAACATATCTACAGAGGAAATATGGTAATCCTTTTTTATAGAATTCAATATGGAGCTTTAATCTCAACATATCAGTTTGCAATTTCTAGTGCAACTAGCACTTGTATCTTTATTCCTTGATTTTCCTTCTACATCTGTTAAAATTTTAAAAAAATAAACTGTTTCCACCTTCAATGATGAGGAACTTGTTTGTGAAAAAGATAAGACCAGTTTTCATATCAAAACTATGATAACTAACTATTTAATAAATGGAACAGGTGTTCGCTACTGTTCGAGAATTGTTATTTTATTTGACAATAATCAAGCAATTCATGCTGGGATTTATTTGACCGTAATGCTTTAGCACTGCAGGCACGTAGCCAAGGGGGGGGTCCGGGGGGTCCGGACCCCCCCCTTTCGAGACCAGAAATGAAAAAATTAAGGAAGGATAAAACAAAATGAAATGACAAAAAGAAAGATCAGCGTTAAAAATTAAAAAGAAAACTACAGGAAGCTTCTGCTTCCTCTTTCTTATGAGGAGATTTGTATTACTTGCAATATGGTGGCGAGGTAAGCGAGATATTCTGGAGGAGTCAGAGAACTTGAAATTTCTAGAAAAGTTATGGGATTCTCGGAATTCCTGCTACTAGTCAGGGAGATTTCAAGCTTTCGAAAGCATAGTGGCGTTGTGTAACAGCGTGGACATTTTAAATCATAATTTTTCGTCATCGCATCCTTGCAGTATCAAACATGTTATTTCAAGGACAATTTTCTATTGCTCCTTTAACCTGTCATTTGGAACCGACAATAGTTGATGAAATAATAAAAACAAAAATTTATGTTGAAAGAAAGTTCTGTTAGCATTTGATTCAACAGAGAAAGGAACGTATATATTGTAAAACTAGTTGAACATACACATGCTTCGCCACAGGGGCAGTATTTGGAAGTCAACGCCTGTGGGAGTATCACTATGGATCTCAGCGACTGCGAAAACTATGGATTTGATACTAATATCGGTCATTTTGGGCTATTTTTTTTTTTTTTTTTTTTTTACATGTCTCGGTATCCACACCCCGCTGACTCCCAGCCCGCATACAATTGTAACTAAATTTGCAAGTCATCGGTAATGGAAATGTCACCATTGATTTCAACGACCGAGAAAATATGAATTCGACACTAATAGCTCAAGTGGTAGAGCGTTGGCTTCGCATTCGGGAGGTCGTGGCTTCGAATCCCGCTGCCGACCATCCTGACTGAGATTTTCCAGGGTTTCCCTCAGTCCTACCAGGCAAATGCCGGAATGGTACCTACTAAACAGCCCCTGGCCGATACCTTCCCAAATCCTTTCCATTGTTAATGTTGTTGGATATCCAGTGTAATATGGCCTCTGAGCTGTATCTGGTGATTGTTAAATAAATAAATAAATATCGGTCATTTTCTACTACTTTTACATGTCCCGGTAAACGCCTCCCTGAGACCCCCCTGGTTCGAATTTCGACAAATCGTTTAGCTCTAGTCTGGAGCCTGGACCAAGGTATTCGTGACTAAAATTTGGTAACTCTCGGTCAATATCTCTGGTTCCCAAGCCGGTTCCGGTAAACGCCCCCTGAGACACCCCTGTTTAGAAATTTAAAAAAAAGCTTCGTCTTGATCTGGGGCCTGGGCCAAGGTACCCCTGACCAAAATTTGGTAACTATCGGTCCACTCGACTGGTCCCCAGGCCGCACACAGACAGACAAACACACAAACAAACTCCTTATTTTATTTATATTAGAAGATAGTTTACAAGACAGTATTGAGTATGTACTTTTTATAATAATTGAGTCATAACGAAAGGAAAATTGTTATATTTGAATAAAGAGGGGAAGGACGTAAATATTGTAAAATCCTTTTCAATACTTTTTTTTTTTCATTATTTTGCTCGAAATTTCTTCATAGTTTGTTATTAAAATACTTGCCAACATATCCTCAATTTATTGTCCTAACAACCCAATATATGTTGATAGTAAAGTAGTTTAGATTGATCGAGCTCCTGTGCCTTCAGAATTTCATGTCACTCTGTTTCCCCCCTCCCCCCCCGTTATGAAATCCTGGCTAAACGAACCAATATATGTTTCAGTAAAATAGTTTAGAATGATTGAGCACCTTTTGGGGTGATCACAGTATTTCATGTCACGGACCCCCCCCCCCCTTCACGAAATCCTGGCTACGTGCCTGAGCACTGTGTATGTGACCTTAAACTGATTTATGAATGTAATATTCAAATAGAAGGTCAACTAAGTAAATTTCACTACCATCATCATAAATGATATAGTTATGACATATTTTGCTGCCCCTCGAAACTTCCCTCCCCATGCAAATGCAGATGTTGCATATATGGTACAGCCGGCCCTGATTTTATGATTGGAGCAGCCCGAGATAGTTTTGATTACATTGAACTAACTTTGCACGGTGACGATGGTACGCTCAGAGTACAACTTCACCTCCTAAATGATTAGGATTTAGATTTCTAAGGCCATTTAGCCCATCACGTTGGAGAGATAGCGTCCCTCGACGAGCACATTATCCGGAGAAAGGGAAGGAAGAAAGGATTGGGGAAGGAAGGAAGCGGCCTGGGACCTATAAGTTAGGTACCACCGTGGCATTTGCCTGGTGTGAATGAGGAAAACCCAGGAAAACAGTTACGTTTTACACTTTTTCGCCCCGAGTGGCCCCACCGGGAATCGAACCCGGGACCGCACGCACTAAGACGAGAGCCAAGTTAGATCAAAAAGCTATCAAAATTAAACCAAGTTAGATCAAAAAGCTATGGACATCCTTTTTCTCTCTCTTTTGGTTGCATATTACTGTTCTTTCAACTTGCAACTTCAGTATTCTTCTAACGTAAGATATATTCATTGAAACCCCAACAGCTGCGAAGTTCATGTTAGAAGCTCCAAATATACACATAAGATTCTCCTGTCAAGCAACAAGTGGCCATTGCACAAAGGAAATTTACCATAATAACCAACTTGAACTAAAGAAGATACATATATTTTATGTAAATTCTTATAGTTAATACTTGGTTTTAGTTTAGGTGGACATTTACCACCCATATATTTTTGTTACTTGTCTCTAACGTGTGGCCGAAGTAAGGATCAAAGAGTTTTATTCCATTTCTTTAAACAGCTATTACGCGACAGACACCTACCACAGCTGGATTAGGAAATGTCACCTGCTGACTGGCCCTGGTCCAACTTATCAATGCTTTCTTTGTAATACTGCGTTTAATCTTACTCTCATGTACGTTTTTATTTTGAGAAATAAATAACAAAATGCCTTTTGTACTGCAAATGGTGTTAGACTGGTCAGCTAAGGTCTTTTGCTTTAAATTGCATCTCGACTAACTCTCCTGCTAATGATATAAAGCACACAATTGTAGAAACCAAATTAGATAACCGACCCGATCTTAGCTCAACCAGATAGGTTGCTCAGTGGTCGATAGATTACCTCTGTTGTGAGAGATCTCTGATTCTATTAATATCTTTTCTCCATACGTCAATACTGAACACGGTGTCTTAATGGTAAGGCAGTGGCTATAGCCGAGTAGTCTGCCGGTGTAACGTAGTCAAGAAATCTGGAAGGTTAGGGCTCTTTTATGCACACGGTTGCGGTATCAGTTACTTGATCGTCAAGGATCCGCTAGTACCTTTTTCGACTGCGTATACTGTTACCAATAGTGAAAGGCAGTACGTGAAGTATACTACAGTTATACTGGTTCGCAGATACATTTTTTAACCAAAATTGAAACAAAAACACCGAGAAAATTTAGAAATACTTGCTTATTTTTATCTTTTGTCTAGATATCTTTTGATGGTTTATTTTTGATGATAAACCATCAAAATTTGAATGAAATATACTACACTTCTAGCAATGTTGTTTCTTAATTCCCTATTTCTGTAATCTTTCGATGCTGCATTCCAAATTCACAGTCTCACTTTGATTTCATCAATTAAATGTTTTGTATTGAAGTCACTCATGTTTTGATTCGTCCACTTCAGACAACAAGCAACTGAAAATATTGCTGTGATTATGAGGCTTGGAAGCATTGTGGGCGGTTGTGTTGTGTATGGATAGGTCCCATATGGCACAATATAAACAGAAGCCACCCAACAGCCAACGATCGTAACTACCACTGATTGGATAGACCATGGTGGTCGACCGTCGTAGATAAAAAAAAAAGGCTCATTTGACTCAATGTAATTAGAAATCCGACGATTAAGCAACAGTGTGCATAAATGAGGTTTTAGGCTTGTAATCGTGAGGCGAAACCCACTCATGAGTTTGAGTTCCACTAAAGAGCATGGGCGCTTTTGGATTATCCCCAATGTTTGTTCATATCCCTATCGAGTCTGTAATAATTCAAAGTGTAAGAAGAAGTAAAATAAAAACTAACAGTGCTCAATAGTTCAGTTTTTTAAGCGATCTGAAATGTTTGACTGCAGCCCGCAATGCACAATCCACCATGGGTTCGATTCCCATTGAATAGCATTAATGTTTATAATTGTTCTTGCTGTTTGTGTGTAGATATTCCCACGTACTTGCTTAAGATGAAAGAGAAGAAAACAGATCAAAGATTTAAAAAAAAAAAAAAAATAATAATAGAGAATATTATCAAGGTTCAAGCAACTGAAGATCGTTAGTGGATCAGTTATCTCAAAATAATAATAATAATAATAATAATAATAATAATAATAATAATAATAATAATAATAATAATAATAATAATAATAATAATAATAATAATAATAATAATAAAACGCCATTTTCTGGACTTTTGTTTAATTTCAGGTCAGAAGAGTTTTGTAGTAGAGAATGTCTCATCCACAAGTTTCCTACTTTCCTTGGACTTCTGTGATTCCCTTCCACATTTTCATTCCATCAACACTATTTTTAAACGGTGTATCTTTTCCATGGACTCCGTTTGTCAGCCGATTTTCTTTTCCAAATGATAACAACAGTTGCTTTTATTATTGCGATAAGTGTTGGGAATAAGCTTGTGAAACCTCTGTGGTTATGGAACTTAATTGCAAGTTCATCGCCCGCCACTCAACTCTCTTGTAAAGAAGATCCATCCATTGTTGATTGACTTATCCTTGAGATTCATTTAACCTCTACTTCTGCGTCATGTTTTGCTGTCAATTAAAAACTGTTACTTCTATTTAAGTGCTCGTAAGGGAAAGAGTGTCAGGTTCATTATACCATGCGTAGTGCATAGTCTGCGTATAATAACCATAATGACGATTGGAAATCAGTTAATTTCTTGTTACTTATGAAATGATGTGTTTAAATTGTTGAAGCGAACGATCATCCCTTTTCCTTCTCACCAATTTCAACTTAGGATTAAATCTCCATCTTTGTGGTGGTCTAATGAAACACACACTATATTCTATAATATGTGAATGTTTTTAACGGTTTTTACTGACAATGTTTTATGTAAAATCGGAGAGAATGGACTCTGTCCTTATTGACCCACTCAAATTCAAGAAATTGAGATGATTGGAAATCCTCAAAAACAATTACGCTAAATTCGACCAAAATCACATTGTTAAATGAAAGTTTTGAGACGACATTGGTTTTTAAACATGGGAGGAGGTGCAGTTCAAGTAAGTCCTTATACAATTTGACTAACTTCAACTTTAAGCAGAGGGCAAAGTGGTAGAACGCTTACCTCTGGTGCGTTGTGTTCCTGGTTCGATCCCCGATCAAGGAAGTTTGTAGTTGACAACATCATGTTCTTGGATTTTCTCGATTAGGTTTCCTACCAAGGGCCCCCTAAGAGGAAATTGTACTTGGAATATCGAAAACCTAATAGAATTTTTACATTAGTTGCAGCAAAATTTGAAACTATATTTGCAACGTTGCTTATATCTGCCCCAGAGTTGGCGTGGGTCAATGAAAACTTGACCCACGACCCACTGACCCACCACGCACCGTGACCCACTTTGACCCACCACCCACCGTGACCCACTCCAACCCACCATGACCCACCACTCACGGTGACCCACTCTGACCCACCACCAATATGAACCACTATCATCCACTCTGACCTATTCTGACTCACCAAAATCCATCGTCATCAACCCTGAACACGATACATGGCCTCTTCTGTACTGACTAAAGAGTTTACACTTGTAATAAAACATGACTGTGAAATTGTCACTAATCGGAGTTTGAATTTCTAGTCAATCGCTCAAGCACCGCTCTGTCAGAATAACGGTGGATCTGATCTTTATGATATAAAATGGTAAAGTGTTTGTCAGTGAGGAAATTGAAACAGTTCTAGGTGAGGGGAAATTAGTGTGTGCCTAAAATATACTTGTACTAAGAGAGTATTCTTGCAAGTGTTAACTTCTCAACGCACTCCAAAAGAAACTTCTATTCACAGGAAAATACCGCTGTACAATATGGAAAAGGTTATGGTTTCTCAGTTCACAGTATTTTTCTCACAAAAAAACTTGAAAAATCAGTTTTTCATAGTGTATAAAGGTGGTCTGGTGCCCTATGTGAGAGCATTTCCATAAAGCATGCTCATAATTGAAATTTGTGTAATCACTAAAACACCACGTTAAATTTAAGTTACAAATATGCATAATTTCAATTATTATGAATATTTATTCAAAGTAGTTTACCTAAAGCAAAGAAGAGACTTACTGAAAATTAGGTACAGAGTTGAATAACACAAATAAGCCATTAGTAATACAAGTATACATTTTCCGTAACTCGTAATTTTCCACCTTAAAACAAATCTGAAATCGGATTTATTTCCTGTTGGTAACTTTTTCGTGGTAAATCGTCCGCAGCGGAATGATGTCCATCCTTCAGCCAAGAAATAACTAGCTCGTTTATTTTGAGCTTGTCTAGCGGTGGGTCATTAACATTGATGAGCAACAAGTTAGACAATGTTTGAGCACTTAGTCTATTTCTAATATCAGTCATATGTAAATTCATAAGAGGAAATCCCCGTTCGCACTCTGTCGTGGAAATTGATAATACTTCTACCCGATTTCTGCAACTCCTCATCGACAATCTGCTTGTTAGACTTAAGTCTGATAACGATTTTTCTCAGTAAAAATTTCAGTTTTGAAATACTCAGCAAGAAGTATAATCTCTCTATCACCATACAACATCTTTTCCATATCGACCATGTCAGTTGGCAATGTCGACTCGAGAACAGAAACTTCATCTACCATGCCTTCGATAGGGAATCTTGTGAATAAATTATCAATTAAAGCCTGATAAACTGAAGATTTCTTATTTGTTTATAAATTTAATTTTTGTAATTACACATGAAGGTTTAATGCCATTACGAAGTTCCCTCTCCCGTCTAGAAAGCGAAAGAGAACGTAGTTCCTGGAAAGTGTTCAGAGGTGAATGGGAATTTCTCTCCTTCTTCCCCTTCAATTACCACACTGCTGTTTGTCATGTGCCAAATTACGATGAATTTCAATTAAATTATCATAGTATAATTATTTCCTTGTTGAATTATCAATACTTTTCAGTGGAAAAAAGGATGAAATTTGAAAGTTCCAAATCAAGGTAAGTAGACGAACGTAAAGAGGAAAAAAAAGTGTAAAATTTTCCATATAATTATGCGTACAATCCAAACTTAAAATTTCCGTGTAATTAAGCTTACAGTACAAATTTTATGCCTATTTTAGTCACAAGTTTTTGGGTGGATTGCCCTGTGCTGTAAGCGCTCCATATAATAAATATAAGCTTCAGCAATTATTATAGTAGAAAGCAATGGATATATGAAGCCAAGCACTGTAATTTTTTGCTTCTGATTTTTTTTTCTTTTTTCTTTTTTCTTTTTGTTAAATAACATCGATCGTTTTCGATCATTTTTACAAACCAACTCACTACCAATTTTCCATATATAGAAAGTGCCCCCTCCAAAAAGGAAAAATTAAAAATATGCTAGGACACATTCTGTTTATTTTCAATAAAGAGTTAATACACTGAATTTCAGCTCAGTAAGTATAACGGCTTGCGAGATACTATTTTTTTTTTTTTCGCAAAAATTCGGATCCTCACCCTCCTTAGGATATGTAGCTATTATAATGAAAGCAATACAACATCCTAATTTGGATTAAGGCCTAACTACATACCAAAAGTAATTTCATTTGACTTTGCAATTCGGCCGTAATGATCAGGCACACATAGTTACATTCAATTTTTTATATAATAATTTATATATTACAGTAATTCAAAAATGTATTTTTTTCCAGTAGTTAGCTCCTCTAAAACCTCACAGATCTCACGAAAGCCAAGTAGTAGTATAAGTCTTATTGTTATTATTACAATTAAAAATATCAATATCCAAAAGCGCCTGAAGTTCTTTTTTTCACTTGGTTAGATATACTCATCTCAGGTAAGTAGACAGAAACAAATGGAAAAGGAAGGGAAATGAAGGTCTTGGAAGTAAAACGGAGACAAATTTACCAGTCTTCAGAAGATACTGTCTACAATGCAGTGAGCAGAGAGGGTCGGTAAATTATATTGAGTCGGTAGGTCGCAGTGGGTCACGGTGGGTGGTGGGTCACAGTGGGTCACAGTGGGTGGTGGGTCACAGTGGGTCACATGCCGTTGACCCACGACCCACTGGCCCACTCAGAAAACTTGACCCACTTGACCCACTGACTCACCGACCCACTGACCCACGCCGTCTCTGACCTGCCCCCTTGGAAACCACAACATGAGCGCCCTTGTTTCCTACTACATTCTCATTCCACCAATTCTTCTATCATCATTCATTTGCCTAAGTTATCCGTCTCCATTAGCGTAAAGGGTAAAACGTGGGATATTACTGAACCATATGTTGCTGATGCAACCTTTATATGTTATAGCTAACACTACAGAGCAATACAGTAGACGTGCACGCTCATCTTCTGCAGTGAGACGCTGCAATAATACTAGACAATAAACACCTTCCCCTCTGTTGTGAGCAGGGCAGGATTAAGGGAGGGGCTTTGGGGGTTATATCCCCGGGCCTGCAGTTAGACAGGGGTCTCCACTCTAGTGCTCTCAACGGGTCGGGTCGGGTCGGGTTGACTGACCCGAATTGACTGACCCGACCCGACCCGAGCTGACCCGATCCGAGTCGGATCGGGTCGGGTCGGGTCAACCCGATCCGTTTGAGAGCACTATGGTCACGACACTGGGTGAACGCCAAAATGCACTCCCATTGGGAATTAAACCCGGACCACGTGTACCGAAGTCTTACACGTTAACCACTAGCTAGATCAAGCGGGGATTTGTATATGCATCTTAATGAATATTTGGCACTTTTGAGGTTTGGTTATTTCTTTTTATAATTGATACCAATGTCCGACGTGGGAGAAGTTTATTTTTTTCTTGCTTTAGTTCTATGTGACGAAATTTTTATTCAAGGTCAGTGTTCTCACCTGCTTGGACGGCAGGGGGTCTTCTCTGAAGGCAATAGCAAGAGTCTCTTGGCGGAGACAAAAGGAAATTGTTTAACTACAATGATAAGGGTTGAGGAAACAGAAGAACACCTGTGATTTTTTTCAACCCTTCAACTTTCATTCCAAAATAGGTTCTTATGATTCCGGGACCCGTGCCACTTTGATTTTTCTTTCTCGGTAATTAAAACGTATTTTACAGTATATATAGTTGCACGTAAGAAGATACATAATATGTATTTTGTAATTTAAAATTTAAAAATACAGTATGATATTTAATTACAAAGTACTAATTTTATTTCACCACTTTCAGCCCAACAAATGAAATTCAATCAATTTGCTCCCTGGGTCTTGGTCATCAATACTGCGTCTTATTCTTTGTCTTGCAGTCAAGTCTTGGTCCTACATTTCGTAGTTTTGATGGTCTTTCATGCTATACAAGAGCCAAGAATGCTCGCCTCATCGGTACAAATGAAGACCAAGTGTGATTTTGATTATGGTCTTTCATACTATACGGAAAGCAAGAAAATATGCTCATCCCTACTTGGTGATCACCAAAACAAGGCCAAGAGCAAGATTACTATGCAATTCGTCTTGCATACCCAATCTTTATCTTGTTCTTGTATCGATGCCCTTGGGCTTGGTGAAATAAAATGAAATATTCAGTTTAAGGTCCCTCGATTCTGCACCGAGGCTAAGGGATACGGTGACCATGAGAAATGAATGGAATGGTGGAATGAAGAAAGTGGGAGGAAACAGAACCCCGAGAAAAACCACTACACGGCGTTTCTCCACCGTAAAGCCTACTTAGCACAAACTGGGATCGAACCATGGACACCATGCACCAGAGATGAATTCTCTACCACTGAGCCACCGCAGCCCTGCTTGGGCTTGGTCGTCCATATCCAATCTTTCTTTTAGCTTGCTTAAACAACTTCTAGTTTTGTTCTAAATCCAGACTCCATATTGGCGTAGATATTAATATTACAGTGGATTGGTAAAATCAATCTTCCACATTTACAAATTAAAGTACACACAAGTATAAAAATAAGCATTTACCATAAAAAACACTAGCTGCAAGTGTTCAAAATAGATTTATGGCTTCTATAAAATCAATTGAAAATTGCTATTTTTAATTAGGTAGCTAGTGAAAAACAGCAGCTTTCGACTCCAGCCGAGTTTAAGCTCAACCTAAACTCAGTTGACCAAAGTGAGCTGACCCGACCCGATAACCCGACCCAATAACCCGACCCGAGCTGACCCGATTGACCCGACCCGATAACCAGACCCGAATAACCCGACCCGAGCTGACCCGATTGACCCGAACCGAGCTGACCCGACTGACCCGACCCGAGTAGCCTGACCCAACAACCCGACCCGACTGATCCGACCCGACCCGTTTGAGAGCACTACTCCACTCTGATCAAAATCTCAATTGTCTATCTAAAAAGAATCATGAAGATACAATCATCATAAAATAAAGTATGACTAAAAATATGAAACAAATTCCCGTAACTTTTCTACTGTACTTTCTAACTAACTAACTAACTCTATGGCCTATGGAACCCGGAGGTTCAGTGCCGCGTTCACAAAAGCTCTCCACTGACTTCTATCCTTAGCTAATTGCATCCAGTTTCTACTTTGTATTCCTATCTCTGCGAGATCCATCTTAATATTATCCTCCCATCTGCGCCTAGGTCTTCCTAATGGTCGTTTTCCTATGGGTCTACCAGTCAAGACTTTGAAAGCGTTTCTACTTTCTTCCATTCTAGCTACATGACCTGCCCACCTAAGCCTCCTAGACTTGACGACCCTAACAATGTTGGGTAAACCGTATAAAATATGTAGTTCCTCGTTATGAAGCTTCCGCCATTCCCCATTCTCGTTCCTCTTGGGTCCGAATATTCTTCTCAGGATCCTGTTCTCAAATACTTTCAGTCTATGTTCTTCCCTCAGAGTAAGCGACCATGTTTCGCAACCATACAGAACAACAGGCATGATTATCGTTTTATATATTTTAAGCTTCAAATTCCTCGACAGAACTCGCGACGACAAGAGATTTTGAACCGAATAGTAACACGAATTCCCTGCTTTTAGTCGACATTTAATTTCTACTGTACTTTCACAGAAATATATTAGGTGAAGTCAGCAGGGGCCACATATTTTTTCTAGCCCCGGGCCTCGAGAGGGTTAATCCAGCCCTGGTTGTAAGTAACATTATTTTCGCGCCAACTTCACACACGATAGTCCACACACAATGCTTACAGCTCATACCACATTGCACCTACTCCCCATTCGTAAGCATTTTTTCCCCCGCATACTGTATCTTATGTTTTTGTCGATGCAAAAGGTGTGTGACTTGTTACAAGTCCGAAAAACAGCACCGTACGCCACTGGAGGAGAAACACACTTAATGCTTTCAGGATATAAGATTGTGTGCTTAAACCCCTTTCGTAATAAAATTCTGCCTACGCCACTGAAGAATTAATACATCCTCTTCGATAAAAAAAAAAAAGAAAGAAAAACATTGTAACTCTTGCCTACTTCAAATCTATTCACCTTCCTCTGCTCATGATCAATCAGCTCGGTGGTGAATGAATTAACCGAATAATTAGTTAAGCTAATGATTTGTGCCGTCGCTGAAAGTCACATTGCAACACGTGGCTTGCATTTGCAACTTTATTCATCAACCACTCTATTTACTGTCTCTTTTCTGTACAGAAGGTATATATATCTGACGCAAGTAGTTGTTGATGCTGTCTTTTATAAATGTGCATGCAAACACGTGTTACCAACACTTACACACACTCACATCAAAAGCGGAGAAATAAATAAATGGACATAAAAGTTAGACAACAATATGTATATATATACTCGTACATAACATGTTCTCTTGTGATTGATGTATCATAGGCGTAACATATGCACGTGACGTTACAGTCGCTCTTTCATCAGGGAAAACGTTTCACCTGTCATTTGCTAGAGGAAGATATTATTCCATCCTCCATTTCAGTATGCAACGTTAATGTAGCTGAGACCTCAAGGCCAGCGGGAAGCTGCTGTTTTTGTCTCTCTGAGCGGAAGTACCAAAACAAATAAGACAAAACTGGCCTTCCATTGAAATTGAAAGAAGAAAATAAAAAGTTACCTAACATTCGCATCACAAAACATTCAACTGTATAATGTTTACTAACGACGAACATGTTACGTCATGTCACATCATTCATTGCTAGAATTGAAGAAAATTTGCCTTTTGATTTGTGTTTTCGATTTGGCGACAGGGAAGTCATCTTATGATAAATTGCTGCCTTTTTATTCACAAGTTGTACCTCAATTTACATCCATACCTTCTAGATGCCTCTCATCAGACGGTTCCTTAGCCAATATTCCAATCAATTTCTCTACCTCTTTCTAATTATATTTAAAATGGTTCTTTCCTCTTCTTCTATTTCTAACACCTCATTCTTTTACCGTTTGATCCATCTAATTCTCTCAATTCTTCTCTACACCCACATTTGAAAATCTCCTGTCTTTCTTTTTATCTGTTTTGCAATAATATCGATATTTCTGTTACACAGAGTACAAAACTTCACACGAACCATTTTATGAGTCGTGTCCTAAATTCTTTATTCAAAGATCAACAAAACAGACTTTTCGTTCTGCCAAAGACTTGTTTTGCTATTTCTATTCATGTTTTCATATCACGTTCGCACTTCATGTCATCACTTATAATAGTACTTTTTTTTTAAAAAAAAAACTAGTCACATATTCAATTTTTCACCCTTCTTACTTCTATATCTGTTTCGTTCCAATCACCATAGATTTTGTCTTTCTAACATTTCTATTCATCCCATATTCTTCACAGTCTTTCTCCAAGTTTTCTAAAATTTCGTATTAATTTTCTTTTCAGATTTCGCAACAAGTGAAGTATCACCTTTTACACCTAATCATTCTACTTCCTACCGAAATAGTGTCTTTACTATGTAGACTCTTCTTCAATATCTCTTCCAAATAGATATTTAATAACGTCGGCAAGAAACATTCCTGTCAAACTTTCCTTCCTATTCTACTCTATAATTTCTTTCCCCATTCTAACGCATTATATACATATAAGTTTCTTATGATTCTTAAATCTTTCCGTTCCAACCCAACTTTCTTTAGGACCCATAATTCCCAATTCACCCTGGGGCCGCCGTGGTTCAGTGGTAGAGCGTTCACCTCTGGTGCGTGGTGTCCTTGGTGATAACCCAATTCATGCCAAGTGAACTTTGTAGTGGATAAAACACCGTGTGCGTGGATTTTCTCCAGGTTCTCCCGTGTCCTTCCACTTTTTTTATTCCATTTTATTCATTTCTCATCATCATAGTAACTTTCAACTTAGCCGGCATAACCGTGGAACGTAAAACTTATATGTTTTATTTCATTTCATTTTCCCAGTTCACATGGTCAAAAGCCTTTTCTAGGTCATTAAAAACAACATAGATCTCTTTCTCCTTTTCAATAAACAGTTCATCGATTATTTTAAGTAAGTCAATCGCATCTCTTGTGCCCTTACCTTTCCTAAACTCGAACTGTTCCTCCTTAACTTCTTCATTTGTTCTTCTGTTTATCCTTTTATTCAATATTCGAAGCATAATTTTGCTTGTCTGTGATATGAGACATATACTTCTTTTGTCTTCACATCTCTCTGGGTTCGATTTCTTAGCAGTGACGACCCTACAGAGAGATGCAATCCTCCACAGCGGTGTGTATTGTAAGATAGGTCAAGTAAAATAAAACTATAATTTTCGGTATACAAAAAAAGAAGACAAAGAAAAAAGAAAAAGAAAAAATATGCTGCCTCTCCAAATTTTCTCTGTCACTCCACTTACCTCCCTTCTCCAATATATTAAGCTAGTGTCGTTACTGTGTCTTAGTCAACGATATCATTACAATTTTCAGGAAATATTTTGGCCACTCTCCCGCTGCATATACAGTATTCAATTGGAGAGTCGAAGTATTCTTTCTTGCCTTGTTTCCCATATTTTTAACTAGCAAAAAATATCAGTTTTTCGCACGGGCAGAATACGTTTCATTTTGGACATAGAAAGAAATGGAGGCTAAGCTTTGATTTAAACAGTATCGGAAGTGTTACTGTTCGTCTTAGCGACCCTGAAAACTATGTAATTGACACTAATATCGGTCATTTTCGATCATTTATATATATATATATATATATATATATATATATATATATATATATCCCCTCCTCCCCCAAGTTGCGGGACTGAGTTTGAGTTTAAACAGCATCGGAAATATCACTGTTCAAAGCAACAACTCCGAAAACTGTGTATTCGACACTAATATTGGTCATTTTCGGTGCCTCTCCCCTCCCCTAAGTATCACCGTCAAAGTGAAATGATACAAGCCATCCCAGGCCCAAACCTAATCTATGTTGAAAAATTGATGGAGATCGATTGGATGGTTTAAGAGACACGAAGTCACAAACATAATGACTTTCAGTTTTACTGTATATATTAGATGAATTGGATTGATGCAGTAGCGTAGCCAGGATGTGTGTTTGGGGGGGGGGGGCAAGTGTTGTTATAGGCACATATAGAAAAATTACAAACAAAAAAATATATAAACATAAAAATATATAAAAAATTACAAACATCAAAGTACTAAAGTACATTGTCGGATCTCTTTGGGGGGGGGGCGGCCCCTCCGGGCCCCCCTTCCCTACGCCACTGGATTGATGTATCATCTATGCTCTAGTCACATATCAAACTTCCCTAAATATTATTCACCTCACTACATTTTAAAATTATATTCTACTCCTAAATCCTATTTTGTACGCTTAGTCTGTAGTTAATGTAGCAAACAAAAGGGTTAAGCGAGTGATTGGCTCTTTGATAAAGTGAACTCAAACATCGAGAATATGAGTGGATTAAAAGTAACATCATATTAGGAAAAGGTGCTTTAAAAAAAATACTCCAGAGTCCTCTTAAAATTTGGTCCCCACTAAATATCAACCTTAGGGAGAATTTCCCCCAAATTTAGTGGGAAAATATCAAAGTTGGCTACGCTGATTAACTCTGAGCGGCCTTGTCCATATGTTAGTAGCATATGAATAAAAGGCTGGTTTACATATTTTCCGGCAACAATATCATATTTGGTGTTCTAGCTAAGTCTCAACTTTAGGAAAACTTGTTTCAGGGACGGGTATGAGAATGTTGAGGTAGGTCTTTCCTTTACTAGAATATTTTTATAAAGATTCATACAATATATAAGACCGTGGATGAAAAAAGAAAATACTAAATGGCTTTTGTGTATTATTAGACCTGTAAATGAATAGTGGAAGCTATTTTTTGTTTGTTTGTTTCTTTTGTACGACCATTGTTGACTAAAACTGAGTTAATTTGAATGGCTAAGTTTTTTTTTTGTTTGTTTGTTTGTTTGTTTTGTTCGGCTGTATTGATTATAAAATGGGAGTTAATATTAGTGACTGAAAAAAGGGGGGAATCTATTTGAGGGCTATTGTTTAAATTAGCAAATAAAGGAAGAGACTTGATTATTGATCTTATAGATTGCATGTTACTACCAATCAGTGGCGGTTGTTCTCTTAGATTGAATATTTGTGCAACCGCCTACTTTTTAACCTCAAAAAGTGGTTTTAAAATTTTATAGTAGTATTTTAAAAATAAATAAATATTTGCTTTTCATTGCAAAGTAACAACGGTTCATCTCTCAAAAATTCATATAAAAAACTACGTAGAAGGTTACATCCATAATTGCATGAGTGTTATAACTATTGTATATCCGGAAACATTGAACATGTGACAGAAAGTTTCTATTTTTTAACACAAAAAAGGACATCTATACCTTAACCGCTCCTTTCTTCTCGTAGAGCAAGTTCTTGTAATTTTACTTGACAATTACGAGCACTCTATTTCCATAGTAGTTACTCCACTTGGCAGCATTTAACTTTTTTCTTAACCCTTTCACGCAAGTGACTTAAGAGTGGGAAGAAAGTGAAATATGAATGGTTGACAAAACAAAGAAATAAATATGAATTTGGTGGTAGTGCATGAAATCGAATTCGAGTTACTTTCACAAGGAGAGAAAAATTCATGTTTAAAATAGCGAAGTGTCATTACGTCTCGTACTTCCTTCCATCTACGTCTTCACATATAATTTTAACCGTGTTTGGTTCCAACAGGATGTAGCGCCGCTAAATTTTAACCGTGTTTGGTTCCAACAGGATGTAGCGCCGCTAAATTTTAACCGTGTTTGGTTCCAACAGGATTTAGCGCCGCTAAATTTTAACCGTGTAGCGCCGCTACACTATGGACGAAATTTTTGACAATAATTACATAAAACTTCTCCACAACGATGGATTGGAAGACGAGGTGTGATCGAATGACCTGCTAGGTTTCCCTATCTATCACTCCTGGATTATCTTCTATAGGGGCACATTAAGGACAAGGTAAGAAGGTATATCACACCCAATGACTTACGGTATCGCATTGTGAAAGAAATGAGAAAATTTTCTCATGATTCGCTACCACGTGCTCTTTTACCACCGGAGGGCCTATTGTCAGATAATCGACGCATTTTGTAAATAAATGTCATATTTTCTTGTTCATGCCCTCTGTAATATGTTCTCAATAATAATTTTCAATTCTTTCCGTAGGTGTCAAAAGTAGCACACTCTATCTCGTAAAGAACTAGTGATTGGTCAAAAATGAGTCCAGACTCTCGTATCAAAAATATTCAAGCCAATATTGATGTGTCACACGTATCCTCTCCATTTAAAGGATATTCTGTAGTATCGAATATTGTAAAATCAAATATAGCTGTTACGATGTCTACACCTCTATTCAACGCAGTTTTTGCACTAACACCTACCAGCAACATTTGCTTTTCCTGTATCTGCTCGTCTTGTTATTCATGGCCTGTTCCGATACTTTTGTCTTCTATATACAAATGTCAAACATAGTACACACCTATTTTATTTTTAAAAAATGGTGATAGGTAAAACAAATGAGTTCAGATTCTCGTTTATAGGAAAATTCAAGCCGAAACTGATGTGTCAAATATATTCTTTCCACTTAAAAAAGAGATATTCAATAAGGCGGAATCCAAGATAGCTTCCATGATGCCCACACCCTCATTCAATGTAGTTTTTGCACCAATATACACTTGTAACCTTTTCCTTTCTTTGTTCACGTATCTCGCTATTAATGACCTGACGAGACACTTTTGTCTACTAGATACAAATGTCAAACGTAGCACACCGTATCTCGTGAATGAATGAGGATATATCAGAAATGAACTCACATTCTCGTTTCTGGGAAGGTTCTAGTCTAAATTGATGTATCAAACATAACTCTTTCCATTTAAAAATATTGCGTGATACTCAATATGCGTGGTGGAATCCAAGGTATCTACCATGAGCTCCACACCCTCATTCAATGCAGTTTTCACATGAATATCCACTTGTAAAGTTTGTTTTTTCTTTCGTCTACGCTGGTAGAGCGTTCACCTCTGGTGCTTGGGGTCCCGGGTTCGATCCCAGCCCCCGCCAAGTGAACTTTGTGGTGGACAAACACCGTGTGCGTGGGTTTCCTCGGGGTTCTCCCGTTTCCTCCCACTTTCTTCATTTCATTCATTACTCATCATCACCGTCTCCTTTAGCCTCACCGGCGGGAGCTCATGTGGTTCGGATTCCACGTTAATCAGTAGGTCCACGTCTCATATAGCCTCGTGCTGAACGGGACGCTAAAAACTAAAATCAAATCAAATCAAATCCTTTAGCCTCACCGGCATAACCGTGGGACGTAAAATTCAAAGATTTCATTTCATTTCTTTCGTCTACGCGTATTACACTGATCTGCAAATTTTCAACTTTTTTCTGTTCTTCTGAAATAAAATGGTGTATCCGAATCGACTTTTTCTGTAGATTACGAAAATAACCTTCAAAGTTGTGTATCACATCATTTTTTTTTTTTTTTTTTTTTACAAATCACGAAAATATCAAAATTGAAAAAAAGAAACGAATTTTTTAACCTGTAGACGCTTGCCAGGGAATTCCTATCTTGACGTTGTCATCCCTGGCGCCTCTTCTAATTGTCACAGAGACATGATCGACACCTTGTTGGAAAGGTAATAGAACAGAGAATCCAACGAGATATGTTCGGTAACCCTGACTCCCGTTCGTAGAAGGAAGAAGAAAGCAGAAAAAGTTGTAAAATATGTTATTTTTTTTTTTAATCCGGCCATTCTGGCAACACTGTTAGTAATCCTACGCTGGTAAAAAAAAAAAATCATATGAGTGTCTCACATAGTCATACCAACCGTATAAAAAATGATGTGATCGACTTGTTGGAAAGTTTAAATGGAATTAATGTGTAAAGAGAAACAAATATCAGTGCCCTTGCCCCTTACCCAATTTACCTAAAGACGCAGCAGAATTGTTAGGATCGCAACTTCATGAAAACAAATTATGAGGTCCGAATACGAGATTCTCCTGGTACAGACACCGAGAGGCAGAATTAGTTCCGCTTTTTGCAGAGGAAAATGGTTTGGTATATTGTCGAGACATTCCGGCAGTCATGAATTTCTACATCAATTGCAATTCAGGAGAATGGAGGTTGTTCATAGATTCCAGTAAATCCAGCTTAAAAGGTGTTTTATTACACAACACTAACGTCCATTCGTTCATTCCAATAGCACATTCAGTGACTATGAAAGAGACACGCGAAAGCCTTCCATTTCTGCCGGAAAAGGTGCAGTACAAGCGTTATGAGTGGTGTGTGTGGAGGGATTTCAAAGTCATTGGAATATTGCTAGGCCAACAAACAGGCTACACAAAATATCCTTGCTTTTTGTGTGAGTGGGACTCCAAAGCAAGAACTGAACATTGGGTTCGAAAGCAGTGGCCATTCAGAAGTACTTTCATACCAGGCAAAAAGAACATTGTTTCACTTCCATTGGTTGATCCCTCTAAAATACTGTTACCACCGTTACATATAAAACTAGGTTTAATGAAACAATTCGTGACAGCTTTAAGCAGAGATAGTAAATGATTTCACTACCTTGCCAGTAAATTTCTATCTATCACGTCAGAAAAAATCAAAGCTGGAATTTTTACAGGCCCAGAAATCCGAACATTGATGGCGGACAAAACATTTGAGGAAAGTATGAGTGAGATAGAATTACAAGCATGAGCTGCGTTCAGAAATGTGAAACAAAACTTTTTGGGGGACAAGAAGGCTGCTAATTACAGCGTTTTAATCGACGAGATGTTAGAATCTTTTAAACTGCTTGGCTGCAACATGAGCGTCAAAGTTCACTTTCTTCATGCTCGTCTCAATTACTTTCCTGACAATCTTGGTGATTTTACGGAAGAACATGGAGAGCGTTTCCACCAGGACATTAAAGTGGTGGAAAAGAGATAACAAGGAAGGTGGACTGTCCATATGATGGCCGACTATTGCTGGATGTAAAAAAGAGACTGTACGGAAGAACACCAACGAAAATAAAAAAAGAGCAAGTTTCAAAGGAAGCCTGGTGACGAATGTTAGGTATGTATGTTTTAAACTATGCATTTATGTTTATCTTTATTTCCTCTTTCTTCTTATCGTTCTTCTATGACTATTAGACTATGGGTGCGAAGCATACCTCGTGAATGGGAGTGAGGGAGACGCCAGGGTTGCCAATGTGAATGCACAAATCACGAATGCACAATCTTATAAATTTTATACAGGTGATTGCACTTCGTTTTGTTTCTCCCTTCCTATTGTAGCTACGGCTTTCATTTTCTATTTGGTCTAGGAATTAATTCGTGCGGTTGGTACGCACACATTGAAGCTGTAGTACAAACACAAAATACATAAATACCTTAAGAAAAATATTGTCCATCGCTAGCCACCACTTTCGCCCATCTGTCAGGCAATGTACGGATTCCGTGGCGAAAGAAGTCCTCATCCTTGGAAGCGATCCAGTCAGAGACCCATGTTTCGATATCTTCTGAAGAAGTAAACCGCTGTCCAATCAAATCGTTGTTCATGCAATCGAACAAGTAGTAGTCCGAAGGAGCAACGTCTGGTGAATACGGCGGGTGGGGTAAAACTTCCCATCCGACATTTTCTAAATAGGTTTTGACCGGTTTTGCGACATGTGGGCGAGCGTTATCATGTTGAACAATAAGTTTATCATGTCTGTTCTCCCATTCTGGTCGTGTTCTGGCCAGAGCTTGCTTCAAACGCATTAATTGTCGTCGATAATGTTCTCCATTCATAGTTTCACCCGGTTGCAGCAGCTCATAGTACACCACACCTTTCATATCCCACCATATGCACAGCATAACCTTTGCACAGTGATTATCTCGTTTTGGTTGTGATGGACCTGGTTCACCTGGTTTCACCCAGGCCTTTTTTTCGTTTAGGGTTCTCGTAATGGATCCACTTCTCATCACCCGTAATAATTCGATGCAGAAACCCCTTTCTGCTCTGTCGTTGAAGCAGCAATTCGCAAATGGTTTTTCGTCTTTCAACGTCTCTGTCTTTCAATTCATGTGGAACCCAATGTGACATCTTTTGAATCATTCTCATGGCTTTCAAGCGTGTGGAGACTGTTGTTTGATCAACGCCTAATGCTGCTGCAAGTTGTTCCTGCGTTTGACACGAATCCTGCACGAGCAATGCTGTCAATTCTTCGTCTTGAAATTTTTTTGGCTGTCCAGCTCGCTCTTGGTCTGCCAAGCCGAAATCACCACTTCTAAACCGTGCAAACCACTTCTGACACGTTCGCTCAGCTAGAGCATGGTCACCATACACTTCCACCAAAATACGATGACTTTCAGTCGCACTTTTCTGCATGTTAAAGTAATGCAGCAGGACATCCCGCAAAAACACTTTATCAGGCACAAATTGCGCCATGTTCACTTAACTACAAACTGGTGTTGTTGACGCTTTAATCCACTGCCCTATACTACGAACGATACGCGATGACAGGGGTTTGCAACACATGTGTGGATACACGGAACTGTGGGACGCTCCGTTCGTTGCGCCATCTCTTGTCCACCCGCACGAATTAATTCCTAGACCAAATATATGATTGGTATTACTATGTAAGGCACTTGTATTAATTTTTTTGATCAGCGCGCGATTATTAACAGTGTTGTCAGCGGACCGGAAATTCATTTTTCTTTTTTTTTTACAAATATTTCGAATTTCTTCTTTTTCTACAAATGGGGACTCAAGGGTACCAAACATACCTCGTTGGTTTCCTGCTCTATTACCTTTCTAACAAGGTGTCGATCATGTCTCTGTGACAATTTGGAGGAGCCATGGGTAACAACGTGAATGTTTACGAACCAAAAAATTTTCTAAACGGTGGTTGCACTTTGATTTTTTTCCTCGCTTCCTATTGCAGCTACGGCTTTCATTTTTCTATATGGTTGATATGAATATGTAAAGAACTCGTATTAACTTTTTTTTTGTTACGAACGTAGAATAACTAACAGTGTTGCCAGCGTGGCCGGAAGTTCAAAAAATGACATTTTTTACAAATATTTTGAATTTCTTCTTCTTCTTCTTCTTCTCCTACGAATGGGAGCTCAAATGCACCAAGCATATAGCTCGTTGCATTACTTATTCTATTAGCTTTCCAACAAGGGGTCGTTCATGTCTCTGCAACGATTAGGAGAGGCACCAGGAATGATAACGTCAAGATATGAATTCCCTGGCAGGCGTCTACAGTTTTTTGTTTTTACATTTTCATGATTTGTGAAAAAAAAAAGAACTGACGTGATACACAATTTTGAAGGTCATTTTCGTAATCTGCAAAAAAAATCGATTCCGATACACCTCTTCACTTGAAAACAACAAAACCCTGCATATCAGTGTTATTAATACGGGACTGTTGCAATACTTTTTTACTAATCTTCTATACAGATTAATATGTATGTTCTAACAACACAAATAAATCAAGTACTGTCCACAGAATATTTTTCATCTAATAAGCATTTTTGTACTTTGATCTCAGGTTTTCCAGACGTGGGGCATTTCTTCACCAGGGCCATTTTGACCGAGACCCTTCTGATGCGGATCTGTTGTGACTCAGGTCCTTAAGACCAAGGTCATTTTGTTGGGAGGTTCTTTTGAGGCGATGTCGTTTTGACTCGGGCCTTTCTGGTCTCGACCTTTTGTCTGGGTCCTTCTGACGTGACACTGAAATAAATCACTTCCAGTTATAACGTTAATCGCTATACGGTAAAAAAAAAGCGGTAATAGATAGCGAGAAGCAATTTTCTGTATTCAATTAAGCGAACCAAGCGCACATGTCTTTGATGGCCACATTCCCGGGTTCATTCTCAATGAGGCACAGAATTTCTGGAAGGAGATCAAGAACCTTGCTTGAATGGAGAGGCAGTGAACTTCTCGATCTAGAAAGTTAGAAATAACGAATGACAGAATCCAATGTACAGACCAGACACTATCCAATTTGAAGTCGTTCGGCCGATCATAATCCGTCATGGACTGAAATACTATCAAGACGTTTACGTGTTACGAGGTACATAAATTGAATTGTTTTCCTAACTATGCCTTGAGAGCTAAATTTGTCCGGAAATAAATATTTTTCATTGTGACTTCATTCAGTCGTTTCCTGTTCGTCTATTGCGATAATACTGATAACTATTCTAGTGAATTCCTATTTTAAACATTTCTTTCTTGTGTATTCCCAAGAAGAAAGAATGGAAGTACAAAATTGTAACGGAAATTAATGATAACAGATGGTACGAATAATAATAATAATAATAATAAATAGAATGCTATTTATAATCACGGTAAGGTACTTTCATTGATGTAACATAAAAATAACTCAGGAAAGAAAAGTTAGTACTTTTTTCGTGGGTTTTCAAAAACTATACACAGTGGCGTATTTACGATTTTGTTTCGGGGAGGGCTTTCCTAACTTCCGGGGGGTCTTTGCCTGAAAATGTGAAAATTCTGCAAGATATATCATATACTTTACTATAGTAAGTAAGATTTCGGGGGGGGGGCTTAAGCCCGGAAGCCCCCCTAAATACGCCACTGACTATACATCTAGTTAAAGGTTACCAAAGATGGGATATTACCAGTGGCAATTCTTGAGGGAAGTCATATGGTTTAAAAAAATTCTTACCCATTTAAACTAAAAGAAGAAAATTTACCTAACGACTAATTGTTATATACAAGATTTACTCCATTAAGTAAGTTTTCTTTCGTTAATTTGAAGAGATAAAAGTTTAATTTTGTGGCCCTGCGTACACTGAGAGAAAAAAATGTGTTACATTTGCAAATCCTGTAGCTTTTGGACTTAACGTACAGCAAACGTGTAACTGAAAACGCATGTTTTATAATACTTTCTGTTGGGGATGCACACGAGACGAGTCGAGACAGCATTTTCCTGACAAAATTCGAGTCGAGACACGGCTCTTCCAAAAGGAAAATATATATTTTTCGAGTCGAGACATCACTTTTACAGCACATTTCGAGTCGAGACAGCCATAAATCTTGTCTCGTGCGCATCCCTACTTTCTGTATAAGTGTTCTATCTATACGTACTTTCCGTATGAAACAATAAAGGCGGTCAGGATCTCACATACAAATGGACGTATGTAACATATAGGTGACGAATGTAACATAAGTATATGCATGTGATATACGGAAAACTGTTAGATGTCAGACATCCTCCAATGGCATGATGTAACATCTAAGGGCAGTGCCTATGTAGCATACGGATAACGTATGCTCCATACTGATTTCTGTAGTAAGCAAGAGGATTCCGTATATTTGTAAAATATATCACTGTCCGGAGAACGGATTTTTCTCAGTGTAGAGGAGCGGTCGCGGGTTCGATTCCGCGAGGAGGACCGGTGAGGACAATGGGTCAAACAATTAAAAGCCTTTTGAGGTCAGCCATCCTGAAGGAGGTTTTTCTGGGTTTTACTCATTCACACCAGACAAATGCCGGGATTGTATCTAACATGCAGGTCCCAGGCCACTTCCCTTTCCTCGGGTAATATAGTCGCCGAGGGACGTCATTTCTTATACGTCACGGACTAACATGACCATAGATTTCAAATGACCCAGAAATCTAATTCGTAATGCTAACCCTAATGTTTAATTTTTATCAATGTGGCTTCCCCCAAAGTAACAACTAAATATTTTTTTTCCTACCAACTATTAGGAGCGACCACAAGACAATTATGACGCAACATGCGTCACTGAAATTTCATCAGGGTGGTGGGAGGGCATAGTTTTAACTATTATTCGGAAACTAAGAGCTGCATATAAAGTTAATCTATAGTTACTGTATATATAAAATAATTGTGTCAACAGATTTGCATATAGATTGACCTAGAGTCACTAAATTTAGAAGTCATATAGATCTTCGCTACATTTAATTCAGCATGAAACCCTTTTCTATATTTTCGGTTCGGGAGTTAAAAACGTATGCAAAAATCATATGCACCTTTCTGGTGATTATTCTATGCAACCCCATTTATGTTTGGTTGTGTCGGGTTACATAACAGCACAGAATAAATACTGCATACAGTAAAAATATTTCCCCCTCTCTTTTACGATGTCCAGGATTAGGACTCAACAATGATGGGTGCTTACAGCTAGTAATATTAATTATATATATATATATATATATATATCTATATATATACAAGAATAATACTTTCAAGCGTGGTCCTGAGTTCGACTTCCGCTAGTGACACTTCGCCTCAGATACAAATCCGAATTTTTTAAACAGCATTTCTCGTCTCATATACCTTCAGTATACTGGAAAGGGACATACAAACTCAAACATCAACAATAAAATAACAATTCTGAATCAAGGGCATGCTCATGGCGAGGGAGTGTTTGAGTAACAGTCATTGAATAAGTTATATAAATAGCAATGAGTTTCTCTGTGGCGGACAAGCAATTGCCCTTCATTCCTTTCAGCAAACCTTGTTACTGCATCAACTTAAAGTTTAATAACTTAATATATAGTTAGAAATGAACGATTGACACGTTTGTTCCACGTATTTTCCTCTAATTCATCTTGCTTTTTTTTCTTTTCTTTTTTTTTTTTTTTAATTTCACTAAGTCCTGTTTATGTGCTGAACGCTAAAAGATTACAGGAAGAACGCTCTCACACGAGCCACATTTTCCGGCGTTATTACGGTTAGAGTCGTCCAGGCGATTTTTTTTCTTTCAGTTCAGAGCCTGTTACCGCGGGCGTCTCTGGCGGGGGGAGGGGACGAGGGGGACGCGTCCCCCCAATATTTTGAAGTACGAAATTTTCAACATTTTATTCTAATTTAATTTATTTACTAACGACAGAATAACATATAAATAATAATAATTATATTTATTTGGAATATAATATTCAGGCTATGAAACTATTATAACAGAGTTCTTGATATATATATATATCTTGATACACTGTACCTCAGGGGGTCCGTGATGGTAAGCAGAAAGATAACAAATGAAATCGAAGATAATAAACAGGTTGGGCTAGGTAGTACCATTTAAATTACTTTCTTTGATGTCCCCCCGAAATTTTACATGCCAGAGACGCCAGTGCCTGTTACTTTAAAGTTTGAAATCCAAACGTGAATAGTTTCTCTATCCGGACAGAATCATGTCAGCCAAGTTCGAACCGAATGCGAAATGCTTGCTGAGTAGTAATCACACAACCACCAATACGAATATACTTCTCCACAACAAACGCACGATCCTCACCGCGCCACGCCATTGTCACAATGAATGACACGTATACCGCTATCGATCAATATCCCCACCGCCGCCGTATCTCCACAACTCATACAGCACTCTCTCCAAATACGGGAGGTCTTTTTGCCCGCCCCTGTATATTTAAGTATTCTTCGTCTAGACGTTGGGGGTAATAAAAAAAAATAATGCATTGATGCTATAGAATGTGAAGAAAATAAGTCTTAAAAATAATAATAAAAAAGACACCATCAAAAGTCATGACGTGTTCCTCATTATCATTAATCTTGTCTTTTTGGATTTCTTACCCAAGTGTTCACAAAAAATTGGCTAATTGGACGGAATAATGTTACATTAAGACCATCATATAAGAAAAGTTGTAACTCATCCTCCAGACTTCCAAGTTATGCTTTGCATAAAAGTATCAGAAATCTTATGAGAGAAGTATGTTAGTTCGTCCGTCCATCTGTACAATGATACCAGATCATAAACGGAAATGAGTAAGAAATTACTTCTCGACATGTACTCAGCGTCTCAAGAATAAGTTACATTTCCGATGTCCGTGAACCTGGTCCCACTCATACCCGCATTAGTTTTAAAACATACATATGCCAAAAATTAGTGTCGGCGATCTGTAATCTTAAATAAATATGCTGTTACACAAACGAAAAAAAAAAAAAACAATAAATATTCTGGGTGGAGCTAGGTTCACGCTAGCTCCACCCACTCAGCCGATTGAGATGAAGCTGACATGAAACCGCACAGAAAGAAAATTAGTGCTATTTAATTCATCATAAAAATGAGGGATCGATTATTTTCTTTCATGAAGCCGCCATTATTTTCTAATATATTTTGGCCCTTTGATAATACCACTAATTTTCTTTCAATGTGGTTATCATCAGCACTAATTTAACACTAACTTTGTGAATGGATTTCATCTCAATTGGTTGAGAACGTGCCCCTACCAAGAATATATTCAAGAATCTTTAATGGCTCCATCATCAAAGAAAACAATCGATCCGTCATTTTTATGACGAGACAAATACCACTAATTTCCTTTTTATGAAGTTTCGACAGCATTAATTTAACACTAGCTTTGTGTATGGGTTTCATCTGAATCGGTTTAGTGGGTGGGGCTAGCGTGAATCTAGCTCGACTAAGAATGTTTTTTGTTTGTTGACGTTTGTATAACAGCACATTTTTTAAATATTATAGATCAACACTAATTGGGCACTAACTTTTAACATAGGTTTTAAAATTAGTGCCAGTGTGGGTGGGGCAAGGTTCACGTTTAATAATGCAGTAATAATTTTCTAAACTACGCCAAAAATTAGTGCTAAATTAGTGCTGACGATACCACATAGTAAGAAAATTAGTGTTATTTATCTCATCATTAAAATGAGGGATCGATTGTTTTCTTTGATGATGGCACCATTAAAGATTCTCGAATACATTTTGCCCTTCTGATAATAGCACTAATTTTCATTCAATGTGGTATCGTCAGCACTAATTTAACACTAACTTTGTGTTGGTTGAGGGGGGTGGAGACAGCATGACTCTAGGCCCACACAGAATCTTTTTTTTTTTTTTTTTTTTTGACGTTTGTGTAACAACACGATTTTTTAAACATTATAAGTCCTCAGTACTAATTGGGTACTAATTTCTGGCATGTTTTAAAATTAGTGCGAGTATGGGTGGGGCCCGATTCACGGACATCCAATTCTACACTTAACCCTCAACTGAAGCCAAAAGCGGTAGATTTAAGCGCTTTTGGTTTTAATATTAGACTCCATAGACCTTAAAAAAAAATAAAAAAAAAGGCAAAGAGGGAGCGAAAAAAGGTATCTTGATATGGCTTCATAAGTTACAAATAGGTTCTCGTATCTAATCCCTCATTTCTCTACTAAAACTGAAAGTGGAAGATCTATGACTTCCGGTTTCAATATTAGGTTTTGAAATATAGTTTGGAAGTCTACCGTATTTCAGAACTATGAAACTTGCAGTATAATCAGTGTTCGTAGTTTCAGGAAAATTTCCCTAGTCTAGGGAAATTTCGTAGAAATTTAACAAAAAAGAAAAAAAAATATTTTTTTGCGATAAAACGCTAAAATCCAGAGAAAGTCCAGAGCTGCCTGATTGACCAATATAAATGCTTAAATTTTTCTTTGTTCTTCAGAAATAAACCAATACAATACCAATAGCGTGTGTGTTTAACAGGGGCGATGGGTTGTCATACTGCTACTTTTAAGGGCTCCAAAGTTTGGGATGGGTTTTATTTATATATATAAAATAAAGTTTCCTCTTCTGCCCCGATCGCCCCCCCCCCCCTGGATCCGCCCCTGGTGTTTAAAAAGAATGAAGAAAAAAGTAAAAAAAAAAAAAGAAGCAAAAAATAAAATATAAGTAAATTAATCTTATCACGTAACTTCTGTCACAGGAATTGGACACTCAACAAACTAGGGAAAGTTTGATAAGAAAAAGATAAATTTTGTGTCAGTCGAGGGAAATTTCCTTAAGGAAACCTACGAATGGATCTCTTGGAGGCGAGATAGCGTGGTGAGAAATGGCCTATACTGTGGGTTGCTGTTACATGATAGTCTGTACATCCGTCAATTGCACGGAGTTCAAGCCCCTCTAATGATTTGAAGTCCACGTCAGTAGTAACCCGGTGTACAAACTACCGCCAACTATCATCGGTCCACCGTCGTCGACTGGTTGATAGCCGCCGAAGTGAACGAAAAATGACTGCCGACATCGGTCCGCTTTCGGTTCCACGTGGAAAGCCAACGAAGCGGAAGCGAAGCGGCAGCCGTTGTCGTAAAGTTGTTTCTCCGCCAGGCTGTGTTATAGAGACTTTTCGACGATACCGCTGAATGATGGTAAGAGCTCGGTAACGCCTGCTGAGAACTGTTCTGCCATCTGTTGTTTTCATCTGTTTTTTATGTGCTAGAACATAAGAACAACAGGTGGCAGGACTATTGTCAGACGGTTCGTAGGCTTACAGAACTATTTTCGTGACCGATTGCACCAGAAGATGTTACGTTATTCGTTACTTGGCAAAAATGTCAAATATACTGCGTAAAGCTTTGCTCGTTGCAAACAATGAAATCCAATTAAAAATTCTTACTGACAATTACTAGTTACTTCTGATATGCTCGGAAGATAATGTCTCTGGTGTTAAATTAACATACAAATACGCTAAAGCGGTAGTTATTTTGTGTTTTAGCCATACATTGGTATAGAACTTTCAGGGTATAAATACCAATGCAATACGATGTTCGCAAAATTGAGAGTAGAGGATTAAAAGCGGCAGAGAAGAGCCCACTTGGCGGGTTAATAGCGGTACTGGTAGTTTCAAGCCAGCACTGGCGGTTACGAAGCGATCCTGTGGCGGTTTAATGGCGGTACTGGTTGTTTCAAGCCGGCAGTAGCGTTTCAGACGAGGAGAAACGGCGTATGCCGCTTTATTACAGCCATGGCGGTAAAATTGCGGCATTCGTGTAATTTCGTAACGGTACTGCTGCGTTAAGCCGCCATCGGTCTGCCAAATTTTCGACGGCAGACCGATGCGGTTCGTGGTCCGTCCGACTACGTCTTGCACGTGGACCTATTCTTTGTACCCTATCCCGGTGAAAATTAAATGAAATCTTTAAGTTTTACGTTCCACGATTATGCTGGCTATGCTCAAGGAGCCAATGATGATGAGAAATTATTGAAATGGTGGGATGAAGAAAGTAGGAGGAAACAGAAGAATCCCGAAAAAAACCGATACACACGGTTATCCCATCCCAGTCTTGGATAAGACGCAAAACACTAAAACACCAAAATTCAAATTCAGGCTGTAAAACGAACTCAGTTCCTTTTGTATCTATATCAATACATAATTTTATAATGTATCCTTGTAAGTTCAGAGACAATAATTATACAATTATTGAATTTGAAATATTTATGGTATTTTAACTCCTATTTATTTGAATGAAAGTATAACTTTACGTCATAAAGATGTCACTCAAACTTTAAATTTAATTTAATGCATTGAGCATATATATATAGAACCTCCGCTTGATCCTTTGTTATTTCAACAACTCGTATTTAAAATTGTTGTTTTTTTGGTTTTTTGGCATACACAACTAAAGGTTAATGAAGCCAATTTCATGCCAGATTTCCTCGGTTGCAAATGAGCAGTCAAAATGCTTTTTTTTTTTTTTTTTTTTTTTTTTAATGTTAAAACATCGTTTTCACACCTAAGTTCACTTGTTCAAAAATGCCAACAACTGTTAAAAAAGAAAAAAAAAGGCTTTGCTGGGAACTACAAAAGCAGATTATTATCACGTGTTTCATTCAGTTCATTGTGTATAGCGGATGTTGTATTCCGTGTGGGTGGATTATACAAGAAAGGCTTGTATTAGAAAAGCTGTTTTACGATATTCAAGTTTTCAGCTGCACTAGTGAACAAAATAACATATGTTTGACTCACTTTCCATTATAAACCTATAGTGTATGACTGATCTGATACTTTTTTGAAAGCTCAAGCCTTTGCTAACGCTCACGCGCATTTGGTGCGAGCGGTCCCAAGCTCGATTCCCGGTGGGGACATTCGGTCGATGGTGTAACACCTTTTTCAGGTTACCCATCTCTAGTGAGGTTGTTAATGGGTCGGAATGGTACCTAACACACAGGCCCTACGCCTCTTCCTTCCTTCCCCACATCCCTCATACGTGACGGGTTTAACGCCATAGATGGTGGTAATACCCAGAAACATGTATAAGTAAACAAATTGAAAGCAGAAACTCTTATCGCTGATCTATAGGCTAGCGCGGGAGTCTTTAATGCGCCATATCCCAGGTTCGACTCCCACTGATGGAAGAACGTTAAATGGTTTATATCCCACAGTTTTCATCCTGTATAGCAGGTAGTGATGATTTCAGAAGATTTCAACCGGAAGAGATTTCAATACAAACGGAGTAAAAACTAGTACCGTAATTGCGGGCTACTTGGACCCTTAAGGGGCTACTTGGACCCATACCAAAAAAACGTTTAAAGTCCCATATGCACTGCAATAATGAGTGAGTTCAGAGTTAGATCCGTTAGATGGGATCATAATGCAGGCGTACACACATTGAAACTAGTTCTGTGGTAGGCTACGATTGAGCAGCATTGGTGAGAAAGGTCGTTGACGAAAAGAGTGTATTTATTGAGCGCCAAACTTTTATGTGTGGACACTATTTGCAAGGAAGTGGAACCAATGCTAAGTAAACACATAAGTAGTTACATATAGGTTAATGAAACTGACATGGTAAACTTTCTCATATACAATAAGATGTGTGCGTAATTGCATTATACAGTATATGAAGTGTGTACATATGACCTGGAAAACACGGATATTTTGTCCCACATCTTTTGTTATCTTTATCCCACCCCATCCTTTGTTATCTTTATCAATGAAAAATAAAGGTCTGTTGTCACGTGTCACACAAGTAAGGGCTTTTCATTGTTTCCTTAAGGATACCGGTACAAAATGGTACATCAATATAAAAGATTGCCTGCAGGTCGAAAATATGCTGATTTTTCACAACAGCTTGAAGAATGTTTAACAGCAATTCAGTCGGTGAAAATGTCGCGAAAAGAAACAAAAGCTCACTTCAAGATAAGTCATTCCACCATAGAAAGAAGATTAAAGAATAGGTCAAGGCCAGTGTTGGGCAAGTTACTTGTAAAAATGTAACGCGTTACAAGTTACTTTACTTTCTCTTAAAATGTAACGCGTTAGTAACGCGTTACTTGCCCCCAAAAAGTAACTGTTACTTTACTTCGAAAGTAACGCGTTACTAACGCGTTACTTTTAGGTCCGAAATATTAGGAATGTGAAAAAAATTATGATTTCAATTTTCCGTACTACTATTACTACCGGTATTATTATTATTATTATTATTATTATTATTATTATTATTATTATTATTATTATTATTATTATTTTATTTGTTACTTTAATTGATTTTATTTCTAATGTTGATCACCCCTTTTTGTTGAACAGGTAAATTATCAAAGTTTGTGTTTCTGTATCTAATTATTATTATTATTATTATTATTATTATTATTATTATTATTATTATTATTGCACGTTCTGAATCGCTTTATGTAAATGCAAGGACAAATTTTTACTTGATATATGAACATTTTCATATAATGTAACATTGATAAAGTGCCATACTGCGTTACTCGTAGGGATGGACACAAGCGAGTTTTCTTTGACACTCGATTCGACTAGAAACAAACATTTTTGAGCTCGACCTGGGAACTCGACTCGAAAAATTTCCTCCAATCCGACTCGAATTGGGGTCGAGTCTCGAGTCGACTCGAGCCAAATCCGCTGTGTAGTTTCGAGCACATTCTTCAAGTATATTACATAGACAGTATAATTATTATCAATGACACTACTACGACTACAACTTATTATTATTATTATTATTATTATTATTATTATTATTATTATTATTATTATTATTATATTATTATAACAACACTGTATATAAAAAGAAAGATAGTTGGTTTGTATTTGAATACTAAAAAACTAGTTAATTGCCAACCTCGGTAGTCGTGAAGTCTAGGAGTCAAGGACATTGTTTACTCTTAAGAAAAAGTATTGTTTCAAATGTTCGAACGGTAAAATACTTTAGTTCTCCATCTTTATAAAAAAACAACACCAATCAAAGTAAAATAGTTGCACTCCTAGTTCACTCACTGAATGTATTGATTTGGAGCTGTCAAAATCTACGACAAAATCTTCCAGGTCCTTGCAATCAGTACACGTGATTTACCTAGGCTGTCCTCATCTTCCAAAAACAGCAAGTGGCACTACGAACTTATCTGTTTCTCTGTGTGTCTATGACTGTCGGTCACTGACATAAGTAGTTCATGCTCGATTGTTTCATTCTGAGAAATTCACTTACAGGAAAGAAATATTTGTTTCCGAAAAAAAAAATATACATATATTGTAGTTACTCATCTGAAATGTAACGCAAAAAAAGTAACGCAAACTAGGTACGTTACTTAAAAATTTGTAACGCGTTACCGTTACAGTTACTTTTGAAAAAAATGTAACGCGTTACTAGGAAACGTTACTTAAAAAGTAACGCGTTACAAGTAACGCGTTACTTGCGTTACGTTACTTCCCAACACTGGTCAAGGCAGAATCCGGACCATCTGAAAGTGTTCACTGAAGAAGAAGAATTAGCCTTCGCTAGTCATCTTGATAAAGTTTGTGATTTCGGATTCCTCGTTAATTAACTTGATTTCAGATTTATTGTGAAGTCCTATTTAGCCATGCATGGGAGAACTGTCATTGCTTTCTAAGACAATCTTCCCAGTCAAGATTGGGTGAAGTTATTTTAGAAACTGCACCTCCAGTCAACGACTAGATTCGCTGCCAATATAGATAGGGCTCGTGCAGCTGTAGAAGAAAACGTAATCAGCTATTACAGTCATTATATTTGATAGTACCTCTTAATATGTTCTCTTTGTGGTTTGCAGTAAATAAAAAGTGTTGTTCTTGGAACACCTACGTCCTACTTAGTCTCAGAGAAGATTTCAGTGGTTTCCTGTAGGAAAATATGGGGGTGGGTTCAAGTAGCCCGAACGCGAGTCTTACTTGGACCCATTTTTTACAATAATCGCCTGTGTTTTGTTTTCAATATATGTAACTAAAACTGTCCTGGATATGTACAATAAAGCCTGTAGTTCCACTTAATATGGGTTATGACAATAACTTTGGAGTTTTCGTGGATGAAAACAGGCCGAAAGAACGAATTTATTGCAAAATTGGGTCCAAGTAGCCCGCGTTTACGGTATTACAACAATACTGGTAATCCCCATTGAGAACGATCGAAAAAATAAATCTTTAAATTTTACGTCCCACGCTTATGAAGGTTAATCTAAAAGAGACGGTGATGATGTGAAATGAATGAAATGGTGGAATGAAGAAGTGGGAGGAAACAGGGGAACCCCAGAAAACCCAGGCACACGGTGTTTGTCCACTACGAAGCTGACTTGGCTCAAACTGGGATGGAACCAAGGACCTCATGCACCAGAGGTGAACGTTCTACTACTGAGCCACGGCGTCCCTTACAGAACGCTTGGCGATATGGCCTTGGGAGGTAATATCGTTCGGGGGGATTTCCTCCGGGCAACCCCCTGAAATTTTTAGTGATAGCAGGGATAACACAGTCACCTACGTCAAAATTTTGCCCGGGTCTCGCTTCTCAAACCTTTACAGCCCTAATGCAGATCCGGATCCGGAAGAAATCAAAATCATAGCTATAATAATGCTATAGCAACAGTATTATTATAGGCTTTCATAGTGGATTGATGAGGCGCATTACACGAGTAAAAATACCTATATGTTGAACTCCGGATGTGGCGTTACTTGTCTTGAATACTTTAAATATAATTTTATGTTTATTATCTTCCCACACTGAAAAATAATAAAGTAGTTATGAACAGTCTATATACAGGATGTACAACAATGTCAATTTAGTTGTGGTGTTGGTAACACTGCTTTAATGGTCACAAACAGGACTATCCGATATCTCTCTGCTTTTAAGCCTTCTCTGGTACCCCTGCGCTCAAGGTCGCGTGGAGCATTTCAGTTGTGAATTGAGTAGTTTTGCAATTATACAGTGTTCCATTCCAACTGTAATGGCTCCTACGAGGCCCGGGGAGTAATTATCTTATATGAGGAATGTATTTCCAAAACATGTTAAGTCCATTTGGTACAGGGCCGTGCCGTGGGGGAGGCGAGCGGGGCAACGGCCCCGGGCGCCGAAGTAAGGGGGGAGAAAAATTCGGGAGAAAAAAGGAAAAAAAGATAGGAAAAATTGTTTGGAATATATGCATGGGGGCGCCGTCGTATACTCTCGCCTCGGGCGCTGATTTTCCGCGGCAAGGCCCTGATTTGGTAGAATTCTTCAGAAATGGCAAATATATATATATATATATATATATATATATATATATATATATCTTTTTACGTTGAAACACTACGGCAAGTGATATTTCAAACAGAATTTACCACAGAAAATAATGTGTTTTGACAAAAAATAATTACAAAATTTAACGTAAGAGGTTCCATAGTATTGTTGTATCACTTTGATTTTCGATGATCGTAAAATTTGCACCGGAAACAAGGAAGGACATTTAAAAGATAATACGAAAGCATTATATTCAAAATAAATACAAACGCATGAATATGTTGTAACGCAAACAACAAGAGATAACTGACTGTAATTTCCTGTGTGCTTTCAAGGAATGCTTGGTAGAAACACGGGTTGTTAAGAAAATCTTCTTACGTACACGTATCGAGCAAGCCATGAGGTGACAAACGTTTGCTGTTAAAATAATAGATACTAAAAGAACTAGATACTAATAGAAAAATTCAGGACTAAAACGGAACAATGAAAACACGGAAGTGACTAGTCGTATAAAACTATATGATTGAGAGATTTCGGGGTCTTATTCTACTCTATCCTTGCTAGGAATTGGTTAGACGGAATCTTCGCCTTTCGAATTCCAACTTTAACATTCTATTAACCAGGCGTTGGCTGTTCATCGCCACTTAGACGATACAACTCACGTTTTTGTGTTGAAAACTGAGTCAGATCCAAACCTCTAACCCGATATCAATAGACATTTTTTAATCAGATAGAAAAGACAATAAAGTTGAAGACAGAAATCATCACCTTCATCACCTTCATCAGCTTCATCAGGTTCATCGCTATCGATTTGAGAACATCATCCCATCTATCCACAGAAGAAGAAGAAGAAGACAGCAGAGGTGCTACTGAACCAATTGAAAGTTCAAGGTTAGTCTTGTTCATGTGTACAATTGCATTCATTGGCAAATAGTATAATCTATTCAGACACTTGAAACACACATTTCAACAATTTCTAAAGAATTAAAATCACAGTAAATTTCTTAAAATCAAAAAATGCATTTATGTTTTCATTTACACATTATACAGCAAACCACAAGGGTTAGGCTGGTTTGAAGTGACTACTCACAACGGCGTGTGGGTGAAATTCGCTCACTCTCATTGGTATTGAAAAATAAGTAGCTTATCCCGTCCCTAATTCATACCAAAGAGAGGTGGGACGAAAGTATACTCCTCCGTGTTCAATTCAAAATCCGACGTTTTTGGATTTAGCATGTTTTGGAAATACACTTCTCATAGGATAGATGAATCATTGCATGAAAGTGTGGTGGAAGCCTTTCGAAAGATAACTCCTCACTCTCTGCAACATGACAAAGAGAACATGAAAATGCATGCATCAGTGGGCACAGCACGATGGAGGACATTCAGACTCACGTAGTTCGTATTCAACTATAGTACGCATTGAACAAATAAATTAATATTACAGTGACATTATTCTGTGATACTCAAACATAGGAGTACGGGGACATTTTGGACACCCTGTATTATAAAATTTAACAAAACACTGTTTGGGATGATCGGCATTGTCATATTGTGCAGCCACTTACATAAGTACCGGGACCTCTGACTGTTATAATTCCATTACTTGGGGTCCAGGTCATTTGCAGTTGTGAGAACGCCTAGACAGATACAACCCAACTTACACGTAACTTTTCTCGGCACTGACCGCAGTTGGTAGCACTGAGTCAAGTCTTTATGCAAGTAAGATTGTGAGTAAATGACGCACGAAACATTTCTCCACTCTAAGATAAATCTCTATGGTTCAGAGCGTGTTGTCCAATGAACATCATGTGTTAATATTGCTGTGTGTGTAATGTATTATTTCATTATATACTGCATATTCAAAGAAATAAAAGCATGAATCAGAAAATGCTTGAAAGTAGACGAAAATATCAAATCTAGAACAACTGCTGGAAATAAGTTTGTAAATCACTGTCTCCATTGACAGACCTTCTCCAATTCTCCTTATTCCAACATCTTTTTCTTTCTAGGGAAGAGAAGATTTTGTTTGTCACACTGAGTATGCATTGAAATTGAAATTCAAGAGAAACCCTTGAAAAGTTTCAGCCTGGTCGAGATTCGAACCCAGGTCTACCAAATAGAAGTTCAATGCGCTAACCACTTTTTTTAAAGTTAACTGAGCCACCGAACGTGCCTCAGCAACTTACTTGACCTAACTACACTTGACTTGTTTTACGTGCTTTACTCGGTTAACTGGCTTTACCTAGGAACGACAGGGACACGAACACAGAAACATCGAGGACAATTAAAATCACAAAGGCTCTCCCACCGGAAATCGAACCCGGGACCCCGTACACCAAAGGCGCACGTGCTAGCCACTAGACCAGCAGGGAGGGCTAACCACTCACCTACCGCGCCTCTTAACCTTCCACCCAAACTAATACCTAGTTAAAATCGTTTCATTGAAAAATATAAACAAGAAAATATAAGCAACTTGTGTAAGTGTCTTAATGACTTACTCAATATTTCCTTGTTTAACTCAAAAACAAGTTATATAGACGTTCCTCAATGAGGAAAATATCACGAAACGTTCTTCAAGTTGAGGCTACGTCATCGGTTGCAGGGATATCCCGATTTACATTACATTTCGTCTTTGCCATAACTCCTAATTTCCAAAGAAGAAAAGATGACAGAAATTATTTTTACATTATTTGAATTGTATCAACACGTGTAGAAATACACAGTTCTATGTTTATGTTCCATAACTACTAGTTTATTTTCTTATATTCATATGAGGAATTTGTGGCAAATTGAGCCGGTGGCACTAGCCGAGTGATCTCGGGCGTCCGGCTTCTGATCATGAGGCGCAATCCACTAGGGATTCGAATTCCTCTGAAGAGCAAGGTCGAAATTTTAACTGTCCTCATTATTTCTGTATTCGTGTCCCTGTAGTGTTTGGAATACGTCGAAAGGACATGAAGTGCCAGTGGCGAACAATACTCCGGTTGGGGCGATTTGTTTTAAAAAATTGTAAAAGCAGGAAACTGCTTTTGTAGCTATCTGGGTTCAAATCCCGTCGTGGCAATTATTATTTTTTCTGAATGGGAAGATAATGGTTATGTAATTGGTATTGTAATTATGTTATTCTTTCATTATTATTATTATTATTATTACCACAGAAGGAAAGAAAAAGTAACAGCCGAAGGTATTCATAGGAACAGAAAAGATATACAGTATGTCAGATGTTTCTTAGGTTTACACATGAACGCAAAAATATTATTACGTTTATCGATTAAGAGATAGAATTATCATTTTTGACAACAAGAAATGGAATTTAAATATTTGTTAGCTGATACCAGTAATGCATTTTGTTTTCGCCCTTCTAGGTAGAAAGGTGAGGTAACATCTTAAATAGGATCATTCCCGTGACTAGCGTTATAAGTTCGATAACTATTTGCACTTTGTGCACAGCTGGGAACAATTCCTTGGAACTCACTTTTGGCCCATACTACAGCAGTAAGGACGTGTTTAGTCCTTACATATTCAATTCTTGTCCAAACATGTTACTTCCCAGAGAGTTACGAATGAAGATTGCTACGGATGACGTAATTGTGTTGTTGGCATTTCACCTGTGAAGAAAGTCGTCTCAACTCAGACCCAGATAAATTAAAATATTTTTCATATTAGTATACATCAGAAGTATCTATATTGCAAATTATAAAAAGTTCCTGAATTGCCACAACCGGAATCGAATCCGCGTCCCCAACATTATGAAACTAACGCTTAAGCCACTACTCTAAGACATCATTGTTCTGAAAGAAGGAAAAATGGATGTGCAGTGAATTCAGTAATTACACACTTTTACGATTCCAGTGTAATAATGCTGAAACTTTCTGATTTCGGTCATTAAAATGTAGTAAAGTATTATGCAGAAAGAATAGTCCAGAGAAGTCAACTTTAAATTGATAACTCATATGTACGGAGGCGCTGTCTTATGCTCTCGCCTCGGGCCCTGATTTTTCACGGCACGGCATTGGACAGATACTCATATTGATTGGAATCTGGTGTTTCATTGCACTGGATTATTCTTTTAAAAGTTAACTAATTTAACGAACTTCCTCAGTACCTAGTTTCCTATTCTGACGCGTTTTACTCACTTTTACAGTTTTTCTACTAACTCTTTAAGAACAGGGACAAAAACACAGAAACATTGAGGACAGTAAAAATCACAAACACTATTCGCGCGTTCTTCCCTTGCCTGAAATAAAACAATAAAATATGGTGAACATGCAATTTTTGGTCTTCCATCTTCTGTGTTGTCAAATCCAGAGTTGGTGTGGATCATATGAATTGAGTTTTGTGAGTGGGTCAGTGGGTCGTGGGTCAACAGCATGTGAACCACTGTGACCCATCACCCACTATGACCCACTGCGATCCACCACCCACCATGACCCACCACTCACTATGACCGACTCTGATCCACTGGCCCACTCTGCTCACTGCATTGTAGACAGCATCTTCTGAACAGCATATTTTTCACCCTCGACGCTAGCCATAGAAACTAAAAACACGTTTCTGATTGGTTACAGCTTGCAATTATTCAAACCTTCTAGTGTATTATTGTGTATTATAGTAGTAATAAAAGAAAATTGTCACTTTGTTGGAATTGAAGAAGAAAATTGAAGAAGCAGTTAAGGTTAAATGTATATCATGGCAGTCAAAATGGAACAAAACAAGCCCTTTTCTAACCCGCTCCTCCTCCTGCTACTACTACTCCTTATACTATGGATTCGTATAGCAAAACTGCACACGTAACGTAATCATTTTTTGAGTATTATTGAATATGAAAAAAAGTGTTCCGAAAATTTTAAAAATAAAACAAAAATAAAAATCTCTCCTTGGCCCGGGTTTGAACCCACACCAAAAGCAATTATAATTATTAGCACATTGCCCTAGTTCGCTCGGCTACGAAGACCACCAGTAACAGACACTTGATTTTTGCTATATTTATCTTACGTGGTGAGAAACGGATAACTCCAACTTACCAGAACCGCGTATTTAGCTCCTATGAGTAAGGTCGAGCGTGATTTTAAAATATGCTTCTGAACACTGGTGAATTTGTCTACGTTTTACTTTCAAGTCCTCCATCTTCCTTATTCATTTGTTTCTAGTTACTTACCTGAGATGAGTATCTCTAAGTGAGAAAAGAACTTCAGGCATTTTTGGATATTGATATTTGTAATTGTAATAATAGCAATAGGACGTATACTACGACTTCGCTTTCGAGACACACAGCCTGTGAGTTTTAGAGGAACTAACTACTGGAAAAAGTACATTTGTGATCACTATAATATATAAATTATATTAAAAAATTGAAAGTAACACTATGTGCCTAATAATCACGGCCGAATTGCATTCAAATAAAATGGCTTTTGGTATATAGTTAGGCCTTAATCCAAACTGTGATGTTATCATATTGCGTTCATTATAATAATATAAGGGATAGTGGGGGTCCGAATATTTGCGAAAAAAAATTGAGTATCTCACAAGCCGTTAAACTTACGGACCTAAGATTCAGTATATTAACTCTTTATGAAAAATGAACAGAACGTCTCCTAGCATTTTTTAACATTCTCCTTTATGGGGAGGGGTGCACTTTCTACATATGGTAAATAGATAGTGGGTTAGTTTGTTAAAATCATCGAAAATGATCGATATTAGTTGAGAAACGAATTGAGAAAGAAGAAATACAGCCGGGTTCGATTCCCGGCGGGAGCTCATGTGGTTCGGATTCAGGTTAATCCGTAGATCCACGTCTCATATAGCCTTGCTGCTGAAAGGGATGTTAAACTCAAAATCAACTCAACTCAACAAAAAATACAGCGCTTCGCATCATATATCCATATATGCTTTTCATGCACTTTATAATAATTGCTGAAGCTTGTTTATTATTTGGAGCGCTTAGAGCACAGGGCAATCAACCCATAAAGATGTGGAAAAAATAGACATAAATTTGTAATGTAAGCTTCTGTATGTTGGTCTACTTACCTTGATTTGGGACTTTCAAATTTCATCCGTTTTTCCACTGAAAAGTATTGATAATTCAACAAGGAAATAATTAGACCATGATAATTTAATTGAAATTCATCGTAATTTTGCCCATCACAAACACTTTACCATTTTATATCGTAAAGGTCAGATCCATCGTTATTGTAACAGAGCGGGGCTTGAGCGATTGACCGTAGAAATTCAAACTCCGATTAGTTAGAATTTGACAACCTGGTTTTATTACAAGTATAAACTCTTTAGCAGAGATGGAGTGGGTCAGTAGGTCGGTGGGTCAGTGGGTCAAGTTTTCTGGGTGGGCCAGTGGGTCGTGGGTCAACAGCATATGACCCACTGTGACCCACCACCCACCGTGACCCACTGTGACCCACCACCCACCGTGACCCACTGTGACTCACCACCCACAGTGACACACTGTGACCCACCACCCACCGTGACCCACTGTGACCCACCACCCACCATGACCCACTGCGACTCACCACCAACCGTGACCCACTGCGACCCACCGACTCAGTATGATCTACCGACCCTCTCTGCTCACTGCATTGTAGACAATATCTTCTGAAGACTGATAAATTTGTCTCCTTTTTACTTTCAAGACCTTCATTTCCCTTTCTTTTCCACTTGTTTCTGTCTGCTTACCTGAGGTGAGTATATCTAACCAAGTGAAAAAAGAACTTCAGGCACTTTTAGATATAGATATTTTTAATAGTAATAATAGCAATAGGACTTACACTACTACTTGGCTTTCGAGACCTGAGAGTTTTTAGAGCTAACTACTGAAAAAATATATATTTTTGAATCACTGTAATATATAAATTATTATATAAAAAAATTGAATGTAACTATGTGTGCCTGATCATTACGGTCAAATTGCAAAGTCAAATGAAATTATTTTTGGTATATAGTTAGGCCTTAATCCAAATTGGGATGTTATATTGCTTTTATTATAATGCATAATATCCTAAGGAAGTAGTGAGGATACGAATTTTTGCGAAAAAAAATGAGTATCTCGCAAGCCGTTAAACTGGCGGAGCTGAAATTTAGTGTATTAACTCTTTATTGAAAATGAACAGTGTGTGTCCTAGCATTTTTAAAAATTCTCCTTTATGTGGGGTGGGCAATTTCTATATATGGAAAATTGGTAGTGAGTTTGTTTGTAAAAATGAGCGAAAACGATCGATGTTATTTAAGAAAAAAAAATTAGAAACAAAAAATACAGTGCTTGGCTTCATATATCCATTGCTTTCTGCTATAATAATTGCTGAAGCTTATTTATTATTTGGAGCGCTTACAGCACAGGGCAATCAACCCATAAAGTTGTGAGAAAAATAGGCATAAAATTTGTACTGTAAGCTTAATTACACGGAAATTTTAAGTTTGGATTGTACGCATAATTGTATGGAAAATTTTACACTTTTTCTCCCTTTACGTTGGACTACTTACTTTGATTTGGAACTTTGAAATTTCATCTTTTTTTCCACTGAAATGTATTGATAATTCAACAAGGAAATAATTATACTATGATAATTTAATTGAAATCCATCGTAATTTGGCACATGGCAAACAGCAGTGTGGTAATTGAAGTTGAAGAAGGAGGGAAATTCCCATTCAACTCTGAACACTTTCCAGGAACTACACACTTACCTCGTTCCCTTTCGCTTTCTAGACGGGGGAGGGAACTTGGTAATGGTATCAAACCTACATGTGTAATTACAAAAATGAAATTTATAAACAAATAAGAAATCATCAGTTTATCAGGCTTTAATTGATAATTTATTCACAAGATTCCCTATCAAAGGCGTGGTAGATGACGTTTCTGTTCTACATGGGTCGACATTACCAACTGACATGGTCGATATGGAAAAGATGTATGGTGATAGAGAGATGATACTTCTTGCTGAGTATTTCAAACCTAACCAAGAAAAATCGTTATCAGACTTAAGTCTAACAAGTACATTGTCGATGAGAAGTTGCAGAAATCGGGTAGAAATATTATCAATTTCCACGACAGAGTGCGAACGGGAATTTCCCCTTATGAATTTACAGAAGACTAATATTAGAAATACCCTAAGTGCTCAAACATTGTCTAGCTTGTTGCTCATCAATGGTAATGGCTCACTGCTAGACAAACTCAAAGTAGACGAGCTAGTTATTTCTTGGCTGAAGGATGGACATCATTCCACTGTGGATGATTTACCGCCAAAAAGTTACCAACAGGAAATAAATCCGATTTCAGATTTGTTTTAAGGTGGAAAATTACGTGTTACGGAAAATGTATACTTGTATTACTAATGGCTTATTTGTGTTATTCAACTTTGTACCTAATTTTTAGTAAGTCTCTTCTTTGCTTTAGGTAAACTACTTTGAATAAATATTCATAATAATTGCAATTATGCATATTTGTAACTTAAATTTAACATGGTGTTTTAGTGATTACACAAATTACAATTATGAGCATACTTTATGGAGATGCTCTTACAGAGGGTAACCGAGCACCTTTATACGTTATGAACAACTGATTTTTCAAGTCTTTTGTGAGAAAAATACTGTGAACTGAAAAACCATGACCTTTTCCATATTGTACAGGGGTATTTTCCTGCGAATAGAAGTTTCTTGTGGAATGCGTTCAGAAATTAACACTTGAAAGAATACTCTCTTAGTACAAGTATATTTTAGGCACACACTAATTTTCCCCCACCTCGAACTGTTTCAATTTCCTCACTGACAAACACTTTACCATTTTATTTCGTAAAGGTCAGATCCGCTGTTATTGTAACAGAGTGGTACTTGAGCGATTGACTAGAAATTCAAACTCCGATTAGTGACAATTTCACAGTCTTGTTTTATTACAAGTGTAAACTCTTTAGTCAGTTTAGAAGAGGCCGTGGATCGTGTTCAGAGTTGATGACGATGGATTTTGGTGAGTCAGAGTAGGTCAAAGTGGATGAGAGTGGTTCATGGTAGGTGGTGGGTCAGAGTGGATCACCGTGGGTGGTGGGTCAGAATGGGCCACCGTGGGTGGTGGGTCAGAGTGGGTCACGGTGGGTGGTGGGTCATGGTGGGTCGTGGGTCACGGTGGGTGGTGGGTCAGTGGGTCGTGGGTCAAGTTTTCATTGATCCACGCCAACTCTGCTCTTTAGTCGGTAGAGAAGAGGCCGTGGATCATGTGTCAGATTTGATGACGATGTGTTTTGGTGGGTCAGCGGTTCATGATGGGTTGTGGTCGGAGTGGATCATGGTGCGCGGTGGGTCAATTTGGGTCACGGTGGGTGGTGGGTCATGGTAGGTCGTGGGTCAAGTTTGCATTGACCCATGCCATCTCCGGTCAAATCTGTAAAACCAAACCAAACAAAAAGCAATACTAATACAAAAACGCTCAACATCTTATCTATTCATGACATAACTATTGCATGCATATTGCTATTCATGACGTAACTCTAGTATATCCACAAATCATCATTTGTCATATTTTACCCAAATACGTCATGACATTTCCGACAACCTGATACTTTAAATGTTGTTAATACGCAAGTTCATTGATCTCATCACTTATTCACTTACTCTCTTATGATCATCAAAACCTTTAGGGTACTTCCCGTAGATATAGAAAGGTGAAATGTAGTATCCATGCTTAGTGTAGTGTGCAAGTAAACAAATAAAAAGCAACAGGATAATATTTATCTCCCCTAAACCCCCTACAGTGGAGTGTGTTGATTATTCAACGAAAATACTTGAAATCCAATCAGAAAATTCATAAAATATAAAATATGTAGCCGTCTTGGCTTTGCAATAATAATAATAATAATAATAATAATAATAATAATAATAATAATAATAATAATAATAATAATAGCAACGGGTTAGAAGCCCCGCAGAGGTTTGTTAGGTTATGTTCCCTTGACCAAATTTTTCTGTATATTTTACATGACCAACTTCAAATAGCTGGCTAGGGTAGCGCCCGAATACTTAAACTCTTGGGATCGGTGTAAATGCTGCCGGCTTTTCTTCGTTGGAAATTAGAAGTTACGATGAGGAAGAATAGTAGTAATGTAAATCGGGAGCAGCTAAAAGACGATGAGGTAGCCTCAACTTGAAGAGCGTTTCGTAATATTTTCCTCATTGACGAAGGCCTGTATAACTTGTTTTCGAGTTAAACAAGGAAATCTCGAGTAAGTCATTGTGACACTCATAAGGAACGTTTTTTATACGAGCGTTAGTATTTTGTATAGTTTTACATGCAACGATTTTAACTAGCTAATAGTTTAGATAAAAGGCGAAGTGACGCGGTAGGTAAGTGGTTAGCGCATTGAACTTCTATTCGGCGGACCCGGGTTTGAATCCCGGCCAGGTTGAAACTTTTTCAAATATTTCAATTTCAATACATTCTCAGTGTGACAAGCAAGATGATCTCTCCTCCAGAAAGAAAAAGATGTTGGAATGAGGAGAATTGGAGAAGTTCTCTCAATGAAGGCAATCATTTACAATCTTATTTCCAGCAGTTGTTCTAAATTTGATATTTTCAGCTACTTTCAAGCATTTCCTGATTCATGCGTGGTCAGTATTTTATTTCTCTAAACATACAGTATATAAAGAAATAATACATCACATACACAGTAATATTGAGATTAATATTTGGTGTTATTTGGAAAACACGATCCGAACCATAGAGATTCATCTTAGAATGGGGAACTGTTTCATTAGTCACCTACTTTACAATTTTACCTGGATAAACACCTGGATCAGGACTACCAACTGCTGTCAGTGCCGAGAAAAGTTACGTGTAAGTTGGGTTGCATCTGTCTAGGCGTCCTCACAACTGCAAATGACCTGAACCCAAGTAATGGAATTATAACTGTCAGGGGTCCAGGTAGTTATGTAAATGACTGTACGTAACGAGTTTTAGACACTCGATCTTTTAGATTGACATTCCGAAGAAAAACGGATTTTTTTTCTGTGACTGTCACACACACACAGAGTCCATTAACATTTGCAGTTATATTTCACAGCAGGCTTTGGCACACACACAAAAAAAAAGAAACTAGTAGATTTCCTGACTGCCATTATACGTTAACATATTCCAGATTCGAAGCTTAGTACTATTCAGGTCTATCCAGATCAGTGGGTCTGTCGGCAGGGCTACTTATAAGGAAAGCAACTCATACAAATGTCGGGGTCCCAATTCGTTGGAGTCCCGTAAAAATAATCTTTTATTAAAATTTTCTTCACTCAATTGTCAATTTTAGACTTCTAAACTATGCTACGGAACGGCTTTGTCCGTCCGACTGTCAACAAATATCAGAGCAAAAATGGTAAGAGATATGGAGAAGCAGTTTTTTGCCATCGATCCAGCGTCCCACGAATAGGTCCTGCCCAGGCCGGTAGCTAGCCCAAAAAATTTAGGGAGGAGTCGGTAGAAGTTAGGGGGCCCATCTAACCATATTATAGTCCATCACCATATTGTAATTCATTTGCAAACCTACCGTGAAACTTTTAGAGGGGACCAGCAAAAATGTTGGGGGCGGTCCCCTTAGAACCCCCTGCATACGGGCCTCGTTCTGTTCCTTCTATTAAACCTTTATTCAAACCAGAAGCGGTCTCTCTTTTGCCTAATCCTTTTTTTTTTTTTATTTCACGTGGAGGCATTCGAGTAACCAACGAGGTCGGCCGCCCACTATCCACCTGAAGGAGGATATGCTAATGCTAACTAGTTTCTGGTCCTCCTGATACCTCACGGAACATCGTCGAAAAACAATCACAATACTAAGATACCAATACTTATGCAGTGATGCTCATTCCAACGCAGTAATCTTAGAAAAACAAACAAAATTACAATGATAAAAGGCGTAATCCAAGTTCAGCAAAGAAATGACTCTGTCCCGCGTGTTACCACTAATATAACCAGCACAATTTGCAATGCATACACAAGTATTTACTAAATGCATCAAACCATGAATACTTAGAGTTGAGTAAAAGGAGTATTATCAACAGAAGATAAGTAACGTGACAAATACAAATTATAAATATTATTATATTTTAAAAATGACAGTGACATTTTAAAATTTCTTTTCTCTCTTCTTTTCTTTTTCAGGTCCAGAAGAACAAGGGCGGCGATCCTGGGGGGTTTCGGGCCCCCAATGCTCATGTGGGCCCCATGTATTTCTATAAATATGTATTTTTTATGTATGTATTATTGTTACATGTTTTTTTTTATGAATATACAATATTTAGCATAACGTGAATTCAATTTGTCTTAAAATCTTGCCTTCTTTTAGACCCTTGTCTGCAACCAAACACACATTTGAATGCCCCCCACAAAGTTGCAGAGAAATCGGCGCCCTTGCAGAAGATACATCCCAAGATGCATAGGCGCCGACTTTGGGGGGGCCGGACACTTTTGCCCCCCCAATATTTAAAGGTGGGGTCCTCGCCCCTCCAATATAATCCAGTCGAGGAAGAATTAACAAAGAGTAGCAAGAATTTCTGTCGTAAATTTCGTCGTGCCTTTAATTCAATATTAGGAACAGTCTTATTATTCAATAGAAAACGCCGTTTTCAAAATGGTTTTTAAGGGACCACTAAAGCTTCAACCAACATTCTGGCAGCACTGATAGGACAAGTGAAGATGAATGTGTTGTGCAAAGTTGGAATGAAGTTCCCAAATTTTGAACTTGAATTTGTTTTAATGGCTTTAGGCAAATTTGACTTAGGTAGTGAATTTCGCAGCGGAGCCTATGCCAAGATGTCCACACCATTTCTAAGATAGTTCCAGTAGAATTGTGCATCATACTAGGCAAATATTCCTTCTCGTTCCTGCTTAATTTTAGCTTCAGCACAGTTAAGTATCAGCAATCACAGGGGATTTTTAATTTTCTCCACCGACATTCCATTTCAATATTCATTAGTAAGATTATTTTTCAGATAATTTGCATATCCCTCTTGCTCACCCACAAAACTTGTGTGGCTACGTTACTTTAGATACCTTTAATTCTCACACAACATCCTTTTCCAATGAATTAAAATCAAAGATTCGTGCATAATATAAGCGAATTCAACACTTCAATTAACAAAACAGAAAAATTGAACTTAAAACTAAACAGAATTGGAAGTAAGTCAGATCATTATGGATTTTAATGCCGTTAGAAAATGGTGCATTACACTTTTAAATATTCAATTTCAATTTTATGATTGATAATTGGCTCCTTAAGCTTTCGAGAGAATTATAGGAAAATATTACCACCTAATACTTAACTACCGCCTAATACAGTTTTTGTCATACTGCGCTATGTCTGATTAAATGTAATTTTGATGACCATTAAGGAATTTATATTTGTGTTTGTAGGATCTCAAATTTCCTCTAGACAGTTTTCTTTTATAAACATACACTAATTTTAACCGGAAAATTGTAATTTTCATGATAGTCTATACTAAATCTGTACCATATAAATAAAACGTAGGTCGTTTAACAAAGAATGGAAAACCAAAAGTTTGCAGAAGAACATTTTTAAAGTTTGAAGACTCACAGCATTGATTAGACGCCTTATAAATAGTTTGTAAACTCGTGAATATTTATTTGATCTTGTCATGAAATTGTAACTATAAGGGGAGTATTATTGCTACGTTAAACTAACTAATTCTATGGCCAATGGAACCTGGAGGTTTAGTGCCGCGTTCACAAAAGCTCTCCATTGACTTTTATCCTTAGACAACTGGATCCAGTTTCTACTTTGTATTCCTATTTCTCCGAGATCCATTTTAATATTGTCTTCCCATCTGCGCCTAGGTCTTCCTAATGGTCGTTTTCCGATCGGACTTCTCCAGTAAACACTTTGAAAGTATTCCTACTTTCATTCTGGCTACCGTACATGACTTGCCCAACTGATCATTCTAGATTTCATGACCTGCCTATCTGAGCCTAGATGTTTGGCAAATGGTATACATTATGTAGTTCCTCGTTATGAAGTTTCCGCCATTCTCCATTCCCGTTCCTCTTGAGTCCGAATATTCATTTCAGGATCTTGTTCTTATTATATTTTGAGTTCTAATGCTTTGTTTATTTAACTTCTTCTATCTAAAAATTACTTTGTGAGATAAAAGTACGTAATTAAGTAATCACAGAATATTCGAAATTACCGAAAACTTTTGAAAAACTCACTCTCAGATTTTTTTTTTTTCCAAGAACTCATATCAAAATATCAGAATTTTGTCATAATAACGTATTTGTTTTGTTCCTGACCAGACTTACGTCAAAACTAGAATCGGTTTTATAAAAAGTCGTGTCACATACATTATTAAGTGAAGAAATATTTGCAGGATGAACTTCATAAACTGTGATAATTATGAAGTTCTTTGGTAGATAATGTTTGTTTATCTTATTTAGAGAATACTCGCGAAGCAACTGAAAGTGGCTTTTTCTTTTATCACTCCATTCAACATTCTAATAAGGTAGTTACGTAAACGACAATAATACTTTCAGGCTTGCCAGCCATGCGATAATTTACCCGTGAAATACGAGAATTTAACCCTTAATGCTATATACCAGCGTTTCCCAACCGGTGTGTCGCGAGGAAATTGAAACAAAATTATTAATTCTATATCAATCAAATTGCAAGACATAGGGAAAAATGTATATTTGTATTTCACATTACTATGAACCTAAGAATCTACAATTTTAATTTTCATACTGACTTACTTTTCTGTACATTTTTAAAGTTCAAAAAGGTATTTGTTATCATTGTTATGACCATTATTGCTTCTTTATTATTGCAGACAATTTGGTAACTTGAAATTTTTAAACATCATTCAATCCTTTTGACAAAGCAAACGTGCATACAAATTACCTACATTTGTGTTTTAAAAGTATAAAAAGATTTATTTGTTCGTTCATTATTTACTGATCTTCCTTCTTCGTGAAAGGTTGGATACAGTTTTCGAAAAAGGAATTGTATTTTTTAGAAACCTGAGTCCTATATTTCATTGCAATTGTTGTCACGTTTTAAATTAGAATGGAAAATATGCATAATAATCATGGGGGAAAACCAGTGATCGAGTTTTCTTCTCTGTGAGGAGATCAGTAATCGCGGAGAAAAAATACCACTGTATTTTATATTTACAAATAATAATAATAATAATAATAATAATAATAATAATAATATCAATGAATGTGCCGCAAGAATTCAAGTTACACCTACAGTGTGTCGCAAGTTGAAAAAGGTTGGGAAACGCTGCTATATACGATAATGCCCTTGCGATAATACGTGAATATACGATAATTTTAGAACGAACACTTTTTTTAAAAAAGTTTTTGAATGTGCAAATAAATGGTAGATGTGCATTAAATAATTATAACACACACACACACACAAACACTGAGGTTTTTAGCAGTTATTTCCCCTAAATTAAATCAATAACATTTTGAGAAATGGCAAATGGCAACCCACGTGCATTATTTAAATTCAATTCCGTTTACAAGAGGGTGGAAATGTTGTTCAGATTACTGTTAATATGAATTAAAAAAAAAAAAAAATCTGAGGACTGTGACACCGATTTGAAGTTCGAAACTGAAGATTACTAGATAAGTTTATTGTATATTATTGCTATTACCAGTAGTGTTATACAGGTACTTGTTTCTACAATCAGCGGTGCAAATCTGTCAACATTGGGGAGGACTGGCAAGACCGTTCCCATTACTTTTTAAAGCGATGGTCAAAATAAAATGTTTATGAAGTTTAAAAACAATGCTGTGAAGGATCAGGAGAGCAGAGTTGTCTTCAACATTGGGAGGGAGCAAATTTGAGGCTTATTCTGGGGGGGGACATCAATTTCATCTCACTTTCCTTTGTGGCAATCGGACACAAATCATCACATTTCTTCCCCCCCCAAAACACATCTGAAATCGGATTATTGGGGGGACAGTCCCCCAGTTCCAAGATTAGAGGGGAAACGTCCACCTCATCTCCCCGGAATTTGCGTCAGTGTCTACAATTACCACGCGCATAACGAATATACGGCTTTTTTTTTTTTTTTTTTTTTTGTAATATACAATAATTTTAAAGAAGATCGATAATTTTGTTCTCTGCGTTTGGCAACTCTTGCTTTTACTGGCTCAGCATTGTTAGTTGCATTGCTACTTCCATAGTTAAGCGTCAAAGCCTCCTCAACTTTATAGAAATTCCACTTTGAAAAGAGGAATTAATTCCCTAATATTCGTAGAAGGAAAACAGTAGAGTAGGATTTCTCAAACTGTAGTTCGTGGATTAAAAGTGGGCCTTGAGCTCTGGTCTCTGGCCTTATGGTTCTTTTAAATTGAAAATTACAATAAATAAAGTAAATAAAGAAAAAAATAAGCTTCAAATGATTTGCATTTCACACATTACAGTTGAAAATCTCAAGCAGGCAGTGGCGTATTTAGGATTTTGTTTCGGGGGGGCTATGCACAACACAGAGAAGCAGGGGCAATTGCCCACATGAGTTTAAGAATTAAATATATTTTAATTTATGCATAAATTGAAGGTTTAATGGCAAGAAATGCAGACTGGTGAATCTTATATGATATGATACACACAAAAAATTACATGTGAATCTAACCTTTTATTCTATTCATAGAAGAGAAAAAGGAAACATCCTCTTCGGCTACCTAATTTCCTGGGCTATTTATTCTCCCCTCTTGATTTTCTTTAATTCAAACATTTACCTTTCTTTATAACTAACTCTATGGCCTATGGAACCCGGAGATTCAGTGCCGCGTTCACAAAGGCTCTCCACTGACTTCTATCCTTAGCTAATTGCATCCAGTTTCTACTTTGTATTCCTATCTCTGCGAGATCCATCTTAATATTATCCTCCCATCTGCGCCTAGGTCTTCCTAATGGTCGTTTTCCCATGGGTCTACCAGTCAAGACTTTGAAAGCGTTTCTACTTTCTTCCATTCTAGCTACATGACCTGCCCACCTAAGCCTCCTAGACTTGACGACTCTAACAATGTTGGGTAAACCGTATTGCTTTATAACTAAACGAAGTGTAAATATTCCTTTGCTAAAATAACTAAAGTCATGTTATGTTGATATCCGTGCAAGTTGGTGTGGAACACCAGTTTTGCTTATCAGCTCCTATTAGTTTTGGTGTTACTGACGACGGCCGACTTGAATCACAACTAACAACGGTCGAAAGTATAATAGAAGAAACGAAAGAATGTAACAACTAAGAGAAAAAGAAACAGAAGCGTAGAATGGACGTAAGAAAGAAACAAGAACGCAGTTCTTATATGGAATGAAATTTTATAAATACAGTATTATTTCTGAACAAAGAGCATAAGAAAATTATTGTTGGTAAGAAGGATTATTGTTTTACGTGAAATGCGAAAAACTAACAAATTTATTTCCAAATTTATTTCCATGTTGCAAAATAATAATAATAATAATAAATTTATTATTTTATTGATAAATCTCATTGCACAACATGTGCGAGGATGTTACATATATGGTATTATATTTGCTGAAACATTGTTGCCAAAATGCGTTATAATATTTAAAAACTTTTTTTCTGAATACGTAAGAAATAGTCTTTAAAACTGTCAACACTGCTAAACAATATGCAGTTTTTTTCCCATCCGATAAATATTTTGATGTATACGAAACATTTACATTAAAACTTACCGCGATTAATCCTTTTTTTCTGTTCCTCACACTTGATTATACGTAATTTGCAATTTTTTTGAATTACACTTCTAATGATTTTGTCTCATTGGTCTGATTCTAAAAATTTGTCATAAAAATCATATCTCTATCATTCTTAAGTTACTTCAAAAAATATACCTGATTAAAGTTTGGGTGGCATTTCTTTCGGGACACTCTGTAATATTAAACTCTTATAAGTCACACTTGCCTAGCCCTGATAATTAAGTATATAACATACATAACGTTAGATTTTAAAACCATTACGAAGTCACTAAAGCTCTTCTGTAGTCCTGCTTGACTCCGACTGAGCATTTTCCCGTCACTTGATGACCCTAGGAACCACTAGATCCTGGGTCGTATGCAGGAATTTATTTCGGGAGGGGTCGAAAGCATTAACAGGAGATCCAAATTCAATATGAAGATAAAATTATATTAAAATTTGTAATACTACTCTTAAAATTAGTTTAAATTTAGACAGAAGGCGGAATTTCAGGAGGGAAGAGGTATGAACTCCCACAATTAGGGATGCGCACGAGACGAGTCGGGACAGGATTTTCCTGACAAAATTCGAGTCGAGACACGGCTCTTTCAATAGAAAAATATACATTTTTCGAGTCGAGACATTACTTTTACAGCACATTTTCGAGACGAGACAGCCACAAATCTTGTCTCGTGCGCATCCCTACCCACAATCCAACCCCTGCATACGTCTCTGACTAGCCTAATGTGTTAAGACAACCCTCTTCCTAGGGCACCATACGTAAGCTGCTACTACCTTCATTAATATTTTGGCTGCAATACGATTTTTAAGCATATTACTAAGAGGCTAAAATCGAATAAAGCAAGAAAAAGAAGCTTAAATGAACGCAGAATGATGTTCTTATTCTGTTCACGATATCTACGCTTTATCTGTCACGCTATCAATGGAAATTACAGCCATCAAATGTCGACACAATGCAACTGAATGAATATTAAAACACGTATTCCACTTTTTTTTTCTTTTTTAATGTTCATAAAGATATTTTACTACCACAACTCCATCTAGGGAGAAATGATCGAAGCGTATTTCAATAGTTGCTTATGTGCAAGTTATTCTTTTGTTTTCCTTGCATTAAAAAAATGCATTTACAAATGCTAGTACAGGAATACCTTGCATAACACGGTTAATCAGTTTCTGGAGAAAAGATTCGCGCTAGATAAAACTCTGGTTCTTCGTAGTCTGTTTACAATGAGCTTAAATTGAATATCTTCATCACAATAATTTAAAAAAAAATAACAAAGGAATTTTAAAATGAATACAACAAGAATCAATGTCACGTGTATTCCACGTAAAGGAGTTTGGTTTGCATGGCATGATGTTTCCTTCATTATTATTGAAACCGGAAGTGGTGTCGCTTCTGGGTTTTGTAGCAAGATTAGAGTGGAGACGTATATTCTTTTTATGCTTAATTGATTGCAGAAAACCGCTTCTAGGTATCTTTTACCATTTTCACTCAATAGCGATCAACGTAAAGACCGGAAGTGATTTATTTCTGCTAGTTCCGGTTTGAATAGAGAGTTAAGATAGCTGGTGGTACGGACTTCTAGAATGCTAGATCGGTTTTTAAGAAAAAGCTTCTCCCTATCTCTTAATGTTTTTGCTCTACGTAGATCAATATTAAAACCGGAAGTTGGACTGAATTTCTATTACTTTCGGCCAGTATTTCTTCCAGGAATGTTTTTTGGGGGGTGCACTGCCCCCCCCCCGAGGTCTGAGAATGTCCCCCCTGAGGAGACCAAAATAATACGTCTGTAATATAATAATAAATAGAATATTATCAGCAGTGCCCCCCAGGAATACTAACACGGAGGAGGCAGACTTTGGTAAGTGAACTTCGGGGCCATTTTTTGCGAGGTGGTAGTGCTCATTTAAAGAGTTAATATTACAAACTGGGAGAGCGCAATGGCCAAAAATAACGGAGAAAAACTGTCTTAAAGTTTTATATTTGCAACATATATCGTACGATGCGCATCTTTACCAAGTGACAGCGTGGTAGAGTGAGAAGAATCTGCGACTCAAGTGCAAAGGGTCCCGGATTCGATTCCCAAACTTTTTTTGTTGTTTGCTTCAACCAATAAAGTAGCCATTTGTAAGTATAAGTAAAATATTAATTCACCATATGTTTATAATAAATTAAAACAATATAAATTTTCAATCCCTTGTAAAATCTTTCAATGTTCCATGTTAACTAGGAACAAAATTTAATCTATTCCGTAAATATTATTGTTATCGCAGTTGTCATGTAAACAAATGTTCTTGACCCTTCGTGTCTACATCTGTTGACAGTGTGCGAATTACAAAGGAGTTGAGAGGGGCAATCTCCTTTGCTAATACTGGACATTGCTATAACCAAAGGAGATTTCCCCTCGTTCTCCTTGGGGAAATTCAGATTTTCATGGTTTTGATTATAGAACAACCGAAGTACAGGCGGTGCTATCAAAACGAGCACTAAATAATTACGTTAGCATATTCATTCAATAACAATTTACATCAAATTAGACGAAAGGCAGGAGTAAAAGCGAGGGGGAACGGGGGCGGACGCCATTTTCCCGCTTCCAAAACAACATTTAAGGCGTCCCTCCACTTCGTAGGAAATTACAATGGGCAATGACGTCATGCGTCCCCCTATCTTTTCAGTTCCTCTTTTATCCCTTGACGAGAGGTAAGTGCGAAAGCCCGAAACTCCAAGATATGTAACTAACAAGAATTGCGTGTTACATCGTTTTGCTTAACCAGATATTTCACACAGTTATAACAAATAAAGATCATATTTGTTTCCGCCATTGTAAAGAATCCTTGTTTTTCCTAATCCTAGTCTCACCTAAAATAATAAAAAAAATCGCGAAAATAAGACTGGAAGAAAAGTACAAGAACAAAATTAACTTACTACGTGAAGAATTAAGAAATTTCGAATGTAGGACTTCGGAATTAGATTTTTGGGCTTTCGGCAACTATGATCGTGACAGTTCGTCACGTATGAAGGATGACGTCTCTTGGCGATCACACTATCCGAGGAAAGGAAAGAAAGAGATGATTGGGGAAGGAAGAAAGCGGCCTGAAACCTATATGTTAGGTACCATCCCGGCATTTCTTTGGTGTGAGTGAGAAAAACCCAGTAAAACCTCACTCAGGATGCTTGGCCTGAAAAACCTTTTACATTTTTTCGATCCAGTGTTTTCACCGGGTATCGAACCCAGAACCGTTCGCACCAAAGACAAGAGTTAGCGACTACGCTACCCGGGACCTCAAGAATTAAGATACCTATGTTTAAGAAGTCACTGGTTGTGATATTAGGTTGTTTTTCTGGTCAATATTTTTAATTTTATGGAAACATTAGCCTTTATCTAAACTCAAGTAAAATGAAAAAGAAAAAACCTATTATCCTTTTTTTATGTAAAAGCCTGCTTTTATTTTCTATAACTTTATTCATAAATATTAGATTAAATATATATCAAAAGTAAATAACTGAATTCAACAAATAAATTAGTAAATGAAATACATGACTCGGTTATTCGTTCACAAATTCCCTTAAAGTTCTGTACTAAGTTTAATTGGGTCATGTAGTTGCCAGCCCATTTTAGATTTTACAGATTCTCTATTCAGAATTACTGTAGCTTTATACGTTTGCCGTTTTTCACATTTACAGTACGACTGTTCTATTACTTACACGTCAGTTACTTACATAATTCTCTTTAAAAAATTTAGCACCTCTTATGCTAAGAAAAAACAACAATTTTAGGAATGATCAAAAAATGCATCAAAAGATTGCGATCTTGGCCAATAATTAGTTTTTCTATCAGGAGTCACATTTTTTTTTTAATGGACCCTAAATCGAGTCATACTGAGTTAATTGATAGTTTGGGTTTGGCCACATTATATACAGTTCTCCAGATATAAAGCGTACAACAAAATTTTTGATTAAAATATACGAGTATTGGATCTTTTGATCCAAGAACATTGACATGTTTAAACATCCATAATTACAATTCGTAATCATCTGTAATCACTCGCAAAATTAATAGGTTGCAATACTGTGAACTCTCCAATTACCAAAAAAAAAAAAGTCGTCCCTGATTAGCTGAAAAGAACTTCGCCATAAAATCGATTTAAGCTTTGAGAAAATAAATAAAATTATAATTTCCTTCGATTTCAGCGACTTTTAAATTCCCAGCCAATTTAAGCGAATCGAGAATTTGGCAAAACTAAGATTCTTATTTCGCCTAAAATGGCGAACACAAATCTTATCATTTAGCTGACATAACTATGTGCGACAATTGATCAGGTGGAATGGGGATTAGGCCAACGATGCAAGATCATCTGCCTATCTAGAAGTGATGTAATAAATAACCTGATAGTGAAAACTGTTGAGAGATGCTGATTTTGAGTTTAACGTACCTTTCAGCAGCGAGGCTATATGAGACGGGACCCTCTGAGTAACATGGAATCCGAATCACATGAGCTCCCACCGGGAATCGAACCCGGGTCTCCCACGCCAAAGTGAAAATTGCATTCCTTATGAATTCCATTACTTTCTACATCTAATTATCGATTCCATCGTTCAGAGAAAAAAAAATGAAAAATGTATTGTCAAGTATTAAAAATTTACTATCGAAGAAATGATGTAATTATCTGCGGAAAACTAAAAAAGAAACACTAAACATTCTTAATAATGGATACCATAAATGAATCGGTGATTGCAGAAAGGACCAGAAAGTTCATATTCTGTAGTTTGAGATACTAAAGAAAAACTGTTTAAATCAAGGACTAGATTTTTCTTACGTTCAAACTATAGTTCAATGCTGAGTTTACACCGTTGTAGCATCTTCTACACTACTTGGCTTTTCTATATACAAAGCTGTGTATACACTAAAGAAACAGAAATACCCGTAAACCACATGTCAGAAAAATGTGACATTCCCTTTCTTCAACCGTTGATTCAAATAGAACTCGAAACACTTGTTTCTGCGAACTTACGGACAGTTTCTTTCAGAAACAATTTTCCGGGGGAGCACACTTAGTATTCTAGAGGGACACTCCTGGTACTGTACTATTCTATTTATGATTGTATTATACATGTATTATTTTGGTAGTGTCCCCCCAAAATCATGTCTGGAAGAAACGCTGCTTATGATCGCCATCTTCCCAGCAATTTTATACTAAAATTTCATATGCTAATGGACAATAAGCTCTATACGAAAGACTGAAGAGATTAGAAAAGTCTTGTATTTCGTGACAAATTGCATACAATGACAAAGCTTTGAAGTCCCAAGTGAGAATTCCCAATACGTTCAACATAGAAAACATTGTTCGATTTATCAATCAAGTATGTTCTTTTGTGGAGGAGAGAATAACAGTTGTGTTTTTTATGTGTGTGGTTCCCTGTGAACGTAGACCTACTTCCCTGGGAATACTAACCTAAGTTTTTGTTCGGGTCACACTTTAAATGAGACTCCTAGAGCTTCTTCAAGTCTAAGCGGTTAGCGTACAGCCCTTTGTCATGGGAGACCCGGGTTCGATTTCTGGCCGGAGGTCATGTGATTCTGATGTCACGTTAAGCTGTAGATTAGAGGTCTGCACAGGCTCGGGTCGAAATTTGGATCTACAGAGCACATGTCACTTCGCATCCGGGCCGGGCTCGGGACGTAAATATTTAAATATATAAGCATATTTCTCGGGCCTTTTCGGTCCTAACTTTGTAAAATACTGTACAACGGTACATCATCGTTCTTTCTGGACCGTTCAACTTTTAAAGCACAACTGCAAAATTAAACTGCTAAGCGCTGTAAATAAAAATACAATTTTGCGTTAGTGATTACGTTTCTGTAATTCTGGCTTATGTCGGGCTCATTTGATTATCATACGAGCTCGGGCCTATAAGCTAAAACATACTTCGGACTCGGGTCGAGCCTCACATTATAAATTCACGGGCTGTGCCGGGCCCGAGCTTAAAATTCCGACCCATGCAGATCTTTACTGTAGGTCCATATCTTATATAACCTTGCTGCTAAGAGGAACACTAAACTAAAAATCAATTCAATCAAATTAAATGAGGTTCTGTCTCTTAAGCTCGGTGCTGAAAATTGACGCTAAATTTCAATAAACAAACAACCAACAGTTGGAAAGGGACATTAAACTCCAACTATCGATAAAGCAAGTATATGCATTTCACAAAAACGAGTTGACTCTCACCATCTGACATTACAAAAAATAATCCTCTCAAACCTGCTGAATCTAGCAGCATCTTCACGGTTTCAGTATGCTCTACGGGACAATTGTGAACTCTTTACAAGAAAGACAAGGAGAATAATTCAGATTTCTAGCTGAAATGTCCCTTTTTCGCACGGGGAAAATAGGTTTATGGGAAGTATTTAATATGCCCTTCAATGCAAATGTAATGACAAAAATCCGTAACGGCATTCCCTTTCCAGGAACATCCTTATCCCCATGCTAATGAGAGCACTTTAGACTTAATCGACATCGGGTGTTTCAATATTAAACATAAGATTTTTATGCAAATGCATACTTTGAGTTGAGTTGAGTTGATTTTGAGTTCAACTTCCAGTTCAGCAGCGAGGCTATATGAGATGTGGATCTACTGATTAACGTTGAATCCGAACCACATGAGTTCCCGCCGGGAATTGAACCCGGATCTCCCACGCCAAAGAGGCGTATGCTAACCGCTTAGCCACGAAGGAGCTACAAATGCATATTTTGTTTGCTTATATGCATCTCTGTTAAATTTGATAAGGGTTTCTAAGAAAATAATACAGCTTAAATTTGAGGCTTTATAGTACATATAAATGCATAATTCAAAAATTAATGCATGTATTAGTGCTTAGGAGCATATTTAGCATATTCTATAAGTTCTTATTTCAGATTATGCTTATAGCATGCAAAAATTCAGTTTTAGTCTGTATTTTCAATACATTTAAATATCTGTGCAACAGAATGACTTTTTGCATAGGAGAATGGAAGAATGTCTAGTTTATGGAGGACCAGTAATGTTAGCAACCAATCAACTGAGCAAAGGCACTTACGATTGGCAATACATTAAGAGAAATCTGATAATGACAAAGACTGATTGTAATATAGTGTTGACATCAATTCTGAAACAAGAGACGAGAGGAATCGTTCTTAGTAAATGCTTAGCTCCAGTTAGTGAAGTTTTGCACAGTTACAGTCAGCTTTTGGCAAATTCGGGCGCGGTGTGGAAAAGAAATTGATGCACGTTCTTTCCAGAAATTCCGCCCACAAAACAATTGAAGCCATTAGAAAATACTTTCAAGGGTTAGATTTTATTTTGCTAGAAAATACAAATACTAAACTTGCTCGTCTCTATAAACATTGTTCAAAACATTTGTTTATGTTGAGAGGCCATGTTTTTAAGGGGGAGGGGGTACAAAAGTCACAAACTGACACCAAAAAGTTTAGAGAAACATCTCGTATATGCTCTGAAGCTAATTACGGGAAGGAGTAAATTCTTAACAAGGAAAACTGTTTTTTACTTCGTACAGTGCAACTGTAGAAAAGCACTCTAAATATATATATATATATATATATATATATATATATATATATATATATATATATATATATATATATATATATATATATGCATGAAGAAACACTAGAGATCGTGTTCCCATATTTCTGTGTTTATTGTAATCTCATAATTTGTGTGTTTTAGAAGTTAGGAGTATATAAACTTTAATACCATACAATAGATTCTGAAGATAAGTCCCTGAAAAATAAAGTACACTTATGTTTCACATACAAAACATTGTCTCTGTATGCTGTATCTTTGAAAATATTCTCTTTTATTGCATTGCTAGTAAATATTTTAACACATTTAACAGCATAGTTGCTTGCATATTTCATGAATTTTAAGTGCATAAAAATCCTATCTCTAATCATTATTCATTTCAACGACTCCGAAAATTACGAATTAGACACTGATATTAGTAGTTTTCAATCTCTTTTACATGACCCCATCAGGATTCTGCCGCCTATAGTTGGACAATTTGTCCATGCCGACCAGATGCCGCGGTCGGATTGCCGGCGCCGGACGCCGGAATCTTTCAGCGCGATTTTCGACCGCGACGAATATTTGCCTTGGCGAGCGGTCGGCAAAAAGCCGGAAATGAGCATTAAATGCGCCGGCACCGCCGTCGGAAAGTTGTCTTGCCGAGCAGTCGGCAAACAACCGTAAAGGCGCAGTAAATGCGCCGGCGCCGCCGTCGAAAAGAGGTCGGCATAAGGAGTCGGCTGAGGGTCGGAAAGAGGCCTTTCCGATTGTTTTGCCGGCTCTGACGGTCGGCAAAAGTCGGCAAAGAGTCGGCAAAGGGAATTTTACTTGACGATTTTCGACCGCTTGCCGCCTCGGCAAAAGGTCGGCAACTTTGAACAAGTAGATCGTCGTGCCGCCGCGGGCGGATGCCGGCTGCCTCCGGCGGCCCGCCACCGTCGACGGCGGCAATCCATCTTTCCGACCGCGACGTCCTGATGGGGGATGCTTCCTTCACACTTGCACGCCTTAACCCCTATAGCAGTGGCAGAAGAACTTACGCTTAAACAGCTTCGGAATTGTCACTATTCATCTCGGTGACTCGGAAAACTATGGACTGGACACTAATATTGGTTGTATTGAATTATTTTTACATGTCACCCCTTCCCAACTCAACCCCACCCCACCCCATGCCGAAACTTTTCAATGTAATGTCAAAGATTCTTGGGAGTTCTAAGATTCTTGGGAACCAATACCAAGTACATCGTAATTGGTTCAGTATAGTTATTGCGTGCTGAGGTAACACACAACTTCACTTCACTTTTATATAGACACCGTCTGATGGACTTGCGTTGAATATTGATTTACGCCTGATCTCGCAAAATCTATGCGTGTCGTTTGAGATCTTTTTAAATAACTTAAGCATATTTGTAATATGGCGTCAATGTGTCTGTAAACCTCCATTAAGAATTTCGGCTGATATACTTAAAGATACCAGATATCTCACGATTAACAATTAGTAATAGTAAGATAACACGACATTCTATGTTGCTGACTTATACAAATAGTCTTCCATATAGAAAATATTTATTTACTGATTTATTAATAACTTTGAGAAACCGCACGTATTTTAGAGCCCAAATACTCAAAATGGAATATGGACTTTTTATACAGGAAAGAATATAATAAATGTAACGAAAAAAATCTGATGAAATATTCGTTAAATTCTAAGCGAGATAACTCACCCACAGAAAAAAAAAAACATGATACTATATGTCACAAGCCGACTATTGTGCTGCCAAAATCTCTTAAACCGTAGCAAAAGTGCGAACTAAAGCTACCTAACACACCCACGCGTTGAGCCAATAAGGGTTCAGCTGTTGGTAAGCGAGTGGAATTCCTTCCGCCGATAGCAGCGCTTGCAACGAAAGACTAGGGATCAAGTCAAAGTGGCATATCTTTAGTATTGAACCTTGAACTAGACGCCCTTTGCATAAGAGGTAACTTCCTCCAGTGTAAAGTAATAAACGGCATTACAAAGCAAGTAGTTTGTCGTTACATAGATTACATGTTACCGAAGTTTTGATTTGATTATTTATTTATTTACGAAACTGCTAAACCTTGCGAGATTCGTTTATACGTATATCAAAGATTAAGAATGATGATAATAAAAGATATTGAGTTAGACCTAATATTTATACATACACCAAAAACCCTAGTAGAAGCTCAGTCACAGTTCCTGATTATTGAAATCGAACATAGAACCTCCCACTTGGAAGCAGAAACGAAGGTTCTTTTATTTTTGCCTACTACGTAATAGGCTAATACTAAAAGAACATTTCTCCTCAAATAAAGGTGTAAATTGTTCCTGCCAAGATATTTACTATAGTAAAATTGGAGCAGTACCGGTAGATAACATTTTCAGCTGACAAGTGAGAGCTGGAAATGTTTTGAAGTTATGCAACACACAACATTTGACTAACTAGTGGGTTGTATAGTATGCAAGGATATTTTCAATTTCAACTTACACTTATCGTTAACGAAATTAATGTCAGAAAATAACATGGAGGTCAAATCGAATATATTAGAATGTACAAGAAAAATTCAAGGTTTCAAAAATAAGAAATGAAGAGTATTACAAGAACCACAAAATCTTATATTTCTTTTTGTTTTCCTTTTCTCTAACTTTCGCAATTAACAAAGAAACATGAATTCTGAAACAATTTTCCTCAAACGAGGAATGCCCAAATTTTTCTCGAACACTACGGTGATATCTTTACATTCAGAACGAAATCTTAAATAACTAATACGATCTGGTCAACTATATACACTGAGAGAACTCCGTTATCCGGACTGCGGTATATTGTACAAATATACGGAATCCTTATGTTTACTACAGAAATCAGTACGGAGCATACGTTATCCACATGCTAATACGTACTTCCCTCTTTTCCACTTAGATGATGTTACACCATGTCGTTGCAGGATGTCTCACATCTAACAGTCTTCTATACATTACATACGTATACATACTGTATGTTACATACGTCAGCTATATGTTACATACGTTCATCTGGACGTGAGATCCTGACCGCATATATACAGTTCTTTCTTTCGTACGGAAAGTACGTTTATTCGGAACACTTATACGGAAATTACGTATAAAATATACATTTTTACTTACATGTTTGCTGTACGTTGTCCAAAACTACAGAATTTACACATGTGACATACGTTTTTACGTACGCCACATATGTTATTTTTTCTCGGTGTGGAATAAGAGAACCAGAAAACATATTAAGCGTAAAAGTATTAAATATCTAATCTTCCACTAGAGCAATATCTGTCAAGAAATTCGATTAATATGCAGGAAAAAGAAATGTTTCAAAAATTCTCTCTGAATCTCTTGCTTCTAGTACCAGCAAACTCCTGCTGTAAAGTAAAGGGAGACAGTTCGATTCTATGTGAGATTGGATATTAATTTTTAAACATTCACTGCACATTCTGCAACTGCATTCTGCTGAATTTGTAGCCCCGACATTATACATGGTACGTTATACACTATTTAGAATGTATGTAGGACGTAGGAAAACCATGTAACACACACACACACACACACACACACACACATATATATATATATATATATATATATATATATATATATATATATATATATATATATTAAGAGTCTTTAAAGTTCATGGCCACAGAAATGTAAATCAGGGATCATCTTGATTTACATAACAGTGAAGCTCACGTACGTCCACATAGGAGGGTAAACAACTACAAAACCTTTTACTAAGAAAAAAAATCATGAGTACAGGAGGGAGTTCAATGAGTTATTTAGTTCAATACTCTTAGTTATTTATGTGTAACTTCTACATTAGTTTGTACTGACTTCATCCCAGGATATGAAAAAAAAAAAAAACACACACACACACAATCTGTAACCAATTACATGGTATGTGTTTACGTTCTTCTTTTTATTTGTATTTTATGTATTATTGTATATTTGAACTTATAACAAGGAGATTCATTGTACTTGTTCCATGAGAGTTCGTATTTTAGTAAGTGTGATAGCTCTATATTTAAACGTCTATTTACTTATGATTTAGGATTGGGGTTTAGATTTCTGGGCTCTCGGCATCTAAGGCTATTTAGCCCGTCACGTTTTGAGGGATGACTTCCCTCGGCGAGCACACTATCCGGGGAAAGGGAAGGAAGGGAGCGGCCTGGGACCTATAAATTAGGTACCACCCTGGCATTTGCCTGGTGTGATTGAGAAAAACCCAAGAAAACCTCATTCTTGATGGCTGGCCTGAAAAAGCGTTTTACACTTTTTAGACCGAGTGCCCCCACCGGGAATCGAATCCGAGACCGCTCGCATGTTTACTTATTAGATTAAAGTTTGTAAGAAAAAAGGCTATGAGAGCTCTCTCGTGGCTAAGCGGTTAGCGTACACGCCTTTGGCGTGGGAGACCTGGGTTCGATTTCCGGCGGGAGCTCATGTGGTTTTGATTCCGCGTTAATCAGTAAGTCCAAGTTTCATATAGCCTCGCTGCTGAAAGGGACGCTAAAGTAAAACAACTCAACTCAAAAAAGGCTATTTACTGGTTGAACTCAACACCAAAATAAGTATAAAACTATTTTTTTAAATAACTGAGTTGTCACACGCAACCCACTTATTTTAAATGCTTACAATGAAAGTGTTTCGAAACTTTATAGTACAACCCCTGTGTTGTTATGCAACCATTATTACAGAATATACGGTTGCCTACAAGCATGTTTGCCATAATTAACATCCATTGAGATGTTTCATAGTGTAGCTTCAAAGATTACCATCGGATCCTATAGAAATTTACCTGAGCGCATCGGGAATGTATGTATTATCAAACGATAAAGAATAAATCAAATTCGGTGCAGTTTTGTTGAAGTAATGCGTGAACAAACCCAGAATATTGAATTGAGAACCTCCTCTATTTTTTTTAAAGTCGGTTAACAAACACAGAAATATGAAATTATCACATCCAAAAAGGATCCAAAGGCATATAAGTCTTATAAAATAAGTCACCAGCAGAAAATTATCCCTCCTTTGCAATCAATCGTATGGGCGCCAAGATACATTTTCATTCGGGACAGCCCAATGTATTCCACGAGAGGTGTGAAGATAAGACTTTTTACACTTACATTCACATACAGAAGACAATTTTTACCCTGCAGATATTCACAGCAACACATTTAAGCCGACATTTGTAAGAGAGCCAAAGGATAAAGGAATCCAGTCCCATCGGGCATCGAATTCGGGGAGGCTGCTGGTATGCAGACGCCACACTGAGCACACAATTGCAATTTCTAATATCTACAGTACGAAATCTAAAACTCCTTCAGTCTTATTATTTTCCTGTTAGCCAATGATGATAGCCCTGTTTCGATCAAAACTTTCAGGTGCAGAAACTGAAAGGTCGGGATCTGAGCAAGGCAAAAAAAAAAAAAAAAAAAAGTCAACAGCAACCTTTTCCTTTTTGCAAGCTCTTTTGATTTCATTATTTGTTAACACATTTTTTTTATTTCTCAATTTTAATGATAGACACACTAAACACTATGTGACGTAATGGATAATGTTTGTATTTTTCAGATGTCATTTCGAAATTTTCGACTTTGTATAGGGTTGCACAAAGACGAGACGAGGCATACCTCTTCTAACTAGCAAAGACAGTATATTTTTGAGTCGAGATGTTACTTTGACGACCCTTTTCTAAACAAGATAGTCTCAAACCTTGTTTCGTAGCAACATAAATTTAATCTGGTCGGACGCTAGTCAGTTGTACATCTCGGATCCTTTAAGAAGAAACCGGAAGATACTCATTCTAAACTAAAGAGTGTTCCAAAAAAAGTAACCCAAACTTTGATCGAGTATATTTTTTTGAAGTAAGAATGATATAAACATCATTTTCATGACAAAAGTTAGCGTTGTCTATGGAGATATTTTGAAAATAAAACTAATGAGACAAATTTAGTGAGGTTGAATTTTAATAATTGTTTAAATGGCCAGAAGTGTAATTTAAAAAAATTCAAATTGTTTATAATCAATTGCGAACAACAACAAAAAAAATGATTAATCGTGGTAATTCTTAATGCAAATGTTTAGTACGCATCAATATTTATCGGATGGGACAACAACTGCATGTTATTTTGCAGCGTTGACAGTTCTATAGGCTATGTTTTACGTATTCAGAAAATATACATTTTAAAAATAAAATAGCGCATTCTGGTGACAATGTTCCAGCAAAAATACAACCACACATGTATTAAGACGTCAAATGTAGTAGTTTCTAATAAATTATTTTCAAAATTGAATTTTGGGCTCCTCCGTGGATAAATGGTTAGCGTACCCGCCTTTGGCGTGGGAGACCCGGGTTCAATTCCCGGCGAGAGCTCATGTTTGAATTCCACCTTAATCAGTAGGTTCACGTCCCATGTAGCCTCGCTGCTGAATGGGACGTTAAACTCAACTCAACCCAAAATCGAGCTTTGCATGCATTCTCATTCACCTTTAGTTTATTTTTGCACACTTTTTTCAGTTACGTTTAGTTATAAATAGAGCCCGGATTTCCATGCATAAACAAACCCCAAAATATGCATGCAAATATGCATTTAATTTTAACATATACACTGAAATATATACACTTTAAAATAAAATGTCAGTTTCTTACAAAAAGTATCTTATCTTAATGATCTCTCTTGCAATGAACTATTAACATTTTCCTTAGGTTTTCTGCTGTCAACCTTCTACGTTTATCAGTAAGAAACGTTTTGTAGGTCGAAAATTTTGTTCCTACATCAGCAGAAGCCCTGGTGCATGTGAAAAACACCAAATGTCTTCCTGTGTTACGTTCTCTTTCAATTCCATGTTTTCACCATTAAGTACATTTGCAATGGCACAGATTGTTTTGTACCCAGGATATTTTGCCTAATACTTTGCAAAGTTTATCTGACGCTATTTTCGCAAGACCGTGAGTTGTTTCACAGAACAAAGTCTGCGATAATTCGCTCAACAAGGAGAGCGAATGTTGCAAAGCATTCTTACGGGATTCCAACTGTCTAATAATTTCAGGAATTCTCGAGAAGTGGTTGTGTATGTACTTAATTTTGTTCTCAATGTCACTTTTTTGTTTTTAGGACATGATATTTTTTCTGTTTTGTTTTTTTGTTCTATACAACATTTTATTCTACATCTGCGTTTACAAAGTGAGTCAGTTCACTTTAAACATAACCTACTTTTTTGTGATATACTCTCAAACATGCTAGTACGCAGCAATAAAATTCGGAAATATGCAATATCCTGCAAAGTTTACGAAATATGCATGCACATCGAAAGTCACTCAAAATATGCATTAATATACACCACCCAACACATGCTTTTAAAATTAGTTTCTTCTGGACCCTTAGACAACCACAATCATGTTCAAGGTATCAACCATATGTGTAAATTGCTGTTATGCTTTTTAAGCTTTTGGGTTCTCCTACATATCACATGAATGTAGTATTTCTTCTAAAAATAATTTAAACCACTGCTTTTTATAAAAATCAGTCTTTCTTTACACCTATGAAACCACATTGGAAAAAGAAGATATTAAGTAAAAAAAAAATTTAAAAAGTTACTTATCAATGAAATTTGTTAGCAGAGTGAAACAATTCTGGATTTGAAAAATGTGCAGAGCCCATAAAGTTAAGTGTGTAAGGACAGAAAAATTCCGTTTAACGAGAACTTCCGATCTTCTTTCAGGACGTCACTAAATAAGATATCGGAAAGGTGTTTGCACAAAGCATTAACAATACTCCGGCGTATTTATGTTACTCCGGCGTATATGTTAGGGTTACGTATTTTCACCTGGAGCCACTCTAAAAACATCCAAATCGAACAATTAAATAAGATGCCAAATAATTTAGTGAACTTCTTAAACGCCCTTAATAACCCCATAAGATTTACCTCTCAATAAATTTGAGGGCGTAAACTTCCCCTTTTTCGTACATCATGGGTTCATGGACAATATTTCACTTGTAACATTTCATCATTCTAAAGAGAATGACGTACTAACCACAAAATTTGTATGGTTACAACTCTGTTCAGAAATTTTATTTCGTAATTTTCCCTGTTTGTATGTTTTACTTGCAAACAGGATTGGGAAATATTTTTTCACGACGTCACTAAATAAGATATTGGAATGTTGTTTGCAGTAAACAATAACAATACTCTCACGTATTTTTTGTAGTATCTTAGGGTTGCGTACTTTCATCTGGGACCGCTCTAAGAGGATCCAAACATCTAAAAAAATGATTTTGTTTTTAGAAATTTCGCGCTTTTCCCGAAATTTTCCCTTTCCCTTACATTATCGGGACATAAACTATATTGCATTTGAAAGACTGCATCATTGTGAAGAGAATGGCATAACTAACTAACTAACTAACTCTATGGCCTATGGAACCTGGAGGTTCAATGCTGCGTTCACATGGATGATGCTCGCTGAAGGAATTTTAGATCGTAATGTTTCCTATTGATATATATACTGTATTTTCTGATCTCGAATAGGATTGGGAAATATTTTTCCCACGTCACTATATTTAAGATATGAAATTCATATTTGGCAAAAACATTACCAATAAATAAATGTATTTTTCAGGGTACAATATGATGCGTATTCTTACCCGGGGTCGCTCTGGGGGTCCCCAAACATTAAAAAAAGGTATTGTTTCCTGAGAAATTTCCTCATTTCCTCCGAATTTATGTTTTCTCATACGTCATACGGACCAGTGCTGTTATTTAGTTGAAAGGCTATTTTATTGCTAAGAGAATGCGGTACTAATCATTAAATTTGGATTAGTAGTGTTGAAGCAATAGCTGTTTTAAAAACAGAATACGTGGCTTATGGCGGCTATCTTGAATGGCCGCCATTTAGGTGTTCTACACGGATTTCGAAGTGGATCTTCGGCTCAGATGTTTCACTTTGACATAAACTATGACCGCAGAAAGTGGCATATTCCAATCAAAAAATGTAATATTTTTTGGTGTACCCAACATACTACTTCACTTCTAGCTTCAACTTCTCCAATTTCTTTCCTTTTGTTTATTTTAAATTTAACGTCCTTTTATGAGTCAAATAATTTTGTCATTCCCGTTCTTAACTGCAATGTAAGGTTCCCGAAACGTACGTTTTCGGTTCCAAACAATACGTCTGGTAGATAAGGAAAAAAAAAAAAAAGCCGGTGTGTGTTTCACATTCTCTTCATGAAAATACATATTTCTTATATTTTACCTCTTGGATCTTTAAAATTCCTTTTTGTGGAAATGTAAACAAATATTGTAATTCTGCCCTACACAAAACATAGCCAGTGTAAATTCCATATCTACGTATCTCATGTCTTTGGAATCCACCTAAAACAAATAATACCAGAAAAACTGAAGGAGATACGTCACGTTTGACCCATCTATTATCAATACCGCGGTTATACGAAACAGCCTAAAGTGAAATCTCGACCATATGAAATCCCACAGGAAATCGAATCCGTTCTCTCACCCGCACCAAGGGTGTGAACACTAACCTTTAACCACGTGAGAACTTATGTTTCAGCTTTGCAGTCTGGCGTTCACTACCTCTTAATTAAAGTTGTATCAGGACCAAGACCAGAAAATTTTCTGTCATACTGAAAATTGAACCCTGCTCTCGCCTTCGATGCGAGCGGTCCCGGGTTCGATTCCCGGTGGGGCCACTCGGTCGAAAAAGTGTAAAACGCTTTTTCAGGCCAGCAACCATGAATGAGGTTTTCCTGGGTTTTTCTCATTCACACCAGGCAAATGCCGGGGTGGTACCTAACTTATAGGTCCCAGGCCACTTCCTTCCTTTCTTTTCCTCGGATTGTGTGCTCGCCGAGGGACGTCATCCCTCAAATCGTGAAGGACTAAATGGCCTTAGATGCCGAAAGCCCAGAAATCTGATTCCTAAAGTTAAACATGAAAATTGAACCCGGGAGTCATTCGCGTTAACCGTACAAAACACTGGAATAAATGCTTTCTAAAATACCAAGTTACATAACATAGGTTTAATTCGTAACTGTTGTTCCCTATTCTTCTATATATGTATACTACTTAAATTCACGACAGGTACACGTGAATTTTTACGTAAAGGTCAACACTGCGGTCACCGAGCTATTACCGTCAGCTGAAACTCGCTCAGTTCCCTGCCGGGAGCTGAATGCGCCGCGGAGCTATGCAACCCAGAACACAAAGTTAACCGATGGGTTACATAACATGCAAGGATAATTTCGCTTTCTCTTTCTTTTTTTTTCTTTCTTTGTTTCCCTACTTTTTTGTCATTCAGCAGAAATATTATACTGTTTTATTACTTAAAAAAAAACATGATTTAGAAAAAAAAAAGAAAGAGAAATGCACATCGAAAGTTCAACTTCCAATATAGAAACAAACTAAACTAAAATAATACTCATTATGGCTTTCATTTACATCAGTGATTCATAACCTGGAGCGCGTGAAAGGCAAGCAAGGCAGAGGGCATAGGATAGTGACGAATAAACTGAGAGAGATTATGAAAAATAGATGAACATAGTTAATAACAGGCAAGTCGTTTTCTTACGGAAAAATTACTGTCTTCGCTAGTAAAAATGCAAGAGTGGTCTCTCTCATATTTGAGAGTAATAGAAGCTATTAGAGGTTACCCTCCTTTTTCAACACCGAAGCTATACAAGTGTAAACCTACAGTTTAATGTGGAATCCAAACCACCGTAATGCAATTATATTTTTGAAGGCTTTCCAATTGGAGTGCAATTGATGCACGCGCTATCCACTAGGCTAGCGGGGACAACTAACAGAATATGTCTAGATGACGTAGAATAGAGACAAAAACAAAAGAGAATTATGAAAATTCAAATACCTTAAAGGACCTTAAAGGAAGATTCCTGCGACTTTTACTAAATATTTGTTTGGATTTTGCATGGAATTTGTTTAAATTGTATAGTGAGATTCGCCCGAAGTTTACAAGACATCTTGCTCGAATTTTACAGACATTAGAAAAAAATATATCTATACAGTAATTTTTTGTAATTTTTGTAGCAGATATGTTTAATTTTTATAACTGATTTATTTTAATTCTATAATTTTGTGAGAATTATGACTGCAGCTTAGACGAGAAAAAGGGTAGGGGTCTACAATTGATTTCACTGATGTTCCTAATTTATGAAGTGTACCGAAAAACTAATGAAAAAGAAATCGTTGTTACGGTACCTAAAATTTAAGTTGTTAATTTAGATAAAAATTTTATTTTATTAATGTAGCCTATGTCAGAAACGCAAAAATGAAATCTTTAAACACTATGGTATAATCATTGTAATCCTCCGTTTGTCTAGATAGTATGTGTGCTAACTAAAGCTCTGAAATTCATTCCATACGAAGTAAACAGTTTTCATACATTTTATAAACGTCTGGACAAATTTTCCAACTGTCAAATTTTCTGAAATTTCGAAAATGATAGTCCTTTAAATTTTTCTATTCAACATTTTTTTTTCATATAAAACTTTTAGACCGCTTCTGGGATTTTAGTAGCAGAAATTGCGATAGTAACAGTTATTAAGTCTTCTAAGTTTATCAAAGCATCAACTCGATACTTCGCCGAACTCCACAAAACTCATCAACAATATATAAATTCCAGGTTAATAAAACCATACCTCACAATTTCTCTAAACAATCACACGTTAACTTGCACAAACAGACACAATTTGTTAAAGATTAAAATGGCATCAATTTACACATAGCTCGTTTCTCATTTATGTTTCAGTTCATCTTCATGTGTTGTTTCAATTAATTGTAAATATTTTAAAACAATGTTTAATTTAAGTTCAAAATAAGTACAGGTTTTGCAGCTCAAAATAGAAACCTCTCTATAATAAAAAAAATAATTTTAACCTCCCTCCAAAAAAAGTCTAATTTTTCCTTAAACCTATCGTCCCAATCGTCTTCAACACTAACGTGGAATTATGCACTGAGATCAGAGAATTATCTAATGTGTCTCCACTTGAAATCAAACCCAGAATTACCTAAGACACCAAACCATTAAGGGGTTCTGAAATTTACAAGATTTACAAAGGACTCACAACCAAAATAAAGATTCTGAATTTAGGAATAATTCGTATACTTTATTGCATGAAGCGGAAAGCTCATTCTTGCAGATACATGTTCTACTCTTGTATCTTGTCACGCTTTTTATTACTTTGGAAAGATATTGCACTATCATTATCAAATTTATTTGTTTTCTTATATTATGGTAAAATTGATTGTACCCCAAATTAGCACTTTCATTTCCAGATTATTTTTGTTGTTGAAAAAAAAAATAAAAGGAAATGAAATCCTTAATTTAAAGACCTCCGGTTATGAACTGTAGGCTAGAGTAACGAATGAAAAATATTGCAGCTGTTGACTCTGAACTGACAAACTGAAGTTTCTGTTCTAACTCTTTCACTTAGAACTAAATTGTACCAATGAGTTATGCAACACACAATACACATTTGTCTATTGGATCACATATTTACAAGGATATTTTCACTAATTTGTGATTGGTTGGTCGGAAATGCACTGGCGTATTTAGGGGAGGGGCTTCCGGGCTTAAGCGCCCCCCGAAAACTTACTTACTATAGTAAAGTATATGAAATATCTTGCTGAATTTTCACATTTTCAGGCCAATCCCCCCCGAAAGTTAGCAAAGCCCCCCCGAAATAAAATCGTAAATACGCCACTGCGGAAATGAAATCTGTTACGTCCCGCGATTATGCCATCTAGTCTAGAGGGGACGATGATGATAAGAATGAGTGAAATGGTGGAAAGAAGTGGGAGGAAACAGGAAAACATCGAGAAAAAAAAACACACACACAGTATTTGCCCACCACAAAACCCACTTGGCGCGAACCAAAACCCCACTTACCAGAGGTGAACGCTCTCTTACTGAGTCACCGCTGCCCCTACAATTGGTCGGTTGGATATGAGTTTTGCATCCCTTTTTAACAGCGTGTTATAACGAGACGCGGGCTTTTAGCTTAATGTCCGATCCAAATCATGAGTTTCGGCCAGGAATCGAACCCGGGTCTCCTGTGCCAAAGACCTGCACACTAACCGCATAGCCACGAGGGAGTTGTCATAATTTTTTGAAGTAACAGTTAGTTCTTAAAGAAGTTTAAGATCGAGCTAGAAGTCCAAACTTTAGTTGACACGGAAAATGAAATAAGTAAAGGAATTTTGGAAGAAAATCAGTCAGTCAGCAATTATGAAATAAATAAATGAACGAAGTGAGAGGAAACAGGAGAATCCCAGAAAATCCACTGATACAATAATGTCAGTCTGGACAACCTTATATGACTAGAGACTAAAGCAGGAACCGTGAGCACTGTACCTCTGATTTTTTTGTTCTTTTCGTTTTTCTTAGCAGCAAGTGTATTTTAACAGAAAAAATATAAACGCCTATACTATACTGGATAAACAAACTTTATGCAACTATATCAAAGAATATATTTAGTTATGTATTTAAATGTTCCAATTAACTCAAATATAGAATAGCAGTATTTTCTTGGAAAAACTGAGAAAAAATCTTAATCAGTGTGTCTTCTGCGAGATTCGAATGACGAGGCTCCCAATTACGAATTAAAAAATACTGAAAATTCACCTATGTTTGTAAGTATTCAATACAAAGTGGCATCTACAAACAAAAAAGAAAAAAGAACAAACATTACTGTATAATCATCTACATTTGAGACTCCAGGTTACTACATATGAGACTTCATTGATTTCAAACGCAGATTAAAAAATCAATGTAAGTAAACTTTTGCAGTTAATGTGTAATCAAGAAATCAATGATGTTGCTACTTTTCATTTCAGTTACTTAAAAAAACTGAATTACAAGTACGAACGTTTACTAGGTAGCTATTATCCTCTACTCAGCATTCCTTTAATTAAACTTCTGATGGCAAATCACATAAATAAACAAATAAGAAAACCAAGACAATATAATTTTTAACTTTCCTTTTTTGTGCAGAATCTATTTGCAAAATCCATTTAAAACAGTATAGAGTGTCGGCTTTAATTACTTAAAGCGTTGGATGTTATCCTTAGCAAAATTTTATATCAATATCAACATTGCGATTGCTAGTTCTGTATTGACCTCTTAAAATTTCTGTTCCATTCCTTTCTTAAGTCAGAATGGCCCCGTGGAGCTATGCAACACAAAATGTATAGTTGTCTAACAGATCACGTACTCACAAGGGTATTTTCATTATGCCCCATGGAGCTATCGAATACAAAATATATGGTTGTTTACCGGGTCACATATTCACAAGGATACTTTCGTTATTATTGGATTAATTGATCATTTATTTAGAAAATTCAATATTCAGTTCTTTCCTGTCTGAATTGACGCATGGAGCTATACAACACACACACACAAAATACATAGTTGTTAACCTGGTCACACATTCACAAGGATTTTTTATGAGTTTTGGATTAATTGATCAATAGATTAGAAAATCCAATATTCAGTCCTTTCGTTTGAATTGCTCCATGAAGCTATGCAACACAAAATACATATTTATTTTCCGGGTCACATAAACACAAGGATATTTTCATTATTTTTGGGTTAATCGTTCATTTATTTATAAAATTCAAGATAAGTCGCAAATTTTTTTGTACTGTTGAAACAGAAAATGAAGAATGTAAAGAGATTTTGGAACAAAGTACGGCAGGGAAAATAGTTACAGAGATAACATTTCAGCACTTCCTTAGTTGCAATGACGAGAAACCCTGGAAAAGATTAAATTAGGATGATAGGCCGCGCATGTTGGTTCCGGGGCCTCCAGATTGTAAAGCAGCAAGAAATTTAACAGTTTACCTACCTCATTCGGTATAATTTATAATGTTTTTCATTCTGCCTTTTTTTTTTTGGTACATTTCATTATTTTGAACTGATTTTGATTTGTTCTCTTTGTCCATTATTACATAGTAGCAAAAATATACCTTATTTTTCAGGTAATACCTTTTACAATACAATCTTGCCATCTGACTTCACTTTAACTTAATTTCGAAATTACTAACAAAGAAACCGCTTTTAATTTAAAATTCATGTCGCTTTTTTTTTTTAAAAAAAAAACCTTTCAATTTAGATTCTAAAAATTTATCTTCAAAAACAAAATGTATTTTTTTAAAATAATATTATAATAACTTTATTAAGCTTAAGTTTTAGTGGTAGGAAAAGTGGCTCACTGGTAGAGAGTCCACCTTTCGCTCGATTAACCTGTCTTTTGATTACAAGTTATGTGAATTTATGGTGGACAACATTGAGAGTTTTCTTAGTGTTGTCCTGTTTCTTCCCGCATGCTCTTTTCCATTATATTTTTTAAAAAATAATTCACTTCCATTAATTATCCGTCTCCTTTAGCCTAAAGGACGTTTGAATCAAAATAATAGATTAGATAGAAAGTACTATTAGGTTAATTGTGAATAGTTTGTGGTAAACAAATGAATTATGTTTTTGAATGTTGGTTCTAATTTTAATAAAAATTATGTTAATATGTTTAAAACTGTGTTTAACACCTGTAGAATCTTATTATGTGAATTAGTTAGTTAACGAATTTGGAATTAATTAAGAAATAATGAAGATGAATAATGGTGCATAAAGGAAAAATTAAAGGAATGATGGAAATTAATTATTGTTGATTAAGTTCATTGTTTTGTTATAACAATTTGAAAATCTACGCAATTGAATTAATAATTAAATTGCAGATATAAATTTAGGGAGCTAATATGAAGCCTTACAGAACACCACTCGACGACATCTCAAGAAATCTAATTCCAAGGGACGTCAAAATAAAAGTTTTATTTTTTTTAATATCTTGCGTTTCTTCCAAAATGTCTAGAGTCTATGAAATAAAAGAAATAAAATACCATAGTCTTCAAAAACATAAATAAGAACCGGGCAATATTTTCTCAGAAGAAATTAGTACAAGATTTTAATATAGAATCCAAAGCGCGAGTGAATGGTGTTAATAATAATTCAAAACATTTGATCTATCACAGAATTGAATTAGCTATTACTGACTCTCAAATTTCTGAAGTTTTCATTGGTAATATGTAGAAAGTGGTGGTAGTATAACAGCAGAATTACACGCAAGGAGGAGATCTGAACTTTAAAATTCCTCATTTGCGAATTTGCTAACTTGAAAATATGATGAAAAAAACTTCAACATAACGAAACAGAAAAGAATGGAATTCGATCAGAGCTGAAGGCGAAGATAATTGATCCATATAAAAATGCTGAGTTCGGAGCAACGGTACAACACCCCAAGGGCGCCGATTTCTCTGTAACTTTGAAGGGGGACTATTCACATACAAAAGATATATAGGTCTATGAGGATTTTAAGACAAATTGAATTCAAATTATGCCAAATAATGTACATTCATAAATAAAATGCGGAGCTCACATGAGCTTTGGAGGGTCCGAGCCCCCCAGGATCGGCGCCCTTGACCCAACCCCCATCAACGAAATACCGGCGACATCTAGAAACATATATTTATTACCTTTATTTACCAGATTTTGATTTGGAGAAGAATTCAATTAGCCACATTGTATAGAGAGTAAAAACTCGCAATAAATAAGAAAGATTGAGAATTTTAGGGGAAAGTTTTGGAAGAAATTATTTGATTTCTAAAGCGATTGATTCGAAAACTTACAGTAGCCACAGACAATCGAATATTACGTGGAATCGAGTACTCTAAATTGAACGAATATATCGTTGCTTAAATGGAAAACTTTTGGGGGTAAGGTGGCACAGTGGTTGAGTGCTTCTCTCTGGTGTGTGGGGTCCATGGTTCGATCCCCAGCGAAGCGAGTTTATGGTGGACAACATCGTGTCCGTGGATTTGCTCAGGGTACTCCCGTTTCCTCTCACATATTCATTCCACCATTTTTTTCCATCATTATTCACTTGCCTTAATTATCGGCTCCTTTAACCTTAAAGGCATAATCGTGAGACGTTAAACTAAAAGATTTAATTTCATTTTAATTTCAAATTTAAAGGAAATGTACCGCGTGAAATGTTGATTTTTTAAATTAAAAAAAATGGGAAACCGATGAGAAAGAGATCTTTCGATGGTATCAGAAGAAAGCTAGAAAGATAAAAGAAGGCAGGATCGAATCATCGCAGGATATAATCTAATGGTGATTTTTTGTTTCTACGGCGATGAGCTTTTGCAGCCACAGAGTTGGATAATTAAAAAAATAAATAAAACAATGTTACAAAACACTTACCTGTATAGCATTCTTTCCTGTCTGTCCGCTTCCCTGTATATCCGATAATACATGAAAACCATAATTACACCAGGAACCCAAAATGATACAGAAGACGACACAACAGCATAAATTTTGTTTACAGTAAACACACAGACATCAGGATGTTTTTCTCGGAACTGTAGATGCTCTTCCGTGGTATACCACCCCATAAAGATAGGGAGAAATGACACTAAAGCTGGGGAACACCACACAACAGTTAGCATAATGCTAAGTTTCTTGTTTGTCATGATAAGGGGGTAATCTAACGGTTGTACTATGGCAAAATATCTATCCACGCTAATGCAACACAGATGGAGAATGGATGCTGTGCAAAAATATACATCTAACGAGTTCCACACATCACAAATAAAATAGCCAAATAACCATTTGCCGGAGAGTTCTACACTCGCATTAAATCCCATGGCCCAAATGGCTACTAACATGTCCGCAAGAGCCAATGAAACTACGAAATAGTTTGTGATAACGCGGAGTTTGCGGTGTCTCATTACACTCACAATAACCAACAGGTTGCCGAACAAAGCTGCAATGATGATAAAACCCATCGCTGTTGATTTTAGCACAATCACTAAAACAACGTCCCATGTTTTCGCTGTTGATTCGCCCAACACACTTTGCACTCCGCTATCGTTCCCGCCGTACAGATCATCTTCACTGAAATTACTCATATCAGCACGAATACTCACGTAATTACTCAAAACGTCTCCATCCTCCGGTTCTCCCATTTTTTAACCGACAAAATGGGATTAGATAACTTTTCACAAAGGAACATTTAGTGATTTGTATGAATCGTATACGAACATTATGGACAGTAAATCAAAAGTAATTTGTTGCATTTTCCGGTGGCTACGTACCCAAATGTGAATTAAACATTTTTATTGATAAAAACTTGACGGTTCTTTTTCTTTCCCCGAACTACATTAACAATGATTGTATGTCGCATCATATGTTGATGATTTTACTATCACCAAAGGATATTACACGTGTTGGGCATCATTAAAAATTACACATTGAACGATACAAGGAACATTATTCCACTTGGTAACAACGAACTAATGTGTAAAGCCATTAAAATCGAGTATTTATTTCAGAAAACATTTACGTATTTTTTTAAAAAGTGGAAAATTGTAACATCAGAGGGTAATGAAGTATTTCTAAGCTGTAGACAAAGGTACGTCGCACATTTATCATTTACGCACGGTTAACATATTATACAATACGAGAAGATAGGCATATGTATTTTTTTTAACCGTTTGTTCTTTAAAAATTTCGTTTTTTCAGAATTTAAGGTTTTGAGTATTTTGAGAAAAAGAAACACATAACACAGAACATGGGTGGAAATGACAAGTATTGCTTAAAAAAAAAATTAAGCCATTGTAAAAATGACAATTATTTTATACGTTGTCACTTATGGGATATCACTGTTTTGAAAACACACATACACATCATATCTATCACAACACACATCACGCGACTTTAGTACGACTTCCCAGAGGACAAACTGCCCGGTTGGATTTGACGAGAGAAAACGCAGCGAGACACTACTGGCGGCTTTGGCGCGAGCGTCGTCTGCTAGGATACGTACACGAAGTTTGCCGAATATGTACGATCCTTAGCGAGGAAGCCTGCATGAGTAACACGAGTGAGGGAGGGAAAAAAAATAGTCAAATGAATGAAAACATAACTGGTTGGGCTGCCTGGTAAAATGCAGGTGGTGGGTGAGCAACGTTTGCGCTCCACAGGGAACACCACCAACGCATATTAGCCAAAGATATGAATTTCATCAATAGTTTAATTCAGCATGACTAAACGTGCTATGTTTTGACTCTTTTTAATTCTGAAAATGAGCCAAAAGAAAAGGAAAATTCTAAAGAAGACCAAGGAACGAAAAAGAAAATAAGTACTAGGTATTTGATATTGATACATACAGGGTGCCTTGACTTACGATAACTCTATCATTATCAGAGCTACAACAAAATGTAAGAGAGGAAACCGTCCCCAAATGTGACGTTTTCAATCAAAAGAGCAAGATTTTTTTTTAAAATTGGACGAGTCGTTTGGGCTGTACACTCTTTATGCGAATGAAACGTTGCCATTTACGTGGATCCACAACATATGTGAATGAAGTTACTGTCTGTTATGCTCTGGGGCCGCGGTGGCTCAGTGGTAGAGCGTTCACCTCTGGTGCTTGGGGTCCCGGGTTCGATCCCAGCCTCGGCCAAGTGAACTTTGTGGTGGACAAACACCGTGTGCGTGGGTTTTCTCGGGGTTCTCCCGTTTCCTTCCACTTTCTTCATTCCACCATTTCATTCATTACTCATCATCACCGTCTCCTTTAGCCTAACCGGCATAACCGTGGGACTTAAAACTCAAAGATTTCATTTCATATCATTTGTCTGTTATGCTGGCCAGCTCCCATTTCAAACATGACCCCATTCACCATACTCTTGCAAAATTTGTCCACCTCCCGTCCCGTTCTTCCCTCCTCCAGTCCCAGGTAAATGGCAACGTTGCATTTTAATTTAACATTGGGCGCATAAAGAGTATACAGCCCAAACGGCACGTCCGATTAAAAAAAAAAAAAACTTTCACTTTAGATATTTAGAGACGGTTTCTCCTCTTACATCTTACTCTGATAATAACAGCGTTACCTATGTCAGGGGACTTTTGAGACAACCTATATACACGAATCGAGGAAGGAAAATGTAGAAGACAAATCGATTTAGTTTTGCTTTTTGGATCTTCCTATCATATAAAATTCCATCGTGGTATGAGTAGAAGAGTTGGATGGAAGAGTGCGCAAAATGAAAGAAAAAAAGAAAAGAAAACAAGATAGAGAGAAACGTAAAATGACGATTTTCAAATGCCTCTCTCCTTTCATGAAAAGAAACAAGTCAAGATCTTTTTTTTTTATTCCACTTTTAATAAAAAATTCAGACTTTCTGGAGCCTAAATAGGGAAGAGAACGATGAATCATTTGGCAAAAGATACAACTCTTGGGAACAAAGTGCATAGAAGAACAGGATTAATTAACCTGAAAGTTTCCCTAAATTTTAAGTATCTCCCTCTTTTAACGGTATTCAGCTGAATTCTATTCAGAGATGTATGTATATTAACTAGCTAGGTATTTCACAGTGTAACAAGATAAAGAGCTCAGTACAATTAAAGAAAAAGAAGCGAAAACGAATACTATCAAAGAAATGTACAACTTGGAGGAAATTTTGACTCTGTCTCTATTAAATCAGTCACTTTAAAAAGAGAGAGAAAAAGACACTTTCTACTGTGTATGGAAAAGGTAAGATCATTAATTTATCAGACTTAATGCTACGGTATCATCGGCTTTTACTTTTATAAAAGATTTATGGGAATTAATTATACGGATTGACTATTTATGATACTATTTCTCCTTTGGATATTATCTCTCAAAGAGAGAGAAAAGGTTGAATTTACTCTGAGAGTGTATCAGAAAAATCAATTATATAATAACTGCTGATTACTCTACATGTTGCTTTTTCTAAGATTATTTCGGTATCTCACCGTTCTGCCTAATTCCTGTTTTAGCAAATCACCCCCCAGCGCTTTACAACACATAATTGATCGTATCTTGTCTTTGCAAAAAGGTATATTTAAATTTAGGAGAATTTTATTAGTAACTCTTTGCCTGGCATCTCAAGTTATTTTCATTGGCGTGGGAGACCCGGGTTCGATTCTCGGAGGGAGCTCATGTGGTTCGGATTCCACGTTAATCAGTAGGTCCACGTCTCATATAGTCTCGCTGCTGAACGGGACGTTAAACTCAAAATCAACTCAACTCAAGTTATTTTCATGTCTCTGCGATTAAGTTGGCAATCATAAACCACCATTATTTTACTACGAGTAAATATTGACAAGATATCTGCTAGCCGTTCCCAACCTCACCCCATATAAGTTTTTCCGTATACAAACTTTGAATGCTTGTGATTGATTGTAGGAGTGGCAGTGACCCAATGGTAGCGCGCTCACCTCTGTGTCCCTGGTTAAATCCACGCTCGCGTCAAGTGAAATTTGTACAGTACGCAGCAAAAAACCTGCAACATAGGCATGTAAATTTATTATGAAACTACGCCTAACAGCGCAGGGAATCAACATAATGTCTACGTGACACGAATCACGCCAGGAGAAACCTCGGCGTCCTCCACTGCACACTTATTTTGGAGCAAAAGACTTCGTCGTTTCACAATAAACTTACATGCTTATGTTGCAGGTTTTTTGCTGCAGACTGTACCAGACGAACCTTGTTGGTTTCTCAAGGTTCTCCAGTTTACAATTTCCTACATGCGTCATTCCACCGCTTCATTCAGTATCATCATCACCACCTCCCTCGGTCTCGGTGCTTAATCGTGGGAAGTTAAACTAGAAATTACGTTTCATTATTTTTTTAACTGTGTATATTCTGCCGACGTATTCCCGCAGGATAAACAACAATTGTTAGTACAGAAGTTGGTTACAGTAATTGAGCCGCCGAAGTCAATGTGCAATTGTGCCGCTCATGCACATCTCATCGCCATGAGATTGCCACGAGGCAAGCAACTGTATATCTTTAGTCACGCAGTACAACAGTATGGTCAAATGTGGTTTGATGCCATCGAAGCCGAACACATTGTGGGAGGAGTTCATTGTAGCCCTTTCTGATTCTAATTTCAAAGCGTCGCGCATCGTAGAAATGTGTAAAGTGCGTAATTTTCATGGAGATCATACCACAGAGTCCTGGGCCACCACACTGATGCGAGCATTTAGAAACCGGCCTCCCGTGAAGAGGACCCCGCCCCTATTTCGTATAGTTCGATGTCTGACGACTTCCGAAAATCCTCAAACACAGCTTGGGATGACCAGCAAATGCCGCACAACGCAGGCAACAATCAACCGCGTCATTCACAGGGATTTTCGCCTGACGCTCGTTCGCAACAGCTCTAAAACTGTGTCATGTGGCTAAGCGAAAAAGAAACTGTAGAAGGCTGTATGAACTTCACCTTGCGGGTGATAGATAGAAGTTTGTTGTTACCCTTGATAGGGTGTGAATTTGCCTCATAGATAAAGCTCGTGCTCTTATAAACAGACCTGTTGACGCCAAGGGTCGAAACATGTTCTTCCACTAGTGCACAGAGGATTTCCAAAAAGGGGTTCATGATTGTGGCCGGTTTCTTGTATAGAGCCAAATTGCGTCTCCGATAGGTGCAGCAGAACGTCACAATGCTGCGTATCACCAGACCCACGTCTTGACGGAAATTTACCAGCATTAAACCCCAGCATTGTACGAACAAGAAGTGAGCCACTTGAACTGCACCAAGACAAAATCTCCAGACAGAGCGAAAACCACTGAAATTCTATCGCCGTATGGAACAGTAAACTGGAATTTCGGCAATTCCCTTCTCTGACATCCTTGTTAAGAATCCAGATGCCAGCTCAATGAAATATTGTGGTTTCAGACTCCTCAAGCGGTGCCTGTCTCATCGTCTAGTAAACACCACCATCGGCCTGTGGAAAACTTGTAAAGGGGAGTAGGATAGAATACCCATGGTACAACTGCAATGCTGTCTCTTGCAGTGGAAATGTCCATACTGGGCAATATTCAGTGGAGGTGGCCTGTAGATCAAACACAATCAATCGATGATGGAAACACATCATTTCCTAGTTAAGTGGCACAATCAAATTCGACTCAATATAAATGAATCAACTTCTGTATAAATGCAGTAAGGATCAGTACATAAAATTCAGTTCAGTTCTGTGGAGTTCAAACTCTTGTAAACTTACGGCTCATAATGGTCTGGTCTCTTCTAAATAGTTGAAAAGTACCCAAAAGCACATGAAAAAAAATGACCAAAATCTCATCAAAAATTAACTTTAAACCTTCATGTTAAACTTGGGCATAAATTGAATTTTACATTTTTAAAAAAATCAAAATAGAGCCCCTGGATCATAGCTGAACTACGTAATGTTTTAAAATGTTAAGATTAAAAATTATTTTACTTAAGTTTGTCAGCTAATTTTTAAAAATATAGCATACTTGTGTTTAGAGGTTCATTATTAATTTCATACCTTTGACAGTTTTGTATTTCAACTTTGATCTGGATGGAGTAAGGCCATGGGCCACCGAAGAAAATTTTGTAGGGGGGCATGTCGCTGGTTGATATATTACGTTTGGTATTTTTTATTTGTAGTAAAAAAAAATCTTAAGAAATTTTAGTTGTTTTCGTAAGCCAAGAACGGGCGAGACACCCATGCTCCCCTTCTGGTGCCCATAGTAAGGCCAAATTTCTATATTTTCATTATGGCTGATAATACAAAACTAAAGTAACGTAATTAATACATAGCATCTAGTCTACCATTAACTGGTAATAAAATTTTGTCTTATACAATGGGTTTGTTACGAAGTTTGTCTTGGTACCACATGATTGGTAAATATAGGTAAGGCTTCTACCAACTTTCCGCATACAATGAAAAGTGAACTGTAAGCAAGTAATATATATGTCATTTTCCTTAACACAATAAGATCAAAGCAAATAATGTGGATTATGTTTATACCCTTATTATGAACTTTTAAAATGTTAATTACAAATGTTAACTAAAAATGCAGTTACAGACAAAATTGAAACAAAAAGCAGTAACAAGAACGTATGCTATCAGATTTCATATTTTCACATAAACTTAGTCTTTCTTCATAAATAAGTGAGTTATTAAGAAGGATGTTTTCCTATTCACAATTTTCTGCAAGCCATCGGTCTGTTTCTGTTCATCTTGCAAATCTTACCTTACTTTCTTCAATCCCAATGCAAAACAAAAATCACACGAAAAAATGACTTCACCCTTCTAAATAAAAGTAACTTTTAGTGACAAACTTGAAAAAAAAGTAACTTTTAGTGACCAACTTGAAAATGAAGTAACTTTCAGTTTTTAAAAAAAGGGACTCGCTATGAGCCCTGTGTAAACTGAAAATGAAGGTTCAACATTCCCATGCAATTAAATGCAATGCTACAATAACAAGCAATCTTCTTCTGCTATCTGCAGGTACATTTTCGAAATTAAACTAACTGCAGCGTGGTCCGGAAGTGGGCGTACCCCTAATTGGTGTTTTATGACGGTTTTAGGTTTTATCCACATTTGTTTGGTAACATTGCTTAGCATTGTCTGGTAACATTGCTTGGCATGGTCTGGCAACATTGCTATCCATGTTCATTTGTTTTCTGCTTGATAACAGTTATTTGAAATGAAGTTGGAGTGATCAAAGTCTCTTTCCCTGGCCTTCCTTTGCCTTGCCTCTAAGAAATCCTGATCTGCCGACACCAGACAATGCTCTCTGGAGTTTCATAAAGCAACAGGTAAGAAACACTCGATATCACACAACGCAGGAATTACGAGCAGCTGTGGAATACGCCTTCACCCTCGTGACTCCGGAGTATCTCCACAAAACATCTGCGAGAACTTGGCGCAGAATTCAGCGGGGTTACGACATGGATGGTGATCATACCGATGTTTATGACTCTTAAGACTTCAAGGTAACTGTGTACAGACATTCTACCATAACTAACACTATACTGTTGAAACTAAAGGGGGGACTCCCACTTCCGGATCACCCTGTACATGCTCTTCTGTAGTTCAATCACAACTCATTCCATCTAATAGTTCAATTCCACCGGAAGTGACACTTACCATTAGGTCTTCCAGAACTTTACAATTCATTGAATTTTGTAAAGTAATTTGTAAAGTAACATGCTTTGTATTGAATTGAAATTCCTCACACGTGTACGTGTCATCTCCTCCTCATAGCACAATACCTAACTTCCTTATCGTCAGCAAGACATCGAACTTTCTGGCGGAGCAAAATCACGGGACACAAGAGTTCGAGGAGGAGTTGGTTTTTTACTGAGAAGAGAGTGTGTGGAGAGTTGAGAGCACGACGGAGAGAGGACAGAACCAAGGCCCAAGGCAGAAGAGGCAAGGTAGATAACCACCAAGTTCATAGTTGTACAAGAAAATTTAAGATGTGACTGTTGAGGACTTGAGTAACATAAAGTCGATCGTCCAGTCGAAGTCTTGTTACGTAGTCTCTTGCAGTTACGAATCTTGGAAATGCCAGCTGTGAGCCACCTCCCTAGCCAGAGCGCAGGGGAGCATAACCAATCAGAAAGTAGCAACAAGATGCAGAGAACAACCCAGAAGACATCACTTTGATTAAGGTACTACGCTCGAGATCCTTCCATTAAAGCAGTCCTTTCTGTTTTACCCTCTATGCCGATTATGCATTTTCTATCATTTGTTAAGTCTATTTTATTTTGCAACAGCCTAGGCAACAGATCCCAGTCTTAGTTAAAAGCCCTAGGAGGGTTTATCAGCTCAGGTCCTCAAAACATCCCCTTTGCTGTAATTTGAGACGGGATATAGAGTTGACAATGCTATAGTTGAAATATAAGTAATATTTTACCTTGCAAAATATATACTTCGAAACGGTACCAAAATTGATGGATTAGTACGTGAACAAACATGCAAATACATAAATCTTTACTATTTATAATAAACATTAAATATGACGAAAAAAAACAAAGATTGAGATGATACGTCAATCTAACGTTCGAAAGAGCAAAACTTTAGAGGATGGGTATTGTATTTGGAAGATGGAGACAGTCCTTATTCCATAAGACCAAGTAGGTCTAACTTATAAAACAAGATAAAAGGTCAACATGAAGGTGAAGAGAGACCACCTCCTATCTTTCAGCACCAATCACAACGTCTGAAGCCCTACTAGAGTCCCTACTTTGAAATTTCTGAACGTCTTGACACCATTCAACTTTTGGCTGCTTTTGATTTTCAGTCAAATTGTATGGTACTCACCGAGATGAAACCTTTCTCACACGCAAGTGTTTATGCAGGATGGTTGAAACACTAGGCGCACTAATTCCAAGGGCACATTCACGTGACATTCCAATGTCACTGTAGGGTCTATATCACTTGCGGATCGTCCCTGATCATCTGCTCCACGGCATCAATGTTTTTCTCTGTCACTCCTGCTGATGACCTTCCACTGTGACCCTCGTCTTCTAATGAGATCGGCTCCGTGTAAATTCTAAAAATGAACAACACACTATTGCACACGATGGTGCACTCTCCCCAAAGATTCGTGTCAATCTTTTCAGCGACTTCCGTTCATTTAAGCCACGTTTAAAGTCGTACAGAATCGTGGCTCGCAAATCCCTTCTTCCCAACTCCATATCCGCGGTGCAAATGGTGGCAACACCGCTCACCACGTCATATAGCATGATCGTGAGAGATTTCATTTACGAAAGAAGGGTGCTTCTAATTTAAGCAAATTTTTTTTTCCCGCAGTGTCACGATTGGCTGTGTCCCAAAACTTTCCTTGTCACCCTTGTATCATACTGCAGTCTCCATTAAAGAACTTTTTTTTCCAGAAAAAATATTACTTCGGTCTCTCAGACCCCTATTCACCGGATCTCAAGTCGCTTGACTTCTTTTTATTACCCTTGATGAAGAACCACTTGAAAGGGTGCCTGCCTGTTCGTACTTTGAATGATATTCAGAAGAGTAACCGACGATCTGAAATGCATTCCAGGAGAACTCCTTCCAGCACTGCTACGAAGAATGGAATCATCACCTCCATCGCTGTGCAGCTGCCCAAGGAGGCTATTTTGAAGTGGATAACCTTGATTTGTAAAAATAATAAAATTAATCGTTAACAGTAAATATATCATTACTTTCTAACACACCTCCTATATGTACGTGTGTACAAAGTGTGTTCCAGAATTCTTGATATATGACACGCCGAAATGTGCTATGACCTGGGGCGCGCACCCGCCACCAGGTCATAGCACATTTCGGCGTGTCGAGTTAGGTAGGTGGGACGCTCAGTTTTGCAGCGTACCCTAGGTCAGGCCGCAATGGTCACCGTATTGGTGGCATCAGGATCACCTTGTTCTTAGACCACACCATGGTGGATATTTTGGAACAACGTTGGACAATGAAGTCCTGAAAAAAAAAAAAACTCGACAACGCCTCTGCAGAAACTCATGAACTACTTAAACAAGCCTATAATGAGTCTGCTGTCTTCTAACAAGGAAAGTACTTGGGCTCGAACAGGTGAATACGCACATAAAGGAAAGCATGAGTAATGTTAGCATCCCGGAAGAAAACAGTGATGTCCGTTTTTCTGTAAGATGCTATAAACGTCCGCAAAAGCAGGGCGAAGTAGATCATGTGCCATAATTACAAGAATCTATAAAGTCTGACCCCAGGCCATTTTCCCGAAAATGGTTGGGTGGATTGAAAAATCTGTGCACACCTATCCCATTATTTTTAGGGGCATACATTTTGAATGAAAAAGCTGTCTCCCAGGGTTTCTCGCAGGGTCGTAGCCTAGCTCCAACCAAAATTTTCAAATGCTATGGGGGGTCAAGTAGTATATCGTTGGGAAGATATTGTGAAAAGAAACAAGATGAAGAATGTTCCTCTACATTCAAGCAAATGGTGACGTTCGTTTGTCTGCAAGATGTTAGAAAACTCCACGAGAGGTCACAGGAGGCGCACGTAGATAACGTGGCGTAACTATAAGTGTACATGAAGATTGTCAATAAAATGATGAAAGCAGTACGGAAGACTATAGAACGCACAGGTAACAAAAGAACAATTGTCGCATGTCAACACCGCACACTCTGTAATGTCCGTATCGAAAACCACATCTATTACACTTTTGAAAGCTTACACAGGTTCATCATTGTCATAACCAGCTTTCGGACATATGTAACGAAGCATTGTTCGATAGATATCCGCCGAGAACTGATTGTAGATGACCGAATGTCATTTCCGGACAATAAAAAGAAAGAAAAGAAAAGAAAAAAGAAAGAAAAAAAGAAACATGTAAATTCGGCTGCTGCACACGGGAACGTAACTGGAGGTAGTCAGTAATTTGTTTGGCTTATAATTTGTATTGCCGAAAGAAATATGCGTCCAAAGGTTTACCATATTTTGTAGTTTCTGGTGGGATTAGTTTCATATCGACACGTTTTCCTACACAGGCATGCCGGAGAATATGTTCATCCTTGTGTCCTGACTAAGATTCACACAGGTACGAGTGATGTATTGCTGCCAGATAAATGTGAATTTAATACCGATACAAAAAAAAAAAAACTTGGTAATATGTTCTTTCGTCATCTTTCCGCTCACACTTGCGTCCACTAGTACATTAGGAAGTCCCGAGTCTGTATGTGCGCCCTATGAAAAATGGTGGTCTCAGACTCCTTCATGACAACTGTGTTGACATTTTGTCTATCTACCATTTTGTACCCAGGGTGAGCGTAAAGACTCAGGACTTGCTTCATCTTGTTTCTTTTCACAATACCTTTCCAACGATATACTACTTGACCCCTTACCATTTGAAAATTTTGATTAGACCCTGCCTAGAACCTTCTGGGGACCCTGAGATAAAACTTTTTCATGCAAAATGTGTGCCCCTAAAAATAATGGTGTACATGTTCTCCGATTTTTCCATCCACTCAAACCCTTTCTGCAAAAATGGCCCGGGGTCAGACTCTATGAACGGCGTATAGTTATGACACGTGTTCTACGTTGTCCTGTTCTTGCGGATGTTTGTAGCATCTTGCAGAAAAACGGACATCACTGATTGATTCCGGGGTGCTAACATACACATGTTTTCCTTTCTGTGCGTATTCACCTGTTCGAGCCCAAGTACTTTCCTAAGTGCAAGTTACGATGTGAATGAAGAAGTTTGAGGGGCCCAGGGAGGATTAGACGATGCGCCCGCTCTGGACTTTCATCAAGAAGCCAAACTGATGAAAATGACTCGTGTGTGCGAGTTGTTGAATGCTGACCGTCGAATGAGTGTTCGGCTGTTAGCTGATACTCTGAACATTCCGGAAACCGTTGTGTATCGCATCATAACGGAATAATTGAATATGGAAAAGGTGTGCATTAAGCTGATCCCCAAATTGTTGACAGACGAGCACGAGAGCAATCGAGGCTGTTTGAAAGTGAACTGAAGGAACGCGTGATATTTGAACCGGATTATTTGAAACATTATTATCGGTGCTGAGACGCAGACATTACGACCTAGAGACGAAGCGCCAGAGTGACAAATGGGTGGTCTTCCTCCTCAAAACAGAAGAAAGAGAGGATGAGCAAATTCAAATTGAAGACAGTGTTGATTGATTGTCTTTTTCGATATTAACAATGTCGTTCACAAAGAGTGTGTACCTCAAGGACAGGCCATTATCGCAGCCTAGTTCGTGGGTGTTCTGGAAAGATTGCGGAAAACGGTCATCGCGTGCGAAAAACCATCACCGCTACCTGGCTTCTGCATCATGTCATAGCGCCCAGCCATACGTCTCTGCACGTCCGTGAGTTCCTGGTGAAGCATAATGTAGCAATTTGCCGCAGCCACCCTTCAGTCCCATCCTCGCTCCCGCCTACTTCTATTTGTTCTCCCAAATCAAGAAAGTGCTCAAAGGATGTCGTTTTGACAGTATTGAGGCTATGCAAGCGGCTGTGACAACAGTTTTAAAAATGATTTCTGTCGTGGCCTTCGAAGAGGCGCACCGGGTATGGAAGAGTTTGTGGGAAAAATGTGAAGATGCTCATGGACAGTATTTTGAAGAATATTAAGTCTTTGTACAGATCTTTTAAATATATTTTTTAAAAAGGTATAGGAAGGGAGCCTCAAGTGGAATATGTTCCTAAAGCGGAATACCATGATATTTCTACAATGGAGGTTGGCAACGCTGACTGCAACATTGCAATGTATGACGATGGACACCCCCGTCGTTCGAGGCATAGTGATGAAGTCGCTGCTTGCACATGAAACTAACAGAAGGGTATAGTTAATTTTCATCAAAATGGAGTTTTTTTTGGAAGTAGGTATACGGTATGTAACAGCACAATTAAGGTTTTTATTATTGAAATTTACTTTCTAAAATAAACTAATTTCTATTATTGTTGTTGGGTTGGTTTGGAAGCAGTGACATGAGCGTGAAATTAAATATGGCTGTGTACCTAAAATGGAATACCTGGTATTCCATTTTGGGAGCTGGTCTTAATAGTAATGTATTTGACGAAAGTGCGTTTCTCAATGCGAACTTTGAAGATGTCTCAGTGTCTACTAATCAAGGCGGTAAATGTACTTTCACTGACCCTGATCACATTTCCCCTGTTCCCAACCCAAAATGTTGCGAAAATCGTCGAAGAAAACATCTGTAGGACACGTTTCAATAATAACAGCAGCTCCCTATAAGAAACAAGTGGAACAATCAAAATCATGGATCAGTGCAGAACCCGTCTGTGAAGTCGTATGATTTACAGAACATCCCTTCTTCCAGTGGAGTAAAGTCAACGTAGGAAGGAAATGTTCTTAGCCCGCGAAAAAGAAGCAAATGATTGCGAAGAAAAGGCGTACACCTACTAGCAATGATTCTGCGTAAGGTATAGATTCATCGTCTGCTTGGATGTTTATAGTTTAATGGATGATAGTGATTCATCAATTTCTCTTCCTGAAGAACAGAAGCAGGCTACTGATAATGAAAGTGTTGAATGTATGTTTCGTGGACTTCTTTTTACGGATGATACGCACGGTGAACAATGGATCAAATGTGACATGGAATTCGTGGTGTCATATTGATTGTTCTGGTGCTGAAGAGAAATTAAAAATTTTCATTTGTGACTTTTGTGTCTCATTTTTCGTCACAGAAATAGTGTGTTGTGTTTCTCACTTAGGAACCATTTTTTCATTCGTCAAATTTCGACTTCTTGTAGTTTTTTTTTTTTTTTTTAGTTATTTCTTTCAAAGTTGGTTCTATTTTCAAATTGAATATAGAAAATATATGGTTTAAGACAACACTAGTCCTAATTTATATTGGCATATAATTACTTTTTCCCCTCCTTGTATTTTCAGTACAGTGCTCAAAAAACAAAATGGTATTCCACTTTAGGCTCCCTTAGTCTATATATCGGTGGTCGATGTGAGACGGAATGCGGTGGTATGCCATACCGCCTCTGGTTTTTCAGTGATCAAGACATACTGTCACTGGAGAGTAGATGCTGAAATACCTTTAATAAATCCATTTTTATACACAGTAATTGACGAATAGCTTTCTATGTAAAAAGATTTTATTTCTTATGTAGAAATAATTTCGAAGTGGACAACGCCAACATTTTTGTTATAGTATTTTCCTACCTTTTGTTTTTAAAATGAGGTGTCTTCAAAGAAGTTCAACTAGTTTATATTGAGATGTGCCACATTGAATTGTTTCTTTCTTTGTGTGTGTGTGTGTGTTTCTTGCCTTAATGCATATAAATGTCGTGTTTTGAGCATGGACAGATTTAGAGGTTGTCTGCTGTGGGAGTGGATCTTCCGGGGGTTTAGAATACCCCTCAGTAGAGTGGGGGGTCTGGGAGTTTTCCCACAGGAAATTGTAAATATAAAAACTCAGTTCTTGAGCATTCTTTGTAATACAACATAAGGGGATATTTTTTTCTTCAGAAAGTTGTTGGCAGGAGATCAAAGTCTCTCCATGTCCCTCCCCCATCGTAACTACACAGACGATCTCCAATGGTTTTCAGTCATTATATAAATAGAAATTCGATCTTTTAGGCAACATACCCTCACTGTATTTCAACATTTAGATAGCCGGTATGTCGAGTCAAAATCGTGATAAAACATACCGCCTCTGCCTTTCTTCCACTTCGAACATTGCTATATATTTAATGATTTTTGGGACACACCCTGTACATAGTTCTTAACAATTACTGGTAAGAAAACCAATTTTACAGCAAAAATGAAAAGTCTTCCCGAGACCTTAGAAGAACACGTGTGTCAAAATCCATTACTGTATATTTGACTTCGGTTCTCCATAGTCGATATGCGATATGAAGCAATCCACGTGTGTCATTCATTTCACAAAACATTCGACACGTGAATGCTTTGAATGGTCACGTAAAGTAGCCTCGACGTAGCACGCAAAAGAATATAAAATAACGTTTCATTACTTTCTATTCTGCCTTTCTTAGCAAAAGAAGAAAGTTAAAACATTGAAGGGGAAAGAACATTAGCTTCTCACAGTTATCGATTATCACATCACGAAAACCTTGGATTTTCTTTCTTTTTTTTTCGTTTCGTTTCTTTAGTTTGCTTCTTTTTTTCTTTTAAACTTCCCGCGGGAATCAAAACAAACAATTTCAAAGAGAGGAAAAAGAAAAGCACCAATCATCCTTGTGGCTCTAATAATGTTGAGTTTAAACATAAAACACAAACTTTATTCTCCTTACCTCCTTTACTCATAATCCATTACGATATAAGAAAGGTGAGTAAACAATAAGCAACATAGAGACTACATCTATGTAGTATAGAACCCAAGGATGTTATAAAAAAAGAGGACCTATTCATATGTATCTTCATTCTATTAATTCACTGAAGCAAAAAAAAAAAAAAAAAAAAAAAGCATCGGCACGTTTGATTGGCTACTCTCGTTTCCGCCATGAACGTTGACTCAAAACATTGCGATCATATTGGGCGGAGCGGTCAAAGTAGGGGTGGCGAAACTGCGACGTATGACTTCATGATTCTGTTGTATAGGAAGATCCTCTATTTTATAACATCCTTGACTGAACCGGTATTATTCTACACTCGAAAAAACGATAAATAATTGTTAACTATTGCCACCTATATTCTGAAAAAAAAAAAAAATAATAATAGAACTAGAATTTTTTGTAAGGAAAGAAAGAGTACAAATAAAGTGTAAGATCAAAATCTTTAGGATAATCAACCATTCCTCTGCTGAACAAGTACAGTTGTATTAAGAAAGTATACAAATATACCTTGAGTTACTACCAAGTTTTGAAGGGGGTTCCGGACCGGATCGGGGAGTTCGGACTGCGCCCCTAGCTAGCAGTATAGAGCAATGTTCTCCCCCGTCCCAACATATTTAAGCGATTTTCTGAATAAAGAATCGAAAAATTTAGTATCACAAAAAATTGATGCATGGAATTTATATGGAATTTCACATTCCCAAATTAAGCAAATGCTCAAAATAGACATTGCTTAAATAAATAATTAAAAATATGTATACTGTATAAATGATTTCACTTCCACCTTTACATGTGAAATTTTCGAAAAACGCCGAAACACTTTATTAATTTATTTTTAATTAATAGTTTATGTACTGAATAGGGGGCACGGTGGCTTGCTCGTAGAGCGCCTACCTTTGCTACATAGGGACCCTGGTTCGATCCCCGGTCAAGTTGGTGGTGGACAACATCGTCTTGATGGGTTTCCTTCTGTACTCCTATTTCCTCCCACATTCACATTCCACCATTCTTCATTATCATTCACTTGCCTTAATCATCATCACTTAGGCTAAGCTCTTAACCTAATAAGCTTAGCCTAACGTGTGACAAACTAAAAGATTTCATTTCATTTTTTATATATCGAATAGTTTCAAACCTCAAAATTAAGCGACTCCTCACACTTTGCTTTATATTAATATAAAATTGAGAATTAAAATATATCATTTTCCCTGTTCCCTGTTTAAAAGCGGATTTTTTTTTTTAAAAAAAAAACTAAAATATGTGTTCGATTATTTTTTTAATAAGTTTATTTCTTGAGTTTTGTCTTACTAACCTCAGAGATTCTTTGGTAAAAATTTGAAACTCCTTCAGGATACATTTTAAAGAAAGTCCTCTTTTATCATTTGCATCCGGGACATTTTTTTTAAAAGTTAATGTACGGCCTGAACGCTGATGAGCCAAACACTTTCTTTTTTAAAAAAATAGTCAGTGCCTGCCATGGAAGGAGGGGCGGGCGGGGTGAAGGCCCCGGCCTCCGTAGTAAGGGGGCGCAAAATTCGGGAGGAAAAAGAAAAGAAAAGAAAGAAAGATAAAAGAGAGAAAAAATTTAAATGACTTAGATGGCAGTGTGCTCTCAGAAATGACTTCTTTGTAAGCGTAAAATTTTATTCATAAAATGTCACTCTTGGAAATGTATCCAAAATAGCAACAGCTCCGAAGATTTTTCTAAGATTGCCTTGTCCTGTTGCTTCCTGTGAGAGAACCTTCAGCAAGTTAAAATTAATGAGAAATTATTTAAGATCCTGCATGTCGCATGAATAGTTGTCAGATTTAACCATACTCTCCTCCGAAAAGCAAAGAGTGTTGTTACTGAACTTTGACCAGTCATTCAATAACTTTGCATCGAAGAAAACCAGGAGGATCAGTTTAATAGGTATGTAATTTGGTGATAAATGCATTGGCAATGGACTTACTCGTGGTCTCACATAAAGGTATTAATTTAACTAGTTTTCTCAACATATCACTGCAAACTTGAATGCACTTAAATCCTCCTCGTGCTTTAGGAAGTGGTCTTATAATGTTACTCATGTTATGAAAATGCATGTGCACATATATGAAATGGAAGGAGAAAGGTTGTAAAAAGTGCTCAAAATCAAGGAAAAGCAGATTTTATTTTTGAAAATGTTTTTATGTTTCGTTTCAACATGATGGCGCTTCGCGGCTGGTCTGTCGATCTCAGTCATACATACGGGGATGCTGTCGTATGCTCTCGCCCCGGGCGCTGATTTTCCACGGCACGACACTGATAATAGTGCAGATTACAAGAAATAGACACAAATCTGGAAACATTAATTGAAAAACATATAAATTATAGCTTTAGGTTGTAAGTAATATGTGCTTATTGATTGACCGTGTAATTTGCTACTTATACCGTACATGAATAACTATTTCTTCCAACAACATCAAAGTTGTCAAGGAAGTATGGTGGCTCAGTGGTAAAGCGCTTACCTCTGGTGCGTGGGGTTCCTGGTTCAAATCTCGACCAAGTAAGTTTGTAGTGAACAACATTATTTTCCTGGGGTACTCCCGTTTCCTCCCACTTTCTCATTCTATCAATTATCCCATCATATATTTACTTGCTTTAATGATCATCTTTCTTAGCCTAAAAAGCATATTTCTGGGATGTCAAACAGAAAGATAAAAGTTTTCAGTTATTTTTGGCAACGAATGATAGAATTGTTACTACAAAAAAGTCCGTTTTCGTTTAATATTCTCCAAAACTATGCATGCAAATTTATGCATCAGCATTTCATGTTGTTCAGTTCGACGTGATCTACGAAATGAATCGATGAGGAAATCACAAGCTACGACATTTTATGACAATGGACTTTGTTAAACTTGTTCATCAGTATAATAAGTGTCTAAACCTGTACGGCGACTATGTCGAAAAGTAGTAAAAGAGTGTTAGGGATGCGCACGAGACAAGATTTGTGGCTGTCTCGTCTCGAAAAATGTGCTGTAAAAGTGGTCTCGACTCGAAAAAAATGTATATTTCTCTATTGAAAGAGCCGTGTCTCGACTCGAATTTTGTCAAGAAAATCCTGTCTCGACTCGTCTCGTGCGTATCCCTAAAGAGTGTATGTATATAATAAAAAATGTATACTTTCACTTCTCTTCTTTTTATTTCAAAACGTGATTTACTTTCTGGATAGCCCTCATATATAATAAAAGATAAATGAATATATAATAAAAGATAAATGAATATATAATGTACACATTATTTAATCCTAATTTCCTCATCTTGAAGAGGTATAGCGTTTAACGTTAATTTACTATTTATATTTGCAACGAACAAACGCTTTTAAACAAAGAAACAAACCAAACAAAAAAAACCTTACTGCGACAAACTTTTGCTGTTTCATATCTTGTAATGAATAGGGTTGCCATAATTTTTTTGATCCAAAATACGGACAAGCCTTAAAATGACGACCCATCAAAGATACGGTGCCTAAACACAGAATAAATATTTTGAAATTTCTTACCTAAAAGTCACCTTTTTAGATTATCATACAATTGTTTACTGTAATACTTAAAACACTATTAGAAATTAACATGTTTTATATTTTTTCATTAACACAAATATAATAAATCATGCCATTAAATTACGTATGTTAAATCTAACTAAAAGAACGCTGGATTGGAAAAATGAGACACTTTAAAAACACAACCTACTTCATTAATCTATTATATAAAAGAGAACGCACAAATCCTTTGTTAGCTCATCACGCTAATACGGCTGAACCAATTTCTTTCATTTTTGGGGGGTTATTAGGATTTGGACCCTAGATGGTTTTTATCATATCACTTTAATTTTTAATTACCAGTGTCTTGAGATAATTGACCATTCAAGTGTCCATAACGTACAAATCCTTTGTTAGCTCATCATAGCTAAATCTAACCGTATTTATATGCAACCCGCATGACCGTGTCACTCGGCGGGTTAACATAAATGACAGGCGATATAATGTTAACATTTACTGCAAGCATATTTCACGGGTATTAAACACATGAGATATGGAGTTGTGCATTTAAATTTTCATTTCAACCCAGCGAAGCGGGTAATATATGCTAGTAGTAACTAAAGTATAAGTTATATGATAAAGACACAATTCTTTTCGCCCGAGATTTTAGCGATTCCTCACTCGGAAATTTTCGGACACCTCAAAAAGTGTCAAATACGGACATTTTCCCATTTCATGCTTTGTACAGTCCGCAGCAAAAAATTTGCAACATGAGCATTTAAGTTTATTGTTAAAGTACGCCTAACATCGCAGGGAATCAACACAAGGTCTAAGTTGCACGAATCACGCCAGGAGAAACCTTGGCGTCCTCCCCTGCACACTTATTTTGGAGCAAAAGACTTCGTCGTTTCACAATAAACTTACATGCTCATGTTGCAGGTTTTTTGCTGCAGACTGTACAGTACGGACACGGACCCCAAAACACAAACAGTCCGTACAAAATACGGATATATGTCAACCCTAATAATGATAGCATTATTCAGTTTTAGAGCAACTAGGACAATAGTCCGGTACCTTATGATAAGAAATCTTGTGGCCAGACTTGTTTAAACTTGTTTTATTTTTTAAAGATATAGTAAGTGAGGAAGCCATGAGAGATTGAAGTATATTTTTAATTTCTGCAAAGTGAATGATAAGTATTAAGAAAAAACAAAGTTTAAAAGGAATAAAAATAGTTTAATTTATTGAAATAATTATTGTGGTAAGTTTTGATGATTATTAAATGCATTTAAAAAGAAATGGAACTGCAATATTTAATTAAATATGTTTGTGTTAGAATCTTCGATTCCATTTAAATTCAGTGAGTCTTACTTATGTGACAATTGTAGTTTTTATGTTATTAATTAGTTATTTACGTATGTTTTATTTCTCAATGTTAGCTCAAAGTTGTACAGCCTTCATTACCATTTACCTATTACAAATTTTAATCACAAACGGATCTAGAAGGCAGTGGTGGCTTTAGCGCGTAGACCGGGTAGGCACGGGCCTACTCCAAAAATTTTGAAAAATATTTAAACACTGAAAGATACAAAAAAAAAGAGTAAATATACTTTCCACTATTTGTATTAAGGATAGATAATTATTTAACAAATAGCATCAACCACTACTGTAAAAGTAATTTCTTACTGTCATTAATCAATCAGATGTGTGTATGTTCCATAAGCAAGGGCCTACACAAAATTAAAATCCTAAAGCTGCCCCTGGTAGAAAGTAAAAGTTGGGGGGTTCAGCTAGAATCCAGACTATGATAGGTATATCATGAGTTTACTATAAACTTTAAAAAAATATATAAATAATAGCTTAAAATATTCTTGTCACTGAAAAAACTGGGGCTAGGTCCTTCGACCCTGGGCTAGATCCGCCACTGATTTTAATGCGAATAAAGTAAAATTTTGGGCTTTATTATTATTATAAGTTAGACTGATACTATTGCAGTATTCAAAGCCTTGTGCACCTCTTCTATAATCTTACCTGCAAATTCACTTTGTATCTAAAATGTGCAATAGATAAGTAGTAACCAAAGCTGCAAAATTTTATTTAACCTTGAGAAATAAAAATAAATAAATAAATAACAATATAAAAACTAAAATAATGACATAAGTAAGAATCGCTTAGCTTAAATGGAACCGGAGATACGAAACAGCACACATTCGTCGCAGTAGTTATTTCTTTTTGTTTAAAAGTGATTGTTCGTTGTAAAGAATAAATCAACGTTAAACACTACATATTTCTTCAAGAAGAGGAAATTAGAATGAAAGTAATGTGTGCATGATATATTAATTTATATCTAAACTCCATAGTAGAAATGCAAAATTTAATGTTGTCATCCGGAGGTAACCAGATTTCAACATTGAAGTCTATACAACATAGAAACTGAAAACATAAAACACTTCGGGACAGTTTCCTTTTGTAGAAACAACGAACAAAAGAGTCAACAAGTAGATCATTTCCTGGATGCTTATGTATATATACTAGACTTTTGAATACTATGCACATAAATTTTATTTTCAAGGCTTTTTTTTTTTTTAATATTTGTCCATGTGTGAAAAACTGATTTCTTTCCATACATGTGGACTGTATATGTAGGATATGTAAGACTTTTATATAGATTGGATCTTCTTATATAAGTTGGTTTGTTCCCTGAGATAGATTTTTTTATGTAGCTTCTTAATATGTAACTACTTGTTATTTATTACTGTATGGACATATTTCTTTTGAATATCGAACGCTAGAATATGAATAAAAGATAGTCATTCATGTTGTGGATATTCCTTGCGGATTGGAATAGAAACGTTTTACTACAACATCTAAATAGATATTGATCAATAATAAGAATTATATATACAGTATGGCGCTAAATTCGTTGTACAATCCGCGGCAAAAAACCTGCAACATGAGTATATAAGTTTATTGAGAAATGATAAAGTCTTTTGCTCCAAAATAAGTGTGAACGGGAGGAGGCCGAGGTTTATCCTGGCGTGATTCGTTCCACTTAGACGTTATGTTCATTCCTTGTGCTGTTAGGCGTAGTTTCACAATAAACTTACATCCTCATGTTGCAGGTTTTTTGCCGCGGATTGTACAAAAGCAGAGAAGTGTTTCCTGGGAGTAAAACAAACAAAACAAAAGTTCCAATAAACATAGGACGAAAACTCCATCGTTTACGTGTTATAGGCTGCCGAAATCTATTATATAAAAGAGAACGCACAAATCCTTTGTTAGCTCATCACGCTAATACGGCTGAACCAATTTCTTTCATTTTTGGGGGGTTATTAGGATTTGGACCCTAGATGGTTTTTATCATATCACTTTAATTTTTAATTACCAGTGTCTTGAGATAATTGACCATTCAAGTGTCCATAACGTACAAATCCTTTGTTAGTTCATCATAGGTATAAAAATAAACGTATTTATATGCAACCCGCATGACCGTGTCACTCGGCGGGTTAACATAAATGACAGGCGCTATAATGTTAACATTTACTGCAATTTGAAAGCGAAAAAGTAAAAATTATCTAAGTAACAAAGTTTATTGCGTTCCGGGGTGACCGCAGCGAAGCGGGGCGGGTTAACATAAATGACAGGCGATATAATGTTAACATTTACTGCAATCTTCTATGGTTTTTATCATTCTTCTATGGTTTTTATCATATCACTTGAAAGCGAAAAAGTAAAAATTATCTAAGTAACAAAGTTTATTGCGTTCCGGGGTGACCGCAGCGAAGCGGGGTGAACGCTGCTAGTCATTAAAAAAAAGAATTTTAAAGGTTCATAGCTCCAAAACTATGGGACCTACCTTGGTCGGGTCAAGACTTCACTTAGGAACTAGTATGTGCCCTATCCAACAATGCGTGTTTCAGAATCCTCAGGTGCTTCCACAACATTTTTTATAGAAGGAGTTTGACTACAGGCCTATGATATAAAGTACTCTCCAACTACCTCCATAAAAATTGTTGCGTGAGTACCTAAGGATTCTAAAACATTTTTTTTTTTTTTTTTTTTTTTGGATAAAGCACATACTAGTTTCTAAGTGAAGTCTTGACCCGACTACAGTAGGTCCCATAGTTTTGGAGCTATGTACCTTTAGAATTCATTTTTGCATGTTTTCGGCAGCCTATAACACCTGTACGATGGGGTTTTCGCCCTATGTTTATTGGAATAGTTTTGTTTATTTTACTCTCAGGAATCACTCCTCTGCTTTTGTACAACGAATTTAGCGCCATTATATATATACTTTACCCATGTTTAATGTTAGTGGTGGTAATTCTACTTTGTAAAAACTGATGCATAACTAGCGTTGGGTAAACCAGACCCGAATTAACACCTGGGTTGAATATACTGGAGAATGGAGTGGCATGTAGCCTAGGGGCGGAAAATTTGTATCCTATTCCCCTGCTTATACAATACATTCAAAGAATTAAGTAAAATATCACCCATACATGGGCACTCGCAAAGTAGAGTCTTCGAGGGAGGGAGACAAATGCCGCCTTAGATTTTCGAAAAAACAAAAACAACAACAACAAAAAAAAAAGGTTCAGTTCTTCGCGAATGAAACGAAACTTCTATGTTTAATATCCTTGAGTCTAAGGGAGACGATGAGTGAAGCAAGTGAATGATAATGGAAAAGTGGTGGAATGAGAAACTGGGAGGAAATAGAAGTACTCCGAGTAAACCCACGGACACGATGTTAACCACCACAAACTTACTTGGTCCGAGATCGAACCAGAGACTGCACACACCAGAGGTAAGCACTCTACAACTGAGCCACTTTTTCTTTCTCTTTTTCTAAAGATCAAACGATCATACCAAAGTTTCCTGAGCACCTGTGTTTCCTCGTACAGTCTGTTTCTCAACTCTTACCAAAGTAAAAAGGAGCCCAAACACAAACATATCTAGGACAATTAAAATTCCAAATGTTCTATCTCCGGGAATTGAACCCGGGACCATGTACACCAAAGACATACGCGGTAACCACTAGACCAGCGAAGAGGGCTAAAACACCATGCCCCCCCCCCAAGTTCTTCCAAATATATGTCAAAATATATAGGTATTAGACGAGATTGCGCAAGTACTATAGTATAATATATTTATTGCTGTAGTTAAGTTATGTAATGTTTTACGTGTGCTTGTGTTTTGGTCTTTTGCCTTACCCATCGGGAAAAAAACCCTGCGGTCGCCCCCGTCGCCATGGATAATTGGTTTATTACTACTCCCCACGCGGGAGACATACTAAATGAATATATCTGATATGACCGTCATAGGCACTATTTAGATATGCCACGATATTTACATTTATTTAACGTGTGAGTCAGTTTCATTTATTGTCAGTATTATTAGGATTAGGGATGTAAGGAAACAATATATGTGGGTCGCCTAACAAAAAAAAAATCGTAAAGTGAAAACAAAAGAGTTCACACAGCAGTACGTATTACCATATTCTATCGAGAAATATGCCAAGCAATAGGCACGTATGCAGAAATTTATTTCAGGAGGGGTCCAAATTCAACATGAGGATGAATTATGTTAAAACATGTAAAATCACCCTTAAAATGAGACTAAATATACGAGAAGGCCATTCTGGCATCCCGATTAAAACTCAACCAATCAAACAATCAACGAAAAACTCAGGATTTCGGGGAAAAGGATCCGGAACCCAAGGACCCACCCTCTGTGTGTATCCCTGCCAAACAGTGAAGCTATATCTAGTATGAAGACTGCATCGTTTATTGTAAACACAACAAGAAGATCCGAAAGGTGCCATAAATTCTCTGATAAAGTATACAATTTGTAAGCAGTTAGGGCTTAGGAGTTTCCCAACCATAACTCCTTATCCTGTCTGTCCGCTGTGTATCCGTCCGAAAGACAAAAATCGCAAGAACTAGTTGATGAATCACCATCAATTTTGGACAGGGTGAAGAGGGTCAGAAGTTAGGAATCAAAGTAGTTCATTCAGACGATATTCAAAACCGGAAATTGTAAAAAAAAAGAAACATTTCCGGTTTTAACGTTGAACACTACAGAGCAAAAACGGCAATAGAAAGATAGAACCGACTTCCTAGGATTGACTAAAGGTCTCAGGAATGAATTTCATCTCTATCCATAACTCTCTACTAAAACCGGAAGTGATAGAAATCCACTACAACTTCCGGTTTTAATATTGATCTACATTAATAAAAAAACTATGAGATAACGAGAACAGGTATTATCTTCTCTCTTGATCATCTATTCAAACCGGAAATTGTAAAAAAAAAAAAAATCCAGTTTTAACGTTCATCGCTATAGAGTAAAATCGGTAATAGATAACGAGAAAAGCGGTTTTTTTGCAATCAGTTAAGCGATCCAAGAATATATTCTACATCCTTCTAACCTCTCTATCAAAACCGAAAGTAGTAGAAGTCTGCTATGATTTCCGCTTCATTATTAATTTAAAGAATATCACGCAATACAAACCAAACTCCTTCACGTGGAGCACACGCGATATTGTTATTTGTCAAAAATAGTACCGGTGCTCAGTGGCGTAGGGAAGGGGGGGTCCGGAGGGGCCGCTTTCCCCAAAGAGGCCCGACAATGTACTTTGGTACTTTGATGTTTGTAATTTTTTATATATTTTTATGTTTATATATTTTTTTGTTTGTAATTTTTCTATATGTACCTATAACAGCACTTGAGCCCCCCCAAATACACATCCTGGATACGCTACTGCCGGTGCTTAATGGTTCCTTAAAGGAAATACGCTTAAAACGCCCCTTCCCGAAACGCCACTCTATAAAATTAAAATTATTGAAAATTTGACCCCAAAACGCCTCTTAATGGGAATCCCAGTGGGTGTTTTGATTCGTTCCCAGTACAACCAGGCCGGTAGCTAGCCCAAAAATTCAGGGGGACGGTAGAAGTTAGGAGGAACGATCCAACCATATTATAGTTCATTACCATATTATACAGGGAGTCCATAAAGTCCTGCAGGAAAATAAAACTCTATGACTTGGAAACCGTTACGTTTAAGTGTATAAATTTTTGGGGTTGGAAGAAGGGAAGTTTAAAGTTTTGTTTTAGCCACAATGCTCGATGAAGTTTGCGCTGGTAATCACGTGACTTAAGATGGCATCTATTAGAGAAAAGGCACAATGTGTTTTGTGGTTTGAGGAATTAAAATCTTGCGTTTCAGAGCGGAGAAAGATCCAAACAACGTATGGAAAACACCCCCAGCAGAAACAAGTATCAAGAGGTGATACCAGAAGTTCAAAGAAACGGGAAGTGTGTCAGATTTACCACGCAGTGGAAGGCCAGGAACGAGGGACGACGTGATTCACACGTTGCAGGACAGCGTAGCCAGGAGTCCAATGAAGTCGCTTAAACATAGGCCATTGGAACTGGAAATACCGAAGTCAAGGTTATACAAGATCGTACGCAAGAATTTGAAGGTCTGGCCCTATAAGTTAAAATTTGTGCACGAGCTGATAGAGGAAAACTGTGACATGAGAATGGAATTCTGTGAGTCAATGCTTACCCCGCTTACAAGAAGATGGTAACCTATTTCGATTTCTGTTTTCAGATGAAGCCACATTTCATGTGTCGGGAAAAGTGAACAGGCACAACTGCCGAATTTGGGGCGTGGAAAATCCACGTGAATTCGAGGAGCGCAAGCGGAGTAGTCCCAAAGTCAATGTGTGGTGTGCTGTTTCAATGGACCACATTATCGTCCCTTTTTAATCGAGGAAGAGACGGTAAATTGTAACAAATATCTGAACATGCTACAGACATTCCTTTTGCCAGAACTTGCTAAGTTAGGCATCCTTAATGAGAAAAATGAAATGAAATGAAATCTTTAAGTTTTACGTCCCACGTTATGCCGGTTAGGCTAAAGGAGACGGTGATGATGAAAGATGAGTAAAATGGTGGAATGAAGAAAGTGGGAAGAAACGGGAGAACCCCGAGGAAACTCGCGAGCACGGTGTTTGCCCACCACAAAGTCCACACGGCGCGAGCTGGGATCGAACCAGGGACCTCAAGCACCGGAGGTGAACGCTCTACCACTGAGCCACCGCGCCCCCACATCCTTAATGAGGTCCACATGCAACGGAATGAGGCACCACCGCACTATGCTCTTCAAGTTCGACAGTTTCTTAACGAAGAATTTAAGGAAAGGTGGATTGGCCGAAGAGGACCCACACCTCGGCCTGCAAGATCACCAGATTGTTGCCTTGTGATTACTGGCTGTGTGGACACGTGAAGAGCAAGGTGTATTCGCAGAAGCCAGCTAATCTGCACGATTTCAAGAACAAAATAACTGATGTGATTTTGAACATTCCAGACGAGCACCGCCAACACGCAATTCTTGGTTTCCCAAAAAAAACCGCAAGAGTGTTTGGACGTGAATGGTGCACAATTGGATGTTTGGCGATGAACCTTAACTAGCTGAAACAAAACTTTGAACCTTTCTGTAAGTACACCAAAATGTATTTGTTAATACATTACGTAGTTTCCAAGTTATAGAGTTTTACTTTCCTGCAGGACTTTATGGACTCCCTGTAGTTCATTTGCAAGCCTACCGTGAACATTTTAGTTGAGGAAAGCAAAAATTTAGGAGCGACCCGGCCCCCCTAGACACCCCGTGGATACGGGCCTGAGTACACCCACTTCCAAAATTCCCTTCTTTAATTCAATAATTTATTCTGAAATAGTATTGTTGAGCTCTAACACATAAATAAGTTTTCATCTCAACACCCAACAAATGATTGAATTCACTTTCTGCCAGAATGTTTCTTTCCCTCCTTCACAGATCATATTGTGATAACTCGCCACAAAGGAATAGAGAAAACGAAATGAAACAAAAATAACATCTCATTGAATCTATTCAATAGACGCCTCCAAAACGAGCCTTGTCACTCAGGGGTGTAGCCAGCAGGTTTGTGTAGGGGGGCCGTCGTTTTTAGGGGGGGCAGCTACAATGTACAAAGCCAAAAGAAATGTGTTGCTGCTAGTGTTTTTGAGGCCTGAAAGAAAGGAAAATTTTGGTTTCCTTCTGGAAAACTAAAAACACTATTTTAGCTTCTTCTTCTTCTTCTTCTTCTTCTTCTTCTTATTATTATTATTATTATTATTATTATTATTATTATTATTATTATTATTATTATTATTATTATTATTATTATCCAAAAAATATATTTAAGATAGTTTTTATTATGCTTAATCAAGAACTACTGCCCGGGACCAAACGCTATACTTTTGTGCATAACTATAAAGGTAACCAAGAAAGTTCTGTCCCTTTTCGTGGAGGTCTGTGTTCAATTGGACCTCACACCGTGAGTTGAATGCGAGTGGAGATAAGGCGAACGTCAGTTGTTGGTGTGGGTACATCCAACATACTACCTGGTTGTAGCAATTCAGACACACCGTGAACTTGCGCAAAGACAGAGGGAACATGGGACACCCACAGAGCGTCATAAGAGAATGTATGTCGAACAAGTTCAAATGGAGGTCAAACGCCGCTGTAGCGGGACAGAAGATATGCCAGGCCTTTGGTGAGGGTGTCGTGATGACGCGGACATTGCAGCGATGGTTTAACAAGTTTAAGGACGTTGACGAAACACCCGAAAACACCACGTGCCAGAAGACCAATACATGTACAAAGAGGAACTGGTACTACAATTCAGTGTGTGGAGAAACCATTCGGCAGCACATCCATCAACTTGTGAAGCACTACAAGTTGAGTCGATGGGTCTCTCATATTTTGACTTCGGGCCAGAAGGCAACGCGGCAGTCGCCTGTGTTTATTTACTGTTTCGGAGCCATTTCTGGACAGGGCGTTGACATGTGATAAAAAGTGAGTCATATACGAAGCTCCACGGCGCCGTCATCATTGGTTAGCATCCCATGAACAGATTTCAAAACAGCCGAAAACAGCACTGTTCCAGAAGAAGGTCTTCTGTGTGTTTAGTGCATCGTGCATCGGGAACTGCTACCAGCTGGTCAGAGTATCAATGCAACTGTGTAGTGTCAGCAGTTGAGCTGTGCTGAAGAAAAAACGCAAAACTCTGGAGCCATCACTTCTGAATTGCAAATGGGTCTTCGTTTACGGGACAACGCTAAGTCCCACGTGGCTAGGATGACTCAGGACACCATTTTCCGCCTTGGATGGGAAACAATATTGCAACCACTATATTCCCCGGGTATTGCACTGTCCGATTATCACCTGTTCCATTCTTTGGACAATCACCTTAGAGGACGCCAGTTCAAATCCCTAGTAAAAGTCCAAAATGCACCTGATACTTTCTTCGTTTCCCGGCCCACCAAGTTCTTCCATGGCCTTCCAGAACGTTTTCAGAAGGTCGTCGATGCTGATGGGGAATACTTTTGATCTTCCAGGTTAGGTGACATATCGATGTTCGAAGGTGGTGGGTGAAAAAGCAACAAAACTTTTCTTGGTTACCTTTATATTTAAATTTAAGACCTTGTATACAGAACCTATCTACACAAGATTGATTTTCTTTGAAATTTCACTTAATTTCTTTACGGTTTCCGACAAAAATATTTATTTATTATTCGTGACTTTAAAAAAAAAAACATAATTATTTTATTACACTGAGTAGAAATAAAAGAGAGAGCGAATGAAATCCAAATTGAATAAAGGCATTGTTTCTCACCAAATTTTCCATCCTCTATGTCTTTTAAAACACTTGTTAAAGCATATAAAAATATACTGTACTTACAAATCAGTTTAGTACTTTTGTTTTATGGCTGTATTTGTAGTACCTTGTTAAAACGTTTGTCTTCAAACTGTCAAATAGTCTATAAATAGCAGTAAATTGTGTAATCTGCTGTCACAAAAAAGTATCCTATTTTTCGATCAGTAAAAGGAAGAGATACTATACTATTTTCGATCGGTATGGAAAAACAATATTTCTCCATACTATTTTACCATAAATTATTAATTGTCAATAAACTTTGTTTCTTTTAAATGAATGAAGCGAGATAATTTTTCTATGATGTTATAAAAGCTGCTCATTTGGGGGGGCCAGGAAACCATTTGGAGGGACCTGGCCCCAATGGGCCCCCCTTGGCAACACCCCTGTTGTCACTTAATCTTTTCAGCTGCAAGTTGTGCAGATGAGTCTTTAGACGATCCATGTCACAAAATAAATTAACACAAGGTGTTTCAAAACAACACCGACAACGTTTGGGAGGTGGTGATTCCTGATACCAAGATAAGACAAAAGGAAGGACCTGGGTACACAAATGCTTCCTTTCGGAGTTATAGGCTGCCGTAACCATGAATTTTAAAGGTCCATAGCTCCAAAACTATGGGACCTACCGTAGTCAAGACTTCACTTAGGAACTAGTATGTGCCCTATCCAAATATCCAAGTTTCAGAATCCTGCGGTACTTCAACAACAATTTTTACTGAGGTAGTTGGTGAGTACTTCAAATTATATGCTCGTAGCCAAACTCCCTCTGTAATAATTGTTGCGTGGGTACCTTAGGATTCCCAAATAAGATATTTGGATATGGCACATATAAGTTCTTCAGTGAAGTCTTGACCCGACTACGATAGGACCCGTAGTTTTGCGTCCATGGACCTTTAAAGTCCATTTTTCATGTTTTCGGTAGCCTACGACTCAGAAAGGAAGCTTTTTTGCATTTAGGTTAGTCTATACCTTTTGTCTTATCTTGGTGTCAAGAATCACGTCTCAAACATTGTCGGTGTTGTTTTGAAACACCCTGTATCGAATATATATGTTGCCACTGTTTCTTAGCAAATCTTAATATTACTAATATTATAGTCAATATTGTACAAAGACCAATATTATACAAAGTTAAAAAAGGTCAGTCCAGCCTTAAGATACCCCAAGCACTGAAACAATTTACATAAGTTATTATTGTCTTCTTCAAATTTCCTGAGAACATTGTTAAATCTCATGCCCAGTTTTATATATTTGGTCTTCCTCCATTTGATATTTCGACGTTTTTAGTTTGCAACTGCAAAATACCAGATAATTGTGAGTCTTCTTTTAAGACTTTTACTAATTCAACTGCATTGGGGTGAGATTTTTCCAATTTTTTGATTCAGACGATAATGCCACCCTTTAGTTGCAATAGTTGTTCTGTCACGTTGAATATAGTAATTCCAGATATCTTTGCAGGCCTCGTTTTCAAATCATTGTTCTACAAAATAGTCATTGAAGCATTAAACTCCATCTATCATAGGATATGTTTCCCTAACTTTCATCTAACCTTCATTTACATATTCTGACGGTATAATGAGCTAGTGCTGTTACCATTCTTATGTGCTGTCTCACTTCATCATTGTCTTTATACATATTCGTCACTCCTAACTCTTACACTTTTCTCTATAGACACTGGTTAAAATAAAAGTTGCAGCCTTGAATTTTACGTAAGGGAAAGACTTCTTTAACAACTTCGATTACAGGTGCATCAAAGTCGACCTTTAACATTTTCAGTTTCCAACTGAAAATATATTCACCATTCCTAGCTCTAACACTTTTCTCTATAGACACTGGTTAAAATAAAAGTTGCAGCCTTGAATTTTACATAAGGGAAAGTCTTCTGTAACAACTTAAATTACAGGTGCTTCAAAGTCGACCTTTAACATTTTCGACTTAAAACTAGGAATATATTCATCATTCCTAGCTCTTGCATAGTTACTGGTTAAAATGGAAGTTGCACACGTAGTGAGATTTTAATTTTTTTTTATATGCCCAATTTTCAATATTTCTCGAAGAAAATTCTCCAAAGAATGAAGTAAATAAATAAACGTTTCTCAGATAAAAATCTGAATGAATTACTGTTCGCTGTGTAGGAGACTGTAGAATGACATTTTCTGTACTACAAGATGTAAAATCTAAGTGTTGTATTTTTACTACATAAAAATAATAACATCATGTTAATAGTGAAACAAATATTATACAGTATATCTCCAGCAAGATAAGAAAGCCTTATTTCGGGTCTCGTAAGTATTTGACAAGGGTATTAAAGTTCAATTAGTTAATGTTTGCTGTTGTTTGTGAAATCCGGAAAATTGGTAAGTCCCACGTTTCTATACTTCTATGGAAAATATCGATACATTTTTTATTTTATTTTTTTTAAAAGAGCATTGTTTTTATTAATCTTCGTAATAGTAGTAGTCATGAAATTTTAATTTTTTTTAACGAAACTTTTAACGGTAGAGTATTAAATATTTCTTCAGGTAACGCAGTGGCTTAATTACGATTCTATTTCGGAGGGGGAAGGGGAAACTTTGCTAACTTTGTTCCTGGAAATGTGAAAATTCTGCAAAATATTTCATTTAATATAAAATGGTTTATTGAATTTCGGGGAAGCTTAACCCGTAACCCCCCCCCCCGTTAAATACGAAACTGAGGTACCGATACTACTTTGGGTATACGTAATTCTTTTATATTATGTCCCCCTTTAATTCGAAGTATTGAATATTGTCTGTAGGATTATTTTACGATTGTTTATCAATGAATCGATATTCTCACCATTTGCTTTGTGAAAAATCTTAGTTTTCCTTCTTCTCGAAGACTATAGTTCGATTCCAGATGGTAGTTCATGTGATTCGATTTAGGATTAAGATTTCTGGGCTTTCGGCATCTAAGGCCATTTAGCCCTTCACGTTTTTGAGGAATGACGTCCCTCGGCGAGCACACAATCCGGGGAAAGGGAAGGAAGAAAGGATTGGGGAAGGAAGGAAGCAGTCTGGGACCTAGAAGTTAGGTATAAGTGTGAATGAGGAAAACCCAAGAAAACGCTTTACGCTTTTTCGATCGAGTCCCCCACCGGGAATCGAACCCGGGACTGCTCGCACCGAAGGCGAGAGCGGTAGCGACTACGTTACGCGGAGCCACTCATGTAATTCGAATCGCACGTTAAGTTGTAATTCCACGTCTCATACATATCCCATGTTGAAAGCGGACGCTAAATTATAAACATACCATATACCAGGCATAACTAAATAGCTTGTTAACTACATTATCTACCAGACTCAAAAGGATGAATATTTATAGAGTAATACTAACACACTGTAAAGAATATATATCACCTTCGAATGTTTATTCGTTTATATGTATGTGTATGTGTTTTGGCGATAAATTTTCGGAGAATAATAAGTTAATAAATAAATTACGTAAAGGTCTCTAAATACATAGTTCAGTCATAATTTCATTTAAAGAAAGAAAATACTTATCTTAATCCGACATGTTTCAGAAGATGCCGACCTTGATTTGCCTTATAAAGGGACAAAATAGCTTGGTAGTTACTTTTTTTTTCTCAGACTGCAGCAAAGAAGATTTAAAAAAAAAAAATAGAAATCACTTTAGATTTTTTATTCACGTACGATTTCTTACACATAAATAACGGTTCGCAATACAGCTTCCTACCAGCATAGCGATACTTTCGTAATACCACTTTGTATGTTTACAAAATTGAAATGCATAACACGCATTACTTTTTCTAGTAGCTAGTTGTGTGCAACATGGCGCACCCACGTCGGGGATCCATCGGGTCCAAACCCCACCAAAAAAAAAAAAAACTTTGTAACTCGACATATATTTGTATTTGTATTCTATACATTCATGTTTTTTTTAATCTTAAAAAATATACTTGTTTAGTACAGAAATGTCCTTAAAATTTTGATCTTCCATTTTGATCTTTTTTGGATCAAAAGATCCATTATATTTTCAGGCAAAAATTTTCTTGTAGGTTTTATATCTGGAGAACTACATATAGTGTAACCGAACCCAAACTATTACTTAACTCAGTGTGTTGTGCTTATTCCGTAGAAAATACGAAAACTCGATTTTGGGGCCGTTCAAAAATTTTGTGGACCCCTGAACCAATTTTGGATCTCGATTCATTATATTTCAATCAAAAACTTCCTTTTAGGCCTTATATCTGGAGAACTACACATAGTGTAGAAAAACCCAAACTATCACTTAACTCAGTATGATGTCCTTATCCCATACAAAAAAAAAAAAAAAAAAAGAGAGAGAAAGAAACACGATTTAGGGGCCGTTCGAAAATTTTGTGGTCCCTGATCCAAAAACTAATTATTGGCCAAGATGGCCATCTTTTGATGCATTTTTTGGATCGTTCCTAAAATTCTTGTTTTCTTATAAAAATATTTTAGTTCTATCATTTCTTCTGAGAATTTAGGTGGCAGTAATTAAGGTAACTGTAGGTATATACGCCAGTGCAGCTAAATACGCCAAATATTCAGTGCTGAGACGTTTCCGATGAAATCGGCTAGAATACACCTCCAATATGGACCACGGGCTTGGACAAGTCCAATTTGACGACTACTCCGGGAGACAGCGCTGAGACCTCCACGCTGTGCAGTGTTGTTTGCTTCGGGAATGTTCCGTGGAAGGACGTTATTATTTCAATAGATGTAAGAATCCGCTATTAGTGCCGTGCTATCTAAGAACATTGCCGAGCACATGTTTACAGCAATGTACTCCTAATTTCGTGTCTGTCTAGGAACACTTCATTTTGTAAGTGTAACTTCAGTATTTGTGACTCCATAACTACTAAATCAATACCCAGCACCGTACAACGACTTATCAAAAAGATAGTCGTAAACCTGGTTCGTTTGCTGAGATAAAAATCCGAAGTGGTAGTAATTCTTTGGCATAAAAATATTAGCTTCGATATTTAAATACCATTAATCTCACCTTTTTAATAAAACTGACAACGTCTATAAACGATGTTAAACTGGTTTATTATTTGATATAACTTATAATATCCTTTTCTTAAAACTGTTAAGTACACAAACTCACTGACTAGGTAACCGTAAAACATGTCCATATCATCAACTATCCCATAATAATCACTTACATATATTAAAAACATTCTTCTTTTGTTAATATGAAATGAACATTCTACTAAGTATAGTGCATATGTATGAGTACTTTCTGCCCAAGGTACAGGTAAATATTACACAAACCAAAGTATTTTGTTGTATAAAAAATGTCGCTCGACAAAGGGACTGAATATAAAAGTCATGAGTAGACTTGGCTTTTATCTTCAAGAACCACTGGTCCGTTTACATTAGTGTTCTTTACATTACATATGCCCATCATATTTTGATCGCCCCTTGTATATCTATTCATTATATTTCACATATACATATATATATAAATACATTCATAACAAATCTTTCATTTCATCAATAATTATCTTTAATTACATTAATTATATTTATTTCATTATTCTCCACTATATTATTATTACATTTTCTTATTAAAATATCGTCGCTTATTTAATTAATCGTCGAAGAGTGCGATTTCAAAAAATGTAAAGGACAAACGTGGGTTACAAATAATATTAATCTTTACGGGCGCATTAAATAACAAATAAGTCAGATGTTGCATTTAGAAGTATACATAGTAGCACTAAGATGTTATAATAAAGAAGAATATCGTTCAAGTTAGTCGTTGAATAATTAATTTTATAGAATAGATTTTCTTCGTAACATAATCTTTGACAATTAAATTTTCAACACAAATCAATCTAATATAAATAATCTTTGCTTTTAATTAATTATAAATCGAATTATGATTCTTCACATTAACAAGAGAGAATAAAAATCATTTGAAAATCAATTTTCCAGTTTACTTAAAACTCTATTTAAGCATTTCAAGTATTTTTAAGAATCGTTTTCATTATTGATATTAACACATAAACTTTAAAATGAAAATTTACAAGAATCTACAACTAACATGAATTTAACCTAATTTCAGTAACGGTAATCAGGTTACATTCGAACTTGCATACGGTTCTAATAAAGTACACTGTACTGCGCTATCATGATTAGGTTCTATATTGTGTTGTACATGTCTTTCATCGTGATTCTGACTTTGGTATGAAGTCCCATCTCTTGATCTCCAATTACGTCTATCCACGTAGTTCGTTGCATTTCTGGAATTTCGCCATACATTACGTCGATTTTTAAATCTATTTTGACTATATGGTCTAACATACGAATTGCTACTATTAATTAGGTTAGGCGGATTCTCTACATAACCTTGCCTATTGTGCGCATTTTGATTGCTAGAGTATACTCGGCTTAGGTTAGGTCCTGTATTATTCACACTCCGAATATTTAAATTCCGAACAGGCACCAAATGATCTGAATTATTCTTATTTTTACCCATTCCTGATTGTGGGTTCATGGCATGGTATTGAGTTTCGTAGCATTGGACAAGCATCAATAAATGGCTGAAACTCATACACTGTGTGGAAAATAAGATCTGTTGCAGTTTAAATGGAAGCAAATTTCGAATCGATGCTATTATTCTCGATTCCGATTGCAAAGGATTAACGACCTTTAATTCGTTGTAGACATTTACAATAAACTCTACAAGAGATTTGTGCAATCGAGGATTGAAGTGTTGATTTCTAAGGGTGGCATATCTATTTGCCAGCAAAAAGTCATTTTCATAATTTGCGATCAATGCCGCTTTGAATTCCTCATAGGTACTAATGTGATCACGTATTACTTTAAACCATAAGGAACAAGGTGGGAGTAATACGTGGGGTATTAATTTCATATATTGTGATCGATCGATAGACATTATATTGCATTCGTCTTGGAATTTCTCTAAGAAAGAAGTAGCATTCTCATTACACTTACCACTGAATTTGCTCATAGCTCTAATTTCACTCATCTTAACACTTAATTTTACCTTCTTTTTCTCATTCCTTGTTCTTGTTGAGTGATAGTTCCTATCCGTGACGTGCTGTGCTATGACACCATCTATGTTTCGCTCATCAGTGCTCTTCGGACAACTTTCTTCTAGTATAATATCCTCATCAGATCCGGGCGAAGGCGAGTTCATCTCTGGTGAGTGAGGCAACTCAAAGCGATCACTACCCAAGTTATTACGGTAAATGTTGTCTTTAGCCTGTAACGTTCTAATCTCTTCCTGAATAGTAGCTAACAACTGTGTATTTACACGTATGTTATTAGAGTTGTTGCTGACCTGGATCTTTTGCTGTTTAATGGAAGATTCTATTACTTCTAAATCTTTTTTTACAGCACTAATTTCTTGGTTTTGTTGATTGTGCTTTTCTTGACAATCATCGGATATCCTTTTTAACTTTTCCTCGAACTGTGAGGAAATGTCGTTCACCACCTGGACAATTGTCTGTTTCGTTTCATCTGATTTCTGTTCTATCCGTCTACTTAATTCTTCATATTGCTTGTTAGCTTCGTCAAACTTCTGTTCCATTCGTCTACTTAATTCTTCATTTTGCTTGTTAGCTTCGTCAGACTTCTGCTCTATGGTCTGCTTTAATTCTTCATATTGCTTGTTAGCTTCGTCAGACTTCTGCTCTATGGTTTGCTTTATCTCGGTAGACATCTGCATTATTTGTCGCTGTAAAGCTAACAAGATATCTTCCGATGCCAATCCTGGTGTTACACTAGTCTCATCGCTGTCACTAGTATTTGATTCCTGCTGCATTGTTTCGTTGTCCATTTTTCTTATGATTACCTTACCACTTCGCAATATAGTTAAGTTCGTATTCATTAACTGTAATATGAAAGTAAATTCAGCCTTACTCTTCTTCGGGAATTGAATTTACAAAGTCCCGGGTGAGGTAAACCAAATTTTTACAACGACTTATCAAAAAGATAGTCGTAAACCTGGTTCGTTTGCTGAGATAAAAATCCGAAGTGGTAGTAATTCTTTGGCATAAAAATATTAGCTTCGATATTTAAATACCATTAATCTCACCTTTTTAATAAAACTGACAACGTCTATAAACGATGTTAAACTGGTTTATTATTTGATATAACTTATAATATCCTTTTCTTAAAACTGTTAAGTACACAAACTCACTGACTAGGTAACCGTAAAACATGTCCATATCATCAACTATCCCATAATAATCACTTACATATATTAAAAACATTCTTCTTTTGTTAATATGAAATGAACATTCTACTAAGTATAGTGCATATGTATGAGTACTTTCTGCCCAAGGTACAGGTAAATATTACACAAACCAAAGTATTTTGTTGTAACCGTGCAGCGAAATACGCCAGGGCTTGTGCAGGACTGACTGCAGAAGGCAAATATGTTTTCATTTGTCCCACATGTTTCATGTGATATCGGTGTAGTTTCTTTTCTTTCTTTTTTTTTTTTTTTTAAGTCACAGCATAGTGACACTGTTTATTTATCTTCTTATGGACTAAAACTTTTCAGTTTGGAACTTCATTTCAACTTTGGAGATTATCGTTTTTACATTTCATCTATTTCTTTGCATCAGCTATGTTGTGTAATAATATTTGTGTTCGTATAATACAGACAATATAAGCAACGGCAAGATTTACTACAGATTTCTAGTAGTATCCGAGACTTGGCGCAATTATCTGCACGTGTTGGTAAATACGCCACTTTGTAACACTTATTTATTTTACTTTGGGTACAAAACAGAAGTAAGTGCAATCATTGCCACATTTTTTTTTCTATGCGCGGTGAAGGCTACTCTGCAACGAACATGTATTGTTTTTTGAGTTTCATGAAAATTAAGGCCTTAAAAAAGCCAACACTCTTAAAATGGCGTATTTGCCTGCACCTACGTTACTTATCGTCTTTTCAGATGTGAAATAACACGGTTCAAGACTACCTAGACGTAGTGTCCTGTAGTGTTGGAACCCTCCCAAAAAAAAAATCTAGGTGCGCGCCTGGTGTGCAATATAAATAAAGATGGGGCACTGGATTTTATTTAAGTTGGTAGTTTTCTTCTACACCTTATCCTTGAAATATTTTGTCACCAATCCGTAACTAATTATTGAGTCATCTTTAAGAGGATTGGAATTTAAAAATATTCTATCTGGCCAAAATTACTCAAAAAATACGTTCTTAAAGAACATCAGATCAATTCAATAGTAACAAGTGTCCACGTTTGGATGAATTCCTAATTCCATTTTTCATACTAATTTTCGAGAGTGATGAATCCAATTAAACTATTTTTTAGATATATCCGTCTATAGAAATCAAAAGAAAAATGATCTCAAAGTGGGATATTTATATTTATTTATAACGCAAATTTGAGATTACTTTTCTAGACACCGTATACCCTCTGGATTTTAGACGAATGTTCAGTTATTACTTCTCTACCCACACAGAAGGTATAGTGGTCTACGTTGGGAGTGATTCATGTCTTTCTCAGGCAAGGTGAAACCGTCACTAGAGATCACTACAGTACTGAATTTAATGAAACAAACCGCAAACTTGTCTGCAAGCATCCGGCAATGGAGTATTGTTACACATCAGTCTTCGGCAAAATTTACGAGTCATGATTCAAAGTAAATAACTGAATAAGCAATTTTAATTCCTACGCCAACTGTCAGGGCCGGCCCTAAACAATTTGCTACCCCCTTTCTTCAGAAAGAACAAATATTAAAAGCCATGTTTTTAAGTAAACTACTTGATAATGAATAACGAAGGAGAAGGAATGGATACTCTCACTCAGAAAGGCCTAAACACTACAAATGCAATCTCGTTATCTGTTTTTTCTTTAAATAATAATCTATTATGTTAGTGAAAGATAAAGCAAACACGTCTGCAGAGGAAAGATGGTAATCCTTGTTATAGAATTCAATATCGAGCTTCAATCTCAATATATCAGTTTGTAATTCCAGTGCAACTAGCTTTTTAATATTTATTTCTTGATTTTCTTTCTACATCTGTTTAAAATTAAAAAAAAAAAAAAAAAACTTGTTTCCATCTTCAATGATAAGGAACTTGTTTGTGACAAAGGCAAGGCTAGTTTTCATATCAAAACTGTGATAACTAACTAAATGGAACAGGTGTTCGCTATTATCCGAGAATTGAGTTCTTGTATTTGACAACAATCAAGGAATTCATGCTGGAATTTGTTTGACCCCTTGCTTTACAACTGTTCATGTGACCTTAAACTAATGCGTCCTAAACATGGTTTATGATTGTAGTATTCAAATAGGTCAAACTACCGTCATCATAAAGTCTGCTTCCAACAAGAAACACTTATTTTAAATAATAGTTATGACAGATTTTGCCGCCCCTCGAAACTTGCCACCACGTGCAAAAGCACGTGTTGCACATATGGTAGAACAGGCCCTGCCAATTATCAACACCTAAAACGTAAGTGCACGGCTAATCGAAGCGTTCACAACGCGTTTTTATGGATCATGCGTACGCTTGGAATACGCTGACCATGTGTTTAAATGTGAATGGTTAATCACAATGAGCTGTAAACGTGAAAGCAATAAAAACGCACAGAAAACGTCGGCTCCAGCGTATTTGGTGCATTTCGGAACAATAGAAGACCTGCTATTTAGAAGATGTCTAAAGGAAAGAAAAAAAAGTAAAGACGTGTTGCCAGGCAAGGGGATTTTAGCAAGAAACAGCTGCTTGGAAGATGCTTTGTGCAGAGTATTGGAACTCTGTTATTATAGGCCTGGACCTGGAAACCTTGACTGGCTCACAATATGATTTATAACTCTGGCGATAGTAAAATTACCGAGAAGCCATTTAGGTCGCGTTTGCTGCTGGGGTAACGCATCGGAAACGCATCCTCGAATAGACATAACCTAAACCTTAGCCTCGCGATCGTACAAACCTTGGGAATGACCCACATGGTCAACAGAGATGGTGTCTTCATATTTCACGGCAAAGCTGTAGCGCAAAGGACGTGCAGGCTCTTTATGAGCTACAGTATGAAATCTTTCCTCTTCCACTGTATTTCCCCTATATCTCTCCCACTGACAACGACCTCTTCCGGTATCAATCACTTCTTGGGAGGGAAGACCTTCTCTGATGATGAGGCAGCGCAACGTGCGGTTGAGGACTTCTTCGTATTGCAAAATCCATATTTCTTTTCTTATGGAGTCCAATGGTTGGCTGAGCGATGGCATAAATGTGTATGATCGCAGGTAGCAAATACGTATTTTGATTAACCAGGAATTGTACTTTTCAATTTATATATATACACTACACTTTGGCTAGCTGGCCCCAGCTTTTGCTCGACCTCGCATCTCCTATATATTAGATTTTGCATCAAGAGTGAATTTCGTACATTTGCTCTTATTACAACTACCTAAAAGATAAGATTTTGTATCCTAAAAAACGCCTATTTAAATAAAATGGGAATTTCTTAACCCTCCTTTACACCCCTTAAAAACTAAAAATATTCACTGGCAATTTTCCTGCGGGTTAGTCCCGGAAGGCTACAATTAGGCCAAATTTCATAATTCTAATCTTGCCAATAAATAACAAGGGGAAGATTTTTCAGTACCCCATAAAACCACTATAAAGTGTTTTTTTTTTTTACTTTTAGTTATTTACTTAGGTAACGATAACGAAAACATACAAGCATATCGAATTTCAAGCTTTTATTTTAATTCGAAGTAGTTAAAACATGAGATTATAGGTCCAAAAAAAAAAAGGTCCATTTACATAACATGGGGAATTTCTTCATACCCCTTTAGACCCCCTCAAAATTAAATATATATATATATATATATATATATATATATATATATATATATATATATATATATATATATATATATATATATATATACAGTGGCGGATCCAGGATATGATCAAGGGAGGGGCTAAACCATAATTTGCCGTTTTATCCAGTGTAAAGCAGAATTGAAGCCCATTTTATCCAGTGTAAACCTGAGCGTTCATTTTTTATATATTGTTCATATATATTCATTTTTAGCAATGTTCTGTGTGTTATTCCCAGAAAACTACAATAATGCCAAATTTCAACTTTCCACGTCAACCAGAAGTACCTGTTATTTTATGTCAGTTCATGTAGTTTTATATATAGTTAGGATATTTTTTTATTTGTTGATTGAAAATATTAGCAACTCATTTTGGATTCAACTTAATGGGACAAGGTAGGAAGCCAAAGTTCTACACCGATAAAAGAGTTTCATGTTTTGTATTAGCATATAAGTATGCAATTAATGAAAATATATTACTCCAACCCAGAGGAGGGGCATTTGCCTCCCTTTCTTCCGCACATGACCCTGCTAGCTGAATTTATTACCTTTTAGAGGAATATTATATACCTTTGTTTCAGTGTTCAAATCGATTTAAATTGAAATATTCATTTCATAAATTGCGCAAAAATTATTTTTAATATGGGTAGAGAAACCGTATTTATTTTTACTTAAGAAAAAAGTGTCAGTACTGCACAGGGGTGCCCACAAAGGGGGGCTATGACGTAAACTGCGTCTTTGAAATATTTGAGGGGGTTAAAAATCTATATAAATATGTTTGAGAGGGGTGTAAAAATTAATCGAAAAGAAGATTTTTTCATGGAAGAACACATACGGACAGACAATTGGGGGGGGCGTCATGGACATAAGGGGGGGCACCACTGGTACTGCACACCGTTCGATATCGTTGCGTGTTACTTGCCACGGTGTCACTTGCCACTATTGGAATTTCGTGTTACTTGCCACGGTTACCTTATCGCATATTTATCTGTCTATGACAGCGTGTCCGTTCCCACGCATCTGTATCTAGATTTGACCTTGAGGGGGTGGGAGTAATTTAACTGTGTTGTTTTATCTTGGCTGGAAAGCTCATTCTAGTTTCTTACAACAGCGAAACACACTTCCTTCCACAATTTCTTCTTTATATATATTTCTTCTTTAACGCCGGGCGTTTCTCTATTTTCTCAATTTTTTATAGTCTTTATCACTAATTAAAGACATGCTAGTCACTAATCAAAGAATGTATTAGTTTCCATTGCGAACACTTCTTTTCACGCGCTACACACGGAACGAACTGTTACGTGAAAAAACTTGTAGAAAACATTTATTTTTTACCTTTCTACTTGGAGGTATCTCGGCAACTTTTCTGTTGCCGTCGCCTCTGTGAGCGGACTCCCATAAGATTCAATGCATTTTTAGATGTTGCGCAACTGTTCCGTGGCCGAGCTGTTGCCCTGCTGTCACCCTGCTTAGCAACACCTCGGAAACTTTTCTGTCGCCGTCGTCTCAGTGAGCGGACTTCCATAAGACTCAATGCTTTTAACCAGAGCAACAAGATAGTTGCCCGACAAAATGTTGCCAGTGAGCGGTAGTCCTAAGGCAACAGCTAGGCGACGAAACAGTTGGGCAACATCTAAAAATGCATTAAGTCTTATGGGAGTCCGCTCACTGCGGCGACGGCGACAGAAAAGTTGCCGAGGTACATCCAAGCAGAGAGATAAAAAATAAAAATGTTTTCTACAAGTTTTTTCACATAACAGTTCGCTCCGTGTGTGCAGTATGAAAAGAAGTGTTCGCAATGGAAGCTAATACATGTATGTCTTTAATTAGTGGCAAAGACAATGAAAAATTGAGGAAATAGAGAAACACCCAGCGTTATATAAAAAGAAAAGTTTGCAAGAATATTCAGATATAAATTGAGAGAAGAAATTGTGGGAGAAAGTGTGTTTCGCTATTGTAAGGAACTGGAATGAGCTTCCCAGCCAAGAAAAAAAGAACACAGGTATTTACACAGGAGTCTATTATATTTTGAAATGAAAATGAAATGAAACCTTGGAGTTTTGTTCCACGGTTATGCCGGGTAGGCTAAAGGAGACGGCGATGATGAGAATGAATGAAATGGCAAGATGAAGAAAGTGGGAGGAAATGGGAAAACCCATCTGCATGGTGTTTGTTCACCACAAACCCCACTTATAATCATTATGACGTGCGACGCGCAAGTGACAAGGTTCCTATTGAGACCACCTAGGAGTATGGATCGAATGTGATGTAATATATAAATCATTGCGTTTCTTCCATGCTTTCAGGCTGCAAAATGAGCGCTCGAATTACTGAAGAACTTCAATTATTTGTGTAGATTTGCAAGAATACTTCTTTCATCAGAATCTTGTTTTGTTTCTTGTATTTCGTGCGAGTTTTGTGAGTTTTGTGACACGCATAAATGTAACAAGGCAGGGGCGTCATATGGGGGGGGGCAGGGAGGGGCATTCCCCCCTGAGTTTGAGATTTATATAGATTTCATCAACCGAATATTAGCAAATCAGTGAAAAACGCGAAATTTTACTTATTTCAAGGGATCTTACCCCCCAAGCATGACGCTTCTGTAACAAGGTTAGTATTTTTTAAATCAGAAATTTGCTTTGTTTCTTGCGTTTCAGGTGATTGCCTTGCTTTGAAAATTGCTTGGGAAATTACTCCCACCCCCTCAAGGTCAAATCTAGATGCAGGTGCGTGGCAAAGGACACGCTGTAATAGACAGATAAATATGCGATAAGGTAACCGTGGCAAGTAACACGAAATTCCAATAGTGGCAAGTAACACCGTGGCAAGTAACACGCAAACGTTCGATATAGCTAGGAAAATAGCCTTAGGTAAAAGTGTTAGGTTTTTCTCTATTGCAAACAAGACTAGCACTTTACCTTTTAAATAAGTGTCTCTTACAACCTACTTAATATTAATGCTAAGCTTTTATCAGTATTATTTAAATATACATTGTGATACACATATAAAACCTTTTCCTGTCTTTTTTTATATATATATATATATATATATATATATATATATATATATATATATATATATATATATAATAGAGCCCAGATATACATTCTTTTAAAACATAGCGCCCATTCTTTGCTGAATGTAACAACTGCCTACAACAGCGAAGAACTCAAAAAGAACAGCCGCAGCAGGATTTCTAGTATTCATAATTTGTCCACAGCGTCAAAAAGTCTGCGACAGATACCTGTGTTACCACCTTTGTGCGTTTATCTTTCTCAGAAGACAACCTCCAAAGAAGGAGTTACAAAAGAATGCCTATAGAAGCTTCAATGCGACGTAACTCCCGGAGTGTCTGTCAGCTTTTGAAGAAATAATTGTCTGTGCTATTCCAACAGCGTCCTCGCCTTGTAGAGTTGTTGTTGATGATACACAACCAAACAATAGTGGCCCATTTTTTTAAAATAAAAGAAACTATTATAAGATAGCTTGTCGTATATTTCGCCTTTTTAACCCTTATTTAGTGTGTTTCTAGGTTTACTACTGAGATTAGTAGTGGACGCACAGCGTGAGTTGATTCCATATAAGGCTGGAAAAAGTAGTCAATATTAGTTTGGAAAGCGAAAACACTGACTAATCGTCTTTGGACAGGCACTAGACACAGGAAAAGTAGCCCTGCTAACATTGTGTGTGAAAGGTGAACGCACCAACAGGTTTTCGATAACAGATTTTTTTAAGTCCTTTTTTTATTTAAGCTTTTACGTCCTGTCACATATATTACAAAACTATCAACTTATATGCTTATCTGAAACCAAACAAACAAATGGAAAATACCTAGTACTCTATAACAGAGAGTCTGACGAAGAAATTAAGAAAACATGGGGATATGAACAACAGAAAATGTTAAGAAATACCGGTACTCTATGCAATAAGCTTTGTGGCTTGAGAAATCAGAAGATTCTTCTTCACAATGGAGTATCTGGCGTTAACAGTGCCCAGTGGCGTATTTAAGGGGGGCTTCCCCCCGAAATTTTATTTACTAGTTTACACTAAATGAAATATGTTGCAGAATTTTGACGCTTCCAGGAATAATGTTAAAGCTCTCTCGAAACAAATTTGTAAATATGCCACTGACAGTGCTCAAGACAATCCTAGAAATTGCGCTTTTACCTTTCCAACATTATTCTCACCAGAGGCGGATCTAGCCCTTGGTTGGGAGGTCTAGTCCGTCTCCAGTTTTTTGAGTGACAAAATAATTGAAGGTAATACTTATATATTTTTGAAAGTTTATAGTAACCTATCATAGTCTGTGTTCTGGTTACCCTCAACCAGTTTTTAATTTCTATATCCGCCTCTGATTCTCACCCTTAGGCTAGTTTTAGACGGAAGCATTTATCGTAGCATTTCTTGTAGCAAAAATCGTATCATCGATATCCTTAAAGTAGCAAATGCTATAGCATTTCACATACCATGGTATATCCTATGGCATTTCTTGCCGACAGAACCTGCTCTATTTCATAGCATTCTTAGTGTGGTAAAAGGAAGCGAAAGATTTTGTTCCAAATATCCATGCCCTTGTTTTGTATGGGAAATTGAATTGTATTCAAGAAAAATGAATTGGAGTAGGGATGCTATTATTATGCTGATTGAAAAATATGAGGAGCATTCTTGTTTGTTTAAAGAACTTTCCGAAGGCTTCATTATCCATACGCAGAAAGTTCTTGAATGCAATAGGATCCTCAGGCTTCAGTTCTTTCTCTACCATAGAAACAACTGAAATATTATCATCCCTCCGCAACAACCAATTCTTTGCCCACATACTTCTTTGTGGTTTTTAATATAACCGGCGAGAACTGTTGTTACAATCACTATAGCTTTAGCTACTTCACGTGTTAGCTTCGGAACAGTGGCGTAGCACAATTTTGTGCCCCCCCCTTCCACAAAGTATAGAGAAGGGACCCTAGCTGTAAAGCCGATAGAATTTTGGTTGAAGTTCTACTTTATTCATCGCAAGACTTCGGGGCCCCCTATACCTCGCCCCCCCGCACTGCGGGGGTTGCGGGGGCAGCTGCTACGCCACTGCTTCGGAACCATAATTGCGCTCTTCTCCAGTGATTTATCTACTACGTCATTCCAAGATGCTTATCAAAATGCTACCGTGTAAAACATAGGCGGAGTTAGGAATTGGTTGCTGGGAAGGCAGACCTTTTGTCTGCTGAAGGGGCACGGTTGTTTTTTGTCAAAAAGTTGGGGGGCAATGCCCTCTTATGCCCCCCATAGCTCCGCCCATGGTGTAAAAGCACCATATATTTTCGACGCCATTGAATATTATACGAGATTTTTGGCAGCACATCTGCTACAAGAAATGTTATGATAAGTGCTTCCGTCTAAAACTAGCCTTACTTTAACATTACGACAACTCTATCTTGTCCTATCTACTCCTTTGTTAAACATATAGCTCCTTCGTGGCTAAGCGGTCAGCGTACGCGCCTTTGGCGTGGGAGACCGAGTTCGATCCCTGGCGGGAGCTCATGTGGTTTCGGATTCCACGTTAATCAATAGGTCCACGCCTTATGTAGCCTCGCTGCTGAAAGGGACGTTAAACTAAAATCAACTCAACTCAACTTCTTTGTTAAACATAGTTTGACTTGAATATGGGTGGGTATAAAATCTTAATGTGCAAAATATTTTATTCAGTTACGAAAGCGAGCTGAGAAGTACCATTTTAAATTAGGGACCCGTCTCCTTTAGCCTAACCGGCATACCCGTGGGAAGTAAAACTCAAAGGTTTCATTTCATTTCATTTGTAAATTAGAGATAAGATTAGAATTTTTAGAATTCTCGTGGGCAACAATAATTCCCTTACAGTATGTCCTAGATCTCAAACACTGTTTTAATTTTACTTGATTCATACATATGAAATATAAATTGATTAAATTATTGTACGAACATAATGAAGAGAATCTATAAACTTTTAAAGGTATTTAAGTTACTATACAATATACTCCAATAATAAATATGGTTCAAATATTATGTTACACACCGTTCACGGACATCTCGCGATGCGGAAGGATTTTGCTAACTTCTAGAATAAATGAAGAAAGAAAATCAGCGGCGTACATTTTGTAAATTAATCTACAAAACAAGTCTAGTGGATAAAAACTTTTCGAAAATTGTTACTGTTTCCTGGAGGTTGCTAGGGTTAGAAGTGGAGATGCATTGATGCTGTTTACGCACGAGAATGCTAGCAAAATGTGCTTGAGTCCTATATCGTATAGCTAATACTACTGAATACGCAGATACTATTGAATATCATGCTGCTCCATGTATGGTAAGAATTTGACTCTAGCCTGTACATATTTCGCGTGACACACGACGTCTATATTGTAAGGACCCCCACATCACAACAAAAGCACATGTATAATAACACATGCCATTATTTACAAAAGCAGGTGATACACTAAAGAGAAAGATACGAAGGAAACCGAAAGGAGACGGACCACACGAAAGGATCCGAAGGAGGACGAGCCACACCCGAGGAGGACACATAAAAGAGGGACCACGGAGGCAACGAGCATCAGTCGACCACTGATCGCAACCTATTCTAATACCCTGGAGGCTGCTATGAAGCAAAGGAGTTCTCCTAACCACAACTAAACCTTGGAGGCTGCTATGAGACGAAGGGGTTCACCTTAAACGTTACCGCACCTCGTAAAGGCTGCTATGAGCTGAGATATCCTAGAACCATATCCTTAAATAACCCTGGAGGCTGCTATAAAGCGAAGGGGTTACCCGTACAGAACATTATAACCTACAAACCTTGGTCATTATAGAGACTTTGTTATAAGAACTTTTGTAGACGCAAAAGAATTAATTTTATAATAAAAATGATGAAGGGATAAATCTCGGTTCATCATTGACTCTACCCACAGAAACATTTCAATATTAAGTATTGCACTTTTTGTCAATGTAAGAAATCTCTGGAAGTTTTCCTATCTAGTATTGCTATCTCCTTATAATGGATTCGCGAAATGATTTCGCTCATTTTTAAGTATAATATAAGCTTCTAGTTAGCATATATACATATAATGTTTTGAGTTCTGTGGCACCGTGCATGAAGCCATTTGATTAACCCATAAAATTTTGAAAATGGAGATAATGGTACCCCTGCACTGCTACACTTTTAACGCATCGTTCCTCAATGCCGTGTCAAAGCTTTAAACCTTAATCGCTCGGCCCCTTATTAGGCTAGGAAGATAATTTTGGTATCAATGTGTTCCTGAAGGATGAAGATTGCCGCCGATATGCATTTTATGTATATGGGGGTACTACGTCGGTGGGGGAGAGGGTAAAGTTCGTTTTTTTTTTTTTTTGCATCAGGTTTTTTGGGGGTATTCCTCCCTTGGAATCATAAAAATTGGTATTTGAAGCAATGAAATAGTCCACTACACGATAATACCCTGCAACATTACTTGTTGCTTATATGAGGGGAGTAGGGGAGAGACAAAGTTGTCTAAATGTTTGAGTCTCACTTTTAGACGTAAATTATATTTACTTTCTGGATGGTTCCATATAAGACAAGATATATATATATTTCACTCAATTGGTTTGCACAATTGTTATCGCGTAGAAATCTGTGATCCATAAGCTTTCCAATGATATATGAATCATGACTCTGTGATAATTAGGGTGGCCACCAGGGCCGACAATGTGAAGGTCTGCAACAGCCCTTCGAAAATGACATACAGGGCGTTTTATAGGCATTTTGTTCTGAATTCTTTTCTCGTTTTATATATCAACAATAGCTACCATTTTTTTTATATTCTCGTCACAAGTGTATTGCCTACACATTAGCTTCATTTTGTCATCGTAGACTGACTGTAAGAGTTGCCTGACCCCCTCCCAAATTCTATTTTCATATTTATTAAAGAATTGCTTTGTTATTTTTCCTCGGGAATACCGTGGCTCGGTGGTAGAGCGCTTACCTCTCGTGCATGGAGTCCCTGATTTGATGCCCGGCCAAGCAAGTTTGTGGTGGACAACATCGTGCTTGTGGGTTTTCTCAGGCTACTCCGGTTTCCTTCCACTTTCTCATTCCACCAATTCTTCCATCATCATTCACTTGCTTTAATCATCGTCTCCCTTAGCGTAACGTCACATGTTTAATGTAGCTATGAAGGATATTATAGATACCAGACAGCATGTAAACATTATTATAAGGGTTTAAGGGAGTTCTGCAAGAAAGATTCTAAACTAACTTAACCTTTTAGCTATTTCTGAATAATATATATATTGATCATTTAAGTTTTCATTAACTGCAGGTTATATTAGTATCTTCAGTGTATGACATAAATAACTAAAGTTGTACTAGAAGTAAACACTAATATGGAATTATGCAAGGGGGCCGATCCTGGGGGAGCGGGGAGACCGGGGGCTCGGGCCACCCAAAGCTCATGTGGGCTCCTATTGTAATTATGAATATACAATATTTGGCATAATTTGAATGCAATTTGTCTTAAAATCCCTGCATATATACCTTCTGCATCTGAATGCCCCCCCCCCAAATTTACAGAGAAATCAGCGCCCTTGGAGTTATGGGTTTCATGCACGGAACACTTTGCTTTCAACATGTGAACATTATTGCCTTTTTTATTATTGTGACGCCCTACATAATGATATTTCAGTAATAGTTCAACATTTAATGCAACTCGTACACACATTGATATTGACAGTGTATAGCATCAATAAACAAAGTTGTACAAGATATATTCACTACTTCATTTATACTTGATTTTCTATTAAATTATTTTGTGTAGGTTATGGGTTTCATACACAGAAGATTTTACTTTCAAAATGTGAACATTATTGCTTTTTTTAATCATCGTGACTTCTTACATAATGATATTTCAGTAATAATTTAAAATTTAATGCAGTATATACACGTACGTTCATTGATATTGATAAAAGTATGGCATCAATAAATAAAGTTGTACAACATATATTCACTACTTTATTTAGACGTAATTTTCTCTGAACTTGTTTTGTGTGGGTTACGGATTTCATGCACGGTGCCACAGAGTTGAATTGTAATGTATCCCTCTTTCTATCTTTCTTTTTATTTTCTTTCTTTTTTCGTTTTCCATTATTTATTTGTTTTCTTCCAATCTTTTAATTTTCTTTCTTTCCTTCCCCTCCCTATCTTTTCTTTCTTTCGTTTTCCGTTACATATTTGCTTCATTGCCTCCCTTTCTTTTTTCGCTTTGTTTTCTTTCTTTTTTCTCTTTCTTCGTTTCTTACCCTTCTTTTCTTTGTTTTCTTTAAGTTTTTGCCTTTGTTATATTTTATTTAGTACAAGCAAACTTTGATTATCAGTTTTTTTCCCCTCATTGCAAGATATATCTACTGTATATATATAGTTGATATTTTTAACAACAAATCATGTAGGTATCATCATCCTTTCAAACGAGTCAAATGTTTTTTTTAAAGAATTTTAGTTTACCAAAAATTGCTTTATGTATTGGAATATTCTGTAGGTAGAGTCAATAACGTACACTGGACTTTTAGTCCTTCAACCTTTTATTATAAAAATGTCTTATATAATTATTGTATTCTACGAAGTTTCTACAAGTCTTTCTCAAAGTCTTTAAATACTCTAAATAAATGTTTTCAGGGTTGGCTACGAATAACTCCTTTCGGCATACGATGTTGTCTCGAGTAGATAGGATGTTGTCTTTGCCCAAAGTGGACTCTGACGGGAAAACGGTCTCATACCAACTCCGTAGCCCATAGCGGCCCCAGAAGAAGGTATTGTTGGTTTATACTCCGTAGCCCATGGTGGCCTCGAGAGAAGGTATTGTAGGTTAGTGATCAGTGCAAGACACTGATAATTTCTTGGTTCCGTCGCGCCGTCCACTTTTAAAACCTTCCCTTTGGAGGGAGAACCTGTGGAGGGGTTGTCGGATTCCTTCGTGGTTTGTCTTACCGATTTTCCCATACCCACTTGTCCGAGGGGCCCGTCGGTCACCAGAGATACGCGTTCCCCCACAAGTAAACAATCCGTGCTTCTGGGACGGTTCTCGCCACTTCTTATGAGAATTCTGCTGGAGCTCTGTGGTATCGTGGGTAATGTGCGGTATAGAATTACACAGCAGAGTCAGGATATGAGTATAGTCTCAGGGATCTCCACCGGAAGCTTCTCCAGTGGCGAAAGGTGGCCCGAGAAGTGGCTACAACACTCTTAGGACCGGTGATTGGTTTTCGACTTTTGTTCGAACACACCTTACTTTGTGACCTACAGAGCCTATCGGTTTTCTACATATCCATATCGACCCTGGCACTTACCGGTCAAGAAAGTGGGGAGTCAACAATACATTGGGTGGAGATGCCTTTTAAACTTCACTTTTCTCGTTGTGCAACCTGAGACAACCAAACTCAGCTATGTAATAGTATACACTGTTACACTGGCTACTTATATTTTTTTCTTTCTTTCTCTATAAAAAAATAACAATTTCACTGATAAATTCAATAATTCCTAGCTGAACGACATAACTGAAAATTAGACCTCGATGGTGAGAAACATTCCAAGAGTATAATTGAGTAAATTTTCATAAGGTTGACCTACAGAAAAATTGTTCTATTACATTCTTAAGCGGCTTCTTTACCATTAGAGTTGAAAGTTCCATCACGTAGAAGCGAGAATTATAATTTAATGTTTATGATATATAAATTATATTTGTTATAATCTTTTGTTCTGAAAGTTATTGTATTAATATAACATTACAAGAAGAACAAGAAGAATTTAATACTTATGGTATGTAGAATAATTTGACACAACGCAATTAAGGATATTAATAACAATATAGTATTCCTTTAACAAATTGTACTAGAAGTCTAACCTTGGAGCTTTAAATATAAACAAATAATTAAAAGAACCTATCATAATAATAATAATAAAAATATCAAAATTCCTTTTTGGATACTCTTTTTTTTATGGTCATTATCTTGTTAAAAGTGTTTTATGATGACAATAATGAGGGGAGGCTTACTTCCATATTCTTTGTATGATAAATGCATTAAAACGCATTCTAGAGGTTTGTAATTTGTTTTCTGAACATTTATTTTTATAATGAGTGGTTCTTTTTGTGTTTCTTTAAGAATGTTCCAGAAATGTTACATTTATATGTCATTGAGAGTTGTTAGCAGAATTTTTCAAGATTTTTTTTTTTTTTCTTTTACGAGAATTCATCCATCATCGAGTTTATCACATGAATTCTTGCTTGCGTTTACTTTATGCGCATAACATGTTATGCGGCACAGGCTTTTGTTTTTTCTTCGATTTGGATTCGATTCGATTCGAGATTGGATTAAATATTGTTCGAATACTTCGTTCATTAGAATTAGGATTAGGAATTAGGTTTCTGGGCTTTCGGCATCTATGACCATGTTAGCCCGTCACTAGGATTAGGATTAGGAATTATGTTTCTGGGCTTTCGGCATCTATGACCATGTTAGCCCGTCACTAGGATTAGGATTAGGAATTATGTTTCTGGGCTTTCGGCATCTATGACCATGTTAGCCCGTCACTAGGATTAGGATTAGGAATTAGGTTTCTGGGCTTTCGGCATCTATGACCATGTTAGCCCGTCACTAGGATTAGGATTAGGAATTACGTTTCTGGGCTTTCGGCATCTATGGCCATGTTAGCCCGTCACTAGGATTAGGATTAGGAATTAGGTTTCTCGGCTTTCGGCATCTATGACCATGTTAGACTGTCACTAGAATTAGGATTAGGAATTAGGTTTCTGGGCTTTCGGCATCTATGACCATGTTAGCCCGTCACGTATAAGGGATGACTGTCGCTCGGCCATCACCATATCCAAGGAAAGGGAAGGAATGAAGCGACCTGGGACCTTATGTTAGGTACACTCATGTCCAAAATTATTTTCGCATGTCTATAAATATGCTGTTGAAGAAATGTAATTTGATAACGAATTCACCTGGTATTTCTTATAATGTTAGTACGTGTATAATCGGCAAAGATATGTATGTGATAAATTTCATGTGAAAAGAGCAGTAAATAAGTGCAATAACACGAAAATAAATCTTTCTTGTCCATTTAGCAACATTTTGTTTTACTTACTCTAATTTTCGTATTTATAATTCTTTTCCTACGAAATTTACCACAAATATACATTTCCCGATTGTACATGTAGTGTCAGTATTAAAAATACCCTGCAAAATCATTATCAAATTGTATTTTTTTTTACAAGAAGACAGTTATTGATATGCGACAATAATTTTGGACATGAGTGTACTATCACGACATTTGCCTGGTGTGAATGATGAAAACTTCACTCAGGATGGCTAGTCTGAAAAAGCTTTTTACACTTTATCGAGTGAGTGTCCCCACTGGGAATCGAATCCGGAATCACTCGCACCAAAAACGAGAGCATTAGTGATTACGTTAGATTACTCTGTCAATATTCTTGACTATACACTTCTCACCATTATAAGTTTCTTGATTCTTTTTTCTAATGAAGTGTAACGAGTTACAACAATAATTCAATTAACCTTGAAACACCAACTGCTTGTTTTTTTTTTTTTTTTTTTTTTTTAAAGAAAAATTTACATAAATGGGTGAGATGGTTGTTTTCACAAATGAAGAGGCAATTTTTGACTGAGTTTTTGCAAAAAATGTGATATTAATCTAAAATTTCACTTTCAATGTATCATTTTAGACGCAGTCTAATTTTGAGTTGATTTTGATTTTAACGTCCCTTTCAGCAGTGAAGCTATATGAGACGGAACCTACTAATTAACGTGGAATCCGAACCACATGAGCTCCCGCCATGAATGCTAACAGCTTAGCCATGAAGGAGCCCACAGTCTAGTTTTGATTACCGTTGCCCACAACACGGGAGAAGAAGAGAAATAAGGTCGTCTCGTCTCGATTGTCATAGCCAGAGATAGTGGGTCAAGATTTGAGAGTGGGTCAGTGGATCGTGCGTGAACAGGATCTGGTTCACTGCGACCCACTCTGACCCACTGTGACCCACTACGACTCACCGACCCACTCTGCTCAGTGCATTGTAGACAGCATCTTTTGAGCAGTGGTGAATTTGTGTACGATTTACTTTCAACGCCTCTATTTTTCTTTCTTTTTTATTTGTTCCTATTTACTTAGGCCTATTTAAGACAAGTATATCTTAGTGAAAAAAAAACAGGCACTTTTTGATATTGATATTTGCAGGACCGGATTTCCCAATAGGCCCGGGCCTATGGGCGCAAGCTTCCAGGGGGCGCACGGCCGAGAGAAAAAAATTAAAAATATCTAGAAATAAAAATAAATAGCCATAACTTAACATTGTATTTTTTGGGTTGATTAAAAAATCAGGCTAATAAAATATTCTGATTTTGAAGTTCATTGGAACAAATAATTGTTGGTAAAGTTAAACTATTTTTCAATATTATGCATCAACTTCGTTACAACATTGATCTCAAAAATGTCATTTTTATACTAGTACAATTTACTATTTGTACATACAAAATATCTAGTTTTACTCTAAAACAGTTTTTGTGTCATGTTATCAAAATACTTCATGTAAGCTATGTTTCTGAGATTAAAACTATTTTATAATGTATTACAGAGTATTTATTTATTTATTTATTTGCCCAAATGGCTAAATTGAACAAAACCAGAGTTATTCACCATTTTTTTTTTTGTTAATATATTAACGGTATTTTGTTAAGCCCAGAACCAAGTAAATTCCTCAAAAAACTTGCAATGATAAAATTGCATCGTGGAGTGGTGTTTAAGCAATTAACATATAGGCCTGATATAATTATTTAATAAAGGTTTTTAGGAAAGTAACTTTAACCAGACTAGGGGGGCGGAAAAAATTATTGGGCCTAGGGGCGCCAAAATGCTAAATCCGGCCCTGGATATTTGTAATTGTAATTATAGCAATAGAACTTATTACTTGGCTTTCGAGACAGTCGAATTTTACATTGCTCTTTCTATTCTTTACGTTGTCCTACGTTACCTTGATTTGAGACTTTATAATTTGAGATGTGGGTGCGCCCCCACTCTCCTTTCTATTGTTGATTTATCAAGAAACTAGCACAGCCTTTATAATTTCTTCTGCACCGCCAAGGAAACAAAACTAGCCTTCCTTTTGAATTGAATTTCAATATGCAGTTCTTGGGTAGTATTCTTCGCTATATTTGACAGTAAGTATGGAAATAAAGGTATGTGTATCAATACTGCAAATTAAATGTCGACTAAAAGCAGGAAATTCGTGTTATTATTCAAATCAAAATCTTTCCTCATTGCGAATTCTGTCGACGAATTTGAAGCTTAAAATATATAAAACTATAATCATTCCTGGTTTCCTGTATGGTTGCGAAATATGGTCGTTTATTCTAAGGGAAGAACGTAGGCTTAAAGTATTTGAGAACAAAATTCTGAGACGAATATTCAGACCCAAGGGGAACGGGAATGGGGAATGGCAGAAACTTCATAACAAGGAAGTGCATAATTTATACGGTTTATCAAACATTGTTAGAGTCATCAAGTCTAGGAGGCTCAGATGGGCAGGTTATGTAGCCAGGATGGAAGAAAGTACGAATGTTTTCAGAATTTTAACTGGAAATTCAATCGGAAAATGACCATTAGGAAGACCTAGGCGGAGATGGGAGGACAATATTAAGATAGATCTCGCAGAAATAGGAATTGAAAGTAGAAACTGGATCTAGTTGGCTAAAGATAGAAGTCAGTGGAGAGATTTTATGAACTCGGCATTATACCTCCGGGTTCCATAGGTCATAAACTTAGTTAGTATCAAAATTAGAAATTCAAAACAATCTTATAAACATATATTTTTCCGCCACTAGATCCTAATTACATTTATCTTTCTCAGTTCCCTTCACTTGTTAATTTCGTATCCCTTTAAGAAACTGTATAGGCAATAGTTAAATATTAGAATGGGAAATAATATTTAATTATGATCCTGGTAGATTGATATTCAGCTCACATCGCTTGCAATCCGGTGATGCGTTTGTGCTTTCCTTTCGAATAAGAATAGTTGTCGTTGTACACGTCTCTAGGCCTAACTCAGGAACTCAGAACACGAAACAACTTAGGAATGTAAATGGTATCTTTCGTAAACTCTTATCCAGTCTCTGAATACGATAAACAATACTTGATCAAATTTATAGCAATACTTTCCGTGTACAAAGCTTCTAGCTCAGAACATATAAGCAAAGTCAATCATCTTTATGACTTAACTAGCAAAGTAACTAGAAACAATGACTATAGAGTTACTTTTAATGTTCTTTCTATTACGCTTATTATACGAGCAGCAAGAGAATTTAAGATAAAGGATTTCTGGAAAACACCCACCTCGAAGGCTGCAGTAAAACCGGAAAGATGCCAAAAACTTTGAAACAATCGATCTCAACTTTTATAAATTATTCCTGGCTTAATGGAACAGATAGAGGACTTTTGGAAGATCTGTGAATAATAAAAAGGCCGTTGTGAAGATTGGTAGTCCAAAAGGAATTACGGAAACTATTTAAGGATGAGCATTACTCTTTCCTTCGACATAGCTCATTTATTGCAAAGGGGGGTGAACAGATACCTTGGAGAGAATTGCAGCAAAAGGGATTCAATATTTTTTCACTAGAACGAGGTATGAAATTACACTCTATAAAGTGGATATGAAGTTATGGTCATATATATTCGATATGATTATATGACGGAACAATTAATGAAGAGATGAATATTCCACTCAGTTTTCCCTGATAAAAGCCAGTCTTAACCTCATTTACTGTAATTTCAGTACGTGAACGTGAGGTTTTTTTTTTTTTTTTTTTTCAGTTGAACATAACGGAGAGTCAGGGTTGTCACTTTTTGGTAAGCCTAAAGCGGACACACACTTATTGAATATATACAAATCACTGGTTCATCATACCCAAAAGTTTTACAGACAACAATTAATTATTATTATTAATAATAGATAGATAGAAATATAATTATTTATGAATTAGCAGAATACCCATTCTTCGCCACGGGAGAATACGGTTCAATTTGGACAAAAAGCCCTACTGGAGATGAATTTGTATTTCAGCAGCATCGGAAGTGTCACTGTTCGTCTCAGCGAACCCGAAAACTATGGATTCGATACTCATATCGCTCATTTTTAAATATATGGCCTTTCCCTAAGTTGCACCGTCGAAGTGAAATGATAAAAACCATTCCAGGCCAGAATCTCATCTATGTGGCAAATTTGATCGAAAAAATAAATGAAATCTTTAAGTTTTATGCCCCACGGTTATGGCGGCTAGGCTAAAGGAAACGGTTATGATGAGAAATGAATGAAATAGTGGAACGAGGGCAGTGGAACAATCCTGAGAAAACCCACGCACACGGTGTTTGTCCACCACAAAGCTCACTTGGCGCGAGCTAGGATCGAACCAAGGACCCCATACACCAGAGGTGCACGGTGTAGCACTGAGTCACCGCGGTCCAAATTTGATCAAAATCGGTCTGATGGTTCAAGGGTTATTAAGTTTTATTTATTTTTATATATTTCTCCCTCTCCTACGTTGTAGCGTTTAAGTGAAATGATAACAACCATCTAAGACCCGAACCTCGAACCTCATATATGTTGAAAATTCGGTCGATGTCGGTCGAATGGTTCAAGAAGTATGAAATCCAAACATAGCCACTTTCATTTTTATGCATGTAGGTTGAAATTATGATGCAAATAGGAAACTCGTAAGACTTAGCTTATTGACGGCTAGTTAAACAGAAGTCATAACCCATTGAACTGATCAAATAATAGAATCAATGACGGTGATTTCTTTACTATTGCTAATGGAATATGTTCGCGATAGAAACGTATAGTTATCTCGATAGTCATAGGTACACATCGTGCTCGAAATTTACAATTGTCAGAAAAAAAAAAATGTCGAACAGTTTGAAAGTGTTTTGCATAATATTGTGTCCTGCAATATAAGTAATGAGTCTCTTTTAGACATAATTAATACGAAACATTGAAAATTTTCTTAAGATTAGGATAAGACGCATAACTTCGCATAACTTGGGAAGGTAGCAGACCTAGTAAGAGCTTGCGGTGTCATTCAAATTGGGGTGGTTCTAGTACCATATCTAGACTGTGCAGGAGGAACATTGAAAGTCAAAAACACAGGTTTTAAGGAGGCGATTTTTTATTTTACCAAGCATAAGTATGAATCACTTATACTAACAGCACCAAGACGCGATTATTCAACTCACGTTTAGAATTGACTTTAATCAAGTTAACCGGAGATGGAGCATAACACATAGATCTCCAATTTTGAATTTTCTCATTTTGGCCAATTTCTAACTTGTATTGTTTCTTCCGTGCAGTCTAGATATAGTAAGTTGACTTATAATTTCTAAATAAGTATTTTCTTATGCAGTATTACTATTACATACTAATAATATTATTACTTATTCCAATAATATTAGTAGGCTGAACAACTGTAACGATGTTGCCAGTTTAGTAACAGCAAGTTTCCCGTCCGAAGTCATGCAATTTCAGGGTGAGGTACAAAATTTCCCACCAACTAAACTACACATTTTTGTATTTTAGTGTGTACCTATACAAAAAAAAGTAGTTATTTCCAGTAGCGTATGTGGAATTTCATCACGGCGGGTGTAGCTCAAACTCCCAAACTCGTATCACTTCAGGTTTTTGTATATATACTTTTACGTGATAGATTGTTATTTTATTGTAAGGTTTTGCTCAAGTAGGAGGAACTCCCTTGTGTACGCCACTGGATATTTCTGTTGGACATTGAACCAGCAGGAGGCAAATATGAATGAAAAAAGTAAAAAAAAAAAAAAAACATTAGTACTCCCGTTTTATATTAGTTTACGCCACTGAAACGCAATATTTGCGTTTCTGACAGGTAACCAAATACATGTTACATGGACGAATTGCTTCTGCACATAGGCAGAAATAGATTCCATTGTTGAGATGTTGTAGAAGAGTAAAGGATCATGCTTCAACTGCAACATGTTTTACCTAATTGTGAAAAATCTATACAGATATCGAAGGATTTTTGGTTAAACTACGTTGAACCATTCCAAGGATGTTCTAAATGGAGGATCTGCCCATATGTATCTTCATCCTATTAAATCGATGAAGCCAAAAAACAACCGAGCATCGCACGTCTGATTGGCTACTCTCGTATCTGCCATCGTCTGATTGGCTTCTTTCGTTTCCGCCATGATTGTTGGCTCAAAACATTGCGATCTTATTGGGTAGAGTGGGCAGAGTAGGGGTGGCGAAACTGTGACGTGTGGCTTCAAGATTTTGTTGTAAGGGCAAATCCTTTATTTTATAAGATGCTTGAACCATTCGTTGCCCGTGTCCAACACCAGTTAATGGGTGGACCTCACAGCACGCCACGATAGTATTTGCAAGCTGTTACCAGAATGCGGCTCATACTAACAGTGAACGTATGAGCAGGAGGTTTGTACGAAGAATATCTGTAGTATACAAGAATTGCAACCCGCGAACAGAGTGACGGAGAACGCGAAAGCATAATTGGCCAGAAAAAAACCTAGACAACATTCGTACCGGACGTAACCCATCTCTGCTGGAAGGTGCAATGTCCTGACCGTCAGTACCCCATAGATAGTTGTCTCTGACCTTACTGTTTTCCGCTGCTACTAGCACGAAAAACACTCCTCTCCCGGCTGTGATTGTAAGCTTACCCTTGGCACCAAAGTCACTATTGGCCATTTACCTATTTATAGTGCATCGTTCTATAACAAATGCTATATATACCGGTATGGTTAATACTCGTTAGAGCACTATGCTCGTTTAGATAGTGTTACTTACAAGGAATTGAACCTGTCATCCGGACATCTGAATCAAACCTAGTCCATTCGATAAACATAACAAAGAGACGTTCATGCACGAAAAATTAGGTGCCATGGACAACGGAGTAAGTCCACGCTTTCCTCTCATACCTAGTATGTTTATCAGTACAAAACTTCCCATACCTATTATTTCCTCTCATACTTGTTATTTCTTATCACCCATAGTATTTTTCGACATACATTTGGATTGTGTGCTTTTATCCGGGGCCGCTCTAGACGGGTCCAAAATTGATGGAAGGGATTTCTGGACGGAATTTTCTCAATATTCTCCCATTTTCCCCTGTTCCAGTACGTTACGGACCCCATCCAATACATAGCACCTCTGGAAAGCTTGATTCATGCTGCAGAGAATGAACTATAAACAATGACTTTCCAATGAACAGTGTTGATGCAATAGCTATATAGACTGCGAGTCTATTTCACGATTTTCTTTATACTAACAGGGTTAATGGGTCCCAGGGACTTACTCCGTTGTCGATGCACCTAATTTTTTTGTGTATGAACATATCTTTGTTGTTGTTATCGAATAGACTAGGTTTGACTCAGATGTCCGGATGACAGGTTCATGTCCGTTCCTTGTTAGTTTCTCTCTCCATATGTGTATACAATGCTAGCCTATAACTACTCACTTCTTTACTTCTCTCATTGTGATCTGCGGTGGCTTCGTCGTAGAGTGCGAACCTTTCACGCTTGGAGTCGCTGATTCGATCTCAGCTCCTACTAACAATTTTCTTCTTACACTTAGCATCCTACCAGTGTTGGGTAAGTTACTTGTAAAAATGTAACGCGTTACAAGTTACTTTACTTTCTCTTAAAATTTAACGCGTTACTTGCCTCAAAAAAGTAACTGTTACTTTACTTCGAAAGTAATGCGTTACTTTTAGGTCCGAAACTTTGATATGTAAAAAAAAAATCTTATTACTTCAGTTTTCCGTACTGCTATTACTACCGCTATTATTATTATTATTATTATTATTATTATTATTATTATTATTATTATTATTATTATTATTATTATTATTATTATTATTATTATTATTATTGCACGTTCTGAATCGATTTATGTAAATGCAAGGACATTTTTACTTGACAACTATATGAACATTTTAATGTAATGTAACATTGACTAAAATGCCATACTGCGTTACTCGTAGGGGTGGGCACGAGTGAATTCGAGCAAGTTTTCTTTGAAACTCGATTCGACTAGAAACAGATATCTTTGAGCTCGACCCAAGAATTCGGCTTGAAAAATTTCCTCCAACTCGACTCGAATTCTGGTGTATAGTTTCGAATACTCTCTTCAAGTATCTTACATAGACAATATAATTATTATCAATGGTACTACCAGAGTTGGCGTGGGTCAATGAAAACTTGACCCACGACCCACTGACCCACCACCCACCGTGACCCACTCTGACCCATGACCCACCATGACCCACCACCCACCGTGACCCACTCTGACCCACCACTCACCATGAACCACTCACATCCAGTTTGACCTACTCTGACTCACCAAAATCCATCGTCATCAACTCTGAACACGATCCACGGCCTCTTCTAAACTGACTAAAGAGTTTACACTTGTAATAAAACAAGACTGTGAAATTGTCACTAATCGGAGTTTGAATTTCTAGTCAATCGCTCAAGCACCACTCTGTTACAATAACAGTGGATCTGACCTTTACGATATTAAATGGTAAACTGTTTGTCAGTGAGGAAATTGAAACAGTTCGAGGTGGGGGGAAATTAGTGTGTGCCTAAAATATACTTGTAGTAAGAGAGTATTCTTTCAAGTGTTAATTTCTGAACGCATTCCACAAGAAACTTCTATTCGCAGGAAAATACCAGTGTAGAATATGGAAAAGGTTATGGTTTCTCAGTTCACAGTATTTTTCTCACAAAACACTTGAAAAATCAGTTTTTCATAGGGTATAAAGGTGCTCGGTTACCCTCTGTGAGAGCATCTCCATAAAGTATGCTCATAATTGTAATTTGTGTAATCACTAAAACACCATGTTAAATTTAAGTTACAAATATGCATAATTGCAATTATTATGAATAATTATTCAAAGTAGTTTACCTAAAGCAAAGAAGAGACTTACTAAAAATTAGGTACAAAGTTGAATAACACAAATAAGCCATTAGTAATACAAGTATACATTTTCCGTAACACATAATTTTCCACCTTAAAACAAATCTGAAATCAGATTTATTTCCTGTTGGTAACTTTTTGGCGGTAAATCATCCGCAGTGGAATGATGTCCATCCTTCAGCCAAGAAATAACTAGCTCGTCTACTTTGAGCATGTCTAGCGGTGGGCCATTAACATTGATGAGCAACAAGTTAGACAATGTTTGAGCACTTAGTGTATTTCTAATATTAGTCATCTGTAAATTCATAAGGGGAAATTCCCGTTTGCACTCTGTCGTGGAAATTGATAATATTTCTACCCGATTTCTGCAACTTCTCATCGACAATCTACTTGTTAGACTTAAGTCTGATAACGATTTTTCTTCGTTAGGTTTGAAATACTCAGCAAGAAGTATCATCTCTCTATCACCATACAACATCTTTTCCATATCGACCATGTCAGTTGGTAATGTCGACTCATGAAGAACAGAAACTTCATCTACCATGCCTTTGATAGGGAATCTTGTTAATAAATTATCAATTAAAGCATGATAAACTGGTGATTTCTTATTTGTTTATAAATTTAATTTTTGTAATTACACATGAAGGTTTTATACCATTACCAAGTTCCCTCTCCCGTCTAGAAAGCGAAAGGGAACGAGGTTCCTAGAAAGTGTTCAGAGTTGAATGGAGTTTCCCTTCTTCTTTAACTTCAATTACCACACTGCTGTTTGCCATGTGCCAAATTACAAAAATTAAATTATTCAATTAAATGAATTTAATGATGATGAATTTCAATTAAATTATCATAGTACAATTATTTCCTTGTTAAATTATCAATACTTTTCAGTCGAAAAAAGGGTGAAATTTCAAAGTTCCAAATCAAAGTAAGTAGGCCAACGTAAAGAGAGAAAAAGTGTAAAATTTTCCATACAATTATGCGTACAATCCCAACTTCAAATTTCGGTGTAATTAATCTTACAGTACAAATTTTATGCCTATTTTTCTCACAACTTTATGGGTTGATTGCCCTGTGCTGTAAGCGCTCCAAATAATAAACATAAGCTTCAGCAATTATTATAGCAGAAAGCAATGGATATATCAAGCCAAGCACTGTATTTTTTGTTTCTAATTTTTTTCTTAAATAACATCGATCGTTTTCGATCATTTTTACAAACCAACTCACTACCAATTTTCCATATATAGAAAGTGCCCCCCCCCCCCCCCACATAAAGGAGAATTTTAAAAAATGCTAGGACACACTGTTTATTTTCAATAAAGAGTTAATACACTGAATTTCATTTCCGTAAGTTTAACGGCTTGCGAGATACTCTTTTTTTTTCCGCAAAATTTCGGATCCTCACTACCTCCTTAGAATATTATGCATTATAATAAAAGCAATATAACATCCCAATTTGGATTAAGGCCTAACTATATACCGAAAGTAATTTCATTTGACTTTGCAATTTGACCGTGATGATCAGGCACACATAGTTACATTCAATTTTTTATATAATAATTTATATATTACTGTGATTCAAAAATGTATTTTTTCCAGTAGTTAGCTCTAAAAACTCACAAGTCTCGAAAGCCAAGTAGTAGTGTAAGTCCTATTGCTATTATTACTATTAAAAATATCAATATCCAAAAGTGCCTGAAGTTCTTTTTTCATTTGGTTAGATATACTCACCTCAGGTAAGTAGACAGAAACAAGTGGAAAAGAAAGGGAAATGAAGGTCTTGAAAGTAAAACGGAGACAAATTTACCAGTCCTCAGAAGATACTGTCTACAATGCAGTGAGCAGAGAGGGTCGGTAGATCATACTGAGTCGGTGGGTCGCAGTGGGTCACGGTGAGTGGTGGGTCGCAGTGGGTCATGGTGGATGGTGGGTCACAGTGGGTCACAGTGGGTCATGGTGGGTGGTGGGTCACAGTGGGTGATGGTGGGTGGTGGGTCGCAGTGGGTGGTGGGTCACAGTGGGTTACATGCTGTTGACCCACGACCCACTGACCCACCCAGAAAACTTGACCCACTTGCCCCACTGACCCACCGTCCCACTGACCCACTCTATCTCTGGGTACTACTACTACCACAACTTTATTATTATTATTATTATTATTATTATTATTATTATTATTATTATTATTATTATTATTATTATTATTATTAAAACAACACTGTGTATAAACATGAAGTATAGGCGGTTTATATATGAATACCAAAAAAGTAGTTGATTGCCAACCTCGGTAGTCATGAAGTCTAGGAGTCAAGGACATTGTTCACGAGCTTCTGAATTTGGATTGAGGGTCTAGGTTGAGTATTCGGGCTCGAGCCAAACGTTATTAAAAGTTATAGGGCACTGGCCAAATATCTTAAAAACTGCTTGGCCCGGGTTTAGAATTGTCAACGACTCGAGTAGATCGGCTCACAGCTCATTCACTATCGACTCAAACCGAGAAGTGAGCTGAGCCAACAACTCACCCAACCGAGTCGGCTAGAGCCCTTCGCTCAGTTGAGTCGAACCGAGCAGGTGGCATATCCCAACCAAGCCAGCTCGAGCCGATGGTTCACCCCAAGCGAGCCGGCTCGAGCCATCGGCTTAGTTAAGCCGAGTCGAGCTAAGCTTGTTATAAAAAATCTCTTGTAGTCTCGCTATCGAGACGAGACGAGATGCGAGCAGTGTCACCTCGTGAGCAACACTAAAAGTATTCCATATTACTGCTTAGCTTACATTTCTCATGGCTTTCGCTTTCCAGTGTAATCAGGCCAAGATTTCAAAACGAGTTAAAACAAGCGAGCCATTTGTCAAACTTGACTCGACTCGAAACTCGACGCCAAAAACAGTGAATCGACTCGGAACTCGACTCGAGAATATTACGTTTGACTCGAAACTCGACTTGGATTCGAGTCGAGTTTTAGCTTGACTCGTGCCCATCCCTATGCGTTAGAAAAAATGGTTGCTTATTATTATTCTGCTAAACTAATTATATAATAATAACAATGTTGCTATGTAAAATTAAAAATACAGAATATAGAGAAACATTACACTACAACTGACAAAATGAGAACACATGAACTTGGGGTGAATCAAAATTTGTCAATAACTCTAAAATCGATACATACTTTTTAAAGCTAGTTGTTCCAAATTCTATAATCAACGGGACTTTAGGATATGCAAACTGATCTAAAAGAACCCTAATATTACATACCATCAACATTACATCAATAAAGTAGGCTCATCAGAACACAATTTATTCATATTAAACCCTTACTGAATATAGTTAATTATGGCACCCTAGTTGTTGGTAAATATTTCCCGCCGGGGCACCACTTTACTTTTAAATTCTGTTCACCAGTGGCGTATTTAAGATTTTGTTTCGGGGGGCTTTGCCTGAAAATCTGAAAATTCTGCAAGATATTTTATATATTTTACTATAGTAAGATTTCGGGGGGGCTTAAGTCCGGAAGCCTCACCCCTAAATACGCCACTGCTGTTCACCATCATCTTCAGCTTTTAAGAAAAAGTATTCTTTCAAATGTTCGAACGATAAAATATTTTCGTCCTCCATCTTTATAAAAACACCATTCAAAGTAAAATAGACTACCAGTATCATTGCACTCGTAGTTCACTCACTGAATGTATTGATTTGGAGCTGTCAAAATCTAAGACAAAATCTTCCAGGTGCTTGCAATCAGTACACGTGATTTCCCTGAGGCTGTCCTCATCTTACAAAAACAGCAAGTGGCACTATATTTTGTTATGTAAATAAACAAACCAAATTTTATCTATGAATGTATTTGCAAGCCTATCAACGTAAAGTTTGTAAAGCGAAACGGGAAAATGCACATCGAGATTTCCCGTTCCGCCTTGCATTAAGATGAAAAGTGATAACAGGTTTTACATGCAAATTTCATTGCTAGAGGTCATAAGGCGAAACGGGAAAAGGCGAACAATGCAGGAATTGTTGGTCACTGACATCGTTCATGCTCCATTGTTCCATTCTGAGAAATTCACTTACAGGAAAGGAACATTTGTTTCCGAAAAAAAATATACATATGTTGTAGTTACTCATCCGAAATGTAACGCGAAAAAAGTAACGCAAACTAGGTACGTTACTTAAAAATTTGTAACGCGTTACCGTTACAGCTACTTTGGAAAAATGTAACGCGTTACTAGGAAACGTTACTTACAAAGTAACGCGTTACTTGCGTTACGTTACTTCCCAAGACTGCATCCTACTATATGTACAGGTTCTACACTGTGCAAAATCCAGACTCTAGATGTTTTAGATGTAGAAACTGCCATATTCTATGGTCTAAAAGTGAAAACAGTCCTGTATGTCAGATGCATATTGACTAATTTAGTTTTGTTTGTATCTCCTCTCAAATTAGTTTCAATTGAGATGACTCAATGATTAGTTTCAATGGTTTTCGAACTCAATGATTCAATTCTATCATGGGGTCGCAGTGACTCAATGGTAGAGTACTCATCTCTGGTACGCGGGGTCCCTGGTTCAAACTCAGCTTGCACCAAGTTGGCTTTGTGGTAAACAAACACCGTGTGCGTGGGTTTTCTCCGGCTTCTCTCATTTCCTCTCACTTTCATCATTTCACCATTATCATCCATCTTATCATCACGGTCTCCCTTATTCTCGGTATATAATTAGGGGACGTTAAACTTAAAAAAATAATAGTTCTTTATGTTTGCCATCTCATGAATACAAAATGGGAAATTAAAAAAACATACTAGAAATTGCCTCTTCCTTTAGAAGTGGAATTTTAGAAAATGCTTAAATATGTGTCAACATATTTTAATAAGGAATTTATATACCAAGTTCAATCTGCCTAACTTGAAAGGCTTGTGAGGCAGTCTATTTCTCGCACAAATTTTGAACTGCCTCTTTCGTTAGTATGTGAAGTTAAATAAAGTAACATGAACATTAACATAAACATTTAAATAATATGATAAGAATTTGGCACCTTGATCCCAATACTACAGTATATTCAAAAATTAGTTTCAACAGATACACGGCACGGATTTGTACAGAGGTGGAAAAGAAAGCATTCAGTTTTATTTATAAGATTCCCATTAATTTCATAGACCATTGTAGATCTTATTTTAAAAAGGATTTTTTTTTTCACTTTTCTGCGATTATGCAACAGGTTATTTACAAATGGGAACGTTTATGGTAGAAATCACAATATAAAGTTAGTCGTTTTACCACATCCATTTGGTTCATTCATTTAGGTATTTTTCATTCGAAAGGGGACATAACAGAGCAATTGTATTTGCGTTAAGGAATTTTCTCAAAACAGTAGCTACACTTTCAGAAGTAGTTTCAAGTCAAACTTTATTCCCTTCTACTGGAAAATTAGTAATATTGTAGAAATGCTTCCGTTTGAAAATATCCACCTTAATTACTGATTTTTAAAAGTTTAAAGGAATAATCAATGTGTGTAGATAATGCTTAGAACTAATACGTTGTATGCACTAAGAACTTCTAATACTTCAAAATCTATTACTAAAATAAGGCAGACAACTTTTCCTTACGTCTCTTTTGAAATATTATGGAGACTCTCATGCATATTATAATATCCCGCACTAGATATGTTTACAGTCAACACATGCTTGTATTTATAAAAAACACCATCTGCATTCTTCTATGAACTACTACAGTGGCAGACGGCAGGAATACCAGCAACATCACCAATCATGTGGCGACGCCACCGCCATATTGGAGCAGGTATAAAACCAGGAAGATTTTCACATTTGGTATCAGTCTACAGCTGGTCTCCTTCTCTCCTTTAGCTTGCTTGGAGCTCTAGGAGCTACGTAACCCAAAATCCTTTAGCTAGTTTGGAGCTATAGGTCTCCTATCCTGCCCACTTAGTTTGCTCGGAACTCGGTGGTATTCCTAACCTCAACCAACTAGCTTGCATGAAGCTTTGTGATTTTCTAACCACTCTCTCCTTGCGTGGAGCATTGAGAATCCTCAAACTACCGAACTTAGTTTGAGTGGACCTCTGTGGGGATTCTTTCTTAGGGTGCTTGGGCCTTGGGATACCTTTCTTTTACCCAGTTATTAGAGGATTTTTACATTATAGTGATTTTATATCATACTATTTATAAAAAGATTTTCTAATAAAACTTGGTAGTGAGAGAAAATGATTCCCGAGTATAATTTGCACTATCTTTGTCCTGCATAAAACAGAACTTCATAACATATTTGTTACAATTCCATAGAAAAAAAACCAAGAGCTTTTGAAAAAGAAGTAACTGTTTAACTTCTTGTGAACATGACTGTACAACAAAAAATTATAGGAAATATGAAAACTGGAATTTGATTCTATCTCTTTGTGTATAAAGTACGTACATGGTCTTCCGTATATTTACCTACCACGTTGAGTCGGAAACTTGTTCTCTATCTTGATAGCAATTTTATTAACCTCGTAGAACAGAAGGGGACGTGGCAAAGGTCATAAACGCAAAACGGATTTACACATACAACTTCATAGTCTTCGTTTTATGAACCTCCCATGTATTATGACCAGCTCCTCCACAGGCGGTACTTAACAACCTCCCAACTGCTAATTCAAAAGCAATTCCGTAGTGACAACATAACGATTAGATCCTAAATATAAATAAGATGGGACACAAGTAGTTATTGCTTATTCAAACGTCGTTCTTTTCTCCTTCCTTTTTATTCTATAGCTCTAAACGACCTTATAGTAGATGATAATGCGCAAAGGAAAACATACAAGTATTTGAATCATGGCTCATTTAAATAAAGATTCTTCTTTTTTTTCCGATCATAAATATTTGCTCGAAGCCAAGTGCTGAATACAATTGGTCAAGCGAGATTTGTCGAGACCTTGATTCTTTTTGATGTTAACAATGTTATGGTTGTGTATTTTCCTTCTACGACAACAAGAAGACAAGGAGATAAGGACTGATAGAGAATAATAGAAGAAATAGTAGTCACATGTAATACAGGGTGTCCAGGTTAGAATAATCTACCACTATCTTGTAAAGTTCTCTGTCTTATTAGGGTAAAGCTAAAAGATAGTACACGGGAGTTTGGACTTTCACATCACCTTTTTTTATTATAAAATTATCCTCTTGAATACAATATATTACAAATAGTAGAAAGGCTCTACAAGTTCCTCTAATATTTTGGAGGTTTGTCAGTGAAGGAGCTCAATGACCATGCGTTTTAGAGTGTGTTGAATAGGTAACTCTCAACAACCAGGCGTCTTAGAGGATTGGTAATTGGATGCCTCTCAATGACCGGGCGTCTTAGAGAGGAAGTAAAGGAGCTCAATGACCATGTGTCTTAGAGTGTGTTGAATAGGTGACTCTCAATGACCGGGCGTCTTAGAGAATTGGTAATTGGATGCCTCTCAATGACCAAGCGTCTTAGAGAATTGGTAATTGGATGCCTCTCAATGACCGAGCGTCTTAGAGAATTGGTAATTGGATGCCTCTCAACAACCAGGCGTCTTAGAGGATTGGTAATTGAGTGCCTGTCAATGACCGGGCGCCTTAGAGAGGAAGTAAAGGAGCTCAATGACCATGCGTCTTACAGCGTATAGAAGGACTTCTCAATGACTAGGTGTCTTAGAGAGGGAGTTGTAGTGCTCTTAATGATCAGGCGTCTTACAAGGTACACTCATGTCCAAAATGATTGTCGCATATCTATAACTGTCTTCTTGTAAAAATATAATTTGATAATGATTTTGCAGGATACTTTTAATACTGACACTACATGTATAATCGGGAAATGTATATTTGTGGTAAATTTCATAGGAAAAGTATTATAAATACGAAAATTAGAGTGAGTAAAACAAAATGTTGCTAAATGGACAAGAAAGTTTTCGTTTTTTTTTTTTTTGTTCTTATTTACTGCTCTTTTGACATGAAGTTTGAAACATACATGTCTTTACCGATTATACACATACCAACATTATAAGAAATACCGGGCGAATTCGTTATCAAATTATATTCCTTCAACAATATATTTATAGACATGCGACAATAATTTTGAACATGAGTGTACATTTGAGAAGTGTCCCCTCGAAATTCGTGTAAAATTGATTCAAATGCAAAGTTCTCCGCGGTGCAATGTGTATTATACTAATTTTAGCGGCTCATACCGATAATTTTGCATATTTATGGGCATTCATATATCCGGAATTCAATCATACACTACTATGCTCGAACACAAAATTGTTTTTAGTTATTTTAGATGTAACTGGACATGAATGTGGGCATATGCAAAACAAATTGGATCAAGTGCTGCCTCTTTGACACACCCTGGCCGCCATCTTTGATTCAACTTTCGGTTTTTCAAATGAGAATAGGTGCAAGTGATACATAACATTTATGTACAGTTTTCTTGGAAATTCATTAATATTCTTTGATAACCTTCTACCATTTTTCAGTAAGCTTCGTAATTCATAGCTGTTTTTATCAGCGAAAATCTGAACAAGAAGTTAATTTACAGTCTCATCTGAATTGAACGTTATACCACGCAAGGAGCGAAACAAGTGCAAAACTGATGACAATGAATATAGAAGTGTAACACATCCCATCCAAGATGTCGTGTAATGTGGACTTGACTCGATCAATGCCTTCATTTTGTTAACAACTTCAATATGCTGTTGAGATTAAAATCATCACCAAGAAATATCATGAACCATCTCTGACACTCTTGTAGATCGTGATCCCTGTAAGCGTTAACAATTTTTCATAAGCTTAACGTGCGTCCTTCACTTGACGGAAGGGGAGAAATGCGTATATATAAGTGTGTGTGTGTAGTTTTAATTTAGCATTATGCTCAAACCATCAGTCCATAAATTGAAAAATGATGGTCACAACGTTTCACAAAAGGTTGATCACTTTATATCTGATCAATTTACCAACGCTGCTGTCACTTGTGTACTTGCGTCAGAACCACGAGACCACCGTAGTCATCAGTGTGGTGTCCCAGCTGGAAAATCCTGGGGAAATGTCAACAAAACTGAACTGTTAATGGGAACTCGTACATCATGGCTCGTTTCCTTTTTTTTTTTTTTTTTTTTTTTTTTTTTTGTTTGTTCAACCAAATAGTGAGTGTAGAGAAAACTTTCTGACCATTGGGTTGACTACAACTAAAAATACTGTGGCCAGGTAAGCACAAATGGCGCCTATGCAGAAACGTTCGCCAACACAAGGGAATTGGTCGACTGGCAGGCCAGGAGAAGCAATCACTCAAACGTAATATGGCTCCGATATTTAATCTGGCACTCTAGTCAGCCAATTTATTCCCTGTCGCCTTGACCTACGTTACTTTCATAAGGGCCGGGTTCAGAATCACTTTTTCGCGTTACATTGTGAATGTAAGACAAACTGCTGAAAACTATGCAAAATACTTTGAGGAGGTCAAAATGGAAGACGGTTGTCACATTGGATGAAGTTTACACTTGTCTCATGCGTAATGGTAACATTTAGGCAATTATACACCATGATACATCTACCAAGGGACATACAAAACTTTACTGTCAGTGCCGAAAAACCTTTCGTGTAAGGAAATTTGATTGTAGCCGGATACAGTTACAACGGAAGTTTAGATACATAGGTGGACAAAAACGTGCAGGTGAATGCTGCCTACTTCCAGGAATCCATAATGATCCCAATCTATCGGAAAGACATCCATATTTGTGCGAAGACAACAGCAACCTGGTGCAGATCTACGTGGACAAAGCGTCCAACCATACCGCTAGATCATCCCTACCGTATTATCATGACACTGAATGAAAAACATGAACCTGTTATTCTCTTTCATGATATTCCCGAAGTAAGATGTGTCGTCAGCCCAATGTATTTTTGAGCATTTAGAATTTTTGAAGATCTATAACATCGCCGCCTCGGACCCTCATTAGCTTACGGAACGCCCGCAAGAAGAAATGGAAAAATGAAATCTTTGAGTTTTACGTCCCACGGTTATGCCGGGTAGGTTAAAGAAGACGGTGAAGATAAGAAATGAATGAAATGGTGGAATGAAGAAAGTGGGAGGAAACGGGAGAACCCCGAGGAAACCCACGCACACGGTGTTTGTCCACCACAAAGTTCACTTGGCGAGGGCTGGGATCGAACCCGGGACCCCACGCACCGGAGGTGAACGCTCTATCACTGAGCCACCGCGACCACCCGCAAGAAGAAATGGGATGAATTGCTGAGTCTATGTTCAATCATAGTTTGTTATAGTGGAAATTGCGATGCCGGACAGTAGCCCATAATCCTGTTGATCACAATCGAACACAACCGTTGATGGCGGCGAAGCTTTTCATACGGTAAGTACACTTCAGAAATCGGTCAGATATAACCCAACTACTTTCGCCTTCTGTAATCTAAGATATAGAATTAATAACAGGTGCCAATTTTCACCTCATATATTTTCCTCAAAAAAATTCCATTTTGAGCCTGCCACTATAGACTATTGCACTTATTTAAGCAGATAATAATGCTTCACAACTACTTACATTGGCCTCCATTGGTATGGGCGATAAAAATTTAACATAGGTTGCGGAATTGGTGTTGCCACAAATTCCGATGTACACTCATGTCCAAAATTATTGTCGCATGTCTATAAATATGTTGTTGAAGGAATATAATTTGATAACGAGCTCGCCCGGTATTTCTTATAATTTTAGTATGTGTATAATCGGCAAAGACATGTATGTTGCAAATTTCATGTCAAAAGAGCAGTAAATAAAAACAATAAAACGAAAATAAAACTTTCTTGTACATTTAACAATATTTTGCTTTATTCATTCTAATTTTCGTATGTATAATTCTTTTCCTATGAAATTTATCACAAATATACATTTCCTGATTATACACATAGTATTGAAAGTACCCTTCAAAATCATTATCAAATTATATTCTTACAAGAAGACAGTTATAGATATGCGACAATCATTATGGACATGAGTGTACATCAGGGGTGGATCCAGGAGGGCAATCGCCCCCACCCCAGAAGAGGAAACTTACTTATTTTATATATAAATAAAACCCATCCGAGAGCCCTTAAAAGTAGCTCTAAATAGCAGTATTACAACCCACTGCCCCCTTCAGAAGTCCATCTTGGATCCGCCCCTGGTGTACATAGCTTTATTAAATCTGAAGAATATGTGAGTAATGATCAAAGACCCGACCTTTTTATTAACCACTGCAAAACATAAAATCCATCTTCCTCCTATCCAGCCCATCTGTTCTAACACCTTATCCAACTTCTCTACTACTCCGGACGAAGTTCTGGCTCTCTTGACTCATAGATCACTTGGGCCCGACAACATTGCTTCTTTCTTTCTCAACAAAACTGCTTTAGTTATTGCGGTTTCTCTATCCATGTTATTCAATAAATGCTTCAAGAAAGGGTATTACCCCACCAGTTGGAAACTAGCTCACGTGACCCTAATATATAAATCTGGCCGTTAAGATTATGTATTCTCTTAAAGGCTAATATCTCCTCTTTTTGCAATATCAAAGACAGGCTACTTAAATTTACCCCACCTTACATTCACACTTCTCAGCACAGCTTTCTACCGAAAAGCTCAAGTCTCACAAACTCAAGTACTCTTCATTCCTGTGTAGTTAAATGTATGAATAACAATTATCTACTTTGATTTCTCCAAGCCCTTTGATTCTGTCAGTCACATTCTTCATCTCCACAAGCTTTCCAATAGCCATATATGACAAGCTTTCCTTAATATACATGGCAAATTTCTCTTTTTAATCACCAGCTACTTCAAGGACCGTAAACAGGGAGTTATTATTTCAGGGGCTCTAACCCAACCCGTGATCTCAGGAATGCTTCAGGCGAGTGTACTTCTGCCCATGCTATTCGTCCTATATATGGATGACCTCTATTCACACTTATAAGCTCATCCTAGTGGCCTTCTACGAGGGCTAGTCAAGAAAGACTTGGACTGATTTTTTTCTAGGCAATTTATTATTACTCAGCAACAGGCACATGATCCTTTTCAAAGTAGTCCCCGCCCATTTGAATGCACTTTTTCATTCGAGTCTTCCAGTCCTCAAACACGTGTCGCAGGCCATTCTTTGAGAGGTCCTTCAAAACCTCGGAATTATCGGAGAAGCGGCGTCCACGCAGTCTGGATTTTAGGGCAGGGAATAGAAAAAAGTCGCACGGTGCGGTAGGCGTCTCCACCATCCTCAAACCTTTGCAACAGCTCCCTGCAAGTCTCCACTCGAACGGCCTTCTGCTCTGGTGTCAGGAGTCGCGGAATCCATCGCGCACACACTCGGCTCATGTGGAGGTGGTCATGCAAAATTTTGAAGGCATTGCCATGAGATATGCGTAGTGCGGCTGCCAGATCGTCGATACTGATGCGGCGATCTTCTCTAACAATGACTGCTGCCGTGTTAATGTTCACCTCAGTAACAGCTGACGCTGATACACCTGGTCCACCAGCTTTCGTGATTGTCATTCGGCCCTCTTTAAACTCTTTGAACCACCAGAACACGGTACTTCGTGGCAGAGCGTCATCTTTGTAGGCTGCTCTCAACATTCCTAGAGTTTCTGTTGCACTTTTCCCCAGGCGATAGCGGAACCGTATAGCTGCAAATTGTTCATCTCGTAATGACTCCATTTCTTCTACAGGTGACTTCTAGAGGCGGCGCAGAACATCACCTGCAATAAAAAGTCGTGGTTACCAAACATGCAATGATTCCTTAACAACATTTTATATATATGCACAGCAAGACCCACCCTACTTGTATGCCAAACTATGAAGCTCCAGCGTTAACAGAACTGCCGGGAAAAAAATCAGTCCAAGTCTTTTTTGACTTGCCCTCGTACGTTTTGCTGACGATTGTAAGTTATTCAGAGAAATATCGTGCCTTTCAAGCAAGATTTCTCTACAAGAAGACATAAATTACCTTATAGACTGGTGTAAAATCTGGCACTTGAAAATAGTGTTGTAAAAAAAAAAACGTTTTTCTTTTTCTGTAAAGTTTTTTTTTTCAATAAAACCATCGTTCTTTTCCACGTTTTTTTTTCATTTTTTTCTGGTAACTTATTTATTGATTTATGCTGCAGATAAGTGCAATAATCAGCAGAACTTGAATCGGAGCCCTCATAACGTACAAATCCTTTGTTTCTTTGTATCTATACGAGCAAAATTGTGTGGTTATTGTACACTTGATTACATTTTTTTTTTTTGACTAGTAACTCGTGTTGTTGTAGTAATTATATTCTCAACTAGTAATAGTCCCGTTGTTGTAAACAATAATTTCACAAGAAAAAAATTCTCTCCTTTTTACATCTTAATTCCAATAGTGTTGCTGGAAAATACAGGGTGTTTTAAAATGAATGTTGGAGTTTCTACTGTAGTACTAATTACATTTAACATACAATTATAAACAATACATCAAGTAAAAGACCAAATCAAATAATTTTTGCTACACGTGTTCAATGTGAGCACCATTTGTCACATGGCACACATCGAGTAGATAGGCGAGAAAAGCCCATAAACTTTCCGCCATATGGCACAAATCACATTCAATTTAGGAGCAACTATACCTTCTTCTGAGGATTTTGCTGACCCCCTGATGCGAACATTATGAGTGTTCACATTTAGCACCTAGGTGAAATGTCGATTCACCACTGAAGGCGACATGATCCAGAAAATTTTCGTCGTCATGAAGCAACATTTCATTTGCAAAGTTGGGCCGTAAATCGTAGTTTTTAGGCTTTAGACCAGAGGTATGCAACTTGGAACAGTGGGCGGGCCAATCACAGAGCACTAAATGGCGTTGCGGGCCTCACTGTAGGTATATCATTTTTACGGCAATTGAATAGTATAGTATTAAATGATAGAACATGTTCATCGTAATTTGCATCACAATAACACAAACAACTGTTATACTGCTAACCAAAATATTTACTTACTAAAGAGGAGCAGAATAATGTATTTAGAACTTTGTCGATATATCTAATAACCCTTATACCGAGGGAAATTCCCCCCAAGTACCTGCGCTTGTCAAGTGCTTGTCTTCAGGGCGTTACCACGTTTCGCACTGTGTGATCGATGGAAAATTTCCAGTTCACTCTTAACAGGTTTTGTAAAAAAGAAAAATTATAATAATTATTATTTTCAATAACTGACCAGCGGGTCGGAAGACAGAGTTAGGCGGGCCGCATATAGCCCGCGGGCCGGCTGTTGCACACGGCTGCTTTAGACCTTGTAGCAACTGCAAACGATAAAGATGTAGTTGTAAGCATCTCCTTAAAATTCTTCACACAGACGGGTGCACTGTAACTACAAATTCAGTCTTCGCAAAATTAAAGCACAAAAAGCTTTCTGCTCTCTAGTCCGTATCTTTGGTACTAGCTCTTCCTAACGGCAGAGGAAACACTGCATCCGCATGCGTGTGTACAAAACTGTTTATGTTGCTCTTTTATTTGATATTATTTACAATTGTAATTGACACTACAAAGTTACAAAACCCTAATATTCATTTTGAAACAGCCTGCATCGCTTCAAATTGTCATCCTATATTCATGTCCGGCCCTAGGCAATTTGCCGCCCCGTCGCAATTGCATCATTTAACATCTCCCCCTTTCTCTAGAAAGTACAAATCAAAAGTCACGATTATGCTATTCCAGCATGAACAACGAAGGGGAGGGAAACAGCACTCGAACTCAGAAAGGCCTAAACACTACAAATACAATCGCGTTCTCTTTTTCTTTCTTTAAATAATAATATATTATGTTAGTGAAAGATGAACATACCTGAAAGATGGTAACCCTTTTTTATAGAATTCAATATCGAGCTTCAATCTCAATATGTCAGTTTGCAATTTCACTGCAACTAGCTCTTTTATCTTTATTTCTTGATTTTCCTTCTACATGTGTGTGGTTTTTTAAACTTGTTTCCACCTTCAATGATAAGGAACTTGTTTGTGATAAAAGACAAGACTAGCTTTCATTTCAGAACTGGATAACTAACTAAATGGAAGAGGTGTTCGAGAATTGAATTCTTGTATTTGACAACAATCAAGCAATTTATGCTGGGATTAATTTGAGCGTTTGCTTTAGCACTGTCCATGTGACCATAAACTAATGCGACCTAAACGTGATTTATGAAGATAGCATTCAAACAGAAGGTCAGCTTAGGAAATTTAACTATCTCCTATTACATATTCTGCTAGTTATAATCATCTTTGATTCGAAACTCACATTCTCTGACCACATCTCCCTCAATACTTAAGAATTCAATGCGAATGTTAGAGCTTCTTTACCGATTCACTGAACTACGCACTGTGGCATCATTAGCAACTTTTTATAAAACTCTAATAGCGCCCACGATCGAATACTGCTCTTCCATATGGACCATGGCAGCACCCACACATCTCACTAGACTTGATTCTATTCTGAATTGTTTTTATTGCTATAATACATTTTCGTGTTCCCACGATATTTTAATATCCAGACTCCGGGAATACGCAGTAATAACTCTGACCTGAAATTTCTTCATAAAATAGTTAATGGAAACTTAAGAAGGGAAACATTACTTCAGAAACTATTCTTACGTGTCCCTCCCCACATAACTCGGAATACCCACCTATGCCATTTTACCCCCCCTCCCCCCAGGTTGGCAATTATACAAGGGTCTCTTTTTCACAGAATACCGAACTGTTATAATCATTGGGCCCCTAGTAACAACAGTCCTGGAGCAACAATTGAAAAATTGCAGTCATGTCTTCGCTGACTGTGTGGTGTGGTCTGTGAGAAACGTTGGGTTCCGACTACAATGTTGTGCTACTAATGCTGGTGTCTATGTTGAATGAAATGGCAAGGACCATAGTACATAATGGAATTGATAGCAACCATGTAACATTGTTAATGACAGAATAATAGTGAAATGAAGATAGGGATATAAAATTGTGGATCACCCTGTACATTCACTAACCTTGAGATTATAAATCTTGCTCGATCCATTCAATTGAATTGTGGACATGAAAAATAATTTAAGAGAATCCTCAATCAAGAAAAACAAAGCAAAAAATTACGAAAAACCTTTATTTCTATATTTAGAGCAGTTACAAAACTTCAGTAAAATAAATATAGACTTTATTACATAGATTACATATCTTTGGTATACAAGTTTGGAATGTACTGTGCAATTTTAACAATAACCTTTGAAAAATAATTCATAATATAGTTTTATTCATCTTTATTCTTATCAATTCCAAAGTGTTTATTAATTAAAAATTTAAAGAAAGCTTTAATTGTACAATGGAGCATCTTTCAACAGAACCAAGTACAATCTTTTCAACAATTATACACTACTACTGGAGACTCGCACACCATAGTACATGCAAGTGGCTTTCCACTAATATTGTAGTGTATACTTTTTTCCCTTTCTTTCTTTTCTTTTCTTTTAGTTCCAACACATTCACGCACTACCTTTCCTACAACTACGTTCGAAAGTCAATCTCGGTTGATTTATACATTTGCTGGTTTAGAAGTTAAAATTCCTTTACAGCATTGTGGACATAATGGGTTTAACATAGAATCGGCAGCCAATATCATACCAGACAAAAATTAGGGGTAGGATATGTCTAAAAATGAACCTTAGCGAAGACTTGAGAATGACATAGTATAAATACCAGAATTTCAGGACTTCTGATCAGCCTATATCTCCCCTCCTTCGGATCAACACCACGTATTTTTCTATCGGGGATCAAGCCCGGGTCTTCTGTATTAAAGGCGAGAACGCTAATTACTCCGTGTTTAATCTGCAAACTTAAGGCAGTACCAATACATCCTAATTAAAGATAAAAGCTTGCCTCTTTCATTAGCAGTGTGTTCTTTCACATAAATATATTTTACTAATAGGATGGGAAATATTCTGCTTTTTTACTTTATTGAGTTTTCTATTCTGCTTCTTGTGTTATAAAAATGGGTCCCATGTACACTCATGTCCAAAATGATTGTCGCGTATCTATAACTGTCTTCTTGTAAGAATATAATTTGATCATGATTTTGCAGGACACTTTTAATACTGATACTAGGTGTATAATGGGGAAATGTATACTTGTGGTAAATTTCATAGGAAAAGAATTATAAACACGAAAATTAGAATGAGTAAAACAAAATGTTGCTAAATAGACACGAAAGTTTTATTTTCGTTTTATTGTTCTTATTTACTGTTCTTTAGATATTAAATTTGCCACATACATGTCTTTGCCGATTATGTACATACTAACATTATAAGAAATACCAGGCGAATTCGTTATCAAATTATATTCCTACAACATATTTATAGACATGCGACAATAATTTTGGACATTAGTATACATATCACCATTACATTTCATAATTATCATTTAAATCAAGTTTGAATTTACAATTTACATACACACAAACTAATTTCGTATCTAGAATGTGTTTAGAACAAACGAATAAAACTATAAAATAAAATTCCTGATTTCAATGAAAAAGGAGACTTTTCAACAGAATCAAGTCTCAAAGAGCTCTTTTTAACTCCAACGTTACGAGAGAGGCTCTATGCTTTTACATGGATTTATTGGATGAAGCTTCAAAGCTTCTGTCAGCAATAAGGCTATATAAGACGTGGACCTTATAGCTTAACATATAATCGAAACCTCATGTATGCCTAATAGAAATAGGAAACTGGATAATGTGCACAGAAACCACATGTGCTCATTTATATGAGTCATGTGCTCTTTGACTGCTTCTCGTCAGTCAACATACAGTCTACGGTCATTAATACTTTATTTGAGGCAAGGTTTTGACCGGTATATACTCGTTTCTCTTACCTTTATACTCTTATGAGATGTGGGCCTAAATTTTAAAGTGGATCCGAACGACATCTACTCCCACTAGAATTATAACCCAAATTACGAATACAAAAAGTAAACGTGATTTATTTGGAGAGACAGATTGGAGGTAGAAATGTTAACCACTATCCACAAAGAAGCTCATTGCTGTCTACAATATTTTATTTTCAGGTAATGAACACTTAAGGTTCTTCTTTGATTAAGTATATCGTATCATAGGATAAATCCGAGCTATTTCCATTAGTGACAGTATTTCGTAATACAACAAAACTGTATCCTCAAAAACAAATTTTAGAGACTATTACAATAGTATTTGTTGCTGTTTCAGTATTTCTCTATCTTCTTATTCCTGAATACACATTACATAATAGACATTCAATCCAAGAAACTGTACAGAATATTGTCAAAATAAAAATAAACTTGCCACCACAACGTGTGTGAAAAAGAAAATAACCTCCCAATTCCTTCCTTGCTGATGCCAAATTTCCTGAGCCAGTGCCTTCCATAAATGTGCTTCTTTCCCGAAAGTTAATTAGTGCAACTAGTCTGTGCAGTACAGCCTGAAAAATAATAAATTGAATATCAAAATAGGTAACTGAATCCAAAAGTGTAACCACGTTAAACGGAAGAAGGGGAGGTATGTATTTGAAATGAAGCTTCACAAATTAAACTAGTGCCCTCAAATACATTATACTGTATTGCTAGATTGGTACGCTTCAAAGGTAGGCTCTAACGCGCTTATCTAATTTGTCTAGTAAAGTCTATAAATGTGTACAGCGCGGGTAAGGTGGTGATTCAACTCTTCTTTCCTAATAATTCGTAAGTGTATATGGAAAACTGTAAATTAACTGGCTGAGTGGAGAGAGAGATTGACAATCAAGGTTAAGGATGGGAGCTGTAATGACTCAATGGTAGAGCGTTCACTTGTGGTACGTGGACTCCCTGGTTCAACCACAGCTTGCGCCAGGTATAGTTTTGTGGTGGACGAACACCATGAGTGTAAGTTTTCTCGGTGTTTTCTCGTTTCCTCCTATATTCTTCATTCCACTATTTCCGTTCATTATCATAATCACCGTCTCCTTTAGCCCAGGGGCAAAAATGGGGATGTTAAATAAATAAATCTAATACATAAAACTGAAACTGACTATATTTGTGACTCCATAACTCTTGAACCACCCGACCGATCTCGATCAAATTTTCAACATAGATAAGTTTCAGGCCTGGGATGGTTTTCATTACTTCACTTTGACTGTGCAACTTAAGGGAAGGGGAGGGGGAGATATTAAAAATAATCGAAAGTGGGCGATATTAATGTCGAATCCCTAGTTCTCGAGATTACTGAGATGAACAGTGACACTTCCGATGCCGTTTAAATGCAAATTTCCGATGCTGTTTAAATACAATTTAACCCTACAACTTGGGAGAGTGGGAGGGCAGATATATAAAAATGATCGAAAATGACCGATGTTAGTGTCGAATCCATAGTTTTCGGGGTTGACGAGACGAACAGTGACACTTCCGATGCCGTTTAAATCCACATTTTGTCCCCATTTCCCTTTATGTAAAAAAAAAAAAAAAAAAAAAGAACATATTCTCCCGGTACGAAGAACGGCCACTCTGCTAGTATAGAATAATAGTAAAAGGACTAGGAAAAACATGTATATAAGAACTGCGTGATTATAGCTTCACTTGCACACATCAATTAATATTTCTTTGATACAAATAGAACATCACAAAGGTCAGGTTCTTGACAGAAAGCTAATAATAATATAGTCATGAAAACATAACGATGGTATCTAAACTTAAAAAGCTAAATTAACCTAACAACGAGAGGAAAATACTGAAGGAATGGACCAAATTTTCAAAAATACATTACCTTGTCTTCATCAATGTACATGTGTGTCATTTAACACATTTGACTTTTCTTCAGATTAAGTTCTCCGAAAATGTAGATAATATTTTTTAAACAACTACGTTATTTCTGAAACATTTATTTATAACATGGGCTAAGAACACTACTTCCTCGTGATGTAGCCTGGCTAACGCTAACAGGCCCGATTTAGAGAAATGAGGCCCCTAGTATCAAAATCCGCCATATCCATTTCGCTTGTTTTGAGTGATCTCGCAAAACATGCAGTGAATCTGCATATAGACGCGTACAAAGTCCCATATTTGAACTAGTTTTTTTTAGCATGAAATATTTAGCTTTTAAACAATATACTGTTTCCATAGAATTCCTTTAAATCAAACATATAACAAGTGATATACAGGCTAAGTCAAAAGTCCTTGGACACCTGCATAAGTTTGAAACTCAACGGGAAAACTAAAAAGTGATGATGTGAACAGAGGTTTGATGAGAGGTCGCAACTTTTGAAGTGTATGTCATTCATGGCCATCATCTTGAAATCCGCCATTTGGATTCAAGTCAATTTTTTTAAATGAGAAGGGGGGTGTATGACACAGCAAATAACACTAGTTTGAGCTCAGGAATTTAGTGGTGTAATTTTTTTTCTATCTTGTACAGTTTATAAGTTATTAATGTTCAAAGGTGGGAAATTACCTTGATACTGAATGCTACAACACATGTTCTACGTGTTGTCCATCCCGTGCAATGCACAACTGTAGTCGCCGCAACCACTTGACTGCACACGGAGGAGAATGTCTCCTGAAATTTGGTCACAGGTGTGTTGGATGCGTTTCTCCAGGTGTCTCAAATCACGGATTGTCTCAGCATACACTATCTGCTTAAGATGTCCCCATAGATAAAAATAAGGGGCGTTAAGTCAGGGGATTTGGGTGGCCACTCCACGGGACCAAGGCGACCAATCCCTGGCAGCTGTTCATCCAACCATTCACGGACCCCAAGTCCATAGTGTGGAGGGGCTCCATCGTGCTGAAAATAAGATGGGGAAAATGCCGTCAGCGTACAGTGTCGCAGGAAACACAAGGTCCTACAGCAGCAGCAGATACTGTGGCGCAGTTAAGGTGTTGTAAATGAAAAATGGCCTAATGATGCGGGCGTCCCATATGCCACACCACACCATCACCTTCGCTGGACTATGTTCTCGACTCGGGTCAACCCAGTTCGGATTTGCGTCACACCAGTATCGACAATTATGTCGATTAACCTCCCAGTTCAAAGTGAAATGCGCCTCGTCGCTGAACAGTATGCCCTTGGCAAACGCAGGATCCAGTTCGTGTTGTTCAGTAGCCTACATGCAGAACTCCAACCGGCGATCAGGGTCATCCTCGTTCAGTTTATGTTGCATGTGCAACTTGTAAGGATGTCACTGATTGGCGTGCAATATCCGGACAACGGAGGATTGGCTTATTGCACATGCTAGGGACACACGACGGGTACTTCGTTTAGGACTTTTCACAAACGACGCAACAACCACCGTTGCAGTTTCCTCATTGGTCGCCCACTACGTGCCCTATCTTGAACAGAGCCCGTCTCCCGGAATTTGGTGATCACGTGAGCCACCGTGCTGTGTGATACCGGTTCTCTGGGTGCCGTCTGTTGTAGTCAGCTGCTATTGTTCGGTAGCTGCGTTCCCCTGATATAAGGATGATTTCGATCTTCTGTTCACGTGTCAGACCCATTTTAGATCACCTGGAACAAAGAGAGAACTGGGTCAGAAAATCTTCCGCGAATCAGATGTACTCTCATTGTCCATTCTAACCTCAGATGGGTGGCAAGTAGTGGGTTCATGCGCTAATAAGGCACCCACTGCAATACAACCTGGGGTAAACTCAGGTAAGATGCTCTCAGCTTGATCGTAATTTAACATGTAGGGTGTCTTGAGAACAAACTTCGCATATGTGTTCAGGACCTCAACACAAAAACAAAATTTATCTGCAACTTTGGTCGCAAACGCCTAATTACGAAGATGGAATCAATTTAAGGTCGTTAGTGGAATTGATCGTAGGGTGGCTACACTGAATAAAACAACCGTTCCCGATACACCCTGTATATGTATACAGAAATGGAACGTTGCTTAACACAAAAATCATTATTACAAAAAAGAAAAATACGAGATAAAACACATGGAGAAAAGCTGAATTACTTTCTGGAATACAAAACCTTTATCGATACGAATACTACAAGTTAATTTACTTGAAGAAAAGTCCTATTTATACCTGCAGATATTCCAAGTCGGCGGGCAGATAGCAAATGACGTCTCCTTCATTGAGAGAGTAAAGTAGTTATTCTTATTTTGCCGTCAGTGGAACCTGTAATGCAAGTACAGCACTCGTTGGCGCTTGCCCAATCTGTAGTGACGACGGGTGAACTATGGCCTCCAAGACCTACAACTCGATTTAATCCTGTTTGAGTTATCTGGAAGAAACAAAAAGCAAATAAAATAAACCCATTCTGTTAAATTATAATTGGCGATAGAAAGATATATTTATCATAAAATAAATTTAGGTTTTTTTTTTCTTCACAACAGAATTCACCTTTTTCCACTTTGCTGCGAGTGATTCATGTCAATTTCTAGTGCTTTAGTTTCAAGTTTATAAAGATGGACTTATATTAACACGTACTTTTCACTCCACAAATAACATTTAGTATAAGTAAAAGTACGAGGCTTCCAGAAATTAACAGACGTTTCGAAATAAAAATGTAACAGAATGAATAAACAAAATTGTATAATACACATCTGAAAGGTACACTCTTAAGCTATTTTTTCACATAATCGCCATGCAGGGTGTCTACTAAAATTCCAAAATGAAATTTCGTGACTTTTTCGTGACCTTTTCTTTCCCAAACCATAAAATTTAGTCACATTCTCAAGAGCAAATTCGGGTGCTAATTGAGTTGAATTTTTATGCATGCGATAAAAGCGTGCTTTGCTTGCGATTTGGTAGCATCTAAAGACGACCATAGCCATTTTTGGTTGGGAGTTTTGACGTTTTATAGAACAAAATTTTCCAGTCTATACTTATATTTGTACAGAAAAAAAAAATCGTGACCCAAAAGCTAAATTTCGTGACTTTTTCTTGACTTTTATGACCGTTTTCTGATTTCGTGACTTTTTCATGACTTTCGTGACTTTCGTGACCGATAGACACCCTGCCATGCAAATTAAGACTTATCATACCGTGGCATACGTTTTTCAATCCCATCGCAATACGTTTTTCAATCTGCCGCCTGCGATTTCAACCACTGGCTTACACCGGCACACAATTCGGCGTCAGTATGAAAGCATTGTGTAGTGAGCCATGTCTTCATCGCTGAGAATAGGTGGTAGTCGCTCAGTACCAAATCCGGGCTGTATGGTGTGAGATCGAACACCTCCCATTAAAAATCAACCCAGAGCTCTTGGGTACGCTTGGCCAAGTGTGGACGTTCGTTGTTGTAAAAAAAAACCTTCGCACAATTGGCGATGGATTTCAATTGTCTTGCGGTTTTTTGTCAACAAAAACCTATTCATAGAACGCACTTCACAAGAGGCAAGATTTTCTATTGCAACGCACATTGTAACACGTCACAGAAAGCACAGTAAGAGCGTTACAGTCCTCACGCTACCACAGTTGGATGCGTACTGAGTGAGGCAACGTTCTGACACCAAGATGACAACTCTAGCCCCGCTCACTGCAGCGATAGTCCTGGGAGTTTCTTGACATCCCTCGTATATATATATATACAGGGTGAACCGTTTGTCTTTAAATACATTTGTAACTTGTAAAGTAATTGTTAAAAATGCTGAGATTATGTACAATGCAAATGTCAATAAGATGGGAAAATGTTTGACATACAGTCAATACAAGATTAACAGTGTTGCCAACTTAATATAAAGATATTTTTTCCTAAATGATACTGCGTCAGATTATTACATAGTTCAAATCAACATATTACATGAAAACTTACAATATCACATTTATTATTCAGTGTAATAAACTAGTGATGCTACATTATCACAAACATCAAGTTTGGAGGGATCTACAGCAATATAACGTCAAGTGAGACGTTCTCGTTTTCCCTCAATACTTCCCTCCTCATCTTTCCACCGTTACCTCTTACCATCACCATTTCTCCTCTTCTATTCCTCCTCTCTCACCGAATGCTGTTCATTTGTACTGAGATTGTTCAGGCTAGGCCTTGAATTTGGGTTTTGCTTTCTATGATTCCACTCTTCAACAATGTTTCAGCTTTAAACTATCCAGTTATGTTTCTACTTTTCTTACTGAAGCTTATGCCTTTTTTGCGCCCTTTCTTCACTCTCTTTAGCATTACTATCCGTCCGTCTGCATAACCATAGATTCTAAATCTCTTACTTCAATCCTTACAATCCTCCCCCTGGATTCTCTCTGAAATCCGTCTCCTTCTTTATCGTCGTACTTCCTTCAACTTTACTACTTGCCTAATTTGGTTAAAGGTTCATGTTGGTGTACTTGGGAACACCATTACTGATAATGCCGCACGATATTGAGCCCTTCACGGCACTTATATGGATCTTTTAGTATCTCCTATCGATCTTTTTTCTGCTCCTCACTATACTTCATTTTAAACGTTGGACTGCTTATAATGCTTCATGTACAACGGCGCGTTAGTATTGACACCATCGCTGTCCCCTCCGTTCCCCATCTTGGTTCATCCAACACGACTTCCCTCCCTCTTACCTCCATTTTCTCTCGTAACAGACTTCATATCCTCTCTATTCCTCAACGCTTATTTCTCCTTCGAAAACACACTACTCTTCTCTATAACTGTGGACTGGATACTGGTAGTATCAATCATCTCATTTTCTCCTGTCCTCTCTACCAGCAACATCGCCTCCTTTTTCTCTATTATCCATAAATTTCTTGGTTCTGGCCTTTTAATGTGGATTCGTTCATTTTTACCTTATTTCCACCTGTTCTTCAAGCTTATCATCTATATTTACTACACTGGTTTACTTCCCATCTTATAACCATCTCTAAAGATTTATCTCATTCATCCATCTGTTTGTCTTTTTTTGAAATTATCGCTTATAGTTAGCTGGAGAGCGATCTTCGTTGAGGCAAGAAGAAACCGAGGAAAAAGACGACGACGAGCAGTGCAATGGACATTGAAAGTACCTTATAGTCGAATAGGTATGATAATAATATGACAAATTTGGAATGAATAGGAATAAAATTACGAAAAAAATGCTCACATAAGTTAGGTAAGTGTAACACTCAATTACGTAGGTGGTCTTCAACAGATGAGTAGATCATAATGCCGTTTAGAGCCAAAATGATACCTGTTGTTATATTATACACTCGGGATTACACTGTTTAATGATTGTTGGACATTTGAACATTCAGAATCCGTAAAATCGAAGGGCACAGTAAGATAAAGGATGGCATTACTTTGCTGAACTCTATATAAAAATGAAAGTGACTATGTTTGATACTTCATAACTCTTGAATCTTCTGACTGATCTCGATCAAATTTTCCACACAAATGAGGTTCGGGCCTGGAATGGTTTTCATCATTTCACTTTGACTGTACAATGTAGGGGGGGGGGGGAGGAGGAGGGAGATATAAAAATGATCGAAAGCGACCGATATTAGTGTCGAATCCATAGTTTTCGGGGGTCAGCTGAGACATACAGTAACACTTCCGATGTAGTTTAAATCCAAATTCAGTGCCTATTTTAGTATTCTCCCCGTGCAAAGAACGGGCATTCCGCTAGTATTCTTTATTAGGTACTATATTAAGTACTGTACTGTACAAGTTCCTGACATTCCCACATTATCGGATATTGTAGACTTCCGACTTCCTACTCTGTTGTTAACTTTGCAATAGATTCTCCCTCCTCGAAATGAAAACGTTTGAGGTCAATACAACACGATACTTTATTTATTTATCAGATATAGTTAAACGTTGCTGCAGCAAGTACTCTACCGGAATAAAAAGAAAACAACTGTTTTCGAACAGGAATTCATTTACCTGGTAAATCAATCCACCAGTTTGTCCACAGAATAATACATGGGAGCCAGTCTGATCAAATGTAAAATGTTGTCCGTATGATGTCGGATGTGAAGATGATGTTAAAGTTGACAATATTGAGGGATCTGGCAGCTCTGCTTCCCACAAATTTTGTGCTGTCTGGTTTACGCTCCTCTGACAAAACTTCAAAAGAAAGAAGAAAAAATTTTTACAACAGATGGATACCGGTAAATTATCTATCTATTAAAATGTTACAATAGCGATAAAAACGCCTGAGCTCCAATCTCTAACTTTTGATTAGTGTTGAAATTAAAAAAAAAAAAAAAAACGAAGTGTTGAAATTTAAAAAAAACATATCCTACGCATTATACATTCTAACATCATATAATTGTATACATGGGCTGCATATCTCTCAGGCGTTTGTTTCATGTTCAAATGACAATGAAAAACGAAGGATAATCATTTCTTGTCTAAGATGAATCTTTATTGTTTGGAGTGCTTTGCTCAATGAACACCATATATCACTGACATTATAGTTAATTGTCTATGTAATGTATTTGCTTATTACATATTGCATGCAAGAAGATAGAAAACATTGATCATACATAGATTGTCATCATACATAAATTTTGTATAGATTGTCCAGTTCTAATTGAATATTTAAAGAACATTATCGTTTTTTCTTTATTACATTTTTAAGGGTACAATGGAAGTGTTGATTTTTTTTTAAAAAAAAGCATCATGTCTTACGTGTTAGATATTCCAACACTACATAGTTGTAAACAGGGGTTGCATGTCTCTCTGGCATTTGTTTCATAGCCAAATGATAATGAAAATCTAAGAAACGTTGAATAAAAATGAAACGTTGCCATTTACCTGGATCCACAACATAAGTGAATGGAATGAAGTAACTATTATTCTAACGTGTCTATGACCAGCCCCCATTTCAAACATGCCCTTATTCACCATACTCTTACAAAATTTGTCCACCTCCCATCCCGTCCTTCCCTCCCCCAGCCCCAGGTAAATGGCAACGTTGTATTTTCTTAACATTGGGCGCATAAAGAGTGTACAGCCCAAACGGCTCGTCCGATGAAAAAAGAAAAAAAATCCTTCACTTTAGATTGAAAACGTCATATTTCGAGACGGTTTCTCCTCTTACAGTTTGTTATAGTTCCGATAATAACAGAGTTACCCTATGTCAGGGGACTTTTAAGACACCCTGTACATTTTCCTTGTTTAATTTAACATCTATGCAATTTTGTTTTGATAAATTTACAATATCAACAAACGCTTTAGGTAATTTCGTATGTGAAAAGAGCTCCTACTGGGAAAACAATCACACTAAGCTTCTCGTCATATATTTTTATGCAACAGTCTGAGTTCTTGCATATTTAACTGATTTAGTGCAATCCACTGCTTTGAAAATTTTAAAATTATTCGTGTTTTAGTAAAAATAAGGTTTTAAAATCAATAGAACTGAATGGTTTTTCGAAAACAAAAAGGTTATCGCAATAATTTCGCAAAGCTGTCAACCTACATTCTAAATACTCAAGTAGTCTCGTACAAGGTTCCTTGGATACAACATAAGAATAGGAAATTTATTTACTTTGTTACTGCATTTTGTTCAAAAACCTTATGAAACAGAATTACCGTTTGTTCAAGCAAAGTACATTTTTATAGTATTATTTGAAAATAATAGAATGCAATCAAAATTTATTTAAGAAAGCAATTGATGCATTTTAATACTATTTTAAAAAGGGGATAATTTGAGTCTACTTAACTATGTGAATGACTTCACCTGTTGAAAAGAGTCGCAAAATAAGTGGCTGAAACCATTAAAAAAAACTTAAAAATACAATAAACAAGATAGGTTCGAACTATTACTTTTTAGAATAGTATAGTGCATTCAAATTATCTGTTAAAGATTACAGAATTTTTCTAATATCTTCACTTTGATGTACACATTATTCTGTTTTTGAACTACGATGAAATTTGCTACTTTTCGATTGAATTGTATTTTTGTACATATCGAGGTGAGATTCTGTCTAACAGCTTCTTCCTTGTTCTTTATGAGATTTATGTTTGAATGATCATACGTAGTTTGATCGACAAAGGACAGTACAATGCATGTACCGCTGAAACCAGTGAATGTAATCCAGAGCAATCACTGGTGCTGACTAGTGGTAACCTTCATTGTCACAACGCTATATCCCACGACGTCTTGCAGTGGAGCTGCAGCTTTCGAAATGAAGTACGAAGAATTTGGATAAACAATGTATGCATGTGTAATTTTGTTACACACTCGGACACACTGAGACAGAAACGTGACAAAAATGCTACAGCAAAGGATTCGGCGATAAGTGAATGGGTCGATCGCAGCATTTTGATTGGTACAGTCGACTGAAAAAAGGAAGAAAGTCGATTGATGAAAATTTCCGAAGTCGATGGCCTTGCTCATCAATAAACAACGCTCATGTGAATGCTGTTCGTGATTTGGTTAGCCAAACTAAGGGCTTGACTATAAGAGAAATAGCGAAAGATGTAGGCATAAGCTTTGGGTCGTCTCCGAAAACCTGAACATGCATCAAATCGCAGAGAAGTTCGTACCACGTATGTTTACCAACGAGTACGAAGAGAACAGGATGAACATAAGTGAGGAACTGATTCATATTGCTAATGGTGATGAAAACCCTTTACAAGCTGCCATAACAGAAGATGAGACCTGGGTTTGCGGTTACATCAAAAACAAAGTTCAGTCATCACAGTGGGTAGGGAAAAGTTCACCAAGGCTGAAGAAAGCGCACATGAGCCGGTCAAATTTGAACCTGCTCTTGGTGATTTTCTTTCACTGTCCACTGTGAGTAAGCTCCACGTTGTTAAACAGTCAACCAGCACTACTGCGTGCACATTATGAAGGGTTTGCTGAAGTCTGTACGCTGAAAGATCGTTCACCTGTTGTCAAACCAGAGTTGATTATTGGACCACAACAAACTTCTTATGTGCAATCTTCCGAAAAAAAAATAAAAATAAAATAAAATAAAATAATATGTTCTAGGACTGAAAGAAACATTGGCATCGGTATTTTTCCAGTCAAAGAAAATATTCATATTTTTTCCAACCAACAACCTGGTCTTTTTTGATCAAAGCTCGTATGCATTGTCATAAAACTATCTACAGCGGTATATTTTAAAATCAACATATTACATCGGAAGAAATCAAAGAATATCCATGTAAAAATTAAATTTTCTCAAAACTATGTTTTTCTGCCATCCTTCATATAGGTAAGACTACTATGAATATTGCACAGGAGAAAACACATACGATGAAATAAAGTTAATAAAGATCTCCATTTTTATTTCTCTTTTCTATTACCGCACTGTACCATAAAAACCTTGAGTTTGCGTTCAATTTTCGTAGTGTGAAAGATGAACAGAGGAAAAGCGGCTCTCGAAATTATTTCATTATGTTAAATATTTATGGTATAATACGCGTTAGTTATTGTTCTTACGTTATACAGAATTTAAATTTCTTTCTTTAAGAGGATTTAAAAGGTTAAATTTCAATAACAAAGGACCAATACTTATTTAGATGATAGAAAAATAAATTCAAAAATTTTTTTACCTTTCCATCTTGCCCTAAAGTGTAACATGACGTGAAATCAGCTGTTAATTGTATAGAATATATTTCACCATGATGAGCCTGCCAGGAGTCAATGCAATCCAACCGTCGGAGATCGAATATTCGGACAACACCATCACTTCCACCTGTCACCAGAAGTTGTCCATTATGGTTGAAGGCGCAGCAATTGATAACCAGAGAACTATTTGGCAGTGTAAACGATCTCTGAGAAAAGAAAATCGAAATAAATAAAAACTTACTGGAATTTAACTTAACATTGCAAACGAGTCGTACATTAAAACCCCAAACATTTAATGAATGGTATATTGATTAGATTTTTCATTTAGTCTAAGTCTTATATTAAGGAAGGAAACTGAAAGCAGATGAAGACAGTAAAATACTAATTAATTACATAGTGGTGTAGAAAGTAACATTTTTTGTTTAAAATTCATCAAGGCTACATGAAACGTGGATTTACAATTTATTATACAATCCCAAACACATATTCTTAAGATATTCCAGTGACCGTCCTGGACAAAATAATAATAATAATAATAATAATAATAATAACACCTATACTACTATAGAATATATTTAACCGCCATCAGGCTTGTGTCTTTTATTTACGTTTACTTGGGACGAAATCTAAAAGTCTATAATATTCTCGTTTAACGAAAAAAAAAAAAAAAAATTCGAAGAGGGGACACATGCTAATTTGATACAAAAAAATGAAATGAAATCTTTAGTTTTACGTCAACTGTTATGCCGGTTAGGCTAAAGGAGACGGTGATGATGAGTAATGAATGAAATGGTGAATGGTGAAGAAAGTGGGAGGAAACGGGAGAACCCCGAGAAAACCCACCAGCACGGTGTTTGTCCACCACAAAGTCCACACGGCGCGAGCTGGGATCGAACCAGGGAGCCCAAGCACCGGAGGTGAACGCTCTACCACTGAGCCACTGCGTCCCCCACTAATTTGATAGATATCATTATAATGAACAAAATTATTAATGATGAGATACATCCCAGAATCAAGATTAACTGTTAAAACTTTAATTTTTGTTTAATATTAATCAATGATAAGGCATATATTTTAATCGATAGATCAGATCGAGCCGAACAAAATGCCATGCTTCGCAGTAAATTCTCATGCATCATTTTTGAGAAAATTGGATTTTTATGTCGTTAAAATGTATGTCATTCGTTGACAATCTTAGATGCACTTGCTAATTATTTATTTATGTACTGTATATAAAAATACACACTGTTAAGTAGTAGGTTGTATCTATTGTTGTTTAATTTCCCCTAAAGTTACATATATAATCCCAATAGTGACGTATACACTTCTAATGGAGACAGATTCTCCTAACAGCAACATACACAGTTCTACAGTGACACATACACTATGTGATCAAAAGTATCCGGACACCCCCAAAAACATACGTTTTTCATATTAGGTGTATTGTGCTGCCACCTACTGCCAGGTACTCATTATCAGCGACCTCAGTAGTCATTAGACATCGTGAGAAAGCAGAATGGAGCGCTCCGGGGAACTCACGGATTTCAAACGTGGTCAGGTGATTGGATATCACTTGTGTCAGAAGTCTGTACGCGAGATTTCCACACTCCTAAACATCCCTAGGTCCACTCTGTCTGATGTGATAGTGAAGTGGAAACGTTAAGTGACACGTGCAGCACAAAAACGTACAGGCCGACCTCGTCTCTTGACTGACAGAGAGCGCCGACAGTTGAAGAGGGCCGTAAAGTGTAATAGGCAGACATCTATCCAGACCATCACACATGAATTCCAAACTGCACCAGGATCCACTTCAAGTATTATGACAATTAAGCGTGAGGTGAGAAAACTTGGATTTCATGGTCGAGCGGCTGCTCATAAGCCACACATCATGCAGGTAAATGCCAAAAGACGCCTCGCTTGGTGTAAGGAGCGTAAACATTGGACGATTCAACAGTGGAAAAACGTTGTGTGGAGTGATGAATCACGGTACACAATGTGGCGATCCGATGGCAGGGTGTGGGTATGGCGAATGACCGGTGAACGTCATCTGTCAGCGTGTGTAGTGCCAACAGTAAAATTCGGAGGTGGTAGTGTATGGTGTGGTCGTGTTTTTCTTGGAGGAGGCTTGCACCCCTTGTTTTGCGTGGCACTCTCACAGCGCAGGCCTACATTGATGTTTTAAACACTTCTTGATTCACACTGTTGAAGAGCAATTCGGGGATGCCGATTGCATCTTTCAACACAATCGAGCACCTGTTCATACTTCACGGCTTGTGGCGGAGTGGTTACACGACCATAATATCCTGTAATGAACTGGCCTGCACAGAGTTCTGACTTGAATCCTATAGAACACCTTTGGGATGTTTTAGAACGCCGACTTCGTGCCAGGCCTCACCGACCTACATCGATACCTCTCCTCAGTTCAGCACTCCGTAAAGAATGGGCTGCCATTCCCCAAGAAACCTTCTAGAACCTGATTGAGAGTATGCCTACGAGAGTGAAAGCTGTCATCAAGGCTAAGGGTGGGCCAACACCATATTGAATTCCAGCAGTACCGATGGAAGGCGCCACGAACTTGTAAGTCATTTTCAGACACATGTCCGGATACTTTTGATCACATAGTGTATATTCCTAGCAGTAACGTACATATAACTAGTGGCGACACAGATCCCCTAATAGCAACACATACAGGGGTTGGACAAAAATTCTAAAACGTTTGTAAACGTGTGAAAATCATACCTAGTATGGTGTGTGGCCTCCTTTTGCGTCTCATACAGCTTGCAACCGACGTGGAATGGACGTATACAGCTCCTGAATCGTGGTGTGTGGAATTTTGTACCATTGTTCCTCCAAAAACATGCTCCAGTTCCTTAAGGGATGCTGGTGGAGGGTAATGAGACCGAACACGCCTTTTTAACTCAGACCACAATGGCTCAATGATGTTCAGATCTGGTGATTGTGGGACCCAGGGGAGGTGTGATACCTCCTGATCATGCTCCTCAAACCATGATTTCACCGTTTTTGCAGCGTGACAGGGTGCCAAATCATCTTGGTAGATGTCATCACCATCAGGGAATAATATTTGGGCCATGGGTAGAACCTGGTCCCCCGAAATGGCCTCATACGCCTTAGCAGTCATCATTCCATGCAGGACTATGATGGGACACGCAGAAAACCAAGATATCACTGCCCATACTGTAACAGAACCACCCCCATGCTTTACAGTTGGGAGCAGACAGTGTATCATAGGCCTGCGACAATGTTCTCCATACGTACATACGACTGCTTGTTGAAACAAGATGAAGATCGATTCATCGGACCACATTACGTGTTTCCACTGCTCATGAGTCGACGCCTTGTGGTCCTTCCACCACTGGATACGCCTCTTCGCATTTACTGCTGTGACCAGGGGTTTGACGATAGCGGCCCTGTCATAAATTTTCATTTTATGAAGTTCCCGTCGCACTGCTTTCGATTAAACCAGTTTCTGTAGGCCGGAATTGAGTTCAGACGTAATTTTCATTGCAGTGATCTTCTTTTTAGCTGCTACAATCCGTTTTAATGCTCTCCGGTCCCTATCTGACAGGGTTGTCTTTCGACCACTGTTGTGCTTTGCAGACGTCGTTTGCCCATGAATTGTGTATGCCCTCGTGACATTGGACACAGTGCCTTTCGATACCCCCACAATGTTAGCCGCTGAAGCTCCAACCAGACGGGCACCAACGATCATGCCTCTTTGGAAGTCTGTCAGGTCGCCCATTTTACCGCACCACTTTCACACCACGATACTCACAGGTGAATGGTTTACTGCTGATAGTAGAGGAAGGTTCACATGACACATTGAAAACAAAATACGATTGTTATGCTCCAGCATTACAGCTGTGCTGTTGTTAATGTTCTTTTCATTATGTTCTTTAATTTTCTATATTTATTCCGTGTATTAATTTATTTGTTATTTGGTCCATGAATTATCAGTTCACCAATATAAATTTTGATGTTGAAAAACACTAATGAGGTAATCAACATATTATTTATCTGCACCGATAAAAAAAATTCTAATGGAAAATACTAGAGGAACGTGGTCGTTTGTCTGTATCATATTGTAGAAAAAAGAAGAAAATCGATTTGTAGATATAATACTTCTGATTTCAGATGAAATGAATGCTGTAAACTAAATACAGAATAACTTAATGTTGAAATACGTTTGAGTTGTGTTAATTACTCAGTAAATTTATCTCTGAAGAAATTAATAATTAGTGACCTTTTCAAGGTAATATTAAATTTAATTTATATATTGTCTAAAGATATTTATTTTGTGAGTTACGAAGATGGATAAAATGTTTAACTAAGCAAATCTTCGGGAAGCTTTGCTTCCCCTTTTCCTATGCTACTGCATAGCCATGCCATTAACAAATTCTAGAATGCGTAACTACTAACTCGAAATATTTTCAATAATTCAAAATTATCAGTTTGATTTCATGATGGAATTTTACATAAATTGATATGTTTATTCGTATTCTGCTTGTAATACATGACGATGAAGCACGAATTGAAAGGATATAATAAAATTACTTTCAAGACACATTAATTACCTACTGTGGCATAGAAATATTCACGATAATATTGTGTTAATGAAGATCCTGTTCTAAATAGTTCTTTTGTAAGCCTGTATTTTAAGCCTTTTCATTACAGTTACCGTAGAATTTGTGTGTAATAACAGGAATGGAGTGTGTACAATTGGTAAATGAAGTTAAATACTGTATTAATATTTATACAGTTAATGGAATATGTATGGTGTATACATATTTTGAATTAATGCTTATGGCAGATAATTTAAATAATTATTTAATATAAATATAGGAATTTTATTTAGATTGCACATTCGCCTGTTATGAAGACGCCAGACCTAACTGTATGAAGAAGGATTGGGTTATACTAGGCTTCTGAAGCAAATAATACATTATGACGTATTACTATCTGAAAGTAGTTGTATTTTATGCCACATCTTCGGTAATCTAACGAACTAACAGCTTTATCTTTGTCTCAACATTATCATGTCTTTATTTGCACAGGATACGACTAACTATTCAAAATTTAATCTAAATTAGAAAATGCATGCAGAAACTGAATAACATTATATCAGCTTAACCTAATTTAAACTCTTGAAAGCTTGCTACAGAACTTCTGAACTTCACCTAATTTTGCTACATTTCGGAAATGCACTACAATGATTAAATTTAAACTGTACCATGAAGGCTGCCGATATATGGAATTGTAAAAGAAGACAGTCTGATGCCTACCTTTTATCTCTGTATTTCTCCTGTGAAGTTCAATATTGTAATGTCACTTTTCTGAAAATGTTGATTTCCTATTATGTTTCAATATTTAATGATGCATTGCTATTTTTATCAATTATGTAATATCCATTGTACTTCGGCGTTAGCTTTGAAGATGAACTTCCATACAGATATTATCCGTTATAATTACTTTTATGTATTTATTATCTGAAATAATTTAAGTGTCATAATTGTTTCTCTGCATTTGGAGTATAAGTAATTCATCCAGTCGCTCATCCACGTATTTGAAGACACGGTGTTAAAGCTGTCCCGTGCAGTGTGATTTTGGAACTTAATCGGTACCACACTTACTTTCCACCGAACCGGAATCAGCGTTATTTTCCGCGGTTTTCTACACGCGGTGGCGACCTAGAAATAATACAATGATTTAACAATTTTCCGTTGCGATGCTGCCGTCAAAGATCTGAAGGAAATCTGGTGTACGTTTTTCCTTGCAGAAGGACGGGAGTGCTACAGGGTGAGTTTGGAGGTTGATTTTTTCTTACACTTATCGGTTAGGAATAAAAGAAAACCAGATTTTGCGTTATGAAGTCAACTATTTCGCTCAGCACACGCGTATTATAAAGCTTAGTTAAACATTTTATCCATCTTCGTAACTCACAAAATAAATATCTTTAGACAATATATAAATTAAATTTAATATTACCTTGAAAAGGTCACTAATTATTAATTTCTTCAGAGATAAATTTACTGAGTAATTAACACAACTCAAACGTATTTCAACATTAAGTTATTCTGTATTTAGTTTACAGCATTCATTTCATCTGAAATCAGAAGTATTATATCTACAAATCGATTTTCTTCTTTTTTCTACAATATGATACAGACAAACGACCACGTTCCTCTAGTATTTTCCATTAGAATTTTTTTTATCGGTGCAGATAAATAATATGTTGATTACCTCATTAGTGTTTTTCAACATCAAAATTTATATTGGTGAACTGATAATTCATGGACCAAATAACAAATAAATTAATACACGGAATAAATATAGAAAATTAAAGAACATAATGAAAAGAACATTAACAACAGCACAGCTGTAATGCTGGAGCATAACACGATCGGCAACCGCAACACGCGTTGTACAGTGGAGGGCCAAACTTACGTGTCCTGTATGAAGTGTTTTTAGATTTTTTGTCTAACCCCTGTATAGTTTTACAGTGACAAATATACTAATACTGACGCAGATATTTCTAATGGTGACACAGATTCTCCTAACAGCATCACACGCAGTTCTACTGCAATATAAATTAGTTAAATCTGTGAATACTGAAGTTTTACATTATTGTGAAAGTAACACAAAAGAAACAGTTTCCAGAAAAAAAAAAAAAAAAAAAAAACAAGTTCACTTTCAAGGAAGTGAACACAAACAGTGAAAGTGGAAAACATCAAAATGATTTATACAAAATACGGAACATACAGGTGAAAGGCCAAAACTGAAAAATATATAAACCGATCAAAAGAGTCAGACTTGTCAGACTGGATTCAGAATTCATAACCACTGACAGTCTTGAATCTCTTCATCCTTAAGTAATCAGAAGTTGCAGTCGTGGTCAATTCAGTGTCAACCTGCTCAACCTTCAAATTGTAAGTTACTCCTTTATTTTATCAGTTATGTGGAAGACATTACCAAGAAGTTCATTATGCTTGAAGGTATATTTCCTTGACAGGCTTTTCTTATTTCAGTTCTAAATTATTCAACTGTAACATTTTAATAATAATTTAAATGCAGTGTAAACTCTTTTGTACTTCTTAATGTAAATAGAAAGATGCATCTAAAATTATGTAGTTTTCACTTACTGCTGAGATTCAAATAGCTTGTTTGTATTTAGGTACCGGTATTTCTATTGCTTCAGCTATTCAAGTAAATTATGTCTCAAGCATAGTGTTTATCTACTTAACAATTTCTCTGTATAGAAACAACATTTTTAAGCAACCAATTTATTAACGAACTCTACTATTTAATTATCGAAAATCTATATTCCACTAAGTAACGAAACACTGCAATGACACACATATATATTCCTAGCAGTAACGTACATATACCTAATGGTGACACAGATCCCCTACTAGGAACACATATAGTTTTATAGTGACAAATACACTCCTAATACTGACACAGATACTTCTATGGTGACACAGATTCTCCTAACACACACACACAGTTCTAATGGTGACAGATATACTCCTAGCAGTGACGCACATAATATCTAATCGCCACGCAGATCCCCTAACTGCAACATACATAATTCTAAAGTTAAACATATACTCCTAACAGTACACAGTTCTACAGTGACCCATATACTGTTAGTAGTGACACACATATACCTAATAGCAACACAGATCCCCTAATAGCAACACGCGCAGCTCTACAGTGACGAATATACTCCTAATAGTGACGCAAACACTTCTAACGATGACACAGGTTCTCCTAAGAGCAACACGCATAGTACTATAGTGACACATATACTCCTAGCAGTGACACACATGGCGACACGATCCTTCTAACAGAAACACACACAGTTCTACAGTGACACATATATTCCTAGCAGTAACGCACATATACCTAATGGCGACACAGATCCTCCTATCAGCAACATACAAAGTTCTACAGTGATATATACTCCTAATAGTGATGCACACACTTCTTATGGTGACAGATTCACCTAAACAGCAACACACAAAATTCTACAGTGACACATATAGTCCTAACTAATATAGTGACGCATATAGTATCTGTAATCACTACAATTTAGTGGATTAAAAAAGATTTCCACTTACACACATTAACTGCTTAAATGACAGTTTAAAAAGGACAAGAAAAACTGTTGAAAGCAGATAAGAAAAGACTAGATACGTACTCAAACAAAAATAAGAATAACTTTTCGAAATATTTTAAATAATTATAACACTCTTCAAAAAACAGCTTAACCGACTTTACATACGTAACTGATTTATTTCAAATTTGTTAACAACACACACAGTATAATGAATTATGAAAGTGTTCCAAAACTTTGCTTTATAACCCCTATGCCGCTAAGCAAATATGACCACGCTGAAGAATGCATTGTTGCCTATAAGCAAGTTACTTTACTGTAATTACCCAACATCCGTTGAGGTATTTCATAATCTAGTTCCAAAGATTGCCACCAAGCTCTGAATAAATTTATATGAAACCACAGGGAAGGTATACTCTTAAAAAAATGAAACTATCAACATCGGTGAACATACCCAGAATATATACACAGTGGGATCCCAAAAAATGTACTCACTGATGCTAATCCATATCTCGTGACAAATTTGACTTGACGTGACAGTTTTTGGCATTGAGAAGAGGCTATGGTACGTGATCGAAGTGATCAACAGCAGTTTCTATAGAACACCTATGGCGCCGAACTAGACACTAAACTACGGCTGTCTGGCATAATGGCAACACAAGACTACGATTTTCTCAGTAGCGCATCGACTGTTTTTGGTTTTTGTCGATACGCCATTCTTGACGGTCTTCCAGAAGTAGAAGTCCAGAAGTGTCAAATCAGGAAAATGAAATCCTTAAGTTTCACGTCCCACAGTTATGCCGGCTAGACTAAAGAAGACGATGACGATGAGAAATGAATGAAATGGTGGAATGAAGAACGTGGGAGGAAAGGAAGAACCCCGAGAAAACCCACACACACGGTATTTGTCCACCATAAAGTTCACTTGGAGCGAGCTGGGATGGAACCAAGGACCCACTCCACCAGATGTGAACACACTACTACTGAGTCACTGCGGCCCCTGTGTCAAATCAGGAAACGGTGGGCACTCAACAGGAGCTCTTCGACTAACCCACCATTTGGGTACAGTTTTATCGAGGTACAACCTGACATCTCGATGTTAGTGAGGTGGGGCTCTGTCTTGCTACATGTAAAAATAAATTATCACCTTGAGTTTTGAATGGCAGGCAAAATCCTTGTCTGAAGAATATGAAGATACGCCTCACCAGTTACGGTATCCTCGACGACGAAGGGACCAATCACACCACGCATCACATAGCAATCCCAGGTAGATTCATTGCTTTGTCCACGTGGGAGTGAGAACTTTTCAGGAACCCAGTAGACACAATTGTGGTGGTTCACAGTACCGTTAAGTTTGAATTGCGCCTCGTCAGGCCACAAAAACTTCACTATAAATTCCGTATCCTCGCCAAACATGTGCTGAAACCATTCACAGTATTCCATCCTTCGATTTAGGTTATCCTCATTCATCAAGTGTAGCAGTCTTGGAATGTACACTTTCCACTTTGCCTTCTTCAGAATGTGTCATCACCTCACTTTCGCGCGCTCCCTGGTCCACTGATTTTTGTGGTGATCGGGTGAAATGTTGCAACACCACAGCACTAGACGCCAGACTTGTGGTCGGAAGGATCTGTCCTTGTGCACATCTTTAACTGTTCCGTCGGCTCCGAATTTATCGTGAATGCGGGCAATTGTTCGACGTGTTGGTGGTGGTATTATAAACTCTCTCTGTCAATCCCGTTGTACCTCGTGAATGTTCTCCTACTTCCAGTACCATTTCAGTATAGCCTTGCGTTCAACAAACGATAAACAAACCTGAGCCATTGTTGCTACTTCGACTGTCTTTTGCTGCACTGACTCTTTCAACTACCAAATACCTGTGCATGCGCGGCATAAACCGCCAGCTGCGCCTACCTTGCACTACACTACACATTAGATTACTGAGTGTAAGTCTTTTTGTTTAAAATTTATTTAATTACAAACAATGAGTACGTTTTTGGAACCCCTCTGTATATAAACGGGTTGAATGGAGAACACCTCCTTTTCTTAAAGTTGGTTAATAAAGATATGTTTATTTACCCAATGCCTGCAGATGTCCACAACAATCGAAAGGGTTCGCGAGGATTATTACTATTTGTTTTACTACCCATTCTACAGCTTTTGATACAGAACATCCATCAATTTACACAACTTATTTCATACTCCGTGACATATTTTACAGTAAAATTCTACACATCCAAACTTAAAAACGCCTTATAATGGATGAAAATTACTAATTTCTTAGTTTGTTTGGAGAGTTGGTAGGAGACACTTTGCCCTCTCGATACTAGTGGTGCCGTACAGTGATATACTGTATGTGTTATGTTGAAAATTTCACCTTTGACGGATTCTCAAGTCACGCCACGATTCCTTCTGTTTTTTTTTTTTTTTTTTTTTTTCCTCTAGGAAAGGTACACTAACACATTTTCTTACGGTTGTAATCATTTTATTCACCTGTTTGTGACCAGTTTCAGTAAGAAATACATGTAATTTATGTCGAAATGAAAGCAAGTGTTATATTTTACGAAAATCTCATAGTTATTACGATTTTGTTGGGGATAATTTTTACGAAAGTACGTAGTAAGCTTTACTAAAATCGGATATATATTTTGCGAAATTTATCGGGTAATTTTTACGAAGGCACATAGGCTACTAAATTTTATTAAAAATCGCATACGTTTTACGAAATTCATTGTGTATTTTTTACGAAATTTTTAGAATAATTTTAATAAAAGTACATACTAACTTTTATTAATATCGGATATATTTTACGAAAATTATCACGGAGAAGACACACACACACATAAATACATACACATATACTATATATATATATATATATATATATATAGGGAGTTAGACAAAAAATCTAAAACACTTCATACAGGACACGTAAATTTGGCCCTCCACTGTACAACACGTGTTGCGGCTGCCGATCGTTTTTTTTTTTTTTTTTTTGTTTGTTTTCAATGTGTCATGTGAACCTTCCTCTTCTGTCAGCAGTAACCAGTTCACCTGTGAGTGTCGTGGTGTGAAAGTGGTGCGGTAAAATGGGCGACCTGACAGACTTCCAACGAGGCATGATCGTTAGTGCCCGTCTGGTTGGAGCTTCAGTGGCAACAGTGGCGAACAATGTGGGGGTATCGAAAGGCACTGTGTCCAATGTCACGAGGGCATATACAATTCATGGGCAAACGACGTCTGAAAAGCACAACAATGGTCGAAAGTCAATACTGTCAGTTAGGGATCGGACGGCATTAAAACGGATTGTAGCAGCTAAAATGAAGACTACTGCAATGAAAATTACGTCTGAACTCATTTCCGGCGTACAGAACCCAGTTTCATCGAAAACAGTGCGACGGGAACTTCATAAAATGAAAATTCATGGCGTGTTCGGTCTCATTACCCTCCACCTGCATTCCTTAAGGAACTGGAGCATGTTTTGGAGGAACAATGGAACAAAATTCCACACACCACGATTCAGGAGCTGTATACGTCCATTCCACGTCGGATGCAAGCTGTATGAGACGCAAAAGGAGGCCCCACACCATACTAGGTATGATTTTTACCCTTTTGCAAACGTTTTAGATTTTTTTGTCCTCACTCACACTCACACACACACACACTATCTCTCTCTCTCTCAAATACGTGTTGAGTCGAATAATACAAAATTGCTTGAATAATATTAGCTAAATATCTAAAAGAAACCATTTTTTCCACTTTCTACCCTTCAATTTGTACAGTAGCCACAACTCCTTCTATTACGACACTTTAGTGTTCAAAATTCTTCCTAGTTTCTGTAGGTCCCACTCTTCGGAACTTCGGTGTTGCAGAAGGACGAAAAACAAATATCCGAACTCGAAACTCTTTGGCTTAACTTCGGCGTTGCACATGGACGCAAAACGAAAACCCGAACTCAAAACTCTTTGGCTCATATAGAATTTTTTTATAAGTCTTCTATTATATTCTAGCCCTTTACAGAACTCTCATAAAATTTCTTAATTCATTCACTAAACAAAAGCTTTTTCTTAAATCAGAAAACACTAAACTTCCATTTCTTTCACTGGAAAGCTTTCAGCGATTGCTCCAATAGTAAATTCACAGTGTTTTCTAGTGCCTTTCTCTCTCTCTTAAATCTACATGATTTCTTTTTAATTTCCTCATTTGTTCGCCTATACAATGTCTTGTTTGATACTCGAAGCAGGGTTTTTGCAGCATACATTATGGGAGTAACACTTCTATATTCCTCACATTTCCAATATACTCCTATTCAGAGCAGAAATACTTAGTGAAATTTAACAAATTAAAAATTTAATTTTAATAGGGTAACAGAAATCTTTGATAATAAAAAACACTTACATAAACTCAACCATTTTAATGACTTATTTCGATTGCGGTCGTCAGCTTTGTTTGCTTTGTTTGTCGAATTTGAAAATGTCTTTCAGTGTAACATCCCATGATTGCCCTTTAGACTAAGGGAGAAGATGATTAAAGCAAGTGAGTGATTATGGAAGAACTGGTGGAATGAGAAAGTGAAAGGAAACGGGGGTACTCCAAGAAAACCCACGGACACGGTGATGTCCACCACAAACTTATTTAGCCGGGGGGTTGAACCGGGACCCCGTGCATCAGAGGTAAGCGCTGTACAGTTGAGGTGATTTTAGTTTAGCGTCCCTCTCAGCAGCGAGGCTATATGAGACGTGGACCTACTGATTAACGTGGAATCCGAACCACATGAGCTCCCGCTGGGAATCGAACCCGGGTCTCCCACGCCAAAGGTGCGTACGCTAACCACTTAGCCACGGAGGAGCTCTATAAGCGCTGTACAGTCCGCAGCAAAAAACCTGCAACATAAGCATGTAAGTTTATTGTGAAACTACGCCCAACAGTCCGGGGAATCAACATAACGTCTAAGTGGCACGAATCACGCCAGGAGAAACCTCGGCGTCTTCCCCTGCACACTTATTTTGGAGCAAAAGATTTCGTCGTTTCACAATAAACTTACATGCTCATGTTGCAGGTTCTTTTGCTGCGGACAGTAACAGTGAGCCACCGTGCCCTCCAAGAAGAAACAATCTGATATTCCAACATTAATCCGCGACAGCGACTTCCATACATTTCGCAATGTATTTTGTTGTACTAAAGGACGGGAACATTTTTTAAACGCGAATATAAAATCCATCCTTTCTCTAGGTTCAATCTTTATTCTAAAAATGTCTCAAGTTGAACCATTCATTCCTGAAAAGGATGACACATAGTCGAAATATAGAATTGATTAGATGGAAGATTTTGAGGTGTTTGTTCTTAGAAGTTTGATTCCCGAAAATTCCCTACGAAGATATGTTATAAATGTCTGGCTTTGCCAACTAATTTAGACACTTACCTCAAATTTCTTAATCTTAATATCGTAAAGCAAAAGTTTACTCCGGTTAGGGACTTGCTCTGGTAATGCAGTTCGACCAACTGCTGAACAAACGAAAGATGATTCAGTTGGACTGCAACACAAATTGACAATCCTGGAAATAACAATAATAAGAATGAATTTGAAAGCAAATATTCATTCTTTTAAAATTACTATTAACTATAATTATGTACAGACTATTAAGACTAAAGAACAGAAAATAGTGAACAGTTCAAGATATTCATGAAAATATCAATAAGCATTAATTAGAATAATGCACATAAACTTATATTTTCATAATAATAATAATAATAATAATAATAATAATAATAATAATAATAATAATAATAATAATAATAATAATAATAATAATAAACTTACCGTGTATCTTTTAAAGCGCTGTTAGGATCTGCTCCCAATTCCCAAATGATTTTCTTCTCTTTCGTATCATACAAACGCACTAATCCAGCCTGATTTCCATGGATAAAATACCGTTCATTCTTGCTCACCCAATCCAATGCCATTACACTTGATTTGGATACAAACGTTGCCACTGTTCTATTCAGCAGAAACAAAAATGAAATAAAAATTTTATTACAAAATGTTACAGAAACTAAAAAAGGGAAAAGATATGTGGATCAGTCCAAAAAAGTTACTTGCACACATTTCGTAAAGACCCTTGGTACATGGATATTTTGTTGAAACTTGGTGACAACACTGCGGACGTTTATCTGTAGCTCGTGGCTTAGCGGCGTTGTAGTTTGCTTGCTAGTGAACATGTCTCGGCAGCTGCAGATGGCGTCCAAATTAGTAGAGCCTGTAGCGATTCATTTTTTTGTGGCAAAAAGTCTAACTGCATAGAAATTTATTGACAGGTGCATGAAGTGTATCGTGAAAATGCAATACTGCGTCAAGCTATCGCGAAGTGGTGCAAGATGTTTGAAAACAGACGTACAGATATTGACGGCGCTTACCGTGAGCCAAGATCATCATAAACTTTGACAAATGCTGAGATCGTTGCTCGGGTGAATTAACTGATTTTGCAACTTGTGATTTCCATATTTTCAGTCCCATACAAGAAGAATTTTCAAAGCGATGACATCAGTCGTATGAGTAGGTAAAAGCTGTAGCCTAACAACGGTTATTGGAGTTGGACGGAAATTCTTCGCAGAAGAAATAATAACAAATAAAACATAGTTCTGACCAGAGCAGAATGAAATATATTAAAAACTATACTTACAATGTGTTACAGTTTCAAGGACCTAACGTCCTCTTCATCAGACACAAACACTCTATGTTTGTGTTTGTGTCTGATGAAGAGGACGTTAGGTCCTTGAAACTGTAACACATTGTAAGTATAGTTTTTAATATATTTCATTCTGCTCTGGTCAGAACTGTGTTTTATTTGTTACTCTACTTATCCAGAGCCATGGAGTTTGTTCATTAAGAAATAATAATAATAATAAAAAAAAACTTTTGTCACAACTCGCCAAATGTTTAAATAAAGGAGGCGATTACCTCAAAAAGTAGCTTCTGTATGGAACTTCTGTGTACTAATAAAAGTTTTGTAAAAGTCCGCACCTGTTTTATTTTCTCAAGCAGTGCATCTAACTTTTTGACTGACCCACATACATTACTTTCTACTATCTACATATATATATATATATATATATATATATATATATATATATATATATATATAAAATGATTATGTTTGTGATCTTACATCTCTTGAACCACCCGATCGATCTCGATCAAATTTTCAACATAGATGAGGTTCGGGCCTTTTTTTTTTTTTTTTTTTTTTTTTATCATTTCATTTTGACAGCGCAACTTATAGTGCAGGGAGAGGAGGAAGATGATATTTTACAATGATCGAAAATGACCGCTATTAGTGTCGAATCCATAGTTTTGGGGGTCGCTTAGACGAAAACAGTGAAATTCCGATGCCGTTTAAATCCAAATTTAGTCCTTTATGTCCAAAATGAAACTATTCTCCCCGTGCAAAGAACGGGTATTCTGTTAGTATTATATATATTAGAGTATATAGTAAAGGAAAAATATGTTATTTATTTACAAACATTCCTCTTTTATTATATAAATATTTCAAAATAATGTTGCAATAGTGTAAGTTAAAGAAATGTAGACTTCGCTTTCCGATGGCGCTACGAAGCTTTCTACAGATGGTGGCTGACGGAAAGTGGGTGACTGTTGATAATAGTCATCCCAGTCAGGTTTAATGGACACGTTGACCAATATAGATGTGGTTATCCATTCATATTTGACCCGCAATAAAAGCCACTGACAGTAAACACAACAGATGATGATTCTAAGGTTCTCCTTCCACTAAATATCACGTAGCAAATATGTCCTCCAGTATGATATGTATAGGAGATCCATTGCGCAAGCTGAGAAAAGAAAAAAATGAAATGAAACGTTTTACGTCCCACGATGATGATGAGAAATGAATGAAAATGGTGGAATGAAAAAAATGGGAGGAAACGAGAGAACCCCGAGAAAACCCACACACACCGTGTTTCTCCAATATAAAGTTCACTTGGCGCGAACTGGGATCGAACCAAGGATCCCCATATACCAGAGGTCAACGCTCTAGCACCGAGCCATCATGGCCCGGTTAGAAAAGAAATCAGATAGGAACATGGAATGTTAATGTTGGGAGTTTATAAGAGCTTCATGGGGCACAGGAGCTCATAGTAAAGCGCTCACCTCTGGTGCAAGGAGTCCCTAACTCGATCCCAGGCTAAGTAAGTCTGTGATGGAGACCATATCATATCGGGATTCACCTACATACTCATTCCACAAATTCTTTCATAATCATTTACTGTCATTAATCATCCATCGTCTTTAGCCTACAAGGGCATAACAATGGGACGTAAAACCTAAAGAAAAGAATTAGTTGGTTTGCAGTTTAGCGTAACTTTCAACACTGAGACTACATGAGAAGTGGACTTACAATTTAGTTTGGGATCCAAACTACGTGACTTTCCATCGAGAATTTTAGGAAAAGAAAGAGAAAGTACTGACGCAGACATACTAGTGGTTTAGGAAACCTTGCAGTAAGATGATACACGTTTTCAACATGATATATTTACTACACGATACACAGTTCTACATCATAGCTTAAAGCCTTGATTCTTAATCAGAAATAATGTATTACTACGCTTCACAAGGCTGAGAGTTTGAATGACAAAATGTCCTATGTCAGGCGTAGAAAGAGCATGGTGCGATGTTGTCATCAACGGAAGAAACTGAAAATGGTGTTAAGAATAACTCTTACAAAGAACTATACAAACAAAACATGAAAAAAAAGCGACTTCAACGAGGGAGAAAAGTCTCGACCAGGATTGGTATCAAAAGCGCGCATAAGAACAATAAGAATTTTGGGTAAAAGTGATAAATCTCTCAATATCTAAAACTCTAATCACCACATCCACATATCTCCAGCATGAAGTTACATGTACACACAATTGGATTTCCCCATCAAACGACTGCTCGAAGAATCAAACTGGCCTTATGTATATTGGTTGGTTGGAGTTTTCCGTCTCCTTTCAGCAACAAGGCTTCACGAGACGTGGATTTACGGTTTAAAGTGGAATCCCAACCACCACAATGCATTCAAGGCGCTCCCACCGGGAATGGAATTTGGGACCCTAAACCTAGGTACGTGCGCTAGCCACGAAATCAACGGGAAGGGCGACCTTGTGAACAATTGACCAACTCAGATATATAAATGGCATAGACAAAAACGCTTCTGATAACGAGAAAATGTAGAAATCTATATATATAAAAATGAAAGTGACTATGTGACTTAAATAACTCTTGAACCACCCGACCGATCTCGATCAAATTTTCAACATTCGGGACAGGGATGGTTTTCGTCACTTCACTTTGACGTGCAACTTAGGGAAGGAGGAGGTGGAGATTATAAAAATAAATAAAAAGAAAGTGACTATGTTTGTGACTTAATAACTAGTGAACCACATGACCGATCTCAATCAAATTTTCAACATAGCTGAGGTTCGGGCCTGGAATAGTTTTTATCATTTCACTTTGAAGGTGCAACCTGCAGGAGAAGGAGGGAGGATTTATAAAAATAATCAAAAATGACCGATATTAGTGTCGAATCCATAATTTTCGGGTTCGCTGAAATGAACAGCGACACTTCCGATGGCGTTTAAATCCAAGTTAAGCCACCATTAGTATTCCTAAGGAGAGGGAGGAATTCATTAAAAATAATTGAAAAGGGTCAATATTAGTGTCGAATTCATAGTTTTTGGGGCCCCTAAATTGATGGGTGACAGTTTTGGCGCCCTTTATGTCCAAAATGAAACGTATTCTCCAAGTGCGAAGCGCGGGTATGCTGCTAGTTGCAAATAATGATGATTCGATACTGCTGAAAAATCTGAAGATCAAGTTGGGATTTTAAATTACAATTCATAACAGATTCGAAGTTTTTCAAATTTTGGCAAAGAAAGAAAACAAAAATGATTACAGGGTCTATATTTGAAATCAGCAAACCATACGGGAAGCCTCTTCCACGCTATTAAGAAAGCAGCTGAGAAAAGGGAGAAGGAATAAACCTTTGTTCGATGAAGAGTACAAAGATGTGAACAACAGACAAAGCGAGCTAGGGAATCCCTGGCTTTACAATCCGGATAATTTAATACCACAACATACGAAGACTGTAAACGCAAAGTTATCTGTTTCTAGGCACGTGAAAAAAACAGTGCATGTGGAACAGAATTGAGAAAATCGAGGAAAGAAGATGGTTATATGGAAAACAAACAATTATTTTTTATTTATTATTATTATTATTTAGTTTAGTTTAGTTTAACGTCTCACGTTATTCCTTTAGGCTAAATAATAAAAGTGAATAATTGGTAAAATAATTTTTTGTGTCGAAAAACCCAGGCAACGATTCAGGGGTGAGTATCAACTAAGATTAAATATAGTATAAGGCGAATGAAGAAATACCCTAGCAGATGTCGGTAAGTACTGTGCACATGAAGAAAGTACTTCGATAGGCTCTTAACACACGGAAATTGACACAGAAACAAATAACCATTTGCTGAGAAATCGACTCTTTTAAAGACTGAAACGACTATCTAGCAAAAACCTGTTAAATCGAAATTGCTTAAAGCGAAAGGAAGAAATAACTCCTCTAGTAAACAAGTGCACGGACTATTCCTACCATATATGGCAAACATAGAAATCCCTAAGCAATAAAATGAATCTGGCAGTGCCCATATTTAAGAAAAGTAACCAAAGGGATTGTAGCAATTTCCGAAGGATTTTACAATTCTCTGTTTGCCCCGTAGGATCTTAGCCAATATTCTTGAAGCACATTAGCTATTAGAGATCATCAATGTCTTCCATCCTATTAGGTCAACAGGAGTTTGGTGTTACAACTGACCAATTATTCACATTCTTAGGAAAGTATGAATTGCTTCAAAAAGAAATACTTGTAGTATCTTGGAAGAGTCTGGAATTCCCAACGCAGTTGTAAGGTAATTGAAGCACGGTACAAACATAAGTTTGTCATTTTTGACATCCATATGGACTGAAGGAGGTGGAGCTTTATCACAATTACTACTTAGTGTAATATTTTTCTATTTTACTTTACTATCTTAACTTAAATAATTAAATTATTCAAAAGCATTTCTTTGACTTACGAAAACTCTTCACTTTATTAATGTTTGACTTATGTGTTTAAGTATTTGGAAATGCCAGAAGACGCTTCACTGCTTCTATAATTACGAAAGCATTCTTTAAGAAGAGTATTGGTATTCACTTTGATATGCCAAGGTAAGATTCATTACATTAGTGAATACACAAATATCAAAAGTAATGGTTAAATTAATATATATATATATATATCTTTGTCTCACTTCACTGTTCTCACTGACCTAACGCAGCTAGACGGGGTAATTAAGCCAATAAAGTTGAGATGAACTGAACACATAGATTAGGAATTAAGGTTATGAACACCATTTACACGAGAACTGAGTAATTTTGGATGGAAACTTGTTTATATTCCTACAGTAAATAGTTATGGCTTCATTTCGTCACGCTAACCACCACTATTAGGAATTTTACTGAACGATTTACGGACAATACAGAATATTGAAAAAAATTTAGAGTAAAGTAGACAATATCTACAAAATGTTACCAAATAAACTAACAACTGCCTGCTTCCAGCTTATACTATGAAAAGGTTTCACTCACACGATGTTTTCTACATTTAAGGTTTCCGATGATTGTTTCAACAACCACTGTTGCCTTTGTTAAATCGATTTTTTTTTTTTTTTTTTTTGCTTATAGGCGTTTTAACGTCGTCCCTCAATATATACGAGGGGCACTCAAAAAGTTAACGAATTTTGTTGTAGCTCTTTATTACCACAATTGATTGATTGATTGAATTTTAGTTTAACGTCCCGTCCAGCAGCGAGGCTATATGAGACGTGGACCTACTGATTAACGTGGAATCCGAACCACATGAGCTCCCGCCGGGACCCGAGCCTCCCACGCCAAAGGCGCGTACGCTAACCGCTTAGCCACGGAGGAGCTTTTATTACCACAATATAAATACATATTTCCGTAGTCACTTTCACAGTAGGCACCTTCGGTACATACACACACTTTCTTCACTGTTACTGCCATTGCTGAAAACACCGACAAAGAGCTCTTTTGGTATCTTTCGTAGTTCAATCATCGCGTTGATTTTGATTTTACTCTCTTTTACGTTGACGAAAACGGTACCTTTGAGGTCCATTTTCCCTTCAAGCATTGTCACTGTAAACAGTTGCTAAGGCTATCAAAGTCTCTGAAGCAGATTTCTCCAATTTGCACATGAACTTGATGATAGCGCATTGCTCTTAATGCCACATTGCGCCTACTGATAACAAGACACTACTTTGTTCAGCTACGCTACTCATACGTTGCTTGTTTTGATCTGCTCACGCTTGTCAAATTCACAATTAGTAACCAAAGGACTATACTCTGTTTTGTACACGATTCATTGTGATGCTCACAAATGCAAAAACTCCAAGAACATTCCGAGAACTTTCTGATTGCCCCTTGTATATATTTTAACACATTCTCATTTACTATAATTCCTTGAATTCCATGTTTTATAAAAATCCTTATGATGTAGATGTTTGTTAATATTTTCGTTTGCTACACTGCTAATGTCCAAAGTCAGAAGTTAGTTTTGATTACAAACAATAAGAATGAATCATCGCAATTGATAGATGAGGGAAAGTTAATTCAACTTTATCTACACTATATTTACACTATAATTTAAGAAATTTCGGCTAAAGCTTTGATGGCATACTTTTAAACAGATACTTTTATATATGGTCAAGAATAAATGAACACACCATGCATATGCTATAAATAGAAATCTCGTTGAATTTACCTTTCTTCCTTCATCCATCAACTCAATCGGTATTTGTAAAACAACACCAGTCAATATTTTAGAAGTTTACTGCGTTCTGGAGTTTATATGAATACAGTTATTATTTACATTTGGAACAACTAACATTTGCGAATACGAAAAACACGTTGTTTTATACTGATAACCCTATCCATACAGTTTCCTTAACAAGAATTTTAGGGAAACTAAAAATGGATTAACTCCGTATGATGTGTTTATTCTGTAGACCAGTGGTTCTCAAAGTGGGGTACGCGGACCCCTGGGGGTCCGTGACGCCTAAAAATTGAAATGTATTATAATAAAATACTGTTATGCAAGAAGTATTTTTTTTCAGTTACTAAAAAGAAAGCAATTAGAAATTATACTTATGTTTGTAAATATAAATGTTTTCCTACTTTAAATTTCTACCCTGTGAGTATGAAGAGTTGTCTAAAAAGGCATTGCAACATTTGATGCCTTTCCCTACCACTTACTTATGTGAACAGACCTCTTCTGCTCTTTGCAGTATTAAAGCCTGAAAGCGAAATCGTCTTAATGGTGACAAAACTTATTCCATATTTCAGTGCAATTCTGGAAAAACAAAGAATTTCATTCCTCATATTAGTGACTCCACATTTGAGAAGAGTGTTTATGAAGTTAATTTCCTTTTAAAAAAGTACATTGATTTTCAGTCTTGAAAATTGCTGTATTTTCAACTGAAATTTTGTTCACTAGGAAACAATCATGTATCTTTAGAATAAATTACTTATTGCAATATTTTTCTTGATCTTTTTGTTGTCAGTGATAATTCTAATCAGTATAGTTTTTAATACCATCTGAAATTTCAGATAGCATTGCAAGGGGGTCCGCGGATCACTTTCCGAATGCACAGGGGGTCCGCGTTATCGGAACGTTTGAGAACCACTGCTGTAGACAATACGAAAATTTTGTGGGCCCCTAATACAGAAACTAATTATTGGCCAAAATTGTGATCTTTTTATTTTTATTTTATTTTATTTTTTTATTTATTTATTTATTTTTTTTTTTTTGATCATTCCTAAAATTCCTGTTGAACCAGTTTCCCTTGTCATTTCACTGTTAAGGTAGCATTGAATTAGATGTTGAAATTATCAGATTTTTTAAAGCCAGGAACACTTTAGGAAATTAACAAAAGGAAACTACACACTTAATATATTTAAAAATTAAACATACTTCAGTGGTGTAGTTGACCATACTTTGATAACTCCATCGACATCTGAACTAGCAATCACTGATCCTGATGCATTAAATTTACAGTGAGTTACCGATGACCGATGTTCTGCATATTCTTCCTACAAAATAAAAATATTCAATTAGTCCAATATTACTGTCTTAAGTTATATATTACTACATTATAGTAAATTAATATATTGGCGACAGAGAGAGAGAGAGAGAGAGAGAGAGAGAGAAAGAGAGAGAAACGACATAATACTATCGTAGATATTGGCTGATTTTTGAGACGGTGAGCATTCTAAGCAGCTGTACCGATCTCAGCAGAAAACCAAAATATGGAACCAAGTATTTGATATTTTGATAATTTCTCTGTTCTACCCATAACGAATACTTAAGAGTATCCTATAAAACAGCCGTAATACACAATCTGATCTTTCTCTTTCATATAAATGAAATCTTTGTTTTACGTCGCATGATTATGCCGGCTAGGCTAAAGGAGACGGTAAAGATGAGAAATGAATGAAATGGTGGAATGAAGAAAGTGGAAGGAAACGGGAGAACCCCGAGGAAACCCACGCACACAGTGTTTGTCCATCACAAAGTTCGTTTGGCGGGAGCAGGGTTTGAACCCGGGGCCCCATACACCAGAGGTGAACGCTCTATCACTGATTGAATATCACTGAATTAGCACCTATAAGGAAACTGGAGTGAGAAAAAAAGTTAATTTCTCCGTTTATCAGATATTCACATAACACATTTGCTTTCAAATTCGAGTTTATTTTTCACTTTTTTCTTTAATCTCCCATGTCTTTTTTTATTCTTCCAGATAAACCAGGTTTATTTATTTTTTTAATTATAATCTAATTAATATGACGTCTTTATATCATTAAAACTGTTGACAGTGGGACAGAAACAAAAAGGCACGTTGCACTGGAGCGCCCCACTAAATATTATAAAGAAATTATGGAAAATGTAGAGAAACCAAGCTATAACTCTTAACACTCACCACTTAAAGAAAATACTGGTATTATCTATCTTCCTTTATGGTTGTGAAACTTGGACATAAAAGCTAAAGACAGAAAGCCTATCAATACTTTAGAAATGCGGTTGGCGGAAGATATTACGAATCTTATGGATGGCTAGAAAAACAAATGAGTCCGTCGTCGAGGAACTGAGGATAGAAACCAGCCGCAGCAATTGTGGACACAAGAATCCTACAATTCTTTTGCCATATCATGAGAAGAAAGAATAACAACTTAGAAAAGTTAATTGTCAAAGGCAAAGTTAATGCCTGGAGATCACTGTGGACGAACAGGGGGAAGATGGATTGATCAGATCTGCGACATCATCTGATTTCTATTGATCATCATTGTGAGGAAAGCAGAAGACCGCAAAGAAAGGCGGAAATTAATATTCAGATCTACAAAGTCTTCAGATCACGATACTCAGTCATGAGTTTAACGACTAGAGAAAGAGAGAAAAAAATCATGGTGAAAACAAGAAAAAACGTACGTACTGATTAAGATACACATTAAAAATAGATTTTACACAAGAAACTTATAATGAAATATATCTTACCAAAAGCCAATTGAGAAAATTCAGCAGTAACTTAAAAATTATTTACTGAATTCATAGTATTTTATATACGTCTTATATATTTAAAAAAATCTTTTGAGACCACCGGTAACAATAACATCAAAACACCAGGTATTATGGTTAAATTCCACGCTTTCCAGATTAGTACCCTGTACAATGCCATATATAGAATGTTTAGAGTAATTTTAAAAAACGGAAGTTTAGGGAGCAACGTTATTAACAAAAGTCGTAGTATTCTCCTAGCAAATATGCCTCTCTGAAGCGGATGTAAGCAATCAAGTTAAGTGTATTCTTTGGGCTTGAAACAATGAGAAGTTCTAGAAGAACCACTGTTCAGTGGTGAAGAGGACGTTGAATTACTAATAAGAAACAAACGTAAATTGCACACACACATATAGCTAAAGTAAACTGCTGGCTAACTACACCTAAAACACCTTGAAAAATACGTATATTGTGACGATCTCTATCTTTACATATAATTTTACTATCAATTTTTATTGTACTTTAATATTTGGTTCAGTTCTTTTCTAAAGAAAGATGCTCAAAAGCAATGAATCAGTTCTATACTTAGATTTTGTCCTATTTCTTTTTCAATGTGTTAGTGTGTTTTAATCGTGTGTGATTAAACAGTTCAACCATATACCATTTTCCTTTATTTGATTCTGTTTTGGTTTTCAAGTGAATATCATATATAAATAGACTGTGAGAAAATTCTGTACTTGTCAGTCTTCACGTAACAGCTCCTTTTGTACCATCTTCGTGTTTGATTCAAGCACAGACTCACACCAAAGCTTTGTCTTTACTTGGTGCTCTGTAGCTAAAGAGGCAGGAGCCCGGTCGTTTTCCTCCTGGATTTGGGATGTTATAAAATGCGAGAAAAAGCTTATAATTCACACTTACACATAAAACACTTACTGTTTTATTTTTCAGCTTTTTATAACGTTTCTGTGACGAACCCGTCATGTCTAGTTATATATTAATTAATCAAGGAATAAAATATTCCATATATCTATCGCAAACCTTTTTTTTTTTTTTTTTTTTTTTCAGCTGCAGGCTCAAATTGATTTTCTCTTATATCTTATGTTCGTGTTATAGGTAGTCTCGTTGGTGCCTCAACAGAAATGTAGTGATAGATAGCAGTAGCGTAAGCAACGCAGAAGCATATAATGGGTATCCCAAAATTTACGGAAGATTTGCGCAGTAAGGTTGAAGAAAGAAAAAAAAAAAAAAAAAAAAAAAAGATAGCTGACAGTTCAGGGTTATTAAAAATGGAGTGCTACACGAAAGAACAACGCGTTTTCACTGTTGAGCAATATTTTAAAAATAATGAAACACAGTTACAGCTACAGTTCGATAATTTCGTATGGTCGCAATAATGATTTAACTTCAACTGTGAAGAGATTAATAAAAGAAATTTAAGGAGACTGGATCAATTTGTGATCTTAAACCCTCTGCCCATCCTTCAACAAATCGTTCAACAAAAAACACCGAAGTAGTGAGAGTGTTGCTGAGAGTCTAGGAACATCACTTCGGCACCGTGGTCAAGAATTGGACATTTCGAGAAGCCCTCTACAGTATATTCTCACGAAAGACTTGCATCTACATGCTTACAAAGTTCAATTGATTCAAGGACTGAAGGTTTTTTTTGAAGTCTATGGTTTATGCCAACAAGCCCACGATCACCCACACCTTGAAGGAGGAAACTGAATACTTTTTCAACGAAATTCAGATACATTTATGCAAAAGATCATGAAAAATTTCAATAAAAGAGTGTGTATGTGTCAGCAAAGCCGTAAAAGATATTTACACACGATATGATATTCCATACATAACTCTATACTGTTATTTTGGTACCCCCAGCCGGGATTTTCTCTAACGAAGGCACACAAGAGATTTATTGCAATATATGAAAACAATGTTTGATTTTTAAAAATAGTAACTAATAAATACAGGAAAGTACCTGACTTAGGATTAAAAATAAACTTTTTTCCGAAATATTTCCTTCAGCAGAGGATATACCAGTATCTATCTTCGTCAAATCTGATCTTCGTTTCTCTGTTTCAGTAGATGGGTCACGGTGTTTGTGTGCAGAACTCTTCTCAGATGGAGCGCCACCCCCACTAGTAGTGTGACTGGACTGAGATGATCTTTTTACAGAAATATGCTCAACGTTCTTAGATGACCATTGGCTGCCAGGACTTCTGTAGGAAGAAACTAGTAGCTAAGTATTAACATTAACTAAAGGAGAACACAAACTTTGAGAAAAAGAAATGTAACTAAGAAATGCACTATAAGATCCGAATGGTGACATTAGTCAATAAAGCAAATAAACATAAAACAGAAAGCTTCATACTCACCGCGATGTAAAAAATATTAAGTAGTAATTTCAGGAAACACGACACTCACCTTCAGTTAGTTTCATCTGAAAGAGACTATAAAGTAGAAGAGGATAATATTTGATTTAAAGTAGATATATTTCATGACAAATAAAACAAAACACTGGAGGTAGTCACTATTCACTGTTTACTCACTGTTAGTTTTTGACATGAAATGTATATCTACTGCATATCATTTTTCACCTTCCTCACGTTTTTACCTTTATAATCTTTTTCAGATGTAGATAAGCTGAAGATGATAATCATGTTCCTCGAAAGTACTAAATACAGACACACAAGGTATTAATGAACTATACCGAAAAACTGAAAGAAGTGATCCATATATCAAAATAAGAGAAAAAGTTCATGTGGATCTGTGACGAAAAGTGCATAGTTTCAGAGATAGGGCAGGCCAAAAACGTCGAAAAGGTGAATTTCAACACGCGCTACTTCAAATTCGAGAAAACATGAAGTGGCGGTCTATATCAGCGTAAAGGAATCATACGCACGTAATCCAACAATGCATATTTCATAAATGAGCAATGGGTGTGCAAGGGATTCCCTACAGGGGTATAATACCCAGACATGCTCCTAACACAATTTTCAGATATGCTCTAATTTCAAGGTGGGTTCAAAGTAGATAAAAGGTAAGCCTTGACCGGAGTGAACACGAAATGCTTCAGCTGACATCACAAGTGTTAGGGACCGCCAGCACCATGGTTAGTCGTGTTTGGAATAACGTGTATTGTAATGTTTTGTTTTACACTTATACGTTAAAAAAAAAAAAAAAAAAAGTAGAATATACAGTGACAATACGTATGTAAAAATAATGAGAAACGACTGGAAGCTTTCGAAATGTGGGTGTGGAGAAGAATGGAGTGAATTAGCTGTGTAGAGCGGAAAACGAATGAGAGGATGTTAAAAATGGTAGGGGAGAAAAGAACAATTTTAGATACTACTAAGATGAGGAAAAGAAATTGGTTAGGACATTGGATGAGAAGGAACTGTATCATGAGGGACATTTTAGAGGGTATGGTCGCAGGAAAGAGGAGGAGGGAGGCTCAATTAATGGACAATATTAAAACAGAAAAATTGTACGTGAAGAAGTTAGCGGAAGACCGGAACAATGATAGAACAATGAGAATTCCTTATTTCTTAAATAATTGTTTATATGAGTGTGTGAGGTTTATATCATCGATTATACGCAAGATAATTTCTTGTTTTCTGAAAATGATTATGCTTTTATTATCGTTACTCCAGAAGACTTCATAATGAGTTAATCATGCTGTGATAAATTTGTACTTACATTTTTGGCTGTTGAGATGAAAATGATGCTTTCTATTTTATTTTTATTTGTTTTATTAAATATATCCACGTTTAAACTCGGGGTTACATTTAATATTTTCGTATTTCTTTCCTTAAGTAGGAAATAAAAGTAAAAACCTACGGAATAAGGAATACTATTGAACACATTTCTCTAAGAGATTCTGGAACTACTCAGAAACATAATGAAATAGTAACCTTGAACTTCACTTAAACATCCGTAGTATTAACTTATTCCTATACGTTTCAATGACTGTTTGTCATCATCATTGATACGTGATTATTACCGAATTTACATTGATTTGTGGACTCACATAATGGTTCCTAGGGGAAAAAAATGTGATTTATTTATTTTATTTTACACAGATGTTTCCTGTTTAGATTTTTAGTAAAATAATTCGTGGATGCACCTTCAACCTAAAATGCTTACCTAGGCTTGAATTAGTGAACTGACAATCTAAGTGAAATTACTTTCTTTTGTACAATCTTAACCCTTCAGTGTCATAGAATTACACTGACTTTTTGAAAAATCACGTTTGCGCTCTCACATCAACTTCAATACTGTTAAATCTGCATTATGGTAACTTCTTCATGAGGAAGTTTTTGCACTTTATTTTTTACGTATAAATAAAGTTGTAAACCGAACTGAAAATCTGTCACTATGTGAGTCCTCAAATCAACGTAAATGTACCTTAATAAGAACGTACCGATGATGATGACAATCAGCCATCGAAACGTATACAAAAATATAAGCATCGAAATGACAACGAGAAACATGTTCCGGCAACTTTAAACGTCTTCATCTTGTTATCTGTAATCCTCAAAATTTCGTTATTATCGAAAATAAATCCCTAGGACCAGCATCAATTTTTTTCTACAGAATTCCAAAGCCAGAGTGAAAAAGAAACCTAACTCCTCTGACATTTTCCTTTTATATAACCTTGTGAGCATCATTAGACAGCGCTTCTTAATATTGCTGAAATTTTAATATTGTTATAATAGCACGCGACTTTCTTTACATATTTAGCTCGTATTGTCTTACATTTCTCACATCTACGTATCAGTCTGTTAATTTGATCTGCCTAAAAGTATATGGAGTTGGAGGCAAATCAGGTTTCCATCGCATTAATGACCATCTCAGCATCCACAAAACGCTTTCTCTCAAATTTTCTTCATACTTGGACAGCAAAATAATCAAACGAAGCCACGTTGGCTGAATATGGTGGATAGAGACAATGGTCCATAGCCACATTGGTGCACAAAAGTGAGTGTATCTGCTGCTCAGTGTGACGGTGCACTGTCTGTAAGCATAAAACGCAGTCTCTGTTTGATAACATCCCAAACTCCTGCAGCTAATTGCTCTAATAAGTACCTGTGATTATAGCCCCTTTTTTATAAGTAATCAATCATATCACAATTTTATGGTCCCACAATATGGACAACATGATCTTACTGGATGTATGCTCCACTTTAGCCTTTTGGAGGTGGAGGACTAGTGTATGTTTCCATGGTTTATTTATTTTTTTTGGTTTCAGGGTGAAATAGATACACCCAACATTCATCAATTGTCACTAATCTGGGTATAAGAACGTCCCTGTCTCTCTGGTACACGTCTAAAATGCTTTGTGGACATTGTGCACGTTATGGTTTTTGAAAAGGTGTCAATAATCATCACATAATGCCAGGTAGTTCATATGCAGAATGTCACTCAATATTTGCCACCACGTGATTGAGAGATGACCCTCTCTTAAATCATTCTGTAGACTTGTGACACCATATTTGAATTGTCTCTTCCAACGTTTAGCTGTGTTGTAAAATGAGCATTCTTCCCTGTACACAGCTGCCATCTCTTCATGTATCTTTAGTGGCAATTTCCCTGAAGACGGAGAAATCTAATCAGAGTTCGGTATTCGAATCGGACAGGACGGTTTTGTCCCCGCTAGTTTTCTGGCTGTAATTCAACAGAATATATTAAGACACAAGTTACTACATGTATTAGCGAGATGCAAACTTATTGTGCAAATTTCTACATTCTTTGCATATCTCTATCACGATGAAGGTAAGAATTTTCTTGCCTCTCCCCGTATGAAACACACAAAACTTATTTTGTATGACTGCTAGTTAATAACCAAATGACCAATAATAATTTTAAAAAGCCCATTGATAAATGCTGGTATTCTTTATATAAATAAAAATTCAAACATTTATAATAAAGAAGAAAAATCTCACCCCATATAAGCAGATGGTTGTGTAACACTTCCAGAGAGTGCAGAGGAGGAGCCCCGTTGTTTTGTTTTTTTCTCTTCTGTGCTTGTAGATGTTGACACTTTCTTTGTCGAACCTTTGCAAATGAAAAAAAAAAAGAAACTTTTAATTTTCCACATTTGATGTACAAGCTGAAGAAGACGGATGACATAATAATTCAAGTATTGTACTCATCCGATTGTAAGCCGATTTTGTGCATTTATTACTTTTTTCTTGACAAAAACATACCTCTCTGCTTTTTCTTTTTTTCTTTCTTTTTTTTCAAGTTTAACGTCCCATTATTATCTGAGGATAAAGAAGACGATAATGATGATTTTAGTGAAGGAAATGGTAAAATTGAAAAAGTGGAAGGACACGGGAAAACCCTGAGAATATCCACGGTGGTGTTTGCCCACCACAAAGCTTACTTGCCGCGAGTTGGGATCGAACCAGGGACCCCACGCACTACAGATAAGTGCTGTACCACTAAGTCGCCGCTTGGTTTAGAATCAGAATCGCTAATACGGTCGGTAAATTAGATGACACTTTAATCTCCAAGCAATAGGAAAAAAGTTAGGTAAAGTATTGCCAGAAGCCGCCACAAGTAAATTTTTGCCATCGTGTAAACTGAGTATTGCCAAGTCCTGACTTTCTTCTAATTATAGTAGTATTCAGTTTTTATCACGAAAGAAATGCATATTTTATATTGCCCATATTTGGATTTAGCAGGTATTTTAATACTTCACAAAGGAAAATACAGGTTTTTAACATAAAAACACACTAACTCACTTTTGAGAAAATCAGTGTATCCTAGTTAGAACTAGATAGTGAGAAACTTCAACCTTGAAAGAGTTGTATCAGAAACAGACAGATGGGCATTTAACTTCACTTTTGAGAAAATCAGTATATCTTTGTTACAATTAGATAATTAGAAACTTCCATCCTAATAGGGCTTATTATTAAAAGAATTATTGTTGTTTTAATAAATTATATTGGCCCACCTATAGTTTTTCATCTTTCTTTCACCTTCTAAAAAAAAAAAAAAAAAAAGAAAAAAAAAAGAAAAAATCGCTCATCACTGGACTAAGGTAAAACCTATCACTTTCGCATCAGAGACAAGTATTCTATCATTAAGTTATCGGCTCTCAAAAATTGGAGACAGAGGACATGGGTGTAATACTATGTTCTTTACCTACAAGTAATAATACAGAACCTTGTTGAGTTTTTGTGTTTCATATTGTTATTGAACATCGAGGTAACGAAGGAGAGAATCTACGAGAGTCGTTCGGAAAGTAGCTTCCGATTAGTTAAAAAAGAAACACCAAGGTAAATAACAAGAATTTATCATATACAGCTGAAAACTACTCCTTTGCTCTATTTTTCAACATAGTTTCCAGAAACATTCACACACTTATATCTCTGTACTAGCTTAGAAATTCCATTAGCATAAGAATCTCTCGCCTGTGCCTTGAGCCAGCTTGTGACCGCATCTTTCAGCTCCTCATCATCTCCAAAACGCTGAGATCCAAGCCACTTCTTTACATGCACGAACAGATTGTGAAACGTCGATTTTCATGAACTTTTCCATCAATTTTCTGAGCGAGTTCATCAGCGACAACTAATGGCCTGCCATTCTTCTCTTTGTCATGGATGTTTGTTCGTCCACTTTTAAATGAACGAACCCATTCACCAACAAATCCTTCACTTGATCTATACAAGCCACAAAGTTCCCGATGAATAGCTGCTGCCAAATGTTGTTTTATCGTAAGAAAACGTGTAACAGCTCGCACATCGCACTTGGCGGAGTTTCTGTTGTGGCACACACATTTTGAGATGCTACAAAAGTGGAACCAGTGATAGGACAACCTTCACTCTACCACGGCTGGATGCAGACTGATCTACCGAGCACGTCTGTGCAAGGATTAAGGTTGCCAATTTAGCCACTTTGTGGCTAGATCTGGCCATTTTGAGAACCTGGTTAGCTACAAATTTTCGAAAAAGCCACTAGTGTTTTTTCTAGCCATATGTTTTTCGCTTTTAGCCATTTCTAGCCATTTTCTGACTTAAGCCACTTCTTTCCATATTCTGTGCCTCATTTTGCTATTTTCTGAGGTCTGATTTCTTCTCTAAGTGGTAGCATCCTAAGCAATACTGCTAGCAAACTGACACTCTAAACGATAGCATTGATGATCATATTGATCTCTCCTCATATCTTGGTTACACAGTAGAGGAGTTCGAAACCTGTAAGTTACCAGTAGACGTTGACAAAAACCTTCAGGAAAAGACGTGTAAGTTTTAGTAAAAATACTCGTTAAAGAAATTCAGAATACGCTTTTCAGTGTTAGTGAGGATTTGGAACGTGAAACAGTTTTTTTTACTTAGCTTTAACTTTCACTTTGGGATTATCTTTAAGATCCCCAATCAGTGAGAAACATACATTTCAGGAAATGGATAAATAAGTATTCATATGAAGAATTTTGACAAGAGGTAAATCGGTACACAGACGCTGGGGGATAGTCTGTTTTCGGAATTAGTTTTGTTAGGTTTTTATCATAATATGCTCCCACATTCGAACGCGGAAGAAAAGCGTGTATTCAACCAGGTGAATATAGTTAAAAACAAACATAGGAACAGGTTGAAAACAAAAACCCTTTGTTCAATTATACGAAATTTCAGCCACAGTTTTCCAACTAGTTGGAACAAAAGTACCCCGGTACAAGCAATCGAGACAAAAGAAGCTTCGCCTCAAGCTGAAGATAAGAGAGTTTTTCTTGTCGAATTTACTTAGCTTTGTCTCAGCACGGAAGCTTACTTTTTTTTTCTAACTATTTCTGGCCGTTTTTAGATAATGATTTTAGCAACTTTTTTTCGTTGAGTTGGCAACACTGGCAAAGATGGTAGTGCTGTCCTCACTACTTCATGCATAGTGATCAATCATTCGGAGGTTACTTCCCGAACACGCCTCATACTATAAACGAAGGCTCTGAACCACGATCGATGAATGAATCCCTGATCACGTAAGATCAATCCTTACAATATATGCCTTTCCCCATCATACATTATCGCCTTCAAGAATGCTGGACTTATACGACCACGCCATTAGTACCGCTTAAGGATATTATCAAAGATAAAATAATTTTACTTTCCAAATTTTATTAATGTTGTAAAATTACACTAAAATATTTGGGAAAATTTAAATTCTCATCTCTCAGAACTACAAAATATGAATCTATAATAAGAATAATAAGACAAAACACTTGGATATCCAATTTTCATGCTTTTATGAAAGATAGTGTGACATGCTATTAGCTTCATATACTTATAATATAGATTCAACTTTAGTCTTATTCATGCAAAATCGAAATCAACATTATACTGAAATACATTTTAAAAAATTATAATTGAATGCTAAGTTAATTGTCCGTCTATTTCAACAACAGTCAAAAATATTTCACGTCTTGCTAATCCTTTGGCAATCCATATGTACTACGCGTATATAGAGTTACGTGCCTTAACTAATTCATTTATATATTAGAACAAAGTATATATATATATATATTAACAAAAGAGACACTGACCAAAGCTTAAAACCCACTTTATTTTAACTGTTTGGGATATCTAGCATATCCTTCTTCAGACACTATCGAAAATAAATGAAATTCGATAGTGTCTGAAGAAGGATATGCTAGATATGCGAAACAGTTACAAATTATAATTTAAAATAAAGTGGCTTTTAAGCTTTGGTCAGTGTTTCTTTTGTTAAAACAATCAATCCTAAGCCATGAATAGTCTTACTATATATATATATATATATATATATATATATATATATATATATACTACTATATATATATCAAATGTAACTAAAGTACTCAATCTGTTGAGAAAACTTCTTTTCGTGCCTTTTTATTTCGTAGGTACGGGAGTTTTTAAATTTGTCTTAAAAATTTACGTCGAAGCCTCAAAAAATTCTTTAAAATCTACATGCTGACGACTGACGATCTTTCAAATTCATATCAGTCACAAGACTGTGTCCAAGAAGCATACCCATGAACCAAATGCTGCTCAAGTTCAGTGTAGAGTTTGGTAGGCAACATAAAGAAGAAAGTTGTGAACGAACTGTTGGAAGCTGCCACTAAGATTTACAGGTATGTATAACTTGTTTATGTAAAATTACGCATTTAGCGTGAATATTTAACAGATATTTTTAATTTCCCAGTTTAACAATTTCTTTAATTTTATTGTAGGGAAGGGACTGCAAAGAATGTGCTTAGTGATGAAGTTGCTGCAGAATTACTACTATTCTCAGGTGTCACGTATGCATTATACAATGTGCGTTCTAAATAGTGTCCTCTCTTGGTGATTCCTGTGAATGAACTTGTACTGGACTAAACATCGAAAGGGGAAGAATTTTTGCTCACTGATGATGGAAAAGGAAGTGATCGTTTCGTGGTGAGTCAATATTCGATTTGTTTTTGAATTTATTACTCCATACAGAACCACGTACATTGATGTATGGAACATTTTTTGTAGAATTTTTATATATACATTAATTCACATTTGGATATTTACACTAACATTTTTTTGCTGAGTAAAAATGATTTTTATATTTGTCCTTCAACCTAGTCCTACTCTCTTCGTTTCTTATTTGTACATTTAGAATATTGTATATATCATGTCCCATGTGTTCTGGTTCAATATTATTTCAATCTGCGTTTATTTCGGGTACTGCATGTATGTTCTTAGTGTTTCATTTTAAAATACTTCAGATTTCATGTGCAAGAATTTATGCGTGGCCATAAACGCTACAAGCGTAACATTCCAGGAAGCAACAGTATGCACTTTTTTGTTTCATTTTACCCAATTTATTTGGTCAAAGATAGAAGAAATTGGGTGGCTCCATTCTAAAAGGCTGATAATGACGTAAGAAAATACACTTGCCCTACAAGAGCAGCTGCACTTCCCATTGTTTCTCTTGAAGACGAACCTGATGCATTTCTATATATACATAAGATGCACTCGACATCCCAGAGGCATAGGTTTTCCTAGACTACTTGGTGGATACCTATGTTGACAAACTGAAAGTAACCTTCGTTCCGTAAGTACAGCAATATTTGAAAGTTTACTTTTTATTGGATTGTTTTTTGATTCCTTACGTTGCACTAATTATATTTTTATTAATGTTTCAGGGCAATATGGAACCAGTTTGATAATAGCGAAAAAAAATCACGAACAACGTCGAAGCAAGTTTAATAGAAAGTCGAAAGAAAGCCCTCTCAACATATACAAATTAATTCTACATGTGAAACAAGAACAGTTCGAGAACGACGCCTCAATGCGGCTGATAGAAGCAGGCAATTTAACTTTGAGGAGCGTTTAGACAGTCGTATTCAGGTTCTTAAGAGCAGGTTTAGGTCTGGTGAGGTTGGCTTTATTCCATACTTTAATGCAGTATCTCATGGCATTCATTTGGATTGTTGAAATTATAATCCAATGAAGACAAGGCGATATTAAGAGTCGCACATGTATACTACATTTATTAAGGTTCATGAAATTATTATTCAAAACAAACAGACGTTTTTTATTTATATGTGTGTATGTTGTTCTCGTTGCAGTATACCAGATTGGACTTGTGCGGCAAGACTCTGTTGCGAGCCGCACTTCTTTCTTAGATAGATATTTGTGTTTATTTTTTCCTTTCGCTAAATATTTCTAATATTGAGGTGCTACCAAAACTCTTCATGGCAATTTTGCGAAACAGGAGATAATCGAGGTGAATTACTTGTCGACGTTTAGCCGTTATGACACTTCTGCAGAACAGGAATGGGTAAACTTGACAACGCTGCACGCTGATAACATTCTGCGAAACAGGAGGTAGTCCTCGCGATAGCTTCATGTCGTAAATTGAAGCCGAAAACTGTATCTAAAAAAATGCTGGACCTTTAAAAGGTTAACAGATATGACAATTTTATCGATGTTAACTACGAATACTTCAATATCTGTACACTTATAACTTAACGATAAAATAAGATTTTAACGATTATTAATTAAACTGCCCTTAAAAGCATTAATGAAGTGTTAGGAAACAGACGGATTTGTAATTTTCAACTCATATTCCAAAAATCAATTTCAATCACAAAGAAAACTTTACTTAAAGTACAGCAAATAGTCTGTAAATAAACATGCTTCAAAATTCTCAAAGTAATATTTAATAGCCTTCTACTATTGCATGAGAAAATACAAAAGATATATATTTAAGATATAGTACAAAAACATTTGATAGCATTACGCGGTCGTCATAGCCAAGACTAAAAGGGCGAAGAAAGAAGGCTGAAAGTAGTAATTAAATTGGTAATTTACTCACACTATATTTTGTTTATATAAATACAATACAACTAAAAGAGCATTATCATAGACTGGATCCCACGGACTGAACTGAATTAAGAGTGATCTACAAAATTTCTACCAATTGTCCCAGATCGCATCATTAAACTTCAATCTGCAAACACACTTCTTTCTATACGCGGCAGAATGTATATTCGCTGTTAACATGGTTATGCAGATACATGATAGACAATACCACGAAGTTTAGCTAACTGTGTGTAACTATACAGTATTTACGACCTAAAAACCGATGTATACGCCTTTGTAAACAGTGACAAATTAAAATTAGATTCCACTGACATTATATATTCAAATCTATTCCTCCTGCACTGGTTATTACTTGTTGTGGTTCAGATACAATAAATTCAATGGTCTGAACGTTTATGAACTCAGATAAGTCTAGAAGTACATTCCAATCCCACTGTTTTCGATATGTAGACGGGATTTACGAGGAGAAGGATGGTTTACCCTCCAAGATGTTCTAATGGCTAGCGCGTACTCCTTTGGTGCATGGGGGTCTCAAGTTCCATTCCTGGTGGGTGAACCTTGAAATCTGCACGCATTAAGATGGTTCAGATTTTACCTTAAACTGTAGGTCCAAGTCTCATGCAACCTCATTCCTGAAAAGGGACGCTACACTCTAACCACCATAACAACAAAATGATGGTTTTGCTATGGAAACTTCTCCATTTCCAATGTTAGCCAACTTTCCTCTTAATCATGTTGAACTTTGTAGAAAGAAGATAAAAGAACTTTTGAGATTCGGCTTATTTTGAAACACCCGAGCAGTGGACTGCTGTTTAGTTTCGGGTACGTATGAACAGACTTGTCCCCTGAAATGATTCAGTATATCAAATATGACTTTCCTCGGTTGAATGTTTTGAGCATTTCTTTACACCAATTAATTGGAGCTTGTTTGAGCTTCGGTTAACATTACTGGCAAAAACAGACGTAGGTGGACAACATTCATAAAATGCACCACTGAGAAATGTGCAACCACACTGGAATTCGGAAAATAAATTATACACAATCCTATTGGATGGCACTTCATTCCCAAAAGCCAAATGAAGTAGCTCGATGCATTGTTTTGGTGTTAAACTACATTTGAAATCATAAAAGAATCACTGCCCGAAAACGTTCAGGAGAAATTTCCATTTTTCACACAAAACTACGTCTTTCAACTGCTGTGAAAAATAAACGAATAGGCACAAACGATCAAAGATAATTTAAACATAGAAATGTCTATTCTTCTGAATTCTGACAATAGCAGAACACTAGCAACACTGTTAGTAGTAATTTGCAGAAACTTTTCCAGCAGCCCTCGTATACATTCATTCTTGTAACTCATAGTTACAAGAAAGAAAAAAATCTTTATAGTGTTTGTAATAAAATTTATAGAAAATGGGGACACATTTTAGGAACCAATGAATAAGTTAAATATTTAATTGTTAAAAATTTAAGTAGAACTTATTTTTTGACCTCGTTCACCGGGTTAAGCCACTCATTTGAAGATCGAATCATTTTACAAACACATAAAGTGACACATGTCAGACGAATGTTTGTCAAAGGATACACACAAATTGTTAACGTTAAATGTGACCGAATTTGAGCTTCAGTGTTACACTCATGAGCAGCTGAATTAAAGAGAGTTGCCATTCTGGGGAAATGGTGCTATGCTTAGCCCGGGGAATGTAATAGGAGTGCGTAACATGTAACAGCGAGGACGCCAGAGTAAGAGTTAACTATAGAAAGGGCAAGATACGAGACTTCAGTGCATTTGATCGCGGCCAGATTGTCCGAGTTAGATGAATACGCTACTCTATCTCGGAAGTCGTGCAGACAGTGGGGTTTCCAAGGACCATCGTATCAAGAATGTACCATGAATACGTGAATTCGGACAAAACCACTGCTACCAAGGTTAACTATCGTGGTACGATGCGTTGGTAACAGGGGTCGAAGTCAGCTAGCTTGGATGATAAAAGCGGACAGACGAACCACAGTTCAGCATATTACTCGTCAATTCAATGCTGAGAGCAGGTATGCTATCCAGAGCCATGTCCTCGCCATGGATACAGAAAGAAGCGTCTCATGAGGGTACTTCTGCTCACACCCGTTACAAGGCACAATGACTGAGATGGGTAAAGAAACACCACATTGGACGCCCAAAGCATGGAAAAAAGTCAGCTGGATTGCTGGGTCGAGGTACCAGTTGATACACGCCAATGGCCGGGTACGAGTGTGTCTTCAAACACATGAAGCAATAGATCTCTCTTGCCAGCACGATATAGGTTGGAGGTAGTGGTGGTCTGGTGATGAAATGTGACCTTTAGTACATCTGAAAACGTCCTTCACCGGTGAACGTTACAGAAATCTAGGAGATCATGTTCACCTCTTTGTTTTCCTCCCATACCTCCAACAAGACAATGCTCCGGCCCATCGCTCCCGAATTGTGGTTTGATGAGGATTCCACAGATGTGAAGATGCTTACCTGATGCTCCGACGAGCCCCAATGTCAATCCCATTGAGCACGTCTGGGATGCTGTTGAAAGGAATGTGCGTGCTCTGAATCCTGCTCCGCCCAATCTTCGTGGATTGTGGGAGGTTTTGCGGCAATCATGGATCTCCCCAACGTTTGCAGTGTCTTGTGGAGTCCATGCAAGGCCGCATCGCCTAAATTCCTCAAAGCAAAACGGGGTGCTACACGCTACTAGTCAGGATCTTTATCAATTGCTCACGAAATGAAATGAAATGAAAACTTTGTTTTACGTCTCACGGTTATACCGGTTAGACTAAAGGAGGTAGCGATGATGAAAAATGAATGAAATGATGGAATGAAGAAGTGGGAGGAAACGCGAGAACCCGAGAAAACCCACGCACATAATGTTTGTCCACCACAAAGCTTACTTGGCGCAAGCAGGGATCGAACCAAGAACCCCACCAATTAATATCTGCACAGATGTTTCTAGTTAAATGTGTTAAAAAGAAGAAGCAATGTCTAAGAGAGAGTCTCACATTGTTAGTACATACAGAAGAATCGATAAATATGTAGTTCTTTCATAAAGAAATTATCGAAAAGAGAGCTACAGAAACCACCAGTGTCAAGAGGTCTTATTTCAATTTCAGAACCCTTGCATCAGAAGTGTAAAATGTGTTTATTTTTATGACGTAATTCAATCTTCGTGTGACTGACTTGACCTGATGAACAAGGTCAGAGAATAATACACGAAAGGTCTTACAGATCCAATCAATAAAGTAAGTGTTCCACTTATCTCCTTAACAATTAAAAATACGTCAATTACTAGCTTTAAATGAATAATACGTAGTTAAATGTTTTATAAAGAATGGCATTGCAATCATAAAAAATACATACTACGAAAATGAAACCTAGCTGGTTCGGAGATGTACACTCCGCAGGCGAATATGGAAAAAGAGACTGGTCTAAACAAATAGTAATTATTATTGCAGAATTAATCTTACAACAAAAAGAAAAAAGATTATGAGTAGATAAAATCTGATCCGCTACGAAAACTATAATGGCATAGGAATTCTTATTACATATTGTTCTCGAAATACGCATCTAAAGATTTTTTTCAACTTAATGCATATATGTCAAGTGAAGACATGCAATATATGTCAAATGCTGTTCTTCATATGTCTAGCAATGCAATAGAAGATAGCATTCCGTCATGCCAAGACTTGATTGTTGTCGAAAAAGAATCATTTAAGTCACGGTACCTGATCCTGTCTGCTGGGGTTTTCTACTTAGAATAGGTGACGTAGGTAACCCACCTCCAATATTGCTTCCTATATTGCGAATCAGATTTTTCAGGGTTTTCGTCTGAGTTTCTGCAGCTGGAGTTTCCCTACGAATACAAAGGAGAAAAAGTACATTTATTTCAATTGAAAGCAACTTCTTAATATACAAAGCGTGCTAAAATGAACACTGTTCATTTATATAGTACACAGTTATCACATGAAATTAATACGTTCCAACATAAATCCAGTAGTTTCATAAGAAGAAGGTTAACTTATGTACAGGGCTGCCCGTAAGTTAGTTGTCTAAACTGCATTGCAAGCAGAATTCTTCCATACCGCTAACATATTCATCTTCATGGAAGCCTCGGAGTAAAGTTGCTTTAGCTATCTGAACTTCATGTCTTCTGAATCCTTTATAGGTTTGTTCTAGGTATTTTGTACTCTTTGGACGTTTTGTTGGTGAGTGTATAAAACAATGCACAACGTTATTTCAATTCTCTTCTCACCAAACTGATTTAAGCTTATCTGCAAGCAGTATCCCTATCGGGCCGGTTTATTCAAATTTTTTATTATTGGGTGTAGTTAAATTTACATTGAAGTTGCATCATCCGGTTGAGACGTAATGTCACGTGGTAATTAGTCCCATTTGCACACACAACTTTATTGATTGTAAAAGAAGGGATTTACGTACGTTACGAAACATAGGTGAACGAATGTCAGCGAGCAAAGTGTCACGATACCCACCAGGGCTTGTTTTGTTCCACCTTGACGCCTTTGATAATACCACGTGGCATTACGTCACGCTGGGGTAGTGAAACTTTAATGTAAATCTAACCTCACCCTTTATTATTCAGTTTTCGAATACCTTCGCAAGATGGAAGTGCAGTGTGATGTGTAATTATGGCCATGTTTTACATTTGCAGTACAAAAACACGTACTTTTATATATTCATTGCTTCTCAATTCACATCAACTAACTAGTACTAACAACAGCATGGCTCACAGAAAAGAAATTTACCTCACACTAGAGTCTTATCACTGATGGTATCAACTGAATTGTGGGAACTAGTGACCTAGTCAAGTAGCTACTATGCTAGTCAAATCAGTCTAATAACTGCTAATGCCAATTGATTTAACGTCACATGGTACTGAACTGCAGAGGGGATTCTAAAATTAGTTCTTTATGATCACTGTATATAGATACATATTAAAATTTGATTTCTATTTTTGTTTTCGGTCTTTTTATTAACACTGGTGTTATGAAGGGTGAAACCTGTAATATTAATGTGGGATCTGAATCACTAATGGTACTTAAATCTGGTATGTTAGCCACTGAGACTTTTTTTTCTTTTTCCTCAACAAGGGACAACGGCTTCAAAAGAAGAAAGAAAGCAAGCAACACTTTCATAACTAATAACATGGTAATTTCTGAGGTTAAGTTTTAAGTTTCTTGTAACGATTTTGCATCCTCACAGTACTTACGAAGACATTTTAAATGCTCACTTGATTGCTCTATTCGCTGCAGCATTTCGCCAAGGCCATTTTGGCCTTCCTGTCAAGTTAATTTTGTAGGTTTTAAGCAAAATAACGAACTTTGTACCGTTAACAAGTCTATACTCACTCAGTTTCAATTTTATTTTTTTTTCTTTTTTTAAACAAAATAAGAAAAATGTTTATCTGCGCTTCGAATTCGATTCTACTAAAATAATGTGCACTACCAAATATTAGTAGTCATTAAAACATGCGAAGACAATACTGATTTGTTACCTCGGTGGTCTCCACAGATAAAATGTAAAGTACGCGACAGTGAAAACAGAAAACTAAAGTGATATCACAAAGTCGTCTAATTTCTTAAACTTGCATGCCTAAAAGTCCGCTCCATTTTATGTGCCTACCACTTAAGAGAAAGATCAATTTTTACTTCTTATATAATCCGAACACTTGAAACCAGTTTAACTAACACTTTCAATGGCGCATTTTAAAGATCCGTTTATTACCGATACTTACTGTGCAATAATATAGAAGTCATCCATTAACTCTGGAGGAGGCATGACATCAGGGACAGCAACTTCATTTACAGTTGTAGCACGAGGTTCCAGAAGCACAGACAACCGAATACGCAAACTGTCGTTCTCCTCTTGAAGTCTTTTGATCTTAGCTGCATCTTCTTCAAAGCTTGACAGCGTCGGCTGCGGCATACACTGCAAGAATATATTCTCGTTTCAACATGCAATTATTCCATTTCATACGAACACAAACAACAACTGCTTATGTTTAAGAAATTATGGAAGTAAATCAAGATTTCATACGAACACAAACAACAACTGCTTACGTTTAAGAACTTATGGAAGTAAATCAAGATTAAACGAGTTCAATACAATAGTATAGGTTATCCTTAGTTCTTTTGCCGTAAACTAGCTACTGGTAATTTCGACTAACATTTTTAGAGATAAAATGACTAGGATTGCAAGTTGTGCTTTCCTCTACTATTGAAAACAAATTTGTATTTTTCAATGCGCAATGCTTTTATTATACAGGAAGTGAAGTTTTTGAGTTTTACGTCCCACGCATATGCCGGTTAGGCTAAAGGAGACGGTGATGATGAGAGACGAATGAAATGGTGGAATGAAGAAAGTGGGAGGAAACGGGAAAACCCCGAGAAAACCCACGCACACGGTGTTTGTCCACCACAAAGTTCACTTGGTGGGGGCAGGGATCGAACCCGGGACCCCAAGCACCAGAGGTGAACGCTCTACCACTGAGCCACCGCAGCCCATTTTATTATACAGGAGTCGGTTTCGAAAGTTACATATATGTTCACAGTTACATATATGTATAAAGTTACATTTATTATATCAATATCCAGAAAGAGGTAAGTTAAGAAAAGTTTAATATTGTTGGTGCAGGAAAACAAAATTTTCAATTAGCAACTATCTTCAAAATAGACGAGAATAATTAGTTTTCAGGGTTTTTTTAGTCTAAGAGCAACATCCTAGCTGTCGCTACCAGTTTGGGTATTGTCTTCGATTCAATTCGTATTTCGTTTCAATGTCATACGCAATATACACGATGTATTAGATGAAGCGTACACGTCAGTTCTGGACATATTACGAGTTATTATATAACATTTTTATTTGATTGAATATGTTTAATATTTATAAGATTTCTTTTATATACTTTCATCTAGTTATTCGAACCTGTAAAATTACATAAACTTCTGACTACTTCTTTTGCCAGCAACTGAAATTGCAGCTGAAAGAAATGAAGTTTGGAGCTATTGCACACATATTTGCACTTGGTAAAGAGATATCATAATATTTACCACCTCATGTGCAACATTTTTAAGCATAGGAAGTTTATTACTCCACCTATCTCACCGAAAAGGTCGATGAACTAGACATCTATATATTAATTACTAAGCAGATCTTCGAGCTTAATTACCTGGGTGGAGTTAGATTTTCGACCCAGTATCTAACTAACCATTATACCATCGAAGATTTCCAGAAATGTTTTGACAAGACACTCTTATATAGGCTTATATGAGCATGAAATTCAGTGTATTGAATTACAAGAAATGAACCATATCTTTAATAATATATCCCACAACTGTCGTTGCGCGCGCGGTTCTAAATTTTTTGAGCGTCCAGAAAATTATAGGACGCACTGTGTATGTTATTAATAATCTACGAATACACAGAAGTAATTGAGACAACAGAAATGTTTTGTGATCGCACATATATATTTAGAAGATTTTTTTTCTTCTGCAAACAAAATTATGTATTTTCATGATGTCCCTAATACTTTTTTTTTCTAACCTTATTATTAGTTTATTAAAATCTAAATGAATGATCGCAGTTAGAAAATTCAATGTTTTCAACTACTGTCCGTAATTTTGGTGAGTAAATTTTAGTTTTATTTAGTATTCTCATTTTATATAAATTTAATTGGTAATTGTTTTAAATTGTTTTGTTTCAATGACAATTGACTCCAAAGCTTTCATTTCCAAGAAGCATACACATGTTTTTTTAAGAATGTAAAATCCTGACTTCTGGTACCCCTGAAATTTTTCGAAAGAACTCTTTTTTTTTTTTCCTAACATGTTTATTGATCTGATTTTGATGTTTTGTTTTGTCATTCCGATATAGCCTTATTACATTTGTAGTGTTTCGTAGCTCCTGATAGTAAAAAAGAACTGCTTTTATAACCTGTTATGGTATTCTTTGCAGTGATGGAAGTTATTGTCATTTTTAATATTTTGCCTCTAAAGTACAGGTTCTAACCTTCTACGTTTTTATATAAAACAGAACGTCAATCCATTTTTTTTTTCCTGAAATGGAAATGAAATGATATTTCAGTTTAACGTCCCACGATTATGGCCTTTACGCTAAGAGAGACGAATGTTTAACGCAAGTGAATGATGAGGAAAGTTAATAACCCTACACACACACACACATATATATATATATATATATATATATATATATATATATATATATATATATATATATATATAATAAAATAAACCTATATACACTGGCATCCAATTATCAGGGAATGCGTCGAGGTAGCATGTACGTACTCGCTACATTTCTTTTTCCTGTAGATGTGTAAAGCCTGTAGATGTAGATATATCGAAACCATTCTTTATGTGTTAAATGGTAAAATGCACCCGATCATGCCTGCCATTAGTAAAAAGTAGCCACCTTTGTACACATTTCTAATTGTTCTTTTTATTCTAATTTGAGGACAATGAATTCAACTCAATTATTTCTATACACACGCGTCCATAGTGTGCATAGAAAACTGAACTCAAATTTGAAATATATATATAAACATCTTAAATTTGAGGTAATATTTCTCATGACTCCATGGATTGATTATGTTTAAAAATAATTCCATTGGATTCAATACCCTCAAATCAGTATTGCATTGATTTACTAGTTAGTACGTTTAGGAACCAATGGATACATTTCTTGTTTGAAGGTTGGATCTAATCAGTCAATGGATTACCGGTTAGTATTTCTCCGCATTGTGCATTCCCAACGTTCCCAACGTTCACGTAGTTATTGAATGCCTTTACGGAAAAAGGAAGTAAACGGATGACCACGGCTCGGATACATAGAAATCATCAATGAAATCTTGAGACACTCATTGTTTTCAAAAGATGTGCCATGCACTGCATTCGACAGAGACCGGAAAAGATGGTGATCTGTAGAAGTCATATTTGGGAAATACTCCGAATGAGAAAGAACCTCACATTGAACCTACTGAATGGCAACGAGTCTCATGTGTGCCACATGAGGTTTAGCGCTGTTCATGTGAATGATGATCCATATCGTTTTTTGGGCATTTTTTCTTGAAGTGCTGCAGGAACACACTGAAACTGATGGCAGTATACAGTAGAGTGATGGTACGATTATGGAGTGGAATTTCACTGTGGCAAATCCCTTTTATGTCCCAACAGACACACAACATTGTATCTTTAGGATGCAAATCCTGTTTGGGACATAGTGTTGCCTTTTGTGTTTGGGTTGCCTTCCTCTGCTTAAAATTCACATACAAGTACCACTTATCTCCACGAACAACATATGAAATAAAAGGCTGATGTTATCGGTAAGTATTCACGATGGCAGATATGCAAAGAACCACATGGTAACATGCTGGTTCTTGTTTGCACTGAGTGATTGAGGCACCAATGAACCCAGTTTCTGAACATTTTCATGCGTTGAAGATAATGCACAATAGTTGCTTGTCCAATGTTCCGTGGCCAATCTCAAAGTGCTTTGACGTGGGTCATGGTGGAACAAGTCGTTCAAATGGTCCTCATTAAAGTGAGGTGGGCGACCAGAACGTGGGGCACCACTCACGCCAAAATACCACAACTTCGGAACCTGTGAAACCATTTCCGGGTGGTCTTTTCAGTAACAGCGTTCCTTCCATCCACTGCACAATTTGTCTGGATGTCTCTGCGTCACTAGAACTTTTGTTGAATTCGTACCGGAGGACATGTCAGAGATAATCCTTCTTTTCAACTTGACACTCCATACTGTAGACACTTCAAAACAAAAATTGACTAGCTCCAGCAAAACCACAAATAATGCACAAATTACTGACGTCTGGCACAAAATTCCTAGAAATGAGCGGCACGAATTAATGAAGCAATTCAATATTGAAAGTGCAATTAGAAAGTTATCTATGGGTGGGCACTTTATACAAATGGCATGATCGTTATTTCTTTAATCTAGGATTGATTATATCAAGTTTGTTAAACAAATACTCCATAATCTCTTTATTTGAAATTAAATTCTTATCAAGGAAATTCAGATAAAATATGGATACCGCTGTTGAATAACTAGAATTTACACAACACTAATGACAATTGTGCAGAAATAAGGGATCCCATCTATACAAGAACTAAGTAACTAGTGTCTACTATGCATTGTAAAGGCGCGCAAAAATACGATTATTATTATTATTTGATATTCATGATTTTCGTATGTCTACATGTTACTACTGCAGTCAAGGAAAATACTACTGACCTGGAAAATAATAGACAAAAAATTATGTAGAGATGCCAGCATTGTGTCTTGCCACTGCCTGGTAAAATGAACTGCAAATGATGGATTCTCTTCAGGATTTTTAATATACGGCAACACTGAAAAGTAAGTAAAGTAACTAAAGCACTTTAAGTAAGTGGTAAATAAATAAATAGAATATCAGGTGCAACCTCTTATGAGTATAGTATCACTAAAACTAGAAATGTTAACAGCTTTTCCTTTATAATTGTTATAATTATAATATGATTAAAGCATAATTTTATAACTTAATATAGTACCATCATACAGAGGAAAGGTTGCAAGAATATGAAATGTAAAGTTTAATCATTATTTATTCCATTCTTTTATTTATTGCAATTCGAAGTTTCGAAAAATTAAAATCTTATCCCATCAAACTTTGCCTACGGAAGAACTACACATCAGCCTTTCATACTGTTATTCCTTTTTTTTTTTTTTATTTCTTTAGATTTTTATGTTTCACAGTTACATCTTAGAGACTGGACCTTGATCGAAATCCAATCAACTAAAACATACACCAAAATCAAGCGAGCTAACTTGAGACTCTACTTGTGACGGGGACAAATGGTCAAGTTCCTGACGTTCTCATGGTCTCGTTCCTCCCAATCGATAAAACAATCGAGACTCCTACAACGGAAATTCTTTATTATATTATCTTTCCATGCGATTTATTGAAATAGTGTTTTATTTCCTAATTTTTGAAATCCAGCCCTCTTAAACCCAAGGTCTTATAGTTGGAAAGTCACTTTTTGTGCGAGAAGATTGGGCTGTAAATAAACCAACCGAATCGTATTCAAACTCCACCAAGTTACGGTTCAATAGGTCCATCTTTCGTAACCTCGCTGTTTCGCATATCTTGGAGGAAACTGCATCATACAAAAGTCAAATTTTAAACTTGAACTTGAATCATTTTCTATTGATAGTTATAAAATAAAGAATATATATATATATATATATATATATATATATTTACAAATGTTGCAATAAGAGCGTGTATTTCATCATCTACCAGAAAACTTAATTAATCCACCCTCTTATATTGTTTTCTTCAAATTTTGGAAGAAATTAACTCTTCTGAATTTTCTTATAATTAAATTCAAACATACATCGTAAACAATGACAACTACCTGCATTGTGAAGACATTGATAAGAAACAGTTTAAGTGGGAATAGAATGTACGGATACTAATCATATAAGAATACAATAAATATTTACAGTCTTTTGTAGGCAGTGAACAAGGAAAGTTTTCTGTAAACGTGCTTGTATCTTCAGCACCAAATATTTAATGTATTATTAACTGTACTGTTTCGGTGTTCCCTGACACCTTCAACAGCAGAACAGGCAACCTTTCTAAGAACTTCCTCTTGCACTACTTTGTTAATAAGATAAGGTAAATTCCTTACTCCAGATTCTCTTTCTTTTTAAATCGTCCACTGATATGAAAAACTTAGGCTTTTCATGAAGACTTGTGTAATTTTCTGCTAGTTTGTAGAAATTCTGCTCACTTCTAACACTCACTTTTTGAATATGCAATTACAATCTTAAATGTACGTTAAACGTTTATCCTATATTAAACTTTTATAAGTACACACTTCTTTAACTTGCTGTATAAAAATTTTATCAGTACATACTTCTTTAAATTGCTGTATTATTATTATTCAGAACATACAAATATTTACATTAGATAGTAAAGTGACTAGTTTTCGATATCTGGATAGTATTATTAGTAATGATATGAAATGTGAAAGTGAAATAAAAGCTAGGATAGGAATGGCGAAAAGAAGCCTTTAGGAGGAAGAAAATACTATTTTGTAGCACATCGAACAAAGAGTTCAGAAAAAGACTCATAAAGTGCTTCGAGTGGAGTATTGTGCTGTGCAAAAATGATGAAAAACGACTGCAAGCTTTCGAAACGTGCGTGTGAAGAAGAATGGGAAGAATTAGCTGGGTTGAACGGAAAACGAATGAGAGAGTGTTAGAAATGCTGGAGGAGAAAAGAACAATTTTAGATACTATTAAGAAGAGGAAGAGAAACTGGTTGGGACATTGGCTAAGAACAAACTGTATCATGAGGGATACTTGAGAGGGTACGGTGGTAAGAGAGAGAGAGGGGGGGGGAGAGGGTGAAGAATACTACAATTAATGGACGATACCAAAACAGAGAAATCGCACATGAAGACGAAGAGGTTAGTGGAAACCGTGGAGCATGGAAACTTCTCAGTTGCGGCAAGTGATCTGCCAATAATGGCAGAATACTTATGATGACAGTGATGATATAGTGAAGTACTTAGCTAACGTAATACGAAGAAGCACTGTAATGGTTTTTCAACGTTTCTTGTTGGAAGTAATCCATTTCCTTAGAAGTTTTCGATCATTAATATAATAAATTAGAACGTTAAAACGTTAATATACCCATAAAGCTTCCATTGGTACACACAGTTAAGTCTATATTGAACTACTGTGCCATTCGCCCCACCATAATAATAATAATAATAATAATAATAATAATAATAATAATAATAATAATAATAATAATAATAATAATAAGAAGAAGAAGAAGAAGAAGAAGGAGGAGGAGGAGGAGGAGGAGGAATAATGAAAATTCATAGACCCGAGATACATATAGTAAATAGTGTTTATAGACCACACTAAATCGAAGTTCTTAGTCCACACTTGTTGTACACATTCCTGTTCCCAGGTAACGTTTTTCTGGACTAAAAATTACAGAATATGGACGAGAACTAGGTAAGTATCTTGAAAACAAGAATATTTGAATGAAGATTAAGATTTAGATTTCTGGGCTTTCGGTATCTATGGCCATTTAGTCCGTCATGTATATGAGGGATGACGTCACTCGGCGAACACACTATCCGATGAAAGGGAAGGAAGGAAGGGGTCTCGTGCCATTATGTTAAGTACCCTCCCGGCATTTGACTGGTGTATGAATGAGGGAAACCCAGGAACAACCTCATTCAAGATGACTAGCTTCGAAAAAAGCTGTTACACTTTTTCGACCGAGTGCCCCCACCGGGAATCGAACCCGGAACCGCTCGCACGAATTTGAATGAAGAAAAAAATAAAACTTTTTAAACTTCTCACAGTTAGGATCTTTAAGCTAAAGGGGAAGAATGACTAATGAAAATAAATAATCATGAAATTAAATTTTTGTGCTCTTCCACCGGGAATCGAATCCTGGACCATGTCCACCAAAGGCACACGCGCTAGACACTGGACTAGCAGAGAGTTCTCCAAATACCTTCAAATATTTGTAATATCTACGAATAACTTATTTGCAGCTACTACCTTCATTTTTAATAATATGCAGATTGAAAAAGAGAAAAAGAAATGAATAAAAAGAAAAACATTAATTCAAGAGAACACAGAGTTTGATGTTATTCCCAAGCACACAGCGTTTACAGTTTTGCTGTAAATTTACCAACACCTTTACACATCTGCCCACAATATTTTCGTTGTCGAAGTCCACCAAGAGCCACTCACGAAGAAATGTTAGGAGAATCCTCTGACACCTCTTACTGGAAACCTCTGAATATAACAAAGTTTCCAGCAAGAGGTGTCTGAGCAGTTCCTCAGGACCAGCATTTTTCATCGTTCAGCATCCATCGTAGTAACAACTTTCTTTGTAGTAGAATTAATATTTGAAGATAATAATACAAGAAACACGCTCCTTCAAGTAAACAAAAGAAAAAGTAAAAAATAATAATAAACATGAAAATAAAATAAATAAAAATAAACATGTTTCAAGCAAAACATAATATCTTCTTGAAACGTAACACAGAAACGAAAGCAGAAGGTTAACTCAATGTACGACACAAGAGCTTAGTGGTAGAACATTCTCCTCTGGCGCAAGTGTGTTCTCTAGTGATACCAGGCCACGAGTTTCTGGAGGACAACACCCTGTCCATAAGTTTTCTCGGGGTTCTCCCGTTTCCTTCCACATTCTCATTCCACCAATTCTTTCATAATCATTTACTTCCGTTATTATCCGTCTCTTTAGCCTAAAGGGCATAGCCCTGGAACGTGAAACTGAAGATTTTCGATCATTATTACACTTTATTCTTACTCATATAGTAGTCATGACCTATGACAGGTAGTTATGGAGTTTTGTATTGTGAAAAATATAAAAGCAAAGAACAAAAAACAAAGCTACACATAAAAGTTACTACAGAAGGTTGTTCGCTGTATATTCGACCATTTTCGATTCGGTGCTGCCACCTGCCGTATCATACTGGAACTATGGGTTTGCTGGTGGGAGTAGTGTTGTATCTGATCTTGTAGGTGCGTGAGTGTTATCAAATCACGCCGAAAATCAACTGGAATTAGGAGGGTTACGTAACAGCCCTTTTCCATGCTATTTTCGTAACTACACATTGTAAAACAGTGTCGGGAGAGTGGGTTAACAAACGGGGTGACTACTGTGAAAGCTATTGTGGCCCGCTACACACAAGTCTTCCCTTGCGAAACATTCGCCCACGAAAACCACCAGGAGAAAGGCTGCAAGCAAAATGATCCCCGTAGTGCTAAGAGGGATCCGTCGATTGGCGTACCAAGAAAATCCCCCGACTCAACGTGATATGGGCCATAGATTACACACTCCTACCGTCAACTGTGAACAAAACAATTCGCAAGTGTCTTAGGTTGAAGTGTGTGCAGAAGACCTGTGTATACCACCTGCTAGCGCATCGAACGTGAGACGAACTCCATGTAAAGTACCTGGCGGATTCCAAATGAAAGAAAGTTGTAACAGTGGATGAATTATGTGCCCATCTCACTGCTGGTGGTCACATTCGAGCGATTACGTACTGTGACATTGTTGGCAAGGGGCACAGCAACTTTCTTCGTCAGTGCAGGGAAAGTTTATCTCGTGACTTTAGGGTTGTTACGAGATTCGAATGTGAAGCGAACAACTTTCTGTACATGCCGATAATTCTAATAGAGGTATTTACAGAATTGTCGATAAAATTAAACAAGGATGTACAAGTTAAATAGCTTAAAATTTCCCATTTTATAGAACACAGCAAAACTACTAAATTAATTCTAAATCACGGAGTATCAACAACACTCAGAAAGACATTTAACACAGAAAAGAAGTGACTCAAATAAAATTGAGAACGAATTCCTAAATAATAACTGTAAAAAGTTTTAAATATTAGTGTACAGAGCTCATGACTACTTACTAAACCATTCTTTCCACTCAGGCTGATTTTGCAACTCTGGAGTCATTTTTGTAAAAAATTCTACCATCTTTTCATGTTTATTATTGAGCACACAATTCACTAAATACATCTTCAATACTGCATTCTCCAGTTTCTTGACGGCTATAAGAGAAAATAAATGAAATATAAGAGCCATCAAAACTACCTAATAGTTATTTTACAAATACACAAAGTTCCTTTAGTAATCATTCAATATATTTTGTCGTTTTCTCTAATTTTTTAACTCCAGAAACTATTCGCAGAGTTTTACTTACAAAACCTTCTTAGAGCGTGTCTCAAATGATGCGATTTGAACTTAAGACAATCAAATTCACACAATAATAGGGAAAATAGATAGAAAACTTCTTCATTTCATGTCCGATCTTTAAAAAATTAGTGTAAGTTATAACAAGATTGCTCCAAACGAAACTTATTTTAGTGGTACTGATTTAATGAAAGAAATTGTCGCATGGTGTTAAATAATTAATTATTCAAACCTTCCATTAAATGTGTCACGTTAAAATTTTCCTATATAGTTTTAACACATATACGCCTTCTTTCTTGGTCCGAGTAGATCAAAGCTATTTACTGAAAAACCTTCCCAACAGATGTGTCAATGAAAACTTGACCCACGGACCCACCATCCACCGTCATCCATTCTGACCCATAATCCACGCCCTCCTCTCCATTGACTAAAGAGTTTACACTTATAACAAAACAAGGCGCTAACCTGCGGTGTGAGGGGTCCTTGGTTCGATCCTAGGCCATGAGAGTTTGCGCTGAAAAACATCATGTCCGTGGATTTTCTCACTGTATTTCCATTCTCTCCTACATTCTTATGCCACCAAATCTTTTACAATCATGTACTTTTATTAATTATTTGTCCCTTTAGTCTACAGGGGATAAATACGGGACGTAAAATTAGATTTTTCATTTTTATTTCATTTCACTTCGATATACACATTTTCGCATCTGTAGAATTCACATTAACAAAAATTACTGATTTTCTACATAAATAAAAATAGAGGTGACTATGTGACTTCATACCTCTTATACCAACCGACTGATCTCGATCAAATTTTCGATCCTCTTATACCGAAAGATGAGATTCGGTACTGGGACAGTTTTTACCATTTCACTTTGACGTTGCAACTTAGGTGAGAGAGAGATATAAAAAATGATCGAAAATGACCAATATTAGCCCCGAATCCATAGTTTTCGGTACTAATTTTTGTTATTTTGACCCAGCGTAGTGGGTAATTAGTGCTAGTTGATTAATAATGATGACTGTTTCTTTCATATTCACGATAGAAACCCCTCCGTGGCTACGCGGTTGGCGTGGGAGTCCCGGGTTCGGTTGATGGCGGAAGCTCATGTGGTTTGGATTCTACGTTAATCAGTAGGTCCCGTTTCATATAGCCTCTCTGCTGAAAGGGACATTAAAGTCAAAATCAACTTAACTCATATTCACGATGAACTTTTCTACAGAAACGAATAACAGCTCTATTATATTTAAATTGAACTTTGTACCTACAGATTCATGTAAAAATGCTCTTCATTTGTCAGTGTTACTCATTTTAAAACGATGCATTTAACGATAAGTTTTGCTCACTTATTTAATTCTAGCAGTGTGCAAAATTGGCATTTAGCTGCTTGTATTTCGATAACTAATTTCACTCTGTTGTCTTCGTCGAAATACTTGTTGAGTTATAAAATTTTACGTGCTACTAATGACAAGGAACTAATTTAATGCACAATATTTTGCATAGTAACCATCCAAAAGATAAATTATCAAATCATCAGCAAATTAATGGTCTAGATCAATGATACCCAATGTGAAGTACGCCAAGCTCTGAGAGTATCATAATTTGTTTAGGGATAAGCGGAAAATATATAACCTCTGCACACAGAGTAAACAATGTATAATCATTAGACTTAGAAGCTAGAACTTTTAATGCGAATGACAAAATTGGATACCAACGGAAAAAAAAGCCTCACAATTGGTACGAGCCCCATTTTCACCTCACAATACAGAGTTCCATTTTTAAAATAATTTTTGAGTAAGTTTTATTTGTGGGCGGATAATATTAAATGTAAGAACAATTGTCAATAAATATATAATTGACAAACAGGGTATAACGAAAAGGTACGGCAAAATTTTAGGGGCAGATTCCTTATTGGTAAACAAGTACAAAAGTTCATATGACCATATGTCGGGAAATGTATCGTTATAGTTACGGCCCTTGAGCCGCCTGACGGTGTGAAATACTCACATTCTGGACACCCCTCACAGTGAATCAGTTTAAACCTAAATAGCTCATAGCCTAATTAAGTTAGAAAGATAATTTTGGAATCAACGTCTTCCTGAAGGATAAAACTTCCCCCTGATATGCATTTTCATGGACGGATGCAGAGCCAAGGGCAAGTTATCCAATACATCCGGAATCTCAGTTTCTAGGAATTCTCGATACGTGTTTCCCGGCAGCCTATACGGGAGAATGTGTGGGCCTAGCAAAGTGTCACCGACAATACTGCACCACACACTGAGTTGTTGAGTCTCCTGGGACTGGGATTATCATCCGCTCAAACATGTGCATTATGATAATTTAAGATGTCCTCTCGTGTGAACTGAGTCTCATGTGTAAATTGCGGATGGGAAAATTGGATTAAAAGCGTACTTGCGGCAGATAATCGGCTGCTGACAGAGACTGCACTTACTGCAGGTGATATGGATACAGATTCGCTCGACGACACACAAGCCATATCTGCATGTGGTTTACATGAGCTTAATTAGGAGCTGAGCTATTGAGGTTTAAATTGAATCACTTTGAGGGGCATCCAGAATGTGACTATTTTACACTGTCAAGCTGTTCAATGACCGTAACATTGTAACGATGCATTTCCCACCATATGGTCATATCAACTTTTTTTACTTGTCTACCCAGAAGGACTCCACCCCTGAAATTTTGTCGTACCTTTTATTATAACCTGTATATATCAACTGGGGATCTATTAGTCTAAACAATGCTACACATCGCAAAACTTAAATGAAATGTCAGTTTAACATCCCACTGTTACGCCCTTGAGGCGTTCTGGCTGAACTTATTACGTACACACATGGTTCGTGCATACCGCTAATTTGGGAGTACGATGAACATTTCCTTTCCCAGAGAGATTGCCGGCCAAAGTTTTAAGTATCCCCAAGTTAGCGACTAACAAGATATTTCAATGAGTACCTGTGGAGTATTCCTGTATACACATATTCATGCCTCACAAATGCACAACTAATGTTAATTTATTTGCATCAGAAATCCCAGGTTCGACTTCCATAATCGGCCATCCTGATTAAGACCTCCTAGGTTTCCTCTCAGTTCTACCAGATATATAATTGGACTTCTTTTTCTTTTGAAAAATAATATAACCCTTTCTTTCTTTCTTTCTTCCGAAATTTTCCTCACATTTCCTTAATTAAATAAATAAATTATTCAGTGCATTTACCTGGTGCAAAATTATGTTCCAGTCTAGAAAACATTTTTTGATCAAGATGACTCCATAGTTCTCTTAGAGATGTGAGATCATAAGTATTCACACACTGTAGCAACTGCTCAATGATCTTATCTACCTATCAATTAAAGGAAGAAATTTTAGAAAAAGAAACATACAAAATACATGAGATAATTCATTTATAATAGGTTACTTCCTTTTTTCTTTTTTTTGGGTAATGCAAACATACATTTTCAAAACCATTGTAGTAAAATCCGCCAATTTTCGATGTCAAATTTATTTTTCATTCATAGAAAACACACAATCAAACCAAATTGCAATGAAATAACTCAAATATGGAAAATCTTACGTCGTATCAGCTGAATTAAACACTCTATCAAACTGCTTCGATGTGCACTCACGTTTTTCTCTCAGAAGAGTGACAACCTTAAATAGTGTTATTCATCCTATAATATAGCCTACTTCAGTATATGGTATAACTCATCTACAATTAAAGTTGGGTCATTCCTGTCAAATCACCCAGCAAAACGTGACAATAACACCCACCAATCAGATTTTCGTGCCTCTTAGTATAGTTGTAAGGACCAACAAGTTAGCAATCCATGTAAAATTCTTCTTCTCTAGCTCTTATAGTTTCGGAAATACAGTTTGTCAAAGTTTGAGAAAATAACTTGTAACTATATTTAGTTTACAAGTGCCTGCTTGTAAGTACAAGTTGATGGTAGGACGTTATAATTCAGCAAGTAATGAAATTACCCGCGTCATTTATCTTAACCAAATATCAACAAAAGTATGTAAGTTATAAGTGAAACGGTTTCATCTACCTGCCGCATCCGCAAGGTTTACTAAAAAATAAATAACGTTCACTTTAATTAAGAGAAATACTTAAGTGCGCAACATACAGTCAGAAAAAGAGCTTTATCACTAAAAAGCATGGGCGTCCGAGCCTCCCCTGGCTTATGAAAATGTATTAAATTTCTTAAGATTTTCTAAATACAAATAAAAAATACCAAACATAATATAGCAACTAGGCATCTGAGCCCCCCCCCCCCCAGAAAATAGTCTTCGGACATCCATGCTAAAAAGCTCTCCTTTCTTTTTTATTTCATAATAAACCAAACCAGAAAGGATACCCGAAAATCCTGTGAAATAAAAATACTGGGCTTTAGAACGCCTATAACCAATTGTGTCGTTAACGGTCTGCCCAAAATTAGTTTCAGGCAATACCGTATCTAAAAATACACATAATTAGAGAATTGTTCAAGGATATGGGTAAGAGGGGTGGAGTTGTACGTGATATGGGTGTGTAAATATCATGATGGTCATTTTGAACTCACAATCTTGAATTTAGCTTGAGAATGTTAAATCGGGAGGGTGTCGTGTGACGGCTTCTTCTTTAAAATCCAAATGAGAAGTTAATTTCTGGCTTAAGTTAAAAGGTACCCCTCCAGCTTCCAATCCACAAAAAACAGTTAAGCCATTAAAAATTATTAGGTTACCCGGTAAGACTTTAGTTACACTAGAACAGTGACTAGACCCGGTTCTTATAGAAGCTTCAACTATCACTTAAATTCAGTAATCCGTGGTTTTCATAAAAAAATTAACAGATTCTCTTCATTATTCTTATATAATTCTGTAAAACTCAATACGGAAAGATCACATTCAACGCACTGACTCGCCATCCTATACGACTACTATGCTGTTGAATCACCGAAACCTTCCGCGTGTTGCAAATAGTATCCACTTCTACATAACTTTTCTCGTATTACACATAACTTCACTGCCAAACTTACACACTCAAACATCACATAAGAACTCCAAATCATCAATCCTTACCTTATTTCCAGGGTTGGAAAAAAATACAGTTTTTTTTAAGAAAAAAAGAACAAAACATGTGTTTAAAACATGAAAAAGGTGTTTAAAATGTTTTAAACACACACACGAAAAATACATGTTTTAAACATTTTGAACAGTTTAAAACATGTTTTTAAACATATTTCAAAATCACGTATTTATTAAGACTTTTTTGCTCTTGCAACCGATCTTTTTATTTATTCTCGTTAAGACTACACTGTGTTGGGTACAGAATATTTCAGTATAGATTAGTAATTCTCAACTTATTTCATATCACGACCCCCTTTTATTATCCTCTTGCCAGTGACTCTCATAAGTATTTTCTTGGTTATAATAAACTTTTAAGGTAGATTTTAAAATCTACCTACTATAGAGATTTCACACAATCTATCAATATACATGGCAAAACAAAAGTCCTCACCATCCTTGTGTATTGAGAACGGGTTGAGGGAGTATGATGAAACTTGGAAGTGGTCTGACACATCAGATGGTGCTATCAAGCATCATGGCGAACATCTTTGCTCAGTATTCGAAATTTCAAATGCAAATGGTGTCATGTAACATGTTTTAAGGCTAGAATTTTAACAGAAATGCAGTTGTGCGGTTATTTTAGCCCTAAAGCAAGTCATTTCGAGTTATCGCTTCTGAAAGTTTTGTAGTTACGCCTTTAGAGACTAAGCTAGCATTTCGTGGAGGCAGGTGAGATTTTTGCTGAAAAATTTGGTTACTATTTTAGAACACTTATGCTAATAAAATTATTTTAAAATAATACGTTTTCGAAAAGTAATATTTAAAGCACACTTTATGTTGTGTTCTGCTAGCTTATGTAATTCCTTGTTTTCTGAGTCAATAATTTATTGAAGAAAGGTAGTATTTGGGATGGGAGTACAATGGATCCAAGTCCATTTTCAATAAAGTTCAGTTTTGCTCAGCAAATGAATTCTATTTCAAAACGTAATACTTCGCAGTCAAAAGAGTCAAATACAAATGTAACTAAAACCATGCGAAAGGGCGTGAAACAGTTTCATATTACAGCCACTAGACAGGGACGTCAGTGAACAGGAGGGTTACCGCCCCACCCTCACCCTGAATATCAGATTTTAGGGGCAGTAAGGCAGTTCTAGAAATCTTTTGATAAGCAAAGTCCAACAGAACAAGCTTGAGGTCCTTACACCGAATAAATACGGAGAACATACAGACGATTAAAACTGGAAAGTTGCTTAGGGCCAATTTTCAGAATTTTATGCACAACCGAAACCCGAAAGAGCCACCTTTGGAATCTTTGGGCCAAAAAATATACAAAAGAGCAATATAGGCTTATAGCTCCTTACGGCCAATGGAAATGGATTATAACTGATCAAAATCCGTATTTATTCGGTGTAAGGACCTCAATTTTTTTTTTTATGTTGGACTTTCCTCAGCAAAAGGTTTCTAAATCTGCATTACTGCCCCGAAAATCTGAAATTCAGGGTAGGGGAGGGATGACCTCTAAACGAACGCCCATGTCTAGCGACAATCATATAAAATTCTAGATTGCATCTCTTCATGTAGTTTTTTCCTTTCTTTCACCTCAGATTCGTGGTTGTGAAAATATGACGTTTTCTGTCAGTGTATTCTTTTGGACACATCCTGCATTTAATTAACGTAATTATGCATCTTGACTATGGCATTCGGAGCCTGACTTGTTAATCATTCCCACGCTGCAGTGTACATAATATAATGTTAACATCTTAAATTTATGAGCAAGGAAGGGGGAAATTAGCCCTCCTCTCCCCACACGCTTTCACGTGGTTTTTGTTTCATTTATTTCGTATCCTACACTACGAAGATACTACGTTAGCTGAGCAAAAGTGAACCTTTCTGAAAATGGGCTTTGATCCTTTGTGCTCTGAATGCCCCATATCTAAAAATACTTTATAAAAACTGAGTTGGAGCCAAATTTATCCTGCATCCCAAGTTTGTTCGAAACGTATAAAATTTGTTTATAGTTTGATTGATTACAGTCTTACATCAGTAGCAAGGCTATATGAGACAGGGCTTTTTGTTTAAAGTGGAATCCGAACCACTAATTTTGAAATTTTACGTCGGATCGCAGTCAAAATCTACACAGCAAATTCAGACGTCTCGTGCCTCTATCCTCAAAATTATTTAATGTTAAAAGACCCTGCGCTCTGTAGCGTGGTGCACACATACAGACAGACGAACATATTGAGATCAAATTGTCCCAGACACTGACGTTCGGCGCTGATGTTACAATAAGTATCACGCTTTAATGGTTAGTTACGCGGGCGACTGCCATACCTTGCGCTTTCTCGCCTGGTCCCTTCATACAAACTATGCCAAGGTGTAAAGGTTTAAAAAAATTTAGAACTGAGGTGTGGGAAGAGAGACGAAATAAAATTTTTATAATATAATGAAAAAAATATTGCTGATACAAAATTAATTCTTACCTGAAGTTTCCAGTTGCATCTAAACCACATTACTGACGTTAGAATCATCAGAAGCAATTTTCGGATAAACACTTTTACCATTTGTTTTGGTTTCCAATTCTTTTTACAGCACTGCATTTTTCATAATGATTCTTCATTCTTTGAACTAAACCAATCATTTCTTTCTTACACGTTTTGCAACGAGCTCATGTGGTCGTTTTCTTACCTGACGGAGTTTGAGTAACTTTAATAAATTTGCTCCAAATGATGTCCTTTTTCTTTTCGTAAAACTCATGTTAAACGATTCCAAGTTGTACGGAGACTGAGAACCAACATGTACTGCATCAACGAATGCCTGCGATATTTTAATTTCAGAACCTCAATTTAGCAAAGTACCTTTTGTTTATTTTCTGAATACAACACAAAAACTTGTTTCCGTAATAATTATTTTATTTCTTTTTTAATATCAGTTCTACAAGTAGTCCAAACTTCGACTACGACTTTCTCGCAAGTTAACTGAGAAGCAATTAAACAATACACTATACGTTAAAAATAAGGGGGAAAAAGAGACAAAATAAAGATCACCACATTGACCTGCTGTAGCCACGAGAAATCAAAACATTCACATGAGAAGAAAATAGTCTTCTGAATGGGGAGCACTTTTCACCAATTTTCTTCCTCTTGCAGATTTTGTTTTACAAAAATAAAATAAAATACAAACAAACATATGTTTAAAACAAGTTTTAAAAAATACACGTGTTTAAAATGTATACAAAATTTGTTTTAAACAAAATCAATTGTTTAAAACAAGTTTTAATCATTTGTTTTAAACAAAACAACCCTGCTCATTTCTCCTGCAAATTTTCCTTATTTTTATATAAAAAAAGGGGGGAGGGGGCATCTCTAAACTTAACCCTAATTTTTACCAACAGTTACCGGTTTATAACAACCACTTTTCATGAAATTGAAATAAATAAATAAATAAGTGTGCTCTTCCACTATCCTCGTTAAACCAAATTCAGTATTGCAGATTTCAAGGTCGCTGCCGCCGTCAGGTCTATAATACCCACATAAGATATCTGATGTCAGTCCGCAAAGCAAAAGAAAATTTCCAGTTCCTTTTCATCACATCTGGTATGATATAAAGTGCATACTACATGAATAAATGCCCTACAACTACTATTATCGTCATAGTACAAATTCACCTGGGTTCACTCCAGCAGACGGTTCTACCAAATAGAAAATTTATAGGTAAAATACGACTTGAAACATTTTTTGTCAAGGAATGATAGTGTGAATAAGTAATTATTGTCAGCGCACACCACATTAAAATGAATTTTGAGTGATAGTGCAAGGATTGTGTAAGTGTGCTCTTCCACTATCCTCGTTTGTGTGTATAACCCCGTCGTTGATGCGCCTGCTCCCTATGGACGCACCCCTCGCTGCCGCTCAGGCTCCCCTCCTACGCTTCTGTCCTGACTCGGTTAGATAGCATTCATGCTTTTTAGTGGCCACCTAGTACAAGTTGGTTAATGTTTTATGCAGTGTAGTTTTTATGCCATACGTCCACACTGTATTTATACTGAGCCTTCCTGAACCCAGCCTCATTTAGTCCATGTTCTGCTTAAAAAAAAATAAAAAAAAGTTGAAAAAGTAAGAAATTTGTCATAATTTGCTAGAAACGTCTGCTAGAGTAATTCCATTCACCTTTAGACGTACTGATAAATCTAGGTGCGCATTTACCCTGATGACTACTACTAATAAATATTCATGTTTATTATAGAAGAGAAGGGGTCGTATTTATAGTTTAGCTAATTGTGACAAATGGTTTACGTTACAAGCTGGTACAGGATTGAGTTCTTGTTTGGAATGCTATTTTTAAAAATCTGGCAAGCCCTTACTTTAGGCAAGGCAGTGACAATAACCAATTCACCTGAACCGGTTCCCGCAATTACAGTCACAGTTTCCAAGAACGAAAGACAGAAAACAACGTGGCCTGCGGGATTCTAACCCGCCTTTACTCACTGACGCTCGCTCGGCAATACTATGGTATCAGGAACAGCAACATTAGTGAGAAAATATCGATGTGAATAAGGAACAGAAAATACTCAGTGACAACCTGTGAATAATATTAACAGTGACAGTATACCACTACCTTGCCCAAAGTAGAGAGATATCGCCGACAGCTCTTTAATTTGCATGTGAACTAATCAACAGACATCAAAATTAAGCAGAAGCACATTTGGTGTTAAATTACTTTAGGGGACCATCCACAATACAGCTTTATGAGATGTAAATTAAGAAACTGCCCCATACACATAACACCTTCTCCTGGTATGAAGTGGTTTAATGCAATACACGGTTGTGATAATTTATTTAGGGTTGCTAGTATAAATGAAAATGTTATTAATAGCCTCACGAACTTACGCGAAATCCCTTGTCTTTATCTGCTTTCAGTTCTGAATCAAACATCTTCAATGTATTACTGAATCCTCTGTACAATAGATATTCTCGAATTAATTCATCTACATACTGTATATGAGACATTTTCATATATTCAATTAAACTACAATAGCAAACACTAGAACGCAATTCGGCAGACGACACACATTTGTTTCATCATAAAGAAGAGTTGCCAGGCCGAAAGTTCCACATTCTCTATGAAAACAAGATGAATTGCGGGTTATGGTTTGCGTCAACCCAACAAAAATTTGCAATAATCAATAACGCCTATGGGCCAATCCTACCATCTTCTGATATCTGTCTGATATAAATATCCTCCTGACATTTTTCCGATAAGTGTTTTACAATGTCCTGATAACAATCAGGTGGCTGATAAACCCTATCAGCTGGTTGGTACTTTGACAGGAAGTTCAATTGCCTGTTAACAGCTATCAGCTACTTGTTAGTTGTCGTGTAGTGAATCATGGACGAAATCGAAGAATTGTTGATGGGTCCGAGGACGATGAAGAGATTATTCAATATATAGCGAGGCCTAGAAAACCATTTTAGCTCGAATATATGCCAATTTATAACGATAAGTAGTACCCGTTGGCTACAAGTGCCCGCACATAAGCGCCATGTAATTTGTGTAGTTAGAAGATGAAGAAATATATTCTATATAAAAAAATAGAGTTTAATTATTGAAATTGAATGATATATAAAAACATATCTAAATTATTAATCTAATTTACATATTTTTAGAGGTTGAATATCAAATAAATGAATTAATTAAAAGCTCAGATTGTGTTATTACGTGCAGTATTATAAAATGGAGTGTAATATGTAACGAAATTAACGTTATAAATTTTAGTTATAAATTTGACGTTTCAATTGTTTTCAGTATGATCAACAGAAAACCAACCAATCAAATGGTCCGTTAAAACCTTGCTTCGGGTTAACTATCTGACAGAGTATATATCAGGCACAGTATATTGTAGAACGAACCACGGGTTAAAGTAACTGACAACTTCCTGATATCTAATTCTGACTGATAGTAATCAGAAAGAATATCAGGATATTGTAGGACTGGCCCATTTTTGTCGTTGCTTTCAAATCAAAAGGGTGTAACTAACATTTTCAAAATTATACAAGATGAGCAAAAGAAGATTATGTGGTATGTTTAAGTCAACATAACCTTTTTATTACTTTAAGAGGAGCTTTAATTTTTGCACGTTTAATGGCAAAGGAGCGTCATTTCAGATTTTGCTTGGAGGGGGCAAGACCCCTTGATATAAGTAAAATTTCGCGTTTTTCACTGATTTACTACTATTCTATTGATAAAATCTATATACATCTCAAACTCAGGGGGTGGGCAAATGCCCCTCCCTGCCCCCCTAAATGACGCCCCTGGTTCCTTTCAGTGTCCGAAGTGAAAAAAAAGCAGAAGCGGTATGTTTTATTATGATTTTGACTGAACATACCGGCCACTTAAATATTGTCTTGATCACTGAAAAAACAGAGACGGTATGTCCTCACTACTGAAAAACCAGAGGCGGCATGGCATACCACCGCATACCGTCTCACTTTGACCACTGGTTCCTTTCCTTAATGTTATTTTCAAGGTGTTCAAGCTTGCGAAGTTTTGCACTTACGCCCTTATACTGTGAACAGATGTATGTTAACTTGTAGTGTTTTTAATAATAATGTGGCGTATGTATCAGTGAGTTTGAAGAATATATATATAGGCTATATGAAAATTCCCAATAGACGGCGGAAGATATCAAATAGACTATGTTATCGGAATAACTTGAAGAACAAGTATCGGAATAGCTTGAAAAGCGCGAAGAACCTTGCTGGGATGATATTTTTTCTGATCACAGCCTTGTGCTGGCCTTAGTGTAGCAACTGTGTACATAATGTGTCAACTGGAAAGTGTAGGCAGAAAAGACAGCAAGATGTTGAATACTGAAAAGTTGAAAAACGAAGTAATAACAAATATTTTCGTTGAGAAATTGAAATTAAAGTTACCAAACGAGGAAAGGATAAGTGCGGATAGTAACAGACTGTGAGAGCATATTAAACGATTCGTATTGTATTACTCGCCTCCCTAAGAAAGGCATGATTGACCTCATTCACCATAATAGCAGCAACATCTTCTGAGGTTAGAGGGATTGGAGTGCTAAACAATCCCTCCACTCTCGACGTTGACCAGAACCCAATCATCGTTCCGACTATTTACTGTTGTTGTAGGAGATCTATATTTAATCAAAAGTGATCATCCGATCCAGTTTTTCCATGAAGTCATAGAAATGTACATGCCCACATGGCGATTATTGTTTGCCAGTGTGAACTCATGTGGCATCCATAAGTCAAATTGTTCACCTTACCCATTGTACATAGCTGTCGGATGACAGTGGTATGATGTATACTTAATCCGTTATTAACCTTTTTAAATTATGGCTTTTTTGAGGTATTTTGTAGACTTTCACTCAATCATCTATTGCGTCAAGACTATTTATCGTAGGATCATGGTTCATACCCCGTTTTGTTTCTAGTAAAGCAGTGTTTCCAACTGTGTCCGTAATTTTATCCTAAAGTGTACAAAATGCGGGAAATTTTCGCTCAAAGTGGAAAAAAGGGATTTTCTTTTTAAAAATCCCTTTTTATCGCGAATAGCTTCCTTTTTGTATAGGATACGATCATGCGAATGCTACTAAAAAACCTTTGCTTTATGGTGAAGAGAATGAGATACAAAGAGTGGCCCTGGGATGAATAGTTTTGATGCTGCAGCCGATTTACATATTTCCCCTTGATAATACCTTTTTAGTGAATTTCTTTACTATCATCATCATCATCAATACTGTTCATTGTGGGAACATGAATTGTACCTCGTTTTCTTTTCCATGAACCAGTCTTTTAAAGGGTACCACTCGCATGTCTCTAGCATGTACGATAGTGGAGAAAATTCGCGAAAAATGTAATTTTTGTAAAAAAAATAATCCCTTTTTCCTCGATTTTGGGCCCCTCTGGCCAGCCCCAGTATCAACTCACAGAGCCCCAAAAACTCTCGAACATACTACATACTATGTGTAATAACTACGAAGTTTCACTTTGTGGTGGACAAACACCGTGCTCGTGGGTTTTCTCGGGGTTCTTCCGTTTCCTCCCACTTTCTTTATTCCACCATTTCACTCATCTCTCATCATCACCGTCTCCTTTAGCCTAACAGGCATAACCGTGGGACGTAAAACTAAAAGATTTCATTTCATTTTTTGTACGAAGTTTCAATGTTATATCTTGAAAAATAAGAGAGGAAAAAATATTGCCCCATGTGCAAACAGTATCAGCTTTCCCCGTATGTGAGCAATGGATAACCCATTTTTATATAAATATTTCCTGACTCATCCCTAATTATCGTAGAGACATGATTGATACACCGTTTTATGTGGCCGAAACCAGTTTTTCAAACGGTACCACTCGCATGTGTCTAGCATGTACCATAGTGGAAAAAATTCTCGAAAAAGAGAAATTTTTGTCAAAAAATCCCTTTTTCCCCGATTTTGGGCCTCTCCACTATGGTACATGCTAGAGACATGCGAGTGGTTCCGTTTGAAAGACTGGTTCATGCCAAAGGAAACGAGGTACGTGTCATGACTTTAGAGTAAATAGTGATAATATTGTAGACACTTTACTAAAGTAATTGACTAAAAATGTGTAAAAGATGAAAAAATAAAGAAATCGAGATTTTTTGACGCACGTCTGTTGACTCTAGCAACGTGAGTCATACCTCATTTTCTTCAGCGTAAGACAGCCTTTCAAATGGTACCACTCAAATTTTGCTATCGTGTTCCTGTGAAGATAAAAATGGAGAAAAGTGAATTTTTTCTTCAAAAATCCCCTTTTTTCCATTTTGTACAAGATTTTCCCGCTTCTGGTACGCGATAGGGCAATTTGAGTGGTACATTTCGAAAGCCTGTTTCACAGCAAAACCAAAGAGGTACAAACCATGATTCTAGGGTAAATAGTAATGTGTCAGGGATTTTTTGAAAAAAAAAAAACTTCTCAAATATACCCATTTTTTAAAGCCATCGTCCATGTTTGTGACATCATAGCCCCCAGACAGAGCACGCGAGGCTGCAAAATGTCCATAAAATATGTTCTATGATGCTTCCATATTTGAATGAATGCAAAAAAAAAAAAAAAAAAAAAAAAAAAAAAACGGTCTAAAAAGCTTTACTAGAGACTTATAAAGCAAATTCCGAAGGTCGACGCCATGGCACAGGTGTGCCATCATAATTTAAAAGGGTTAATGGCACGACCACATTTCTAAGGGTCAGCCTTTACGGTGTTCCTGAAGAACTGTTCAAAACATGATGTTGGTTAGTATCCATGGCACTTTCATTCACCATTCGTGACCCGAATGAACTGTTAATGTTGTTTCCAGCATGTTGGTGGAGCTTGTCCGAGTTTGAATCATTCACAACTAGTGTTGTAAAATTTCCGGAAATTTTGAACCGGCTGGTAAAAAACCGTTTTTTTAAGTTTCTTTTCAGAAAAATTGGGAAAATAAAAAAAATTTCTGTGTTGGGTTAGTTTTATTAGTAATGGAATTGTTTTTTTTCCTCGAACGAGTGAAAAATATAAATTGAGAAATTTCAATATTGTAAATATTTAAAAAAAGAAGCATTCGAAAAGAAAACTGTTGTAATTATTAAAAGAAAGAACAGTACGCAAATTTCACTAATACTAATGCACTAAGACATATAATTACTATTATTTAATATTCAAATGCAGACTTTAAAAGAACTTAATATACAAAATTTTGTATGTAAACAAATACCTGTTTTCTAATGCGACAAATTATCTACATATATAAAAATGATAGTGACTATATTTGCAACTTAACAACTTTTGAACAACCAGACTGATTTTGATAAAAAAAATTTCAGCATAGATAAGGGTCGGGCCTGGAATGGATTTTATCATTTCACTTTGAAAGTGCAATTTGGAGAAAGGAAGTGCGGATATATGTTGAAAATGGCCGATATTAGTGTCGAACTCATAGTTTTCGGAGTTTCTGAGATGAACAGTGACATGTCCGATTAAGCTTAAATTCAAATTCAGCATTGCAACTTGGGGGAAGGGGAGGGGGAAAGGGTATATATATATATATATATATATATATATATATATATATATATATATATATATATATATATATATATATAGAATTGAAAATAGCCTATCCATAGTTTTCGGGGTCGCTTAGGTGAACATTGACACTTTCGATGCCGTTTAAATCCAACTCTACTCCCGCAAACTGGGTGAGGACCGAGATATATAAAAATGATGCAAAATCTATATATATAAAAGAGAACGTACAAATCCTTTGTGAACTCATCACGCTAATACGGCTGAACCGATTTCTTTCATTTTTGGGGGGTTGTTAGGATTTGGACCCTAGATGGTTTTTATCATATCACTTTAATTTTTAATTACCAGTGTCTTGAGATAATGGACCATTCAAGTCTCCATAGTTCATCATAGGTAAAAATAAACGTATGTATATGCAACCCGCATGACCACGTGACTCGGCGGGTTAACATAAATGACAGGCGCTTGCAATTTGAAAGCGAAAAAGTAAAAATTATCTAAGTAACAAAGTTTATTGCGTTCCGGGGTGACCGCAGCGAAGCGGGGTGAACGCTGCTAGTGATCTATATTAGTGTGAATCCATAGTTTTCAGAGACTCTGGGATGAACAGTGACATTTCCGATGCAATTTAAATCCAAATTCAACGCCGAAACTTTAGGGAGGGGAAAGGGAATGATATATAAAAACATGATCGAAAATGACTGATATTAGTGTCGAATCCAAAGTTTTCGGGGTCGCTGAGATGAACAGTGACACTTTTAATGCCATTTAAATCCAAATTCAGCGCCGTGACCTGGGGCGAGAGAGAGGGGAGATATACAAATGATCGAAAATGACCAATGTCGAATCCATAGTTTTTAGGGTTTCTGTGGTGAACAGTAACACTTCCGATGCCGTTTAAATCCAAATTTAGGCCCGCAACTTGGACAGGAAGAGGTATATAAAAATGACTGAAAATGGCAGATATTAGTGTCAAATCCATAGTTTCCGGGGTCGATGAGATGAGCTGTGACATTTCCGATGCTGTTTAAATCCAAATTCATCCACGCAACTTGGGGCAGGGAGATATATAAATATGATCAAAAATGATCGATATTAGTGTCGAATTCATAGTTTTTGGGGTCGCTGAAATGCATAGTAACACTTCCGATGACGTTTAAATTCAAATTCAGCCCCCATTAGTTACTCCTAAAGGAGGAAAGCGACTTAAAAGTAATTGAAAATGACTGATACTAGTGTCGAATTCATAGTTTTGGGGGGCTCTAAGTTCATTGGTGAGTTTTGGTGCACCTTATACCCAAAATGAAACGCATTCTCCCCGTGCGAAGAACGGGTATTCGGTTAGTTTTTAATAATAACGAACGGAAATTTCACATGTTAAATTCACATAATATATTTGTCGCTGCTTAAGTTTACGCACTTGTGCGGTGCATGTGTGTATATGTAAATAAGATTATCTTTTTTTTTTTTTTTTTGAGTTGTTCGAAAAATATAATTACAAATAATAAAGAGGGATTTTTATCAGAAATCTGAAAACTAAAAAATAAAATTAAAAGCTGTTGTTTTAAGTATTTTTTCTGCTAACGAAATACGTTGAATACATATATGCTTCAGACACGTTACAGCAAATAAGATTACTATCAGGCGAAGAAATAGTTTTAAAATATATTTTCCAGGTTTTGCCAATATTTCCAAACAAAAGATTTTTTCTAATGGATTCAAAATTTCCGGAAATTTTACACAGCAGAAGGACAATACGTATATCCATAAAATATATATTTGATTTGAACATACTGGTATTAACTAAAATTATTCTGACCCTGTTATTTAACACTTCCCTGCAATAAAACGGCGACTTTATAAGACTACTTAAGATAATTTAAATACATCTATATTAGTTAATCTAACTAGGATTATATTTTAGGATCTTTTGTAGCCATAACTCCATTCTATCACGGTGCTAACTTTAAAGGAATGGTACAAATATATTTGTTGCCATAAAATTCCCCTATTCTCGTACAAGAAACATAACTACTCAATGATCTTAACTGTAAACTAGTAAATTTAAAATAGTTTTCATTTTAAAAGTATAATGTAGTAAAATATTCGAAAATTTCATTTTTTTCCCAATTTTTCCGTTTCTTTCCAAGCTCGGAAAAAACTGTAAAAACCTGCTTTTTTGTGTTTTTTTTAGGCCTTTAACAACACTAATCACAACTGTGTTCTTCATGGTACATTTTCATACAATCCTGTTCAATAACGCACTTTTTCCAAATTGTCCGCGTACTCCAGGTTGTTTGTTAGACGTGTGCTGAGTTCATGAAGTTAGACGCCTGGTCCTAGACCACCTTTGTGTTATGTAGCTGAAATGAGTTTCCCACCTGACGTCAAAGAGGACGTTTCGTTCGCACCTAATATTAATGCTAAATAAAATTAGTGTTTCTTCCAAGCTTATTTCCAGGAAGTTTTGTAAATTCGGAGTAAAATTAAATGTCATTCTCGTGTAGAGAACATTCTTTAGTAAACAGTGAAATAATATTCCAGTGCAGCCCTCTCAGATTTTAATTTTGCCTCCTGGACGCAATTCTCTAGTAGGAAAACTGCATGTAATGAAAATAGTGTATACTTACATAATACAATAAAAATAGAAATATATGACTATTTTTTAAATAATATACAGTGTTGAAAAGTCGAAAGTATAGGCATTATTTATATATACTTTTTATTGACATATACATTACTCATTTGTAGAAATTCTAGAATTTGAATGTTTTGTATCAGTAATAAAAAAAATAATGGTCAAAAATGTTTGAACAAATTTACACTGTCCAATCTAACAATTTTATTAAAAATAAACATACTTTAAAAAAGAAAAGAAATATTTTTAGATAGTTCAATTAAAAAATCATATATTTTGTTTTGTAATATTAGAATTATATTTTTGAAGAAATCTTAGTGAAGTTTTTTATTGAAAAGTAATACTTTTATTAATAATATTACACTTTAATTACTTCAAAATTGCATTTAGCCATATCAATTTTATATGTAAAAATTGCAAAACTATAGAGTTTAACAATCTTGCATAGATTGAGATATTTCCATTTATTTTATAGTATCTTTTTAAAGCCAATACAAACCATGAAGCTAAGTAGAATGTAATGTAACTAACCTAACTTAACCAAAATTAGGCTATAGTTATCAAAAAAGTATGAATTCTTTTGATAAAATTCTGGCTACTCATTTTTAGAATTAATCCAAGTTTTCTTCTTAAATGTAAATGATGCTTTCCCTTAACTGTATGCCAATTTTATGTGTAGATATAAACTTAGAAAAAAAAACCACTAAAACACTAATTTTCTATATCTAATTTCAGAATATGAAATCCGGAGATACTAGAATAAACTATACTGCTTTAAATGTTTTTATATACAGATAATGAACTTGGCAATTTAAAATTATAGTTGTAATCCTACTGGACATATTTGTAGTGTCAGGTGATTTTTTTTCGAACATCATGGTATCATTATGACTGGTAAGTTGATAGTTTAAAGAAACAAATCTAGGATATAGTATACGTAAGACCGTCTGAGTTCCAGAAGAAGCTGGACGCTCATACTTTTAGGAATTATTCATTGAGTATCTACGAACTTAGAAAGGGGGTAACAAACCCACTTTCATTTACTTATCCACTGATACGAAAATAAAAAAGAACGTACCTATTTGCCCTTGTACTTTATATGCTATAGCTCATTACATTATATGCAACAAGGATTTTGGTCTGCATCATGATATAAATTTAAAAATATTTAACATTTTTCGAATCGAAATCAACAAAATTTATTCTAGAAAGTAAAAATAGAATGTTAAGCACATATAATGAAAACAACGCAGTGATTTAATTTGGTAACGTATAAATATATAATATAAAGTATCCTCGCGCACGGAAGACAGGGGGTTCTCATGTATACTATTACCCAAATCTATTGTACCTTACTTCTGGATTTCGCGGATATTTCGTAACAATTGGATATTATTTTTGTAAACAATAAATTCCTATTAGTCATGATATCCTTATTCGTTTTGCACTAACTTTAATCAGGCCCGTATTTAGGTAGGTGCTATTCGGTGCTCGAGCACAGGGCGGCAATATTTTTGATTTTTACAAATTAAATGAAATGAAACCTAAGTTTTATGTCCCACGGTTAAAGGATTGGTAAAGGAGGTGGTGATCATGATGAATGAAATGATGGAATGAAGAAAGTGGGAGGAAACAAGATAACAAGAAAACTCACGTACACGGTGTTTGTTTACCATAAAGCTCACTTGGCGCGAGCTGGGATCGAACCAAGGACTCTATGCACCAGAGGTGCACAAAAATGCGTCACAAAAATGTTTCTGTACAAGTGGTAACAACCACTTCTCCAGCTTACCTGAAATTATCACAATTGGAATCCCATAACAACGGTTTACAGCATTCATTCTCCTTGTTGGGCGAATTATCGCAGGCTTTGTCCAGTGAAACTTACGGTATTGCGAAAACAGCTTCAGATAAACTTCGCCAAATATTAGACAAAAATCGCTGATAGAAAACAATCTGTGACATTGCAAATGTACTTGATCTTGAAAACAAGGAATTAGACGAGTTTTGTTTTTCACATGCACCAGTGACTTCTGCAGATGTAGAAAATAACTTTTCGATCTACGTTACTTACTGACAAACGCAGAGGGTTTACAAAAGAAAACGTAAGAAAGGTGTACATAGTTAATTACAACAGATGTCATTAACCCTTGCACTGAAATGACTAGTCTAGCTCGTCATAGCTTCCCGGTGCCAAGTCGCACAATGATGAGCTACACTCGTCATAAAATTTAGGGGATGCGGCACAGGATCGACACGGCACAGGATCGACACGGCATACGACCGACAATTCAGCTCAGAAACCTGTTTCGGTCCTGTGCCGTGTCGATCCTGTGCCGTTTCGGTCCTATGCCGTGTCGATCCTGTGCCGTTTTGCTCTCACGCCGCTGCTCTGAAATAATTTAACTTTTAATCATGTGCCTAAAAAAATAATATTTTTATTATCTGTTTAATCTTTGCTCTTACAAATTATAAACTCCTGTCGATTCTATGCCTGTGCAAGTTATATGCATAGAATACGTACGATCGAAACGGCATAGAGCCGACACGGCATAGGACCGAAACGGCACAGGATCGACACGGCATAGGACCGAAACGGCACAGGATCGACACGGCATAGGAACGAAACGGCACAGGATCGACACGGCACAGGATCGACACGGCGCAGGACCGAAACGGCATAGGACCGAAACGACGCACGATCATCGCCACTGCGTAGGATCTATAAAACCAAAGATTTATTTCTCATAAAAGCAATCAGAGCCCTGTCAATTGATTTTAAAATATAAGAATTATAAGATATTTACTATATGAATATTAATAATTGTGAGTGACAAAAGAATGATAGTGCTAAATGGACAAAATATAATTTCTTGTGTGCTTGGTCAAAAGCATTTCTATATGTATGGAATACTTATATTTATTATTATTATTATTATTATTATTATTATTATTATTATTATTATTATTATTATTATTATTATTATTATTATTATTATTATTATTATTATTATTATTACGTTTTAACTCGTTTTGAAATCATGGCCTGATTCCACTAAAAAGCGAAAGCCATGAGAAATGTAAGCTAAGTAGTAATGTGGAATACTTTTAATGTTGCTCACTAGAGGAAACATGCTCGCATGTCTTCTCGTCTCGATATCGAGACCACAAGAGACTTTTTTAATAAGAAGCTCAGTTGGGAAGTAATAACTGAGCCGATGGCTCGAGCCGGCTCGCTTGGGGTGAACCATCGGCTCGAGCTGGCTTGGTTGGATGAACCATCTGCTCGGTTCGGCTCATCTGGGCCGAAGGCTCTTGCTGACACGGTTCGGTGAGCTGTTGGCTCGGCTCACTTCTCGGTTCGGGTCCATAGTGAGTGAGCTGTGAGCCCAGCTGCTCAAGTTGTTTACAATTGTAAACCCGGGCCGAACAGTTTTGAAGATATTTGGCCAGTGCCCTATAACTTTTAACAATGTTTGGCTCGAGCCCGAATACTCAACCTAAACCCTCAACCCAAATTCACAAGCTCGTGAACAATATCCTTGACTCCTAGAATTCACGACTACCGAGGTTAGCAATCAACTAGTTTTTTAGTATTCAAACACAGACCGCGTTTCTTTCATGTTTAAACACAGTGTTGTTATAATTATAATTATAATTATTATTTATTATTATTATTAATAATAATAAAAGTTGTACTAGTAGTAGTACTAGTATCATTGATAACCTATATTGTCTATGCAAGATACTTGAAGAGAATACTCGAAACTACAAACCAGATTTGGTTCGACTCGACCCGAATTCGAGTCGAGTTGGAGGAAATTTTTCGAATCGCGTTCAAAGATGTCTGTTTTTAGTCGAATCGAGTTTCAAAGAATACTCGCTCGTACTCACTCGTGCCCATCGTAGGATGACCACATTCTAACAATCGAAAAGTAGGACACAAGTATAATAGTACTGTATATGATATCTTACTGCGTCAGCAATACGCATATCATTATTTCAATTAATGTTAACCTTAAGTTAATGAACATTTTTGTTAAGAAGAAGCACTGAACAAAATTATTAAAGGAATTAAACACAACTCCAAATGCTTTGATGAATAACAAATTGGTTTATTTTATGAACGTACAGTCAAAGTTCGTGTTGGGCTAAATAATAATAATAATAATAAATTTCGAAGCGTGGTATTATTTTAAGAAATGAAAGAAAATTTAGACCGGCACAAAGGAACTTCTATTTAACTTGGTTAGCATCACTGTCATAACTTCAATAAGAAACCTTTCCTACTTTACCGATATCTCAACAATGCCTTCTCAGTAAAAGCGATGTATTGTAAAAAATGGTTTGTTGATTGTTCTCCATCCCTAGTCTTCTGAGGAGTGTTAAAAAACACAGCGGTTCATCATTCAGGAAAAGAGTGTGTTTGATTCAAAATATTGTGAATAAAGAATGAAACATTAAGATATTGCAAATAAATTAACTCTGGACATTTCGCAGGACATTTTAAAGAAGAAGGATATTTCTCGATTTCCTAGACATCTTCGCAACACGCAGGACAGCTCTTTGAAAAACAGTACTGTACTGCGAAAATCAGTACGTCTGGTTACCCTAGCCCATCCCTACGAGTAACGCAGTATGGCATTTTAGCCAATGTTACCTTATATGAAAATATTCATAACTTATAGCTGTCAAGTAAAAATGTGTCCTTGCATTTACATAAAGCAATTCAGAAAGGGCAATAATAATAATAATAATAATAATAATAATAATAATAATAATAATAATAATAATAATAATAATAATAATAATAATAAAAGCGATAGTAATAGTAGTACGGAAAATTGAAGTGATAACATTTGTTCACATATTCTAAGTTTCAGACCTAAAAGTAACGCGTTACTTTCGAAGTAAAGTAACAGTTACTTTTTGGGGGCAAGTAACGCGTTACATTTTAGGAAAAAGTAAAGTAACTTGTAACGCGTTACATTTTTACATGTAACTTACCCAAAACTGTCCATGGGAAAATTGTTCACTGCTCGGGCCAAGATTGTTTCTGACTGTCGACAGATGGATGCCGTTTATGGCAGACCTTTGCCTGAAGTACTGCCCAAAGTTTGTAGTCCAACGGGTTAAGATCCGGGCTGCTAGAAGGCCAATCAGTGGTAGAAATGAAGTGAGGGACGTTCCGCGCCAGCCAGTCCTAAGTTGGTTTCGCTGTGTGGCCTGGAGCGGAATCCTGTTGGAAGGTCCACCTTTCTCCAGGGAACATGGTAGCAGATAGTGGTTACACTATAGGTGTTAGCACTGTGTTCTGGTATACCTTGGCAGATGTTTTAACACCTTGTTCGCAAAAATACAGCTGGGTTGTGCTTGAGTAGCTCACTCCCCACCAAACCATCACTGAGGCAGCATGATGTGTCGGGTGTCATCCAGAAGTCCTAAACGGCAGAACTCCTAAAAATATAGGCACTAGACCTGAATTTTAGTACTTCTGCAGTTTAGGACTTGTGGCACGGTATGATTTTTAGGATTTCTGCCGTTTAGGACTTGTGCCGCGATATGATTTTTAGGACTTCTGGCGTTTAGGACTTCTGCCTTTTAGGACTTGTGCCGTTTAGGTCTTGTGCCTTTTTCATTCACTTGCTTTAGTTCTGAAATTCGCCACCACCCCACGAAATTGCGACGATGCAGCAACTAGTTGGCAATAATGTCACGAACGTAGCTAATTCCAACAATAACAGCTATATTTGTACTACTAAGATTATTATTATCACTATCTGTTCTGCACTTATACGTGAATTACATAATACAACTTATTTCATTCTAAGAATTAATTACATAATTAGTTAAGAAATTCGTTTCTTTCGAATGGAGATTCGAGAATCCCAAGACAAATTCCTAAAACAAAAATAAATAAATAAAAAATTGAAAAAATGTTTAAAAAGCATATTTTACCACACTTCTGAAAGCAAGAAAACATTCAGAATTTCAATATATACTGTGTGGAGCGAATTTTATTAAGAGTAAGACAAAAATCCACCAAAGTTTACTTAATTAAGACAAAAGCTCACTAGACATTTCACGAGTGAACATTAAATACCAACGGTATACATAAAGAACGCAGTAGATTTAAAATTGAACAAAGAACATTTACTATGCAATACATTGGGTGACATTCATAAGTTCTAAACGGCACAAGTCCTAAAAATATAGGCACTAGACCTAAATTTTAGGTCCTGTGCCATTTTTGCAGAAATTACTACATAGTCATTTAGGGGTGTAGCCTGCAATTTTTTCTAGGGGAGCTTGATTTTTATATATTAAAAACAAATCAAAAGTTTATTTTCAGATTACGAAAGCTTCAATAAGACAATAAATTTATACATATTACACATGTACATAAATACATAATATTATTGTATTTCCAGTTACTTCCTTTTTGAAACCTGGACCTTGACAGAGCGTAAATTTAAAACCACAGCTTGTGGGAAATGTACGAATAAGTTAGTTATAAGAAATCGGAAACTGTTCATGGAAGTCCATTTGTTTGACTGTATTTATCTTCTGTACTCTTATATAAAAGAGTAAAGATGAGTGATTTTTGGGCATACTACTACAAGTAGAGTCGATAAATTTTAGTTATAAAATATAATTTTCTTATGAAAGCAGTACATAAGAAAGAATTTTTGGAAATAAGTATCGTAAAAAGGGTGGGGTAAGATTTTTTTAAAGGGTAGTGTATCTCGCAAGTTTCTAAAGCTAGTAAAATAAAACTTGGCATATAAGCTTTCCTATTAAAAAAAAAAAAAAAAAAAAAAAAAAACTGAAAATTGAAAATTGAAAATTGAACACATAAAAGGGAAAGAGCAAAGGGAGCACATTTTTTTATGTTCGATTTCCCCATTACTTACTCAGAAAATATGTAAATAAATTAAGGAAGGATTTGTTTAAGCTAGATGCGTGAAACTCGGCATTTGAACTTTTAACTAAAAGTAATAAAATACTATATGTTTCAGCGTCTTGAAAATTACACTTCTAAGCGAAAGGAGGGTCAGTTTCTATAATATTAAAATATCCCACTGCTTATGAGATTTGGGCAGAAAACTCTTTTTCCTTTAGGCCTCGGTTCATCCAGTTAAGCAAACGAGAGTACAAAGTGGCTGATTAATTAGGTTCTTTTAATTATTTTAACATGTTGACGTAGTTTAATTCTTTTAAAACTGTATTCTTTCACATTCTATTATAAACATATTTCATTTGCTGTAATTATTAAACACGTTTAATAAACATAAAACAGACTAACCTCCGGTCCCGGCCAGAATATGTTTTTGGTGTTAAGCCATCATTTGCCGTCCGTAACATAACCTTTGATTTAAACTTCACGTACTATCAAGACTCAAGTCTCAGAAATGTAGCATATATGAAATATACTACTTCTACTACTACTACTATACTACTACTACTACTACTACTACTACTAAATATTAATAACAATAATAGTAATAACAATAATAATAATAATAATAATAATAATAATAATAATAATAATAATAATAATAATAATAATAATATGTACTTCTGAAATACATATGTATCTATGTGTTATTAATTCTTTCATAATCTTGAAAGAAACTTTTGATTTGTTTTTAGTTTGTAAAAATGAAGGCCCTCTAGAAAAACTTGCTGGCTTATTATTCCATTATTATTATTATTATTATTATTATTATTATTATTATTATTATTATTATTATTATTATTATTATTATTATTATTATTATTATAGGACAACAGTGATGGCTTATTGCTTGCAGTGCCTAGTAGTAGTTGTTTCCTTTCATCTTCTCAGTTAGAACTTCAGACTGCAGGTCAAAGTGAGCTTCATGGATCACCTGCAAATGCATCTAAGAAGATAGTGTAGAATCCTTCAGATGATCTCCTGAACATGTATGGTTCTATCCAAAATCTGGAACTAGAAAACTGACAGCTCGGAAAAGAAAGAGATGTGCTATTCTCACAGACACTCTAGAAAAAAGTACTTTCGAAATGAAAAAGAAGCATCTAAAAGCAACCGAAAACGTAAAATCATCAGCTGAGAAGAATTTATTCTCAAGTCGTCTGTTTGGTTTCTGAAGAACCGTACGAAGAACAGGATACAGAAGAAGACTGGGTACAGTGTTTATGTTGTGAGAAGTGGTCTCATTGGTCGTGTTCCGAGAGAAATCCGTACTACATCTGTATAGATTATAGACATTGACTGCCACAGTGAAAATGAGTGAAGTGATGTTCAAGCTGTAGATTTGATAGCATTAAATTTCTGAATCAAGTCCGATTGTTGCAACTTACCCCAGATGATGTTGCAATTTACCCCATGGGTGGGGCAAGTGACAACAGTCGGACTTAGTTCAAAAAGTGGATGCTATCAAAACTGCCGTTCGATATTTTGCACTTCTCTTTTTTTGGTATGTAGTTAAGGCATGTACCTTTTAGTACACTCAATATAGTTTTTATATCTATAATAATTTTCGAGTAAAAAAACAGACCTGAAAATTGTTGCAACTAGCCCCATCTTCCTCTACAATCACTTTTTCAAAAAAAAAAAAAAATGTATAAAGCCAGTAAAGCAATTAACATGTAGGTCTATTTTCGAAGATAATATAGGAATTTTTCCTGCTGCTAATTATTTACTTTTAAAAAATCAGATGCTGAAACCAATCGATATAGCGCAGTTTAAGCAATTCAGTTTGTTTTATTTAAAAAGAAAACTCTCTATTTACAAATTTGATTGTTCCTATGTATTAGAGCAGTCTTCGAAAAATCAGTGCCTATTGTATTTCTAAAATATAGCTGGAGCCGCGGTGGGTCAGTGGTAGAGCGTTCACCCCTGGTGCATGGGGTCTCGGGTTCAAACCCTGCTCCCGCCAAGTGAACTTTGTGGTCGATAAACGCCGTGTGCGTGGATATTCTCGGGGTTCTCCCGTTTCCTCCCACTTTCTTCATTCCACCATTTCATTCATTTCTCATAATCACCGTCTCCTTCAGCCTAACCGGCATAACCGTGTGACGTAAAACTCAAAGATTTCATTTCATTTTCTAAAATATAGCTGTATTGATTTATTGGTATATATTTACCTTCAGTTTGTTTGAGAGAAAATTATTACAAGAACTAAAAAGTGTTTCTCTAGTAAATACGTTTTCATAGTTTAGCTATTTACGTTACTAAACAAATTTGGTTTTTTTAATACATAAAATGGCGCCCTTATATATATAGGGTGTAACTTAATTAATATAACAAACGTCGTTAAGTGATTCCTGACACCGAAATAAAACAAAAACTATACAACAACCTGGGTGTAACACCCGAAAATTTGTCGGAAAAATGTATAAACCGCCATAACTCATGAACAAAACGTCGGATTGAAGTCGGGCAAAAGAATGTCCATTGTTTTTAGTCGTAGATTCGATTAGTGTACAGTGACGACGCAAGGATGACTTCCAAAGAAACTGGAGTATTCCTTTGAGTATTTTATCAAACGTTGAATGAAGAAATGATCAATCAAGTACAAGATTTAACATTAAAAAATAATAGTGCATCGTTCAAGTTAGAAGAACACTCAGAATTCGAAAGAAAGAGAGATACACATGTGTGATTCATCTATTTTGTCTCAGTACATAATGACGTCTCGGAAGATTTTAAATGGAACGAAGTCTTTAACGTATCACACTTATATCTTCTAGGCTAATGATAACGGATGATAAATGAACGGCTTCCTGTCCAAGAGTGTGTGAAAAAGGAAAAATAACTTTGATCCAGATTAGGTTTAAAACGACTGTGCATAGGACAGTCAGGCGGCATGTAAATAAATATAACATCGAAAAATGCAAAGATCATATGTGATGAACGAGTGTACAAGGAATTCTCCACATGACCCAGGGATTCCAAATATTGTGTGAATAGATATGGGGCAAAAGTAAGCTGCATTAAACGGTTTCTTCCTCGTAATATGTAATTCCGTGGAATATGGTACTTCTGTGCACAGAAGCAACAAAAGTGGAGAAACAAGGGATGTTGTACACGTTGCATAACGATACCAAGAAGTGCGCTGGAATAGTATACTTGATTTATCCGTTAGATGAATCTTCTCCCAGGAATACTTTTGATGGCGTTTTCCCCTTCCTTCGAGTTGGCAAACCTCAACTTTTCCCTGAGCTATGAAAAACTTCATTGCTATTGTGAATATACCAAAATACTATCCTAGTGTAGACCACTTACATTTTGATTTTATCATTGCCGGAGAAATTTTCTCAAAGGAAGCTCGTTGAAAGTACATTTAAAAAAAAGGATTGTCTTTTTTCGACACTCTAATGTACATACCTTAGAGCTGTATGGAATACCTACACGGAGGAATACCTACGGAACTATCGTCCCTTGTGTGCCAATTGCGAGTGGCTTACAGAAGGCTGTCTTGAAGTTTTATTGTGGAATGGCTTCAGTTAGCATGGCTGAGTTGTAATAAGCATCTACGCAACTTGTGAGTGATATACATGGTCAGATGCTCTAGTGTTACACGTGTAATTGCTGTATAACAGGATGGGAAATGTTGTGTTCAACGGTAGAGGGTTGTGTCCAGGTATTTAAGGTCGTGTAAAAGTGTAGACGTTGGTGTTTAAGTAAAATTGATTGTGTTAACCTGTACACGCCTGCGCGATGGAAGATTACTCTGTCCACGAGCTGGCAGATATGCAACTCATTTATGGAGTAGCAAAGGGCAATAGCCCAGAAGTGAGGCGTTTATATCGTGACCGTCGCCCTCAAAAGAGAGTAACTTTCCTTGTATTTTTCCACGCCTCCATATTCGACTTCGAGAGAGGGGTCCCTTCGGTTTCTCGTACGTGAAATCGGAGGAAATAGCCCCATATGGACAGCTGAACTTGAAGACAGCGTACGTCGAATGATCAAAACCGTCTTGAAACTATCATGTGTATGGCGTAAAAACCCACATGCAACTCTAGTAAACGATCAGCAGCAGAAATTTGGTGTGGTGTGGTGGATAATTTTGTGGTAGGATCTTATTTATTATCGGTCTGCCTGTGTGGGAGTACGTATCTTTTATTTTTACGTAATTTTCTCCAAAAATTGATAGAACATGTGCCCTTGAACATAAGACAGCAGATGTGATTTCAGTATGATAGTACACCTGCACATTTTGACAGGAATATGCAGACTTACCTAAATGAAACATTCCCAGATTGGGAGAGAAAAACCTGTGTTATGACAACCTCGTTCATTCTACCTCACGCTGCTTGATTTTTTATTTCGGGGATACGTATGAAACTCCGGCCACGACAGTCGAAGAACTTGTAGCTCGATGTAATATAGCTGCGGCAATCATCTACGAAATTTCAGATGTGCTTGATCACACGCGGAAAAATTTGCTTCGCCGATGTCATCTTTGCAATGCGGTCAACGGTCGACAATATCAGACTGTGAACTGTTATTCTTCATAGCTGTCTCGTGTACACATACTGCATTGCACAAATACTGTACAAGGTACCTCTGAGTATTTTAGTTATCCTACCTTCTCCGAAACAGAATAAATCGATAATTTGAAATTGTATTTCTTTCTTTCCTTGTGCAACACGCGCAAAACCTTGAGTATCGTCGAGTTTCATTCCTTCTGTACTCGTAGTTATTATCTTCCACGAATTTACGCATTACGGGAGGAAATCTTTTAATCTAGCTTACTTTGGCTCAAATTATATTCACATAATTTGTGGGAATCACTGTTGTTATGTGAATAATCCCTTATACTCTAGTTCATCGTACATGATCTTTTGCCCCTGACTGTCTTATGCACAGTCGTTATAAACCTACTCTGGATCAAAGTTATTTTTTTCTCATTTTTACACACTCTTAAGTTGAACAGGAAGCCGTTGATTGATCATCCGTTACCATTGGCATAGAAGTTATAATTATGATAAGCTAAAGACTTCGTTTCATTTAAATTCTTCTTCCGAGTCCAGGAATCACCTCCAGACGTTCATTACATTAATGAAGTTACACACTATATATATAATGATAAAAAATAATACCGATATTAGTGTCGATGAAATAGTGTTTGGAGTCACTCAGACGAACAGTAACACTCCCGATGCAGTTTAAATCCATACTCAGATTCCATTGCCCTTTATGCTCAAAATGAAACTATTCTCCCCGTGCGAAGAACGGGTATTCTGTTAATAATTTATTATTAAACATCACACCATAAAATACAAAGTGTATCACGTAATGTACACGTTATACTGTTACTTGCTTAATGTATAAATGGAGGATGAAGGACTATTATTGGATCAAAAGATCCAATATATTTCAGACAATAAATTTCTTGTAGGCTTTATATCTGGAGAACAACATATAGTGTACCCAAACCTAAACTATGACTGAACTCAGTATGATGTGCTTAGTGCCTGAAGAAAACGAAAGCTCGATTTAGGGGCCATTCAAAAATTCTGTTGCCCTTGATCCAAAAAATCTAATATATTTCATTCAATAAAAAAAAAATCTTGTACGTCTTATATCTGAAGAACTACATATAGTGCAGCCAAACCAAAACTATCACTTAACTCAGCATGATGTGCTTATTCCGAAAGTAATACGAAACCTTGATTTAGGGACCGTCCAAACGTTTGTAGCCCCTGATCCAAAAAGTCCAATATATTTCATTCAATCAATAATTTTATTGTATGTCTTATATATGGAGAACTACATATAGTGTAACCCAACCCAAGATATCACTTAACTCAGTGTGATATGCTTATTGCGTAAAAAATATGAAAAGTCGATTTAGGGACCGTCCAAAAATTTTGTGGCCCGTTATAAAAAAAAAATCCAAAATATTTAATTAATCGAAATTTTTCTTGTACTCCTTATACCTGGAGAACTACATATCTGGAGAAAACTCGATTTAGAGACCGTTCGAATATTTTATGGTAACTGATCCAAAAATTAATATTAGCCAAGATCATAATACTTTGATCCATTTTTTAGATCATTCCTAAAATTCTTGTTTTTATTCAATCTTTCTTTTAAACAGTATCACTCTCTTTGTTCTCAATTTGAAATTTATCAAGCAATTATAAAGCATTGCTTATTATGCAATTTGTATTCGGTGTAGAGCTTCAATTTTCTCAAAGTTTCAAATAAGATAATAAAATATGATTTACTATCGGAATTCGTGTCAGGTATTATTATTACTTTTATTGGTGTTTTCCTTTCTTTCAATTGTTAAAACAAAAAACTACCTTGCACTGTCATAAAATATGTGCTCTTTTCCAATAGCATAATAAGTGCTCATATAATTTTGAACTTTAAAATTAAGGATTGAATCAGTACAAGAAGTACAATTTGGATAACGAATGACTTATAATTGATGTTTAGTGGCGTACTGAAGTAAAGGGATTAAGGACTTTGAAACCCCCCTTGAGCAAGGTATTATGCAAAATTAAGCACGTTTATCATATTAGCACGTTTATATATATAAACACTTGATATTATATAAACTTGTGTTCCTAAAGCCCCTGAACCCCCTAAACATTTGCGTAGAGTACTGATTGTGTTTCTCTTATTATTTTAACCGTTTTATGCTTTGAACGAAATTTGAAGTGCAGGAACCCTGTGAAGGTGACCACCTTTACTATAAAAATTTCTTTAATTGCTCTTAGTTTTTCTTCAAAACAATCAATAGCGAACGAAAAATAAATGATTGAGTTTGATTTTAAATCGAAATTTGAAATACCACCAAAAAGTTGGCCCACCCAACCTTATTTTGTAAATGACTCTTAATAATTTTCAAAACAAACTATTTCCTCTTCAAACCAATCAATAAGAAAGGAAAACATGTTATTAGCTTGAGTATTGAATCGATATTTAAAAGCAGAAAAAACAGTATGAAGTTGACCACCAAATGTATCCTGGAAATAGATATATTTTACTGGTTGTTTTGAAACAAGTGATTTTTTCTTCAAAATAAGCAAACCGCCCCGAAACAAATCACCTTCATCAACATTATTTCTTAATTATATTCTTATGTTTTTCGAATCAAATTACTTTTCTTCCAAACAAGCAACAACAAATCCATATCAAACGATTGATTTTGGTCTTGAATCGAAATCTGTAAGTAAAGGAATCAGATTGAATTTGATCACATTCTAAATTTATTTTGTAAATCTCTTTCTCTATTTTTTCGAAACAAGCGATTTGCTCTTAAAAACAACCAATAAGAAACGCTTGGCTTCGGTTTTGATTCGAGACTTTAAAGTGGAGCCAATATGAAATTCCATCACCCATTTCTCTTGAAAAGACTCTTTATGTTTTTCGAAACAGACTATTCTTTTTCAAAATAATTAGTAGCATACGCATATCAAACAATTGATTTTGATTTTCAATCAAAATTTTAAGTGGAGGAACAAGGGTAAATTTGGCCATATACCAACTTTATTTTGTAAACATCTCTTTATGTTTTAAGAAAGATACGATTTTTACTATTTTTCTTCAAAAAAGTCAATAACAAACGAAAAACAAACGATTGGCTTCCGATTTCAATTCGAAATTTGAAAGGAGGCAACTTAACATAGGTGCATTGCTTCGCTTAAAAAAAAAAAAATCCAAACGCAAATTCTAAGCCTACAGTTTTAAAATTGCAGTTACATGTACATACTTCAACTTAGTATACATAAAAAATTACAGCATTATAAAAATATCAGACAAATAATATTATTTATTCGGTATTGAAAACCTCGAATCAACTATTGGAGTTATTTAGCGTATTTTTTTTTTAATATCACAAAATTAAAGGTGTATTTATTACGACATGGATATATTACGCACAATATTTTTTATACAATTTGTATATATATATATATATATATATATATATAATTTTTTAAAAAAATATACCATTTAGAATTATTTATCCTTATAATTTTTTATATCCACAAATTCAAGGTGAGGGATATGCGATATTGATATTTTCAGAAAGTGTTGACCACCCTACAGAATGTCGATCCTGTGCCGTGTCGATCCTGTGCCGTGTCGATCCTATGCCGTTTCGGTCCTGTGCCGTGTCGATCCTGTGCCGTTTCGGTCCTATGCCGTGTCGGCCCTGTGCCGTTTCGGTCCTATGCCGTGTCGATCCTACGCCGTTTCGTTCCTATGCCGTTTCGATCGTATGACGGTTCTCTCCTATACATCCTTGAGAAAATAATTGTTACTTAATATTGTGTAATTATAAAATAATGTATTTTTTATTATTTCGATCGTATGAAAGTTCTGCTGTCGATCCTATGCCGTGTCGATCCTGTGCCGTTTCGGTTCTGTGCCGTGTCGATCCTATGCCGTGTCGATCCTACGCCGTGTCGATCCTATGCCGTGTCGATCCTACGCCGTGTCGATCCTATGCCGTGTCGATCCTATGCCGTGTCGGTCCTGTGCATGTAACCCAAAATTTAAACTATTGTAGCATCACGTAGGGTTACTATATTGACATTTTGAAAGTTATATAATGATCAACCATCTGTAATACACTTTTATAACTTATACTTCAATTATCAGAATTCAGAAAATAAATCGTGGTGGAAGGGGGTTAAGATAAGATATTTTTGCACGAAATTGAGATTTTACTTTCTTGGTGTATATTTCAGCATATATGTTAAATTTTTTCATGCATATTTTAGTGCATATTTTTTATATTTTTCGTGCATATTTGCATTGCATGCATATCTCGGGGTTGGGTTGTGCATGTAAATCCGGGCTCTACTAATTAGCTAGCTTGTCTGATTACTTTTAAAAAGCCAAGGTGTGAAGACGAACTGAACATCATGAAAACATATTGTTAAACTTAGCGACCTTCAACACTATGAATTCAACACTAATATCTATCGTTTTCGATTACTTTTAAAAGCTCACCCCCTCGCTTGAATGGAGTATGACCTTGAAGTTGGATTGGATTAAAACTGTCACTATTCATCTCACCTTCCCCAAAAACTATGAATTCAACTCTAATATTGGTTGTTTCCGGAAGAGGGCGGCAAATTATTTAGAGCACAGGGGCGCACAATATATAAATACGGGCCTAGTATTAATTCTTTCATCAAAAGTCGTCACATAGAGTAAGCGATCCTTTTTCATCAATTTGGTATGTAATCATACACATACGATACATAAAACTTGGTATATGTTTTATGTGCAGGTTTACTTTTGGCACACTATTCGAAATAATTGTTGAAAAATTATAATTCTTTCACTAACTTCCTTTTTATTGTTCCCCAAATGATTTGCACTGGGCGACGTGGAACTATCTCGTTTGGCATACATAACCTTCAAGAGAGACACCAGAAGTAATTGTTGAAAAATTAGAATTCTTCTACGATTTATGTATAAATACAGGGTCCGGAAGTATGGCATAAAAACTACAGTGCGAAAAACACAAATCAACCTGTCCTAGGTGACCACTGAAAAGCACGAATGCTATCTAACCAAATCAGAACAGGGCGAAGCTGAGTACCCCAAGCGGTGGGTATACGCATAGGAGAGGGTAGTGAAAATGAGCTGTTTTTGGCAATGATACGAGTTTCAATAGCACTTGTCATGGTTTCATACTAGTAGCGCTCCACTTGTAAACATAAAATACAACTTCTACACTGTGAAGAGTAGTCGGTGGAAAGTAGTATCTAATGCAGTCATCTTTCAAATGCACTCACTTATTTCATCTGTCGTAAAGCACCTGTAATGATTTTACACTAGTAGCTCCAGGGCCGCCCACAGGGGGGATTTATGGCGCAAGCTGCGCCATTGAGAAAAATTTTGGGGGGGATTTTACTCTACTTTCGAACTACCAATTTTACTGTCGGAATAGCATTAAAACACGATTTTGAGAAGCTAATTTTCAAAAATTTTCCGGGGGGAACCTCCGTACCCCCTGCTTCGATACTCGATGAATGAAGTACCGCGCAAGTAGTCGTATGAAAGGAAAGGTTGGTTCGTTTTAAGAGAGAAGGGCCGCCCACAGGAGAGATGAATGGCGCAAGTTGTGCCATCGAGAAAAAAAATTGGGGGGAATAAAAAAAATGGGGAAGAATTTTACTCTAATGTCGAATAAGTAATTTTGCTGTCGTCAGAATAACATTGGAACACGATGCGATTTTTTTTTTAATCTCGAGAATGAATCCCCCTACCCACTGCTTAGAAACTCTATGAATGAAGTACCGCGCAAGTTGCTATATGAAAGGATGGCGCCAAGTTCTGGTGAACAACAGTTACAAACACTAAAGGAATCACTTTCAAATTTAGATTTGAAACTTGCCTATGTTGTCTGTTGAAAATTATAAAGTAGTTTGACATAATTGTGAGCTAGTGGTAACCATACAGACAACAGCCAAGTTTCAAATCTAAATTTGAAAGTGATTCCTTGAGTGTTTGTTACTGTTGTCCACCAGAACTTGGCGCCTATTTTTGTGATTTCAATTCTTTTTAAGGCTACTCGTACTTGGCTCTTTTACAGGAATGTTTTTTGTTGGATATCACTTCTTTTTGTAGGCTAATTTCGAGGATAACATTTTCTTTTGGTATCAAACTCAATAACTTGTAACTTGCGTCTTACTTTTCATGTACAAGGGAATTATATCAATATTTTGTAAAGAAAAAAATAATACTACTAATTGTAAAAAAAGAATACCTGTGCCATACAGAGTGTGTAGAAGTTTTTATACCCTTCAATATCCTTATAGAACATATTTAGTATTGTACACTACCAAGACTACTAATAAAAGTAATGCCATTTTTATAATTACTACTGCCAGTACTACTACTACAAGCATTCTATAATACTACTACAGGAAATAAAAACAACAACAAAAATAACAACTACTAGTACTATAAAAACTACTGCTACACTGGGCAATTGTTTTTAGAGGACTTGAGTTTTGAGGAGGAAACAGATTATTAGTTTTTGGGGGGAGTGCGCCATCAGCTTTGGGGGGGATGGGCACCCCTGAGTAGCTCTACACTAAAATACAGGTGTATTACTTTGTATTTAATTCTATCGCCTACAGAAATTTGGCATTTTCATGTAGTGATGAATTTTACCTGTAAATCTTTCAAAATGTAGTGTGTCAAAAGTAATCCAGCCCATATTACGTATAATAAGTTGAGGAATAACTTAGTTTATTCTCTCTAATTTCCATGAACAACTGGGAAGTCAAAAATATATCTATCAGTCTTAAAAGAACATGTTGTAACATAAATTAATGTTTAATACATGCATTATGTTTTAGGTAGTAAGTAATTAGTTAAGTTCACTTCAAACTTTTATGTAAGGATCTGATTTCTTGAAATCTTAAGACGTAAGAATGTTTTCTGTTGAGATCATAGTAACAAATGTGTCCAAGTAAATATCAGTGCAACGAAGACATATATTCCTAAGCTCATGGTAACTTTAGTTTCAATCTTTCCTCTCTCTCTCTCTCTCTCCAGTTCTCCGTTTCCATTTTTCTCTCTCAAGGAAACGAACTATCTAACTTGCCTCTGCTATATTCAGTGCCAGATTTAGGTTTGATGGGGTTCTAATGTATTAAGCGGGGCCCTTTATACATCAAACTTTAGAGGCCCTTTACACATCAAGCTTTCTTTTTTAGCGACAAAATGTCATATTTTTAGGTTTGAATTTGTGCCATACGCTAATTTATGGACCTAATGGAATTCTAAATGGAAACAAGGGCCTGTTATAAGCAGGGCTGGGAAACGGGAGCTCCATTATAAGGTGGGCCGGATAACAGAGGCCTCATTACAAGTGGGGCTGATTATATAAATTGGTTAGAACTATCTGCAAGACAATAATCAAACTAGAGCATATCATGTAAAGAGAACACGCACATCAATCTCTTAATGTGAGAATGTGAAGCAATTGCATTTTTTGTTCCAATATTTCAAGCTAGCTGAAATGTCTGTTCTTTGCATGGGAAGTTGAAAGCTATATTTGAATCAAATTCTCCCTTAGAATTCTTATTTGAATCAAAGTGAAATGATAAAAACATAGTACTATTACACTGAGTGCTAGTTCAAGAATTCATTTCAAAAGGCCTAACCGTTTTATTTAGAAAAAGTGACACACAAAGTCGATTTCATTTTATACTTTATATAGAGAGGATAAGTTACCCTGTTCCTTTCCTTAGAAGCAGAAATTTGATAAATGTTAAGGTGGATCACTAGGTGTTCCCAGTGCTATGCTAAACGTTGCTTGAATAATGTGTCGTTGCCAGATAGTGTCGAGTGTTTACTGATGCCAGATAATAAGGAAGTAATCATGGAATTCTGTTTAGATACTTATTAGAGAAATTAGTTTCCGACCCTTACTGCAATTCCGGTTCTCGAACTGCAACGCTAGAATCCAGGAATATTCTTATTGTGACTACTACAGTAAACGTACAAATTTGGCAACAACGCTTATGGCGTTCTGCGCAAGTTTCGTCTTAAAATCTATTTCCTTAAATGTTAATTAATATTTAAATAAAATATGAAATATAACACGAAAAACGGTCAAACAATATATCTATTTCGTAATAAGATAGTTACTTTAAAATACTTTACGCATACAAATAAACATTTCGTAAAACTGAGCACTTCAAGTAAGATCTTACAGCAAGTGCCATCTTGTTTGCTCATTGTAAAACGAATAAAATATTTTCTTTTATTTGTTACCGTACATTTTTCGATATCAGGAGACACAACCAAATGAATCAATGTCTTGTGCTATACCTAAACCATTACTCTAATAGTACAATATGTATAATATGTAACGTTTCATTTCGCACTAATTAAGACAATGAGCTAAAATATGTACTGACTTCCGGGTGGTGATCCAGGTCAATTTCATCTCCCTAAATTAAAAAGCTCGTAATACATTCTATTTTGAGCATACAATTTTAACCCTTTCCTTCTCAGGATACATAAAATTTATTCAAAATGACGATAAAACATGGTTCAAGCCAAGTGCTATTTCAAAAATTCATTTCAAACAATTGAGCATATTGTCGTGAAAACGTAACACAGAACATCAATTTACTTTTCTTTTTTTTCTTTCTTTTTTTGTGTATAAAGAGGTATATATTAATCGCAACTTAAAAATACAGTATATATTACAAAAATTTGTAAAATTAGATTTATTGTAACACTAAACGTTGTGTCTGAAAATTTGTAACTGAACACTCTCACAATGAAAATTTTTATGGTCTCAAATTCTATAGGTATTAAATTCGATATAATTTGGCATTATTTTTTGTAATGGATATTCTTTTTCTTAATATGAAACAGCATAATAGCCATGGGAAGTTCAACACTAATATTTCGAAGAATAAATATAGATGAACCTCGTTGGGATCAGTCTACATACTGGAATAGAGTGAAATATTTCTATACAATAACGCATCCTAAAAATTTATTCATTAGTAACAAGGAATTAGATAGAACCAAATCAATAATCAGGAAATATAGGTAAGTCTCCTTTAAGTACAAATTAAGCAATTCCTAGGAGTGCGATATTTGTAATTGATAATCTCATAAAAATAGCCTTAGTTTTTTTTTTTTAACTAATTTGGGATTTTAAATAATATAATACAAGTTAAGGATATTCCACCATCTCTACTATGTTGTCATTTATCCTGAATTTTTAATACCATGTACAATTGAACGATTTACAGTATTTATTTAAAGAAATAAAAAATACGGTGACCACCCTTTTCGTCCAAAGGAAATTTTGTCCAGAGACATTTAGTCCAAAGATATTTGGTCCAGGGACATTGGGTCCAAAGGACAATTTATCCAAAGGACATTTCTTCCAAAAGACAACTGGTCCAAAGGCATTTGGTTCAAAGGACATTTCGTCCAAGGACATTTGGTCCAAAGGATATTTCGTCCAAAAGACAATTGGTCCAAGGGATATTTAGTTCAAAGCACATTTCGTCCAAAGGACATTTGGTCCAGTAACGCTTGGGGGTCCGGGTTTGTTTCTATTAGAAGAGTAAAAAAGTGATACCTATAATATTATGACTCAGTAGCTTCTTATTTCTAAAGGAAATTTGAAATAGAGATTTATTCCGCAATTTTCATTTCGATAGAACAAATATATGCTGATATATTCAGAAACAGAACTGGGACAATAATTCAGTGTGAATGGGGAAAGCACTTGGCAGTACCTCCATCAACTTGGGAACCACTATAAGTTGGGTCGATGGTTCACACATAAGTTGACTCCGGGTCAGAAGGCAACGAGAGCAGACACCTGTGTTTCTTTGCTGTCTCGTCTGAGGCAAGAAAGCTTTTCCATGTGATGAGAAGTGGATCCTGCTCCATGGAGCCGTCATCATTGGTTAGCATCCCATGAACCGGTTCCAAAACGGCCGAAACCAGTACTGCACCAGAAGAATGTCCTCCTGTGTGTTTGGTGGACTGCTCGCGGCATCGTTCATCGGGAACTGCTACCAGCTGGTCAGAGCATCAATGCAACTATTTACTGCAGCAGTTGAGACGTGTTCAGAAAAAACTCAAAACTCTGGAGCCAGCACTTCTGAACCGCAAAGGGATCCTGTTACACAACAACACTAAGCCCCACGTGGCTAGGATGACCCGGGACAGCATTCTACTCTTTGGATGGGAAACACTATTGCATCCACCATACTCCCTGGACATTGCACCGTCCGATTTATCACCTGTTCCATTCCTTGGACAATCACCTTAGAGGACGCCAGTTCAAATCTCTAGTAGAGGTGAAAAATGTACTTGATACCTTCTTGGCTTCCCGGCCCACCAAGTTCTACCACGAAGGAATCCATGGCCTTCCAGAACGCTAGGAGAAGGTCGTCGATGCAGATGGGGACGACTTTTGATTTTCCAGGTACGTCTTAGGTGACATATCGATATTCAATAGGGTGGGTGAAAAAGCGACAAAACTTTCTTGGTTACCTAATATAGTTTGTCAACACAAATGTTTTAGTTATCAGCGCTCCATCAAGATATCTCATTGCAGAAATTTTTAAAGAACAAAAAAGAAGTTACTTTTACTAAGTTTTCAGTTTCAATTTTATACAGTATGGGGCTGAAATTCGCGTACGGATGGCGCGCAGATGCAACATGGTATGAGCTGTGAGCGCCACACGTGTGCTCAGCTCAGTCGTATGTGGACTAGCGTAGTGTGCAGTTGGCGCAAAGATAACGTTACTTACAACAGAGGAGAAGGAGTTTATTGACGAGCACTATTTCCGCTCATACGGTGTGGAGCAGCATCTCACTGCAGGAGATAAGCGCCCACGTCTACTGTATTGCTCTGGAGCTATGGCATATGAACATGGAGTCTTCATTAGTAACATATGTTTCAGTGATGAAAGCCATGTGTACCTTGATCGCTACATCGATCGCCAGTTGATTATTGATCCATTCTGGCATCTTTTGCGAGGTTTCCACCGCACCAAAAATCTGCCGTTACGATAACAATGAATGCAGAAAGAAGGGGCTACCGCCCACATTGCATCTGGGTCACTTGTCCTTATGCCCACGAGAGTTTGGACATCACGTGATTTCCCGCAAAATGGGTTTTCCATATCCTTCCCTCTCCCATCAGGGCTCCAGACATCTACATATGGGGGTATGCTGAAGGAAGCAATTTTCCGAACAGATAACCCCCTACCAATATAAAGTAGTTGAGAGAGAAAATTCGCTCATTGTTCTGTCGTTCCAGCAACCCGTGTCCACTAACACGTCCATCGATCTATAGGACCACTAGGAAGAATGTGCGCTATGTAATGGTCAACATTTTGAACACATGCAGGCACGAGTCTTCTTAAATTTACAATATGGGTTGAGTAGCGTTTAGTTGACATCCATTTGACAACATTTCTTATGCTTCATTATGTTGTACAACAAATAAATAAATAAATAAATGCCAACTATGTGATTTCAGTACTGTTTGTTTTCGTGTCGCCACGTTTGGCCTAATCCTCGTTTCGCCTAACCAATTATCTGACACTTTTATGACAGACAAATGATAAGATTTGTTTCCGCCATTTTAGGCGAAAGAAGGATCCTCTTTTGGCCTAATCCTCGTTATGCCTAAAATGGTGGACGAACTAAAATAATGTGGAAATTCAACTAGAGGGAAATTACAGGAGAAAATTCCCTAGTAGGCCTATATGAAGAATTTAGAAATGCAAAATATATATTGTTAATATCGATATTATATTAATCCACGGTCAATACTTTTAAGGAATTAGGATTACCAAAACTCCTTTATATATTTGCGATGTTCATGCATATATATGCATGCTATGGATGTTTCCGGTAGTATGTGAAACAAGTGGAATTTCAACTCAAAAGTAATAATTTCACCAATGAAAATAAAAACTAGTTGATGAAGAGCTTCGAGAAAATTCAAAATGTAATGCATTGGGACGACAAAAGCATAAGTGAAGCAGAGACGTATAAAACACTCGTAGTGTATGAACGATACTTATTTATCTTAAGCTTCTTTCAGATTTGTTCTTGCACATCTGATTTTAATGTGTTTCCGAACATTTTGCAATAAAAAATAAATAAATGCTGAAAGTAGTGAAAGAGTTTCGAAGTCATTTGCTACACTGAGAAAAATCTGTTCTCCGGACAGCGGTATATTGCACAAATATACGGGGTCCTCTTGCTTACTACAGAAATCTGTACGGAGCATACGTTATCCATATGCTACATAGGCACTGTTCTTTGATGTTACAGGATGTATGGCATCTAACAGTGTTCCGTGTATCACATGCTTATACTTATGTTATATTCCTTAGCTATATGTTAATGCGTCCATTTGTATGTGAGATCCTGACCGTCTATATTGTTTCATACCGAAAGTACGTATAGATGGAACACTTATACAGAAAGTATTATAAAACATGTGTTTTCAGTTATACGTCTGCTGTACGTTAAGTCCGAAAACTACAGGAATTACACATGTAACCTACCTTTTCAAGTATGCCACCTGCATGTTTTTTTCTCAGTGTACATTTGAATTTCTAAGATTCGAGCAAATGCCGAGAAATAAATCCAGTGTCATGTGAAATTTACTAGTCCTCCCCCCCCCAAAAAAAAAGTATTTACTACGGAACAATAATAAAACATGATACTAAGAAATTGTATGACTAAATAATTACACAAATAATAGACACGTTTGAATGGAACGAAATACTACTCTCTTGTACACTTTACAAACATCATGTGTCAGGGTTATCTTGGGGTTCATCCGTTTCCTTCCACTTTCTTCATCCCGCCATTTTCGTTCATTATCATAATCACTGCCTCCCTTAGCCTCGGAGCATAAAAATGAAATTTAAACTAAAAGAAAAAAGAAAATTCTACTCTTGCTTTCAAGTGATTTATCAGAAAGGAGGGCGCGGTGGCTCAGTGGTAGAGGGTCCCTGGTTCGATCCCAGCTCGCACTGTGTGGACTTTGTGGTGGACAAACACCGTGCTCGTGGGATTTCTCGGGTTCTCCTGTTTCCTCCCACTTTCTTCATTCCACCATTTCATTCATTTCTCATCATCACCTCTCCTTTAGCCTAACCGGCATAACCGTGGGACGTAAAACTTAAAATTTTCATTTCATTTTGAATCATCAGAAATGTTTAAAGGAAAATTAGAAAGCTATTATGTTTTTTCTACAGAAAAAAACTTTACTTTTATTTCCCAAAATTTTATATAAAATGAGTAACTAAACTGAAAAATGCAAACAAATTCTTATCTGTGCTGTCCAAGAATTGTGCGGTCGAATTGCTGTCCACAAGTTTTGAGGGAATGTCTAGAAATATTTTTTTTTCTTAATAACTATTTGCTAATGGTTACTCAGAATTGAAATATATTTTCTCGTCTTTCCTCGTTAGTAAAAGATTGAGATATTTGGATTGTGCAATTATCCAAAGAGAAACTTATTGCAATATTGAAACAGCGGAGCAATTTTTCACAAATCATTCACTTCGATCACAGGTGTCCATTGGTATGAGCAAATTTAGAGACTTTTGTCAGATCTAGCTCGAAATGCTTACAAATTTCATATTAATTATCATTACAGAATTCTGTATATACAGAATCACAATAGAATGCCTTATAATGCATTAACAGTTTAGAAAAATAATCGAAACTGGAGTGAAATCCTCTCAAAGATCAGCAAAACCTACAATAAAATAATTTCTGTACCCACATAAGAACGGAATAAACAAAAATGTAAAATCCAAATGATATTTTCGATTATACTCACACAAACTATATTTTCTTGAGATATCAGATATTTGGAAACAAACTGTAGCTAAAAGTTACTTTTGAAAAACAATCACCTTTAAATTAAATTAATGACAGGGAATAAACTACGCGTAACTTGTCGTTTTTCTCTTTTTAAATACTGCCACTATACACGCTGTGAGAACATAAAGTTTAAATAGAAAATATATTTAATATTAATGTTCTCAAAATGAAAAGGAAAAGTAAACGTAACTGTCGAAACGTTTTTCCAAAAGCAAATATTTGTATTACAAATTAGTTATGGGGAAATAATATATTTTAGTTCTTTACATAGTAGTAAATATTCTTTCGAAATTTCCCTCCAGTTTTATTTCCACAATTTTTTTATAGTCCACCATTTTAGGCAAAACGATGATTAGGCCAAACGAGGATCCTTCCTTCGCCTAAAATGACGGACACAAATCTTATCATTTATTTGTCATAAAAGTGTCAGGTAATTGGTTAGGCGAAACGAGGATTAGGCCAAACGATGCAAGATCGTTTGTTTTGCTGCATACTATAACTCTTGCACCACAAAAGTTCAAACTTATTTTCACAAAAAAGTTATTTGATGTTCATGTGAGTGGCTTAATCCTAGAGAAACATTAATGAACCATTTTTATTTTCGGTACCGTTATTATACAAATTAATGGTTGGTACCGTATGTATTTAAAAAGAAAATTACTATGTGTACATGCACTATATTTTGCAGTACACGCCCGCATAAGTACATCTTCAGTAAAACTTTTGTTTCTACACAGAGGGATATCTCGTCCATTATCATTCATTAATTCAAATATTGAATATGGCACTTTAGTATTAGCCTATATTTTCATTTATAACTACATCCATAACTGTATACTGCAAACAATTACCACAAGAGATGAGAGTAATATAAATGCGTGCAACCGCTTTGTAACGGCCTGTCATTTACGGGCAAGTAATCATGTTCCATCCGTGTTCGTTATCAAAGATTTCACTATTTCTAGGTTTCATCACTTCATTCTAAATATGTTCATTGTAGTTGCGTCAGGCCCGTATCCAGGGGGTCTAAGGGGGCCTACCCCCTAAATTTTTACTGGCCCCCTCTAAAATTTTCACAATAGGCTTGCAAATGAACTATAATATGGGATGAACTACAATATTTTTGGATCGGCCCCCCCTAACTTTCACCGCCCCCACCCTACATTTTTGAGCTGGCTACGGGCCTGAGTTGCGTACTCTTATATCAATATATATATATATATATATATATATATATATATATATTTCGCAAGTTGCACCAAACTGGTTCAAAACATTTGAGATTTGTTAAATAATTACGATATAATACAACGCAGTAATTTGTTTATTTTCAGGGCTGGAGAGCCTATATATGGACTAACAGAAGAAGAACTATGGAAAATAAAACATGTCTACGATTCAGCATTCCACCCAGATACGGGTGACAAGATGTTCCTCTTAGGTCGAATGTGTGCTTTAGTTCCTACAAATATGGTTGTGGGTGCAGGAATGCTGTCATATCACAAGTAAAATGTTCTGTCTCAATAATATATATAGATAAGTAAATACGAAAATAATGAAACGCAATCGTATATAACTATGAAGCATCATAAAATTAATCTATAGTTGAATATTTAATTTAAACTTTTCTTTCCCAATTGTATAATTATTTAGTACTTACTAGTGATATGTAATATTTAAAAATCTTAGATTGCAAAACAAGAGTTCGAAATTGTAAGACACGGAGAACTACAATATCCTACTCACAGGCAGTGTCATATCTTTTTCAGAGGAACCCATGGAATATCCAATAAAAATATTTAATAAACAACATATCAGAACTAGTAAAGTACTGTATGTGAAATGATCACCTTCCAATTCTGGAAAATAAAATTACTAAAATTATTAAAATAGAGCTTTATGGGATGGAGATCTTAGCACTATATTCTGTTGTAATTTGGTAGAAAGTAAAATTGGCAAAGGTTCTGTTTAGGGAAGCTTTATAAGGGAAAAGTAATGACATCTTCGGCCTTGGTTTGACTATTACAGACAAATAATAACATTTATACAAGTAAATTAAATTCAGAAACAATAAATTCCATAAATAGTTAATACCATTATTATTATTATTATTATTATTATTATTATTATTATTATTATTATTATTATTATTATTATTATTATTATTATTATTATTATTATTATTATTATTATAATCATTACTTTAAACCCACACTTGAGGTGAGTAGTGTTATTTTAATTTTTTAATAGCCGGTTCTGTTTATATACGAGGGTGGATCAAATACAAACGGGATTTTATTTTTTACTTTAATTCATTTATTGAATACCACAAGGCACTTACAATTTATTTTTCCACATAGTTTCCTCCTTTGGAAATGTATTTTTCCCAGCGTATGGGCAGCTTTTTGATGCCCTCATCGTAAAAAGAACAGGGTCGTGTCACCAGCCAGTTGCGTACGAACTCTTCCACACTCTCGTCATCTTCAAATCGTTGCTCTCCTAGAGCTTCTTTAAGCGGTCCGAACAAACGGAAATCTCAGGACGATAAGTCAGGGCTATAAGAAGGATGTTCAAGTGTAGTCCAGTGCATTTCCTGTAGCTTCGAGACAGTTCGAGCTGCAGTATGGGGTCGCCCATTGTCGTGCAGGAGGAGGATCTGTCGAATCGACTGGTCTCGTCTTTTGCGGCGATATGCATCTCTCGCCTTGTTTAACAGCTCGCAGTAGTACTCAGGATTTATTGTGCGTCGCTCATGTAAAACGTTACTAGTCAATCGTCGTCAATAATGCCTTTAACCGCACGAATGTTTTCGTCCGTAATGCTGGTCCGAGGACGGCGATTGTGTTGCTGATTTTCCACACATTCTTGTCCTTCCTTGAACTTTTTATGCCAGGCATACACACGTGTCCTTGACAATGGTTGATCCCCGAACTGTGTAGTCAATCTCTGGCAAATTTCTGCCGCTGTAACTCCTTCACGAGCAAGAAATTTTATAATTATGCGTTGCGCAGTGGAGAGGGTGCACCTGTTGCTCCGACATCATGAGCGGTACTGACGAAATGGCGGGAAAATGTAACAGCACGCTCTCTCCACTCCCAGCGGTCCCGTCTAAACATAGCAGAAGCGCGCGGCCAGACCTACCAACTATTGATGTTCAGGAACAAAAAACCCGTTTATATTTGATCCCCCCTTGAATATGTAAGAGAGGATACCGTCTCAAAATATAATGTTTTCAATCTAAAGTGAAGGAATTTTTTAGATCGGACGAACAATTTGAGTTGTACACTCTGTATTCGCGCAGTGTTAAATGAAAGTGAAACGCTGCCATTTATCTGAGACTAGGGGAGGGAAGGACAGAACGGAGGTGGAGACATTTTGTAAGACTATGGTGAATGAGGGCATGTTTGAAATGGGAACTCTTCACTGACACGTTAGCATAACAGACAGAAACTTCATTCACTTATATTGTGGATCCAGGTAAATGGTAACGTTCCATTTTCATTTAACATTGGGCGCAAGAAGAGTGTACAGCCCAAACGGCTTGTCTGATTTTAAAAAATCCTTCACTTTAGATTGAAAACGTCATATTTGGAGACGGTTTCCCCTCTTACACACACACACACACACACACACACACACATATATATATATATATATATATATATATATATATATATATAGAGAGAGAGAGAGAGAGAGAGAGAGAGAGAATAGATGAATAGATAGATATAACTCCTAGGAAATAAACTGCCAGGGGTGTAGCCAGCAGGTTTATGTAGGAGGGGCCCGTCGTTTTTCAGGGGGGGCAGCTAGAAAGCCAAAAGAAATTATGTTGAAGCTAGTGTTATTGAGGCCTGAAAAAAAAGAAAATTTTGGTTTCTTTCCGGGAAACTAAAAAACACTGGTCTCTAGCTTCTTCTTCTTCTTCATTATTATTATTATTATTATTATTATTATTATTATTATTATTATTATTATTATTATTATTATTATTATTATTATTATTATTATTATTATTATTATTATTATTATTATTATTCGCTTTTTCTTCATAAATTATATTCCAGGCAGTTTTTACTGTGTTTAACCAATAATTACTGTCCCGGACCAAACATACCTTTGTGCATAACTATTTTAGTTTAAGCCCTTGTACACAGGCCCTCAATCTACATAAAGCTGATTTTCTTTGAAATTTCACTTATTTTCTTTAAGATTTCCTGACAAATATATTTATTTATTATTCGTAACTAAAAGAAAATCATAATTATTTTATTAACATCTATGTTTCATTTCCTGTTCTAGGAGCTGTCCACATATTACGTAACGCTATTTTTGACCAATTTTTACCCCCCTCCCTCCTACTTGTCACATTTCGTAACGCAAGGCCGAAGCCCTCCCCTTTGTTACGTAACACTTTTTGATTTTGTTTTTTTTTTTCATTATTTTGATTATTTTAGGAGTTAATACAATTAAAAAAACTATTTTTAATGGTAGAACTTTTTATTACAAAATGCTTATATTATTGTGAATATATTTGTAGCGGTTTTCGCCAACAAATCGAAGTATTAGAAAATGATAGACTCGTAATATTTTATCCCCATAAGGTTGTTTAATTAACCAATCGAAATTCTTCAATACCACTGTCGTTTCCCCAAGGAGATCGCACCCATCATTTTAGGTCACTGGTAATTGGCAAGGAGAAATTACTGCGGAAGATGCCAGTGTCAACGATGCAAAGTTCTGTTCCTCCTCGACTATAGATTGGGAGTGGCTGAACAGTGAACACATGAAGGAGCAGGGCATCTCGTTTGTGAACAAGCTTTCGAGCATCTTCGGACTTCAATTTACCACTTTACAAATTCCTTTTTTCCTAAATCAGTGTGAGAATAAACTCGATTTCTTCAGAAATATTGAAATCCAAAAATAATAATAAAAGAGTAGTACGACACTAATATCCGACGAATTAGGTTTTTAATATCCTTAGGTCTGCAAATCGTGCATCGTTCCGTCGCGGAAACTATTATTTCACAAAAAAAAAAAAGTTTCTTCTGTTTCACATGCGAAACTTTTTCGAAGAAAAGAGTGGGTAATGATTCGAATCAGAAGTTTTAAATAATATTCTCAGAAATAGCGATACAAGTGGGAACGCGAAGGAATGTTAAAGCGGTGGTTACGATCACTAACAACTAACTCCAGAAAAGCATGTGGCGCGAATGCAATGCTGCGATAGCCACAAAACGAAGTTTTTATGTGTTGTAATACACACAGGGTTCTTCACCAGTCATGCTGGTGTCTAGTGCGTCTTCCAATCCCTTCTGTATGATTCAATTTATATAGGCTATAATTCGCAACTTTTCAAAATAATGGAAATATTTATCTATCTATATATCTATAAATACAGGGTGAACGGTAACTACGTGGACGAACTTGGACGGGTGATAGTACATCTTTAAAAAAAAAAGCAAAAAATTCCTAGTAAACATGGGGGAAATTCCGTCCTGTTTAGGAATGACAGAGTGTCGAAAGCGTGGAGACATAAACTTCAGAGGCCAACAGCTTACAAACAACACATCGTAGAGAGTGCGGTTAAAAACGTAACTTAGAAAGTCGTACCTACTCTATTGAAAAATTCATATTTGAAAACGCAGCTACTTGTGCGCACCTGATTAACAACATGTGACACTTTTATTTACAGCATGTCCGGGAATCCCTCCGTTCCTTTGGGGAATCCCGTGCTCATGCATAGCTATTAGTACCATTGTTTTATGGTAGTATTTAGAGTACCTTGTTGAAACGTTTGTCTTCAAAGCGTCAAATATGAGTCGCAGTAAATTGTGTAATCTGATGTAAATAAACGAATAAATAAAAAAAATGAAATCTTTAAGTTTAATGTCCCACGGTTATGCCGCTAAAGGAGCCGGTGATAATGAGAAATGAGTGAAATGGTGGAATGAAGAAAGTGGAAGGAAACGGGAGAACCCCGAGAAAACCCACGCACACGGTATTTGTCCACCACAAAGTTCACTTGGCGGGGGCTGGGATCGAACCCGGGACCCCAAGCACCAGAGGTGAACGCTCTACCACTGAGCCACCGCGGCCCCAGAATAAATAAATAAATAAATAAAAAATAAACCATACTGTTTTCCGATTGGTATAAGGAGGAGATACCATACTATTTTTCGATTGGTATGGTAAAATAGTATTTTTCCATACTATTTTAGCGTAAATTATTAATTATATGTAAACTTTGTTACTTTTAAGTGACTGAAGAGAGGTAATCTTACAATGATGTTTTAAAAGTTGGTCATTTGGGGGGGCAGGAAATCATTTGGGGGGCCCTGGCCCCGATGGACCCCCCCGTGGCTACACCCCTGTAAACTGCATAAGGTAGACAAAAGCAAATCTTTTACTAGATATCACAAGTGAAGTGACAAGCAAGTAGAGACATACACAGCATCCTAATACAACGTGATGTGACAAAATTAAGAAGCACTGGGAATATCTTGACAACGAATTATCTAAGTTTAGATGGTTGTAAAAAAATATTCGAAAGATCTTAATCCAGCAATCGTTGATAATGGTATGTATGCATTTCAAATATAAATAACCCTAACCACTACACCCTAAACACAGTTGTCATTCTTGATATCTGAGCATTTGAGATTTAGAAATAAACGTTTATATCTTGTTCTAAGAGATCATATGTTTAACTTTGCAGCTGTAAGAATTTCTAAAAACCAAAGATAGTTAAACAAAAAATTAAAATTTGCTTGTTCCTGTTATAACTGGGTAAAATTTACTGTTATGTCTGGGTATAGCAAACGATTCTGCGAACTCGAAATATTTTAATAACCAGTTCTAGTGAACGAACCGGCTAAATAGCACCACTGCTTGAGGTCTAAGATATTCCAAAGAATAAATTTTATTTTAGAGGATTATGATGAAGGGGATACTCTATCGAGAAAACACTGTGAAGATAGCATTTACATTGTAAAATTTTAAATCACCTGACTTTGTATATTAGCTTTGTCCTTGTTCCCCGAGCAACGACGAACAAGAACTCCAGTTAGTTGTAAATAGGAAATGAATGCAAACAAAACTGTTACGGAAGTTAATTAATTAATTAATTTATAATTGTTTTCTTCTTTCTGGAGGAAAGGGCGACAAACTCCTTTATCTCAACATCAGAATAGTTTCACAATGAACCATACATGTAGAAATAAAAAAAGAATGGCTCTTGACGAAAGACATATTAGCAAGATTTAAAATCTGGTCCCTTGTAGCGATAATATTTGAAATTTTAACGGTTTCTTCCGTCAAGAGCCGTGATTGCATAGGTCATAATATACAACATGATAACAGTATTGTTCCACCATCCAATGGAATATTCTTAAATTATACCATCGAATTTTAATTTTTTTTTTAAAGGATGACCACTGCCCACCAGTGCCCATATTTATTGCTATGTTTCGCAACTTTTAGATATGAAGATTTTAGTTACTAATTGAATAATGATTATAGGATATTGTTTATTGTTATCCTCGGTAGAAGGACAATACTACTTTAGAACATTTTGATTTTTATTTAACAAGTTACATAGAGAAAAGATTTCAAATAATAATTATAGAAATTATAAAATTCTACAATATTACTCCTGTCATGGAGGAAGACCTCCATGCACGAAATTCTTATGTATTGCTTCTTTGCATAATTAACGAAGTACTTACAGGAAGGTTGGATTGTACAGGCTGAGGTCCATTACTGACGAGGATCCAAAGGTCGACTCACGACACTCCTCTTGACTGATCCAATGACTGACCAAATAACTCCCTTGTTTACCATTTCTTTAGTTTATATATATATATATATATATATATATATCCTGTTTTTGGGTTTTCAATTGTATGCAGTTTCTTATTTTGTTCTAGTGTTTTCAACATTTTCACTTTCAAATTTTTAAATTCCACTTCCTTGAAAATGCGTTTACGAAACCTCAGACTGTTTGTTTCTTTTATTTCTAATCTTAAAAGTTTTTAATATACATTAAAGAATTGAAATTACATTACAGCTGCTCCATATCCTACCACACATACATTGTTTCAAAAGTAATTTCTTTTTGGATTCGTAAATTAATGGAATACAACTTGTAAATATGCTGTACTTTATACCAATGTTGTGTTCTATTTTCTGTTGTAGGAGCGTTCCGGCAGTAGTTTTCTGGCAATGGGCTAATCAGTCGCTGAATGCACTTGTTAACTATACAAACAGAAGTGGAGATTCTCCAGTGGCCATTTTGTGAGCATGTAAACCTTCTTGATAAATGTTATAGTAGCATAGTATTTGAGAAATCTTGTCCATTTACTTCGTATTAATTCATTGCAATGCTTGTTTTGTTAGATTACACAAGACGAATGAGCAATAAACTGAAAACTAATTGTGTAGTTGGAAGTTTAAGTAGTAAAACGTCTACTCGAAAAGTGGGAGTCCACACTAGTACAGATTATGAAGAAAGGGTAACAGACGTACTAATATAAGAATCCTATAAGGCCCATTAGCATTTATCCTAATAAGTTTACGAAAGGAACAATAATGTTAGGAATGATCAATAAATAAATAAATCAATCAATCAGAAGATAGCTATCTTCGCCAATAATTAGTTTTTGGATCTGGGTCCACAAAATTTTTGAACGGTCCCTAAATCGAGTTTTCGTATTTTTACGGAATAAGTACATTATACTCAGTTAAGTGTTAGTTTAGGTTTGGCTACACTCTGTGTGGTTCTTTAGATATAAGGCGTACAAGAAAAATTTTGATTGAAATATGTTGCATCGTTTGATGTAATAATATTGAGTACGGAAGAAGATGTAACATAATGAACACGAAATATCACTAAAATAAAAACTGTGGTAACAGTAAGTAAAACGAATAATGGAAAAGCGGAAGGATAGAAAAAGATTCTTTAAGAAACAGAATTTACAGATGAGAAAAAAGCATGGACCTATTTAGGCAAATTTTTCTTTTCTTTTGAGCTTCCTTGTGGCTAAGAAGTTAACGTACGTGCTTTTGGCGTGGGAGAGCCTGGTTTGCTTCCCGGCGGGAGCTAATGTGGGACGGATCTCACGTTAAGCTGTAGGTCCGTGTCTCATATAGCCTCGCTGGTGAAAATGACACTAAAAATCAAATAAAATCTTTCCCCATTTTTCGTATCTATGTAAGGCAAGATGTTTCAAAACGAATGAAACGTTTCTAATGACTTGAAGAAAACATAATTGTCAAATTAATAAAGCGAACGATGTTCAGAATAGAAAGATACAGAGGAATAAATATCTCGCATGCAATAAAGATTTAGAAATTCTAGGTCAAAGATTAAGGAAGGAAATTCTGATTGCAAGGGAAAAATTTGGATTCATGCCTTGTCCATCAATATTGTATGCTATCTTTGAGGTGTGGTGGAAAAGTTATAGAAAATAGTACACATATTTATTGACCTGGAGGATGCCTGTGATAATGTGTAAAGAAAGAGGCACAGAATAGAGACCTGCACGGGTCGAATGTTTCGGCCCGAACGTACCTAGGCCCGCCCCAGCCCGGGCCCGAAAAGTTTTGGAGATTTTCGGCCCGAGCCCGGCCCGGCCCTATAAGTTTTTTAAAATTCTTGGCCCAAGCTCGGCCCGGGCCCGATAAATTTTAAAAGTTTTTGGCCCGACCCCGGCCCGATAATTTTTTTAAAAATTAGCTCGAACCCCAATCTTTCTAAAAATTTAGTACTAAATTTGACCTAACCCTCAGAAACATTTTCTAAACTCTGGTTCACAACCTGATGCTTGCCTCCCGAATGGTACCATTGCCTCCTAGAACTTTGCCTGTCATCGAGAGAACAAAACTCCATTCCCTGTAACAAAAATCTAACTTAATTGATTTTTAGCATAAAGTGAAGATGGCAATATTGTTTAGCGACAGGCAAAACATTCCCACCCCTTCTTGTTATATTTTGAATTCAGTGAAGGTCAAGGTCAGAGATCAATTTACCGCATAATGCCTGCAATCCTCTATAGTGAAAGTGGAGCCGCTAAGCAACACAAACTGTAAATAGCTATTCCATCCTTTGTAATATTTTTCACGGACACACTTCTTCAACGTTTGGCTTTATTCCAATTATCGTTTAACGAAAGTCAATAATTATTAAAGAATTGCAATTGATCGGCCCCAGCCCGGCCCGACCTGAAGAGAAATCAGTGTCGGCCAGCCCAAGCCCGTCCCGGCCCAAAGAAATAACAGTGTCGGCCCGCCCAAGCCCGTCCCGGCCCAAAGAAATAGCAGAGTCGGCACGCCCAAGCCCGGCCCGTGCAGGTTTCTAGCACGGAAACGTTAATAGATGTAGATCGTTATAGCAGCAGTGTTGCCTTATGCAGTTCACAAGGGCACGTGAACCATCTAACATTGTGCGTTGTTCATTGTTCCTTAATATGTTTAATAATATTCAGTATATTATATTGTGTCATTTCTTTCTTTATTTTCTTTTCTGTAATATTGCAGTCACCACTTGCTTTCTCCCTTGCGTATATGCATTCCAGCATCACATCACGTTCACAACAGCGCTGCGAGCGTGATGGGCTTTTCTGTGTGTTGTACAGAAGGGAAAGCGAGGACAGTGAAGCCGAGAAACTGCAGTCTTCCGACGTTCAAAACAAGATTTGAACGTACAGTGTTAGCTGTTGACTAATTTCCATGAATTAGTGTGACGCTTTGAACAATCAAAAAATAAACTTTTGCATTTGAAAATAAATAATACATGTATAGTATCATACGTGTCAGTTAGCTACATTTCTTTTTGACTCAATTTCCTATAATAAAAATAAGCTAATGGAACAACAAAATTACGGCTTTTTGAAGTCATATGGAAGGGGATGGGAAGTTTAGAACATTTTCCCAGAGATTCTTAAGTTAACGCACAATAAAATTGCATTTCAACTTATTTTGAAATATTTTTATTTATCTAACGACTTTGAAATACCGAAAAAGTATATCACGAGACGCCACTGTGTTATAGAGAAATATGTTAAGATTGGTAAAGGAGAAAAAGTAAGGTTGGGAGCTATGGTAAGGTAAGGTATGGGGAAACAAAAGCTTTGAGATGAATATAAGATTGAATCAGATGAGAAAAGGACATTTTAGAGGAGACGCGTAAGATGGAGTGAGAGTAGTTCATGTAATATAAGGATGGTGGGAAACAAGAAGGAAGCCCGGAGCTGGAAATGGAGAAGCTGAAAAAAATAACAGCACGCACAAGAAATATATTTTGGGCTATTTATTTTTGAGGACTTTGTCAGAGCTTTGAGGCAGAAAGAAATAGCTTTTATAAGGGTATCAGGCTTAAAGTCCAGAAAATTCCTTAAGGTTGGTATAAAGGGACAAGTTTTGCCAATAGATGTCATTACAGTATTCGTATCTCTCTCATGTATTTTTTACGTTTCACGAAAATTTACAATTTCTCTTACAAATTTCAACCTAGAGACTTCAAATTTTTGGAGAAGGAAGTTCATAAAATATCGAAGGCAACAATCCGTGCCGATTTCTTATTTAGAATTTTCTTCATTCTTGAAAGAATTATATTGTTAAAGGGTTGGATATCGCTTTCAACAATTAAGCCATTTCAACAACGAAGAAAATTTTAAATAAAAAATCGGCACGGTTTGTTGTCTTCGATAGGTTATCAAGTTCCTTTTCTAAGAATTTGAAATCTCTAGGTTGAAATTTGTATTAGAAATCGTGAATGTTCGTGAAAGGTAAAAAATACACGAGAGAGATACGAAGACTGTAGTGACATCTATCGGTAAAACTTGTCCCTTTAAACTAACCTTAAACGAATGAAGGACACAGAAAAAAAAACAATGTATACAATATGTGAAACAATAACGTGATAAGTAATACAAAGGTAACCAAAAAAGTTATTGCAGTTCTAAAGCATTAATAAACAAAGAACAATTCAGTGAACAGTTCGTAACTTTAGGTTTCGGAGTAGTCTCCATCAGCATCCAACATCTTTTGCCAAAATTTTTGCAGCTGTACAACACCTTGAAACTCGGCGGTCGTGGATGAAAAGAAGTCTGTGAGAGCGTGCCTTAGGTATCCCTCATTTGCGAGAGATCTCTCACGGAGGTGTTTGTTAAGGGAATGAAACAGGAGGTAATCTGTTGGCGCAAAGTCCGGTGAAGATGGTGCATCACAGTGAATACCAGCCAAGTGGCTGAAGGGTCTCCTGGATCATCTTGGCCACATGTGGATTTGCATTGTCGTGCAGGAACAGCACACCCTTGCAATTCATTACTGCCGTCTCCTTCTGCCGCAATACATGGTGCGCCTTTTGCAACCTCTGGGAGTAGAGGTTTGCCGTGATGGTTTGACCAGATGGAAGGAGCTCGTAATACCCCACTTGAGGACAATTCCACCATACAGAGAGCATAACCTTTCGTAGGTGCAGAGATGGTCTTGAGATGCGAGGACAGGATCACGTGGCGACAACCAATGTCTGTTTCGCTTGAGAGTGTCATAGAGGACCCATTTTTTGTCACCAGCTAGAAAGCGATCAAATATGGGAGTGTTTAGGTGCCGAGTGATTAAGGACAAACAGACTGTCATGCGTTGTTGCTTTTGGCTGCCGACAATACGTGGGGTATCTATTTTCTGGAAGTCATTTCTCTTGTATGACTTCCCTATTCCATGCAGGTGCACACTGTAACCAATAACCGTGAAAATAAGTGCCTCCTACCATAAAAAATATACGGTTTACCGTTTTTCTAAAATAATGGTAGGAGACCGTTTTCCTGTCAGATGCTTGCGTCGGGCATGCGCATTGGAGAGAAAAAGCACATGGTCGAAGCGAGGATTGATGGCGCGTAGGTTCGGATGTGTTGTGCTTTGTTTTGTGTTGTTTTTTTCTTTTGTTTGTTTGTTTAGTGTGTGGTTTTCTGGTGTGATATATAAATACTAGTGTTGAAGATATCCTGGAAATTCAACATTAAGCAAGGTAATGTATGGGAAAGCACCATGTTAATATTTGAACTTTGTTCGGTGACAAACAAAACTTTAGTTGGCTATCGTGGCAAGCAGATCGCTCCAAAGTGCAACGATTCGAAACCAAGAAGCTGCTGGATGTATAAAGTCTTATGATAATGTAGCCAACTACGAGTGGTGGTGAAGCTAGAATGAAAATCACAATGTTGAAATACTTTTTTTTTTTTTTTTTTTTAATTAGGAAAAGTGCTTCGTAGTTTACCGTACTTAGTACAGCATTACATAAATTGTGTTGCATCAACTGAAATTTTTCATGTTACAGAAATAAAAGAATACTGTCACTCATGTATGCCCGAAGGAGGGGCAGGGGGTCGCTCCCCTAGCTAATGAAAACGTATTAAATTTCTTAATACAAATAAAAAATATCAAATGTAATAGAGTATATAGTAACCAGGGAGATGAGTCCCCTAGAAAGTTTTCATCGGGCGCCCATGCTGTCATTAGTTTTTCTAAATAAATGAATTGTTAGATTTGAAAAATATTTCTGTAAATGTTTTTATCTTTAATTTTGTTCTGAGTACCTATAATCTGTTCTGGTGCCTTGTTAATACATTTGAGCGTTTAATAAATATGAAAAAGTCCGATACTCTGGAAGTTTGGTGACTTTTTTTTAATAGCATTGATGCCACTGTTACATAATTATGCAAACACGTATTTATTAAACGTGTAACGTGTGTTTACAGTGTATTTGGGATAGCGGATTCTGAATACTGTAGGCAGTGTTGTGAGAAGTCATATGGTTTTACACTTGTTTAGTCGTAGTTCTGGTCATTCTAAGCTATGTTGTCGGGTGCCTGCTTGGTTATCTGAAACCGTAATAATGCGACTAATCGAATGAATCGCTGATTAGAATATTTGAGGTCTATTAGTCTACTGGTATTCATAGCGAAAATACATGCGATAAAGCTAGTCTTAACACTGCAACAGAATATCGATTTATGAATATCTTAAAAGGACATGGATGTTTGTTTCAACTACATTTTCAAAGCGTGCGAAAACTCAGCTATAAAATTCAAGAAATAGTTTTTTTTTTTTTTTTTTTTTTTGTATGTAATATCGAATCCTCTTCTGGTGTTTTGTTCAATACATGACAAAATTGGTAATTTTGAAAAGAAAAAGCAATGTATGTTCAAGATGATATCAGAACAAGGGTTCGATATTAGAAACTAAGAATTAATTTCAACTTTTATTCTTATGGATATTATGCACGTCGTAGGTGCAACGCTTCTTTCGTTCATTTTTGTGTTTTCTTTAGTTAAGTAATCTTTCAGTGGACCAGCGTGCACTCTAGTTGCATCCATCCAGGAAAAATATATTGCTAGCTAGTGTGTGTACTGATACAGTTCCAGCAATTCGATGAAACTTGGGTCAATATATATTGCCCAGCAAGAATTCTTACTGGATCTAGCAAGAGGGCACGCTGCACTGGCAAGGACCTCTAGATACGGAATCGGTGTGATAATTACCGTAAATCTTGTACGGTAATAACACACCTGTGCTTTTTTTAAAAAACGATCCCTAAATTTTACGGTAAATTACCGTAAAATATACGGTACCAAATTTGTTTCTAAATACGGTCAATATTATTTTGCTTCTAAATATACGGTCTGCCGTTTTTATGAAAAAACGGTGGTCCGTAAAATTTAGGGTAATCGGATGGCAGCGAGAGTTGACGGTAATCGGTCAGTAAATTTAAGGCGAAATTTTTTACAGTGCAGTTTGGCTGTTTAAGCAAAAACATTCAACCTTCCTGCAAGTTCACGACACGTTAGACCATTGTCCTCCTCGACAGCTGCTTTCAGGGCCTCGTCTTCCAACACACGTGGTTATCCACTGCGAGATTCATTCGAAAGGCTCACATCTCCCGAATGGAATGCTTTCCGTCACAATATTCTCAACAAATGTCTGGCATATGTAGCGATTTGATGCGGCAGCTGATAGACCGATTTTAAAGTCATTCAACTAACACACATGAATAAGCTGCTTCGATACCTCCATTTCTCTTGGACATTGGACGAGGTATGACTGCTGTATCCTGTATATGCGGAGTGTGCCTGTATTACTGCAGGTTTATGGACGGACTAACTCGTTTGCTTGGCAAGCACGTGCGTTATTTCGTTCCATCTCTGTAAGCGCGACGTCATAAACGGAAAAAATTCTTTTGGTTAATTTGTAAATGAAAAGGTGATATAATTAATCTGATCTATTCTAGGAAAGCGCTAGTAAAATGGCATATCGTGAAAATGATATATTTTCTTTGATTAGATAATTCTTACTTTAGTATATCTTTCACTTATTTCGTATTATATACATGCAATTATTTAGAACTGACCTTATATGTTTACTTGAGACAAAAAAATATATTTCACATTTTTCTTCCAGTCAAGTTCTTCTTTCTTATTCACTGGCAACAGGGGGTGCTTTAGCCACAGCTCTTGGACTTAACATTGTAGTAAAGGTGAGTAGTATAATTGTAGAAGTAATTTCATACACTTTAAACTATTACTAGGAAAATTGAACCTGATATTTTTGGCAAAATTTAATATTTTTATTCCTAAAGTTGTAAATTCTGTCATTTCTCTTAGTATGAAGTCCCATCGCTTTTTAAAATTTAAACACAGACTGCCTTATGCAGAGTCGTTTGGACGTATGATTAGCGTCATACTAAAGGCCAGATTACTGCAGGAAACATATATTAGTCGAACTCTTTAGTATGACACTAATTACGAGTAAGAATGACTCTGCATAAGACCCAGTGGCAATATGGCACCATACATAAAACCATAACAGTTGCAATTGTAATTTAAAAAGAAAGGGAAAAATAAAATCAATATAAATAAAAATGAAAGTGACTATGTTCGTGACTTAATGGGCCCTATGCAGAGTAGTTCTACGCGTGATTAGTGTCATAAAAGAGCTTGGCTAACATATGTTTCCTGCAGTAGTCAAGCCTTTAATATGACGCTAATAATACGTCAAAATGACTCTGCATAAGGCGGAGTTGAGTTGAATTGATTTTGAGTTTAACGTCCCGATCAGCAGCGAGGCTATATGAGACGTGGACCCACTGATGAACGTGGAATCCGAACCACATGAGCTCCCGCCGAGAATCGAACCCGGGTCTCCCACGCCAAAGGCGCTTACGCTAACCACTTAGCCACGAAGGAGCTCTACTGCATAAGGCGGACTAACTCTTGAACCATACTACCGATCTCGATCAAATTTTGAAAATAGGTTAGATTCGGGCCTAGGATTGTTTTTATAATTTCACTTTGAAGGTGCAACTTAGGGGATGGGAGAAGGGGAAAGATATATAACAATGATCAAAAATTACCGTTGTTAATGTCTAATCTATAATTTTCGGGGTCTCTTGAGATGGACAGTGACACTTCAGATGCCATTTAAATCGAAAATCAGACCCGCAACTTGGGGGAGGGAAGGAGAGAGATACACATAAAAAGAACCGATATCAGAGAGCGCTTCAGTTATAGTAAAACTGACTGACTAACGGTACATATTACTCATTTTTCTTTGTAACCCAGATAAGTGGGTAATTAACGCTAGTCTTTAATATAACACACATTAACTGCCAATCAGTTGGATTTTACTCACGCTCGCTTTAAACCCGTGACCTCGTGAGTAAATTTATTACTCCCTAGAGACTATGGTTATTATGTCACTATGCATGGCGATGAAGTTACAATCAAACGATCTAGTCTAATTTGATCAATTTTGCTTCCATGGGGGAAGCTAACATTTGAAGTTCTCCCTCCGATTAAAATTCTGTGTAATACATCAATAAGGGTGTTTATGAAAGTATAAATGTTGACGACCAGATATCGATTCAACGATCTGACCCAATTCCTAACCAACTTTGACTTCATGGGGCCCAAACAAATTAACTTATCAACTCCATACAAATTACGCATACTATTACATCATTACAAATTACGCATACTATTACATCAATGAACAAACGACAATCAAAAAAGCTGGCCAATTCTCATCAATTTTGGTTCCATGGGGAATTGACAAGATACCTTGTTAACTTTCTTATAATAATATGCGTATTACGTCATTATACATACCTATCAAATGCTTCTTGTTGGCAATCGATCACGATCAAACAACTTAGCTCAATTTCAATCAATTGCGATTATGATAGGTTAACTTAACTCTCTGCAAACTGTACTTATTACGTCACTACGCGTGGTGACCGAACGCTGATTGTTGTCGATCAAACGATCTAGTTCAATTCCGAACAATGAATCTTCTAATATAACCTATTAACTTCCCCTACAAATATGCATATTACGTCAGTACACGTGGGAATCAATTGACGGCTGTTTGCGATTAAACGATCTGGCTCAAAGTTAGCTTGTTAACTTTCTACAAATTATCCGTATTATTTCACTATGCGTGGTAATGAAACGCGATCAAATGTCAATTAAACGATCTGGTCCAATTTTGACCAATTATGGTTCAATGAGGGGCTAACACGTCACTGGTGATAAAATTGTTTTCGATGGAAACAATAGTATTATGATCCGTAGAACATTCTGAGTAATAAAAATGGTCCTTACTTAATAAAGTTTGATAAACGCTAGACTAAACTAAATATATTCAAACTCAAAAATAAAATAAAATAAAATTGTTGTAATCGAATTCAGTAACCTCATAATTCAGATATCAAAGACTAATGGATTAGCCTAGTTGAGAAAAAGAGTCCTTGATTTGTAAAATGCCTGGGTCTCAATGACTCAAAAGAAAGGCATGATACTGTGTAGCGTCGAATAAGTAATTGCACTAATTATGGCGGCCAACGTGTTAATCACTGAAGCAATGTGGTAAACGCGTAGAAAGACAACAAGGCTGGGTTCTCGATGTACTTTGTATCTGTGTAAGATGGCGGAAGGTGTAGTTGTTCCATATGTAGCTCTTGAAGAAAGGCAGAGTAATGATATTGAACTATGTAGAAAATGTAAAAATAACAGTGATTTTGAGACATCAAGTATTTGTGCAGCATGTAGTATAAAATTCAGAACAAAAATACGATAATAACAAGGTCAAGAGCGAAAAATACGAATACGAGTGCTGCAAAAACAAATGACGAGCAGTGTGTGTTGAAATCAAACAATAATATTGAAGTTGAAAATATTGAAGCGTGTTTGAAACTGATAGTAAAAGATTTTAGTGAACTTAAAAATGAGGTGGACCAACTTAGGTGTGAACAAATAGAACTTACAACTCAACTTTTAAAGTTGTCTGCAGTAATTGTGCAAGGTACAAGTCCATTGAAGGATGTAAATCAAACACAAGTAAATGAACACAAACAGCAACATTCCCAGTGTAATAATAAAACATACAGTGATGTTTTAAAAGTCAGTAAAACGTGTACAAATAGTAGGCCTATTACTGGGAACAATTATGGTGTGAAAGAAATCAGTGCAAGTGGTAAACATAAGAGACACAATGCGCAAGTACAAGTGCAAGGAAAACTACTAAATTTTGAGGAGTCTCACAATAAAGTAATTACTACGGAACTAACCCCTCCGCAAAGTAAGCACAACTTAACCAATGGACAAGGTGATAAGTGGACTGTAGTTAATAAAAATACAAATAAGTGTAGTTCGAAGAAAATCACGACCGGAAATAAAATAGATGCGGATATTTTAGTGGAAAACAGATTTGATGTCCTCAGTGATGAAATTGATAAGTACAAAGGAAGCGACAAAATAACCAACGCAGTTTCTGATAGTAATTGTATAAAGAAAAAGGGTCAGCTTCAGAAGTACAGTAAAAGGAAACAGACAAGAAAAATAAGTTTGTATGAGGACAGTCATGGAAGAAGTGTAGCGGTACATCTCAACAACTCCAGTAACTGCGAAGTCATAAGTACTGTAAAACCTGGTACAACTTTTGATAAGGTTAGTGAAGGAATTATTTCGGAATCGGTAGAAATGGGCCATAATGATGTTGTAGTGTTTTTAGCGGGTACTAATGACATCTCGAAAAATCAAGGAAGTGCATTTTTACTATGCCTAAAACAGCGACTAAAGGCCTTATTACATACAAAGGTTTTAGTGTTTACAGTGCCACATAGATATGATTTGGCCAGGTGGTCATGTGTGAATAAAGAAGTGGAACGTGTAAACAAAGAAGTATATAAACTAGCAAAACACTTCAAAAACGTTTGTGTTGTGGACATGGGTATGCTAGATAGGAAATTACACACTTCTCACGGACTACACCTAAATAGGTTTGGCAAGAAATATGTTTGTGCTGAAATAATAAAGTTTGTGTGTGAGATGGGGTGTAGTAAAGATAACATTGCAATACCGTTGTATTGGGATAGATTGGTACATACCAAGGAAACTAAGGTAGGAGACGACAATTTTTTATCGTTGAACACAGGAATAACCTTGGAAACATAAAACCCGGTACAGATATCAATACAGTGAAACACTGTAAAGTAAATCAGCTTAAAGTATTTCATCACAATGTGCAGGGTCTTGGCAATAAGCTGGACTTTATGGATGTGTTAGTTGAGACAGTGTTGTCAACTGCACAAGTTATTTGCATCACGGAGCATTGGTTAAGCTGCACTGATATTAAATCTGTAAAATTAAAAGGTTTTGATTTGGTAAGTCATTATTCAAGAGTTAACTTGATTCATGGAGGAGTTTGTATATTCGTTCATAATAAGTTAAATGCTGATGAAGTTGATGTATCGATGTTCAATCTGGAACTTCACTTTGAAGTAGTTGCAATAAATCTCGCTCATAAAGTATGTATATGTAGTATTTATAGATCTAATTCGGGTAACTTACGGGTATTTTTTAGAAATCTTGAACTTCTTCTTGACCATCTGTGCAAAAGATACAGTATTATCATTTTGTGTGGTGACATAAATATAAATTGGATGGTTAACACTAAAGTTAAAACTGATTTACAAAACCTATTAACTTCATTTAATCTCAAAGCTATTGTTAATATGCCTACCAGATTTGGAAAATCAGCACTTGATCAAGTAAGAGTAAGCAGAGAGTGTCATAACCACAAACTTGAAATATTCAACCCAGGTTATTCAGATCATTATGCGCAATTAGTTAGCTTATCGCTTCCATCAACTAACTTACCAGTGTTGCAAAATACTACCAGAATTGAAAAAAGGTTATTTTCACCGAGTAACATTAGTTACTTTTGTTATTTGTTGGCTCTTGAGACATGGGATGGAATCTATTCAGCTTCCACTATGGACGAAAAATTTAACTCCTTCTTAGATGTATACTTGCACTGTTTTAATATAGCTTTTCCTCTCATGCCAATTAGTAAATGTAATAAAATTAAGAAGAGTTGGATTACAACTGGTATTCGTAATTCCAAACGAAATTTAATTAAGTACGCTAAACTGCTTAATGATACAAATGTTTCTGATGTATTCAGAAATTACGTTAAAAAATATAAGATAACATATAAGAAAGTTATTAAGACAGCAAAGCAAATGCATAATTCGAAAATGATTAATAACTCCAGAAATAAAATTAAAACTATGTGGAATATTATTCACCAGTCGGTAGGACTACATACAAAGAAGGGTAATATTGCTAATTTGAATCACGTCATTTTTGACTATAAAAGAATTACAAACCCTGTTGAAATTGCAAATAAATTTAATAATTATTTTATAACTTCTCCTCAGGTAGCTCTTGGTGCTCTATCCCACCAAGCTGGTACAAGTGGTTCTTCAAATATGCCTTCTTATCCAAAATGTATTTTTGTTACCCCGGTAACTATTGATGAAATATTAGCAATTATAGGAAAGATGAGAAATAGCAGTTCTGCAGGTCTTGATGAAGTACCGTCCACTATTATAAAACAATCTGCTTCGATGATTGCTCCTTACCTGACTCATGTAATAAATTTTTCCCTTCAATCAGGCATTTTCCCACAACGGTTAAAAGTGGCTAAAGTGATTCCCTTGTTCAAAAAAGGCAGTCGTTACGATATTAAGAATTATCGCCCTATCTCAGTTTTATCTGTATTTTCAAAAATTTTTGAGACGGTAATGTCAAATAGGATAAGGAATTACTTACGTTCCAATAATCTAATATCATTATCTCAACATGGGTTTTTAACTGGCAAATCTACTGATTCTGCGATTTTCGATTTTCTTAGTACTGTTATGCATGCAATAAATAATAAAAAATGGGCAATTGGACTCTTTGTTGATCTTACTAAAGCATTTGACACTGTAAATCATGATCTCTTACTCAAAAAATTAAGCTTTTATGGTATAAGAGGAACTGCCAATAAATGGATCGAGTCTTACTTGAAGGATAGGTATCAGATAGTTCAAATTACGAACGAAAATAATGGCGAAATGCGTAAGTTTAGTAGTTATAAAGGTACAATACTAACTGGTGTACCTCAAGGATCAGTGCTTGGTCCATTGCTCTTTCTTATTTACATCAATGATTTGACATATGAAATGTTGCCTAATAAATGTGTTTTATTTGCTGATGACACCAATGTTATTATTACAGGTAACTCACGACATGATATTGAATATAATCTAAACACTGCGTTTTCACGATTAAGTAACTGGTTAAGTAACAATAAGTTAGTTCTAAACAATGATAAAACTTCCTTGCTAAATTTTTATTATCCTCTTCAAAATAAATTTATTCCTTACGTAATGGTAAATAACAAAAAAGTCGACTTTTCTATTTCAACTAAATTTCTTGGTGTCACCATAAGTTCGAAACTAACTTGGAATGAGCATATTTCTCAACTCAACAAAAAATTAAGTAGTATTTGTTTCGGCCTCCGTAGACTAAGAGGTAATGTCACAACAGAGGCCTTAGTTTCGGTGTACTATGCAAAATTCCATTCTTTAATAACTTACGGTATTATTTTTTGGGGTTATTCTACTGAATGTATTAGCACGTTTCGCTTACAAAAGAAAGCACTAAGGGTTGTGTTTGGATTGTCACCAAAATCTTCTTGCAAGCCCATCTTTCGAGGACAAAAAATATTACAATTACCTTGTGCGTATCTATATAAAGTTATCTTGTTTACCGTAAGTAACAAACACTTATTTATTGAAAACAGTAACGTCCATAAATACAATACTCGATTCGTTAATAATTTGCATGTTATCCCCCAAAATTTCTCGTTTTTTCAAAAAAGTGTATATATTAACTGTACAAAAATTTTCAATAAGATACCTGACTTTCTAAAACAAAACAAATCATATTCTATGTTTAAATCGGATCTTCACGAGTTCTTAGTAGATAAATGTTACTACTCGGTAAATGAGTTTTTTGAAGATAATGTATAAATTTTTTTTCTTTGTTAATTATATTATGATTGTATAAGCTTATAAAAGTCATAGTTATGTATGTATTATTTTATCTAAGTTTTTTTCTATACCATATATGTAATTATTTTGTAATTTTGACAACTGTATGCGTGCTCGAGAATACTCTCATTTGTATGCAAAACAGGCAAATAAATAAATAAATAAATAAATATATTTAAATGAGATTGTATATGACAATTTTATGGTCCTACAGTTTTCGATTTGGAAGTTCGTGGATAATATGGATCATAATGATTAAACTCAGGTAATCGAAATTACTAAAAAAAATATGTAAGTGATTGTATATTTTCCTTTAAATTTGTAGAAATCATCACGCTTGATTCGTCGACTTGTACCACTTGTTGCAGTTTCTGCTGCTCATTGCATAAATATACCAATGATGAGACTTCAGTAAGTAGCCATTTGAAAATCTATTTTTCTTTGTAAATCTATAGTTTTATCGCATTTCATTTTACTTGCATTAAAATTATATGAAATCTGATTAAATACTTTCTTCTTTTCTCAAATGACTTTAAACTAGGTCTAAATAGAGTTGTATTATTGATAGCTTTGATATAATTATTGTATTCTGTTGTCTAATACCATTTGATGTAAAGTATTGCCTTATATTGCCTTATATGTAAAGTATTGCCAGTAAGAGGTGTAGTACTCTCGTGGTTTACTAGTTATTTAAGTAATAGATTGCAAGCTGTTAAAATTGGAAATTTTATGAGTGACTTAACACAGGTTAGCTATGGAGTGCCACAAGGATCAGTATTAGGTCCAATTTTATTTATAATTTATATAAATGATTTGTACAATATAGGCATTGATGGCTATATTCAATCTTTTGCAGACGACACCACTATAACAATAACAGAAAAAAAGTGGGAAGAAACTTATAAAAAACGGAAATAACAGTAAGGAAAGTAAAACAATGGTTTGAACAAAATTCCTTGGTACTAAACTTAACGAAAACCAATTATATTGCTTTCTCACTAACAATAACCGAACAGCCTCAAAATTTTGTCTTAAAATATCATAACTGTATTAATACTTTAGACTGTAAATGTAATACAATAAATAAAGTAACTGAACAAAAATATTTAGGAGTGAAAATTGATAAACATTTAAAGTGGGCATCGCATATTCAACATGTAGCCAAGACATTAAGAAAATTGCTGTATAAATTTGTACAATTAAGAGGGTGTTTAGAATTAAAAGTTTTACGTATGGTATATTATGCACTAACACAAAATATATTACAGTATGGTATCTTAAATTGGGGATCTGCCTATGAGAAGCATATAAGACCTTTAAAAGTTCAGCAAAATAATATTATAAGAATATGTTTAAATAAAAACAAAGAAGACAGTCTAGAAAACCTGTATAGAGAATTTTCAGCCTTAACTGTTGAAAAATTATATATAAAAACAGTCCTACTCTATGTAAAAAAATCATGAAAATGAATGGAATAAAATTTCTCATGGGTATGGAACAAGAAAAGTAACTTAAAAAGATCTTGAAACAATAAAAGTAAATAAGGGTATATCACAAAATCAAATATTATTTGGCTCCGGAACTTTATAATAATACTCCAAAAGAAATTAGGGAAGAAGGAAAAATGCATAGATTAAAAATACTAATAACTAATTGGTTAAAGGAAATAAAGAATGATGACTTAAGAGCGTTAACGTATTAAATTAATGTAATAAATTAGTAAATAATCGACTAACGCCACTTGAAATATGCTTATCCTACTGGGGGGTTTATTTTTAAAAAATGGAGGAGAGAAGGAAGAAAAAGAGAAAAAAGAGGAAAAATGATAAAATTTCACTCATATATACATTATGAAGATGGTTTCTCACCCACAAGCGAAAGCTTCTGTGAAGAGCCATCTATCATAATGATATTATGTCATTAGGTTGCATTATGTATGTTTCTTCTTGTTGAAAGATAATGTAAAATTAATAATAAATTAAATGATAATTAATTGAAATTGTAGTAAAAAAAATAACAGCTATAAAAATGATTTATATTTGGTCTAGGAATTAATTCGTGCGGTTGGTACGCACACATTGAAGCTGTAGTACAAACACAAAATACATAAATACCTTAAGAAAAATATTGTCCATCGCTAGCCACCACTTTCGCCCATCTGTCAGGCAATGTACGGATTCCGTGGCGAAAGAAGTCCTCATCCTTGGAAGCGATCCAGTCAGAGACCCATGTTTCGATATCTCCTGAAGAAGTAAACCGCTGTCCAATCAAATCGTTGTTCATGCAATCGAACAAGTAGTAGTCCGAAGGAGCAACGTCTGGTGAATACGGCGGGTGGGGTAAAACTTCCCATCCGACATTTTCTAAATAGGTTTTGACCGGTTTTGCGACATGTGGGCGAGCGTTATCATGTTGAACAATAAGTTTATCATGTCTGTTCTCCCATTCTGGTCGTGTTCTGGCCAGAGCTTGCTTCAAACGCATTAATTGTCGTCGGTAACGTTCTCCATTCATAGTTTCACCCGGTTGCAGCAGCTCATAGTTCAACACACCTTTCATATCCCACCATATGCACAGCATAACCTTTGCACAGTGAATATCTCGTTTTGGTTGTGATGGACCTGGTTCACCTGGTTTCACCCAGGCCTTTTTTCGTTTAGGGTTCTCGTAATAGATCCACTTCTCATCACCCGTAATAATTCGATGCAGAAACCCCTTTCTGCTCTGTCGTTGAAGCAGCAATTCGCAAATGGTTTTTCGTCTTTCAACGTCTCTGTCTTTCAATTCATGTGGAACCCAATGTGACATCTTTTGAATCATTCCCATGGCTTTCAAGCGTTTGGAGACTGTTGTTTGATCAACGCCTAATGCTGCTGCAAGTTGTTCCTGCGTTTGACACGAATCCTGCTCGAGCAATGCTGTCAATTCTTCGTCTTGAAATTTTTTTAGCTGTCCAGCTCGCTCTTGGTCTGCCAAGCCGAAATCACCACTTCTAAACCGTGCAAACCACTTCTGACACGTTCGCTCAGCTAGAGCATGGTCACTATACACTTCCACCAAAATACGATGACTTTCAGTCGCACTTTTCTGCATGTTAAAGTAATGCAGCAGGACACCCCGCAAAAACACTTTATCAGGCACAAATTGCGCCATGTTCACTTAACTACAAACTGGTGTTGTTGACGCTTTAATCCACTGCCCTATACTACGAACGATACGCGATGACAGGGGTTTGCAACACATGTGTGGATACACGGAACTGTGGGACGCTCCGTTCGTTGCGCCATCTCTTGTCCACCCGCACGAATTAATTCCTAGACCAAATAATATAATACTGATTAATATTAAAGAAACCCTGCCAAGGACTAGAACTTAACCTCAAGGATATCCGCAGGTTACCAGTCGTAGTGCTAATAAATGTAAAAGAAAAAAAAATAAAATAATTTTATAGTTGTGGCGTGTGTATTAGAAGTGTTGCCACCAATATATATATGTATGTGTCTGTCTGTCTTTATATATTTCATAGTATGTGTTTTAATTTTTTTTTTTTTTTTTTTTTTTTGGTCTCGTGGAATACCGGAGGCCATCCGGCCATATAGGCTGGTTTCTAAACTAAGTTTTTTGTATAGGCCTGATAATAAGTCTCTGGAGTTCCGGAGAATTTCCGGCCTAAGAATATAGATATACTATTTGTGTGTGCAGTGTGTGTGTCCACTATGTCTGTATTGTTACTTGTATAAATAAATAAAAATAAATAAATATAATACTTTATTAATATCAATCAAATGTTAAGATGCACGAATTGTATAAAATTGGATCGCTTTTCAATCTGTTTAAAGGCAGTGTTAATTAAAGTGTAAAATATAATTTCTTGTGAGTTACATACGAAATTTAAACATAATTTATGTAAAGCTATATACACGGTGTTACAAAGCAACACTGACAACGTTTGGGAGGTGATTCCTGACACCAAGATAAGACAAAAAGTATAGACCAGCTTGGGTGCAGAAATTCGTCGTTTCGGAGTTATAGGCTGCCGAAAACATGAAAGAACGAACTTTAAAGGCCGATAGCTCCTACCGTAGCGGAGAGAGAGAGAGGTAGTTGGCAAGTACTTCAAATTATTTGTCCATAACCAAATTCCCTCTATAAAAATTGTTGCGTGAGTACCACAGGATTCTGAAACATGTATTTTCGGATAGCACACATATTAGTTCCTAAGTGAAGTCTTGACCCGACTACAGTAGTTCCCACAGTATTGGAGCTATGGACCTTGAAAGTTCATATTTTTCATGTTTTCGGCAACCCATAACTCGGAAAGGAAGCATATGTGCACCCAATTTGGTCTATACTTTTTGTCTTATCTTGGTGACAGGAATCACCTCGCAAACGTTGTCGGTGTTGTTTTGAAACACCTTGTATACAAATCTGGTTAACTGTAATGCCTTGAAGTGCAGTGATTCATTTCTCCTTATTGTTGATTTCCTCCTTCGTCAAGTAGGTACTTCTAGAAACAGAAGACTAAATAGGCCGAATATAAGTGTAAGTGTTCATATCCGGATATGTTGATACGTATATACTCAAACTAAATCTTAGCGAGAATATGTAATTGAGTGCATACTCTTGACATTTCCCAAACAAGAAATTTAACCTAGTAAATATTGTGAAGTATCTGTCTATTGGAAATGAAGTAACTATGTATTGGATATAAAGAAGCATGAACTTTTGAAACTTTGAAAGAAAACTTTGATTAGAACTGTACATTCTCAGACGGCTTTTGTAAATGCATATTTGTTAAATAAACACGACTAGCTTCCTTCTTTCCTTTCCGCATACCTTCAAGCACAGCCTGATACTTCCCGATTAGGTCATCATTCTTGAATTGATCAAAACCACGAGGAACAGAACAACAAGGGGTATTCAACACACGATTGGGACAGGTGCAGGATCATCGGAGAGAAGCGGATCCCGCCATTGGAGGACCACCGACTCCACAAGTCAAAGAGTACCATTCTGTTGGTTTATCACCGCAGACTCAACAGGCTCCTACAGTCTAGTAGAATGAAGATGTAGAAGGACATTATCGTAAGACGCTTTATCGACGCCTCTTGCAGTTCGACAGGATTAAGATTCAGATGTTGACTGTCTCCAGCTAATCCAAACTTCTCCAAAGAAAGATATTCATCATCCAGATGACCAGGACGACGCCAGCCCTGTTGGATTTATCAGGCTAGTGCTCATCCTTTATCTTTTAGTCATAACCTTTCTCTTTCTCTCACCCTTTTCCCCAACTAGTCATTTTCTAAATTAGAAACATTTGAATTTTATTTAAATTCAACCACAATTTTACAGTTAAGTACCGTGTTGTGCATCAGTTCCATCCCCATTTGATTGCATTTATTTATTTCATATTCTGAGCTATAACTGATGACACAGCACCGGCACATGGATGGAGATGCTGTGAGGCTTACGCCTTTGTTACGATCCTAAAATTTCGATAAATTACGATTCTAAATATTCGGTAGATGCTTTAAGATCCCAAATTTTGAGTAATTTGTACTGTGTAATTTATAGTTTGTCGAGAGAAATTGAGTAAAGTTATTTTTAACCCACCGGCCCACCCTCGTTACGTTTATTCATTTGCTCTGTTAGAGTAATTCTTATTTTTTTGTTTCTTAGTTGAATGATTAAGTGGGTGAGAAGAGAAATTTTTGCCAAGTTATTATATTTTGTTTTTCTTTGTGTTAGTATATAAGAAGTGTTATTTACATTTTGGTGTTGGATATATATACATAGTAGTGTAAGATATTTATTATAAGTGTGATTTTGAAAATAGATATAATGGAGAATACTAGTGCTATATCTTCTGCTCTAGATCGTTTAGTAGAACCCCCCAAATTTTCCGGCAAATTGAACGAGTCAGTTCAGTCATTTTTAGTCATTTCGAGGATTTTTCTGTCCTTCATAACCTACGTGATATACAGAAACGTCATTTGTTGCCGTATTGTTTAGAAAACGGGGCTTGTGCTTATCTGCTAGCTTTACAATCAACCGCAGAATATGATAATCTCATGTATGTTCAAATTAAGAAGAAAGTAATAGAGGCTTATGAAGATAATATAGTTTCGCAAGTTTTAGAGCAAGAAATGAGAAATAGAGAACAGTTAGATTCTGAATCTGTCCTAGATTACATTTTTCATAAGTGGAAATTAATACTTGAGTACGATCCGAAGATGCCAGTGACCGAACAACTTAACTTGATAATCGATGGGTTATTGCCTTCATTTTATTCTGTAGTTGTAAGAAAATCATATAAGACTGTTATTGAGTTAGCAGAGTCTTTAGGTTTAGAGGAAAGAGTTAATGTTCTTGTTAGAATGCGTAGTCAGCAATTGAAGTCCTTGGCAATAACAAACGAATACAATATACATCCTGTTAGTAAGAATGCTATACAGCAAAAAGAAAATACTTTAGATGCTAATTTTCAGAACGAAAATGAAATTGTAAGTCAGCCTGAAGAAAGAAATAGCTTGATAGCTCAGTTAGACGGTATCAAAGTCCAGTTAGAAAGCCTTGTGTAAAGAACAGCGCTCGCAAGTTTCTCACGCACACAAAGGAAAATCTGTGTGTATGCAATCTTATGAGCGTTCGCGTTTCGAGCGAAGAAATCCATCCAACGCATCCTTCTCTCATTCGCAGCGTCTTGCTTCTGTCAATGCAGTCAATGTAAATGAGAATGTTAAATCGAATAATAGGAATAAAGTAGACAATAATATATGTAATAATGTTAGAAATAGTAAGCGATATTATGTTCCTATTCAATATGAAGCTGATTTGCCTCATGTTAAAGCATATATAGACAATAAGCCGCATTTATTTCTATTGGATTCAGGCAGCACTGTTAGCTTAATTTCTGGTAATAGTTTAAGTAATAAGCATAAAATACTCAAAGGAACTACTTTTATTCGTGGTATCACAGGAAATTCTCAATTAAGTGATCAAATCGCTTTAGTGAAATTTAAATTAGGAGGACAGTATTTTACGCATCCTTTTAGAGTGTATAAAGATTTTCCGTATAATAGCATAATTGGCCAAGATTTTTTGAAAAGTCATCTTGCAATGGTTGATCACAATAAGAATTCTTTTAGTTTTGTTAAATTTGGTATTCCTCCAAGAATTGAATTGCCGCCATACGTATCTTTCGAAGAAATTTCTAACCATATAGCGAAATTATATAAACCTCAATTTTTAGTGGCTCGCTCTGTTGTTTTGCCTCCTAATTCAAGTGTTCAAGTTACATTGAAAAAAGTAAATGATCTTGCAGGAAATCGCAATTTATTAGTTCCCAATGAGTTAATAGATACGCAGGCAGAAATTTTTGTGCGTAAATCAGTTGTAGATGAAATTCATCCGGTAATATCTGTGATTAATCCTACCAAAAGTAAACTCTACTTGAAAAAAGATATTGTTTTGGGTTCTGCCGAACGTGTTATGAGTGATACCAACTTCAAGAAACAAAATAGCACTAATAATAAGGTTCATCAAGTTAATGCAGTAGATACGAAATCTTTTCCTGAAGGTTATAATAAATATAGAGTAAATGTTAACCCTGAATTGTTGCCACATCAACAACAGCAATTATATGATTTAGTAGAAGAATTTTATTCTAGTTTTTCTTCTAATGAATTTGATTATGGTTGTGCTAAAGGATATAAGCATAAAATTGAATTAGTAGACAATATCCCAGTAAATCGACCCCAATTGTCGATACCATTTCATCTACGGGATGAGATCAAAAAACAAGTAGACATTTTATTGAAAAGTAAGATCATTGAGCCTAGTATTAGTCCGTATAATTCTCCGGTAATGCTTGTTAAAAAGAAGAATGGACAGTATAGATTTATACAAGACGCGAGATTTATCAACAAAAAAATGGTTCCTGACAGTTTTCCGGTCCCTCCTATCCAGGATATTTTGACTAATTTGGCAGGACGCAAATATCTATGTTCTAGCGACGTTTTTGGAGCATTCTTTAATATTCCCCTCACTGAAGAATCTAAACCTATTACAGCTTTTTTGATTCCGAATCTTGGATCGTACCATTTTAATTTTCTCCCTCAGGGTGTCAAGACATCTATTAGTGGTATGAACAGATTAGTGAAACTCACCTTAGAAGGTCTTCCACAAGATAAAATATTTGCCTATGTTGACGATTATTTTTGGTCTACTGATAGTTTTGATGAAATTGTGCAGTTAACTTGTATGTTGCTTCAAATAATAAAAGAAATTGGTTTAAAGCTTTCCCCAGAAAAAACAAAATTGGGATATTTTTCATTAGATGTTTTAGGTCACACTGTTAGTAAAGATGGTTTGTCTATTTCGAAACGGATAATTAACTCAATTTCCAACTATCAACGTCCCAAAACAAAGAAACAAGTTAAAAGTTTTTTAGGATTGGCTTCTTTTGTTCGTTCGTATTTACCTAATTTAGTCAATTAGCAGAAGCGTTACTTTCTTTGCTGAAAAAAGACGCTCCTTTTCGTTGGAAGGACGCACAGGAGACAGCATTCAATAATATCAAACAAGCCATCATTTCAGCACCTTGTCTAATGAGATACAAGCTTGATTATCCTTTGTATCTCTATTTTGATGCCAGCAAAATCGCTCTTTCTGGTCTAATCAAACAACCTCAAAATTCACCTGACGACACAAATCTAGTTCCCATTAGTTATTGTAGTTGTGCAACGTCTCCTAGCGAGAGAAAATTACACCCCTATCAGCTTGAATTACTAGCATTATTGTACTCATTGCGCTCATTTAGGTATTTTCTTTTGGGACGTCATTTTTATTTGAAGACAGATTGTCATAGTTTAATTTATTTGAAGCAAACAAAGAATGTAAGTAAAATTTCTAGATGGTTAAGTGAAATCGAATCGTACAATTGTATTATTTCACACATCAGTGGCTCCAGTAATATAGAGGCAGACACCATTTCACGTTTTTCTAACCCTCCTAGAGATTTGGAAGACGAGAAAAAGAATCAAGAAGATCCTAAAATTTTGTTTACTCACACCACAAATTCATTTTCAATTTTAAATGAGCCAAATCTGGCAACAGAACAGCGTAACGATCCGTTCTTTAAAGATATTTTTTCTTGGTTGGAACAGAAAGAAAATAGAAATCCTAAAATAGAACGCCAAGCATTATATTTTACTATTAAAGATGGAATTTTGTATAGAAAACAAAAAACTTCTCAAGGTATAAAATTTTGGGTTGCAGTTCCTACTTCTTTGCGTTATAAAGTTTTTAATGCTTGTCATACGTCTGCATTGGGATCATCTCATTCTGGTTATTCTAAAACCTATGATATGTTAGTAAAAACAGTGTATTTTCCCCAACTAGTCATTTTTTAAATTAGAATCATTTGAATTTTATTTAAATTCAACCACAATTTTACAGTTAAGTACCGTGTTGTGCATCAGTTCCATCCCCATTTGATTGCATTTATTTATTTCATATTCTGAGCTATAACTGATGACACAGCACCGGCAATATTGACTGCAATCTAATGCAAGCTATAGTAGTACCGGATAGTCAGAATTTAAATTCCTATCATCCTAGTTTTATTATTTTTCTATAATTTGTATAATTCAATACGTTACGGTAAGAGCATATTGTTTCACTCATTCAATATTTATTTGATGTGAATACTGATTCCAGTTTATCTTGATCATCTGTTTGTTTGTTTAAATATTCACGAAGATGTTATAGTCACATAAATATATTTATGATAGTGTTCATATGTTAAATATTACGGTGAGGTGTTAGGTCGATTCCAGCTCATGTCAAATTGGCTTTGTGGTGGATAAACACCTTGTGCGTGGGTTTTCTCGGCGTTCGCCCGCTTTCCCCCACTTCTTTCATTGCATCATTTCATTCATTCTTGTCATGTGGTCCTCGTTATACGTTTATAGAAAATATTGAATTGTAGTGACGACTTTTACTTTCCAATTGGGAAAAATTGCCACCTGTTGGGGAAAGTTCATCACTTATCGGGCGAACCTCTATTCATTCTTACTCATATCTTCTTATTCATATCTTCAAACACGATTAAATACAATAGTTTTAGGACACCTGAGTGGGTCTGAAATGTGATTTAAGGGTTTCCAGACTATAAGGGTTGAGTTTTTAAGGATTCCAAAAACGGAGTGATACAGATCATGCAATATATACTACTAGTTCTATGCTATATAGCCTACTACTACTATTTTAGTTCATGGTAAAGTGTAACTGAACGCTAATTTTGATTCCAGAACCCTGCATATACTGTGATCACAAATTGTGAAATTATTCTTCAAAGTTTTCTTACTGCCACATGTTTCCTTATTTGCTCTTGTAGTCCTCATATTTACTATTTTACTTAATTTAGCTGTTAATAGCTGCTTTTATAATACTTACACACTTTTTGTACGTACATATTTTTATTTTAACATTACTTAAATCAAGCATACGGCGGGTAATGAACTAAAATTGTCTATTTTTGTTTCTAGTGAGCTTCGTGAAGGAGTTCCTATCGTAGACAAAAATGGTAAGAGACTTGGACAATCGAAGTTTGCAGCCATGAAGGGCATTTTTCTAGTAACTTTAAGCAGAATAGCCATGTGCATTCCGCCAATGCGTGAGTATGTTGATTTATCATTCTGTTTTTTTTTCTTAATGTTTCGATGACCATGAGTGCTGGAACTTTTAACTTAGTTATATGTAGGATAAAACGCATATAACATATATAATAGAAACAAAAAAGTAAGGGAAACACATTTCGTACACAATTTAGGCACTTCCCTATGTAAATTGAGTCAACAGACCGTTCTATCACGTATATCTTCATTTTTAATTTTTCTTAACCTATGACTATTTTACCTTCACAGACTAAATGTGAGGTTTCGAGTTTTTTTTTAAATACTGGAGCCATTTTATTTATTTATTTATTTATTTTTATTTTATCTGTAGACGGTTCCTTACGTACTTGTTACTAGTAAGTATACATATCTTCTTAAAAGCGCATTGAAATGTAAATTCGTAGGAAACAATCGCCCTCAAAATCCTTTATGTTACTGCAAAGGTAAATAAAAAAAAATCAGCAATTTTGACATAACTCTTTTTACATGGTTTATACCGACCTCTGTCCTCGTTTATTTTATTGTTAAGTCATGCTGTGAGTGTTTACTCCTAATTCCCCCATTTCTCTTCCTTTTGTTGCAAATAGGTCATGGCCGCTCCATTAGAAGTTTGTACCAAAGAGGAACAACGAGTAGGGGCCGCAATCCATCAAAAACTTTTAACACAATTTGAGATCAGTGTTTTGTCGCAACGGAGTATCTAGGAATTGATTGAAAAATTCAAAAATGGTCACACAAGTGCTATGCAGAAGGAAGGAGCCGGACAGCATCTACGGCTACAGACAAGGGCGCCCATGTTGTGGTTTCCAAGGGGGGGCAGTATAAGCGACATTTCAAATGTAGTCTCAAATTTTGCGGTAACTATTCTAAAATATCTATTGGGTTTTCGATTTTCCGAAGCACAATTTCCTCTAAAAGGGGGGACAAGCTCCACACCTTGTCCCCCCCGTGACGGGCGCCCTTGGCTACAAATGATGACAACATTGAGCGTGCAAGTGGCATGATTCTGTTAGACACTCCGTTGCGGCAAGACAGTGTTCCCGTATTTTGCCGAAAGTCTTGGATGGATTGCAGCCTCCGATACAACTTCCAACCACAAAAACCGGATCACTGCTTTTTGTTCCTCATTGTTGCAAAGTTCTAATGGAGCAGCAATTAGCCTATCTGTTTGCAACAAAAGGAAGACAAATGAAGGAATTACGGTCAAACTTTCATAGCATGACCTCAACAGCATAACAATTAAATAAAGGAAGACAGAGGTCGGTATGAACAATAAAGAAAGAGTTACGTCAAAATTGCGGATAATGTTTTACTTTCCCTCGTAATATTGAATTCCACGTTTGTTTAGTAGTTACTGTTCACCCAGGGCGCCGATCCTGGGGGCCGGAGGGGCCCGGGCTCCCCAAAGCTCATGTGGGCTCCCCTTAGTGTATTTATGAATATACAATATTTGGCATAATTTGAATGCAATTTGTCTTAACATTCTCATATATATACCTTCTGCGTCTGAGTGCCCCCCTCCCCCCCAAAAATACAGAGAAATCGGCGCCCTTGCTGTTCACGAGTAAGAAGTTCAAGTTAAAAAATGGGAAACAAAATTTTTAGTTAGGAGTTTCTCTATACCCTAAGCTGATAAAGAATTTAAAACCTCTTCTTCACAGATTTTTCCGACAAGGCCCTCTTCTTTCTTACCATCCGTAAATATATTAAGACATAACTTACTGGCTACAGCAGTGTTATACTGACAACTCTTAATTGCTACGCATAGGTGAGGTGGTCTGTGAATGTAAATAATCTACATCGGTGTAAGAAAGTACAATTAAAAATAAAACGGTGTATACTATATGGGTCACTCAGTGTACAAAGAATTCAAGTTGATTTTCAGTCATTTGGAAAATATGCCATACTTAAGATTTCTACCAATCTCCTTTGAGTACTTAAAAAACTCATGTCTAAATATTGTAAATAATTCTTATAATTAAAAAAGAGAAAAAAAACCTTCACTTTCCAATGTATTTTAACGGAGAGTACAAATTTTATGTGTCTTTCTCTCGCAATTTTGGTAGTTGTACTTGAATTTCTTGTGCTCTGAAAGCCTCATCTAAGAAAAGTGTAATATTGCCCATACAAGATCAAGAATATGTATACAAAGTAAAGAGAGAGCTGGTCTCGTGATCATATGGTTGCCTACGCCTTGGGAGACCCAGGTTCGATTTCCGGTGAGAACTCATGTGTACGGATTCCACATTAAGTTGTAGATTCACGTCTCATACAGACTTAGTGCTGAACAGAACGCTAAGCTCCAAATTAACAAATCAATACCCCCACGAAAGGAAATTTTCGAATATATCGAATATTAGCAGGAATAAAGATAATCTTGTTTGTGATTGGATGACGGCTGAACAGTTAAACCGATTGACACGAATTTTTGAACATGGTACCTACTTCGAACTGGGTTTCTGCCGTGTTATTTTCATTGAAATGCGTATAGTAACTGGATAGTGTGAGTCCAAAATTTCACTCCGCAACAATGGATTTGTATATAACTTCCTTTATTGAATAAGTACTATTTGCACTAAAGAGTGAAGAAGTTGGCAGTGCTGATAATCCAGCAGTCAACTGCTATCATAGTTTCTTCACATTTTGGTACAAATTCTGCAGCGTTGGTAGTTCTGTTCTGTTCATTTTTATTTTTAATACTTATGTATCACGTTTAATATTTACACCTTCACTTTTTTATCTTCCTTCTGTTTTGCATGACCAGTGATGATGAATAAAACCAAGAGGTAGGATAAACAATGATTTAAAGGTAAGATTGTCTTTGCGAAAATATAATGTACTTAAATAGTTACCATGTTATCAACACGTAACTAAAGAATAAACATGTAAAATACAACTTTTGATCACCAATAAGTCGTCATAAAAGAATATAACAAGTCCTGTTGTAGAAAAGAAAATACAAAACAAGATCTGCCTCTTTCAGCTCACAAAGATCTAATCAGATGCTATGAAGCTTAAAGCCAATAGTGTTTCTTTTATTCTTTTTATCCACCATTGCCATGCCCATCCTTCGGGAATATTCTTCGGCTCAGGATAAATATTAAAACCTTAATAACGTCAAGCATGAATTAGCGAGCCTATCAGGTAAAATTTTCGGCCAGATTTGCTTTCAAGACATACAATGTCAGTGAAACTTTTGTTACCTTTACAAAGAAATTAATGCTGCTATAGAATTATTTCGAAGATAATTTTATGAAGAATTAGTATTTCACAACTTGACATGGTTTCAAAACTTTTTATAGTACTACGATTAGGTAATAGTAATAAATCATTTTCTTTTTAAGTGCTTTGCTGTTACTATTGTCTGCATTTCAGCATTTTTAATATTTTCTGCCTCTTTAGTGCTTTGTTGAAGTCGGTTCATATATTTTTAAAAGGTTTTATTTTCTGCTTCTAGTCCGTTTTTGATGTCAGTTATTTTTCTTTTAAGTTTCTTTCTAATTTTTACATTTTTTTGTTACCATAGTAGTTTAATTAAACACCTAAATTTAAGGTATGACATTAACTCTGTATAAAATGGGTCTCTTTATGAAATATGCGTGAAGAAATGCGTAATAATTAATTATCTAAATTACTGAAATACATATTTTTAAAATATAGGACGGAACCTTCTTTGGGAATAGCTAATGACATGAGTGAAAACCGCATCAGAATATGGGTAATCTAAAATGTAGTTAGTCTTTTACGTACAACAAGGCGTTAAATTTCAGGGTATGAATCGCAACGGATCGACCCTAATGCCATTTGATAGCTGATAGTTGAGGCTAGTAGATGTAAAGTTAGTACGAGAAAACAGTTTTGTTAGGGTCTTGGATTCTGGAAATATTGTCTAGAAGCGACTATTAACTTGGTCTTACAATTTTCTTGAATTAAAATGGAAACACCTTTTCCGGGTGCCGAAAGGGGATTAAAGGGGATTTGGGAGTAAGTTGGCGACAACTCTTTCAGAAAATCTTACAATATTCGTGAATCTATCGTCTTAGGATGCGGGAAAGCAATTAAATTAGGTTTGGACATTAGAAATAATAATTTCATTGGGTTTAACAATATTTATGAAGCAGAATTAATGATTAATTATTTTAAAGTATGAGAGAATTATTCAATTAGGAATAGAGGCGTCATTTCAGACTTCGCTTGAAGGGGCAAGAACATTATCGACAGAAAACTTCCATGTTTTGTACTAGTATATTAGTAGACAATCGATTGAAGTATATGTATTATTCAAACTCTTGGAAGAGCAATTGCCCCTTCCTGCCCCTCCTAAATGACGCCCCTGATTAGAAGTAGAATTTTGAAAACTCATAATAGAAGGTTTAACAATATTCATGTGTGGGACGAATAATATTGATCTTTGTTGAGAATCAATTTAACTGTTTCGACTTTGAAAACAGGCATTTAAGTTAATACGCCGTTCTTTTCTTTCGCTTCCGGACAAACTTTTGTCTTAAAAAAAAAAAAGCAAATTATTAATGTATAAGAACGAATTTTGCAATAATAGTTCTAAGTGTCTAAAATAAATAGCGTACTAATTGAAACCTACACAAATTTACATTGCAGTTGGCGTTCCTCTTTGTATGAGTGTTTTAGAAAAACGTGGTTTTCGGAAGAAGTACAGGAAATGGAAAACACCTGTTGAAGCTCTTCTATGCGGATGTTTTCTTTATTTATCTGTCCCAATGAGTTGTGCATTATTTAGTCAAAAGACGTCTATACAAGTATCGAATCTAGAATGGGAAATACGGGTAATGTATATTTCCATATGTCTGTTTTTGATACATTTCTACTCACAGATAAGTCGGTCAAGTTCAGAAGTGTATACAATCTTCATACATACGTACATAAACATACATAAAAGTAGTTTAGTGCTACTACTACCACTTTCCGCTTATAATTTTAATTTTAATAACTTTCTGTTTATTGCAAAACAAATACAAATATTATTTAAAAAGTAGGTAACAAGGAGCCAAGAGAAGATGATAAGTCACCAATTACCGTTGAGTTCATTTTTCTAGTCGCTGTCTTAACCTAGATTTTTGGGTAATTCATATTCTGGCTACACTGTAATTTCTATGCATGGCAACACTGACAATTCTGATTCCTATTTTCGAGTGTAGAATAATAATATCTATTATTGTGATAAGTTACCTTTCATTATTTCTTTTCACTTAAAAAAAAAAAAAAAACGGGCAAAAGAAAGATGGTTAGCTTCTGTATCATTTTAGTGGTGTGTCCCCTTAAATATAAAAGGCTAGCCATTTATATGTTATTGAATAGCGATCGTTTTATCATGAGTGAATAGGTCCTGTACATTGTTATTTTTTCTTTTGTCCCTATGCAATATCATCGTGATGAAGGATAGAACCTCATATTTATTTCTTTTTTATGTGGACTCCAAACTATGACGAGACTTGGATCAGATACCGTTGTTGGTAGATGATGCAAGTTTGAACAGTGGCGGATCTATAAAGTAAAAACTGGGAGGAAGGCAGCTAGAACCCAGATTATGATAAGTATATCATATGTTTACAATTTTTCATGCGTCCTGCAGAAGTTTCCAACATAATTATCTTGGAATGGATATTATGTCAAGATTGAACGTTGACATTGTGGACCTCAAATATTGTTTTACACATTGCATAACTGAAAAATTGCAACTAAAATTATATAATGTTTCATATATATATATATATATATATATATATATATATATATATATATATATATATATATATATATATATATTCATATAATAGTTTCAGTTATTTTTGTCGCTCAAAAAACTGGGGGACCTGGGCCCCCGTAGCTGCATCCGCTACTGAGATCGAAACAGATAGAACAGGCACTTGACCCACTATCTTGCTTCATTATTAATATAATTTGCCTATAGCATCATAAGAAAAAGGAAAAAGAGAAAACTCTATTCATTGTATTTTTTTAATATTGTGTGTATAGATATGTAGTGGTTATAATCTATATGATAAGGATAGGGATGCGCACGAGACGAGTCAAGACAGGATTTTCCTGACAAAATTCGAGTCGAGACACAGCTCTTCCAATAGTAAAATATACATTTTTCGAGTCGAGACATTACTTTTACAGTACATTTTCGAGACGAGACAGACACAAATCTTGTGTCGTGCGCATCCTTAGATAAGGGTAAAAGTCCCCGACTTTCTCCATTTCTTCGAGATGGAATTTCTAAACGTCATGCAAGTGAATGAAATGTTCACATTTGGCGCATTAGAAAGTTCCATATACCAATTTCGTGTATTTATGTTTAATTGTCAAAGAAAAAAAAGGAATAATGTTGTAAAAGTTCTCTTTGAAGGGGTAGGTATAGCTAGGTTGAGTAAATCAGAGTCCGGAATCGACTGCCACTACCGTTTTATTATTAAAAATATCCTCTAATGTAATACAACATTATTTATAGAGATATTACAATATACATTTTCTCGAATACAAGGTAGGAAAGAGGTAGTCCAAAACTTTGTAGCCTTGAGGTAGGATCTCTATGAGATCCGGGCAAGCTAGGTATAGTCGTATAGGAAACCCCAATGCTCCGAAGCAAGCAGTGAGGAGGATAAGAGTCACAAAGCCCCACATCAGGCTAAACAACTGAGGTTGGGATCCCGACGAGCTCCGAGCTAGCGAAGCCAAATGGAAGGGAAGCCTAGAGTCCCGCAGCAAACTAGAGGTTTGGTTTATCCTAGAGCTCCAGGAAAGCTAGAGGATAGGACTCCAATTGAAGACTTGTGACTGTCCCTTGAATCCTCTTCGCTATATTCACCGTCTGGGCGGCGGTGGCGCTGCTGCTCCCATGTCGTCATGTGACTTGTAGGTGGAGCTGGTGGTCCGTCGTATCCTTCTTGTAGTACGTATCCAACGAGAGGTGTAGTACTCCATCGTAAATATATGTGGATGTTGTTTACAAACAGGAGCATGTGTGATTGTTTATAAACACAACCACGTGGCACATTACAATAAAAATTTAACTTTTCTCTAATTGTTGAAATGTGTTTACTTGAATGTAATATTAGTATTTTTTTTTTGTTTAAAAATGGCCAGCATACCCAAATTATAGTCTTTATGTTCAGCAGTTTTTTTTTTAAAGGGAAAAATCTCATTCTTCTTGCTTCTGCAACTAGATAGACAAGTACTTAAGCACTAAAGCTAAGAAATATGGTCTCTTGATAATATGATATTGCACTGGCGTCTCTGGCATGTAAAATTCGGGGGGGGGAGGCATCAAAGAAAGCCATTTAAATGGTACTACCTAGCCCAATCTGTTTATTAACTTCGATTCTATTTATTACCTTTCTGCTTACCTTCACGGACTCCCTAAGGTATACCAAGAACTCGATTACAATCGTTTCACAGCCTGAATATTATATTCCAAAACAATATAATTATTATTATTTATATGATATTCTGTCGTTAGTAAATAAATTAAATTAGAATAAAATATTGAATATTTTGTACTTCAAAATATTGGGGGGGACGCGTCCCCCTCGTCCCCCCAGCCAGAAACGCCAGTGTGATATTGTACACTAAATTAAATATCTTTCTTTTCCAGTCTAAGCTCAGAAGGATGGATAACCCTCCAGAGGTTGCTTATTTCAATAAAGGTTTATAATCATGGAATACTTGAACATGAATTTTTCATCAATTAAGAAATCTTGTGGATGTTAACTGCCCAAGTCAACAAGCAAATTTTAGGGAAAGTACCTTAGCACAGCCCAAACTTGAAACTCTTTAAAATGGGTCCTAGAAGAGAGCAAGTTTGCCTCTTATAACTAATAGGGTTAAAGAATAAATTATGCTTTGTAATAAATTGAGATTTTTTAAAAATAATACATGTATATATTTACAAATACATATGTTTTGTTCATTTGTAAAATCCTAGATTTTTCTTTATTCTAAGAGAGTGTGTGTGTCAAGTTAGAGGATAAGTATTAGTTTATTAATAATGAGTAATATATTAAATATTTTTAGAAAAGTAACTAAAATAACAAGATTTCTTGCTCCTACAGCGTAAGTTATTGGGAGGTGTTTTACTGTTTCATTCTTTTTTAAATTCCAAACATTTTACATGGTTCCTATATAAGTAATTATATCTTCTTGGCTAGATAGTTTATCTTAGCACATGTTAACTAGTAGTTTGATATTTAATAATGCAGTGGTTTCCAACCTTTTATGACTGGCGGTACACTTGACTGAAAGCCTATGACATCGCTGCACACGTGTTTGAATGTTTATTTTGATTTGATTTTAACGTCCATTTCAGCAACGAGGCTATATGAGACGTGGACCTGCAGATTACTGTAGAATCCGAATCATATAAGCTTCTGCCGTGAATTGAAAACGAATCTCCCACGCAAAAGGCGCGTACGCTAACTGCTTAGCCACGAGATACGTCTAGATTTTTATTATTATTAATAATGTGAATTATAATAGTGTAAGGGTTTAAGAGTTTATAAAAATAATATCGCTATATAGTGCTGAGCATTGTTGGTAGTGCTGAAGGTGCTGAAGGGTATAATTTATCTCAAAATGGATTTTACACTACGTTTTGCTTAAACATTACAACATTACAAAGAAAACATTACATTTTTCTTCTATCTGTAGTTTACAATTTTGCATTGATGTGTAGTTATTAAAAAGTCAATACATTTTATGTATGAACCGAGGATATTAAGAGGCATTCCTCAAATGTAAATGATTGGTTATGAATACTCTATAACAAAAAAGCCCTAGTTTTCTGTTATACGTTAATAGTTAAGCTGTTTAAATGCATTTTAACATGATATCAACTTAGGTAATTATATACATTATTATATACATTAAACCAAAAATACTGTATATTATACGATTCCCCGTAGGTCTATAATAAAAAAAGTAGTTCCCGTTAATGATAATACCGTACCTCATTTTGAAAACTTTTCCATATTCCAAATGAAATGATTTGAGTGCTGTTTCTCTGACGTTATTTGTCTTTGGTAATATATATCATATATTTTGCAAAGGTATAAACGAGAACGAACTAAAGCATAACTGCGAGATAGTTCCGAAAAATATATTATGCAGGTTGTGACGGTGGGTGAGGATAAGCTTTTAAAATTTGTGAAGAATAATTTGTCTTATGGATTTTGGATTTTTTTAAAAGTCATAATGATAACTTAAGTGTAAAAGTTTAATGTTTTGCATTCGTAGTTTTATTTTCTCGGTAATTGTAATTTATCGTTTCTTAGGTTCTCAAATGAATCAGTTCCTTCAATAGATTTCCGAACTTCCTTACTAAATTATATTGATTATTTTTTAATTTGGGCTTGTTGCAGAATCTGAAGAGAAAATCAATGTGAAAATATCGGATGTAAATAAATATTAGAATAACAAAAGCCATGGAGATCGGAACGAGGGGCTCTGTGCCAAATATAGAAGTAAGAGGGGAGAAAACAAAACAGGTGACTAGCTTTCGATTAGTGATGATATGAAGTGTGAACGTGAAATAAAAGCATGAATGGGATGACAAAAGAAACTTTTAGTAGGAAGAAAATACTACTTTGTGGTTCCTTGAATAAAGAGATGAGAAAAAGACTCATAAAGTGCTTCGTATGGAGTATTGTGCTGTATGGGCAAGAAACATGGACATTACGTAAAAGCGATTAAATAAACTGGAAGCTTTCGAAATGTTGGTGTGGAGAAGAATGGAGAAAATGAGGTGGATCGAGCGGAAAACGAATGAGAGGATGTTAGAAACGTTGGGGGGAGAGAAGAACAATTTTACATATTATTAAGAAGAGGAATAGAAACTGGTTGGAACGTTGGCTAAGAAAGAACTCTATCATGAGGGACGTGCTAGAGCAGCCCTGCCCACGGCGAGCAGATAGTGGAAACTCTCCTCGTGAACGCTCACGAGCATTCTACGAGCAAATACCATTGTTCGTGCTTCGTGGATCTTCGGGTTTTGTCCTTAGAGGAGCGAAAGTGTTGTCAACCTTGGCGGTAATCACTAGCTTACCAAAAAAAAAAAAAAAAAAAAAAAGTATGTATGGTAACTGATTGCCATTTAGTGTAAAGTGTTTTTTTACAATGTGGTAACCGTTAACTATAGACAATACAAACTTGTAACAGCAATCAAATGATAAACTATGTACGTTCCTTTTCTTCTTTTTTCTTTCCTTTTGTTAAAGAGGGATGTGGGTTTGTTATATCCGAGTGTGGGTTTGTTATATTATGTTGTTTCGCTTTTTAGGAAAAGAGATAATCTGTTGATAAGAAAAAACTGTAGCACTTGTTTGTAATTATCTAAGTATATCTCCAGAAAATTAGCTTATGCATGTATGTGTGTACGAATAGGCTTAGCAAGGGGTTGGTTGTGGAGATTAGAAGCCACTATTACACTATCAATAGGAAGAATAGTATTTCTTACTCCACTTTTAAAGTTACTTTGATCGCAAAGAATCAAACAAAATATTAAGAGAGCCAAAGAGATTTTCCATTTTTAAGTGTGACCGTTAGTGACTGCAATTAGTTTTTTTTTTTTTTTTTTTTTTTAACAAGGAGTGTCTTTTTAATAAGGAAAAATGTATTGTCCCTGGCTGGTTGCTTGCCGGTGGCTTGTTAAAAGTGAAAAAGAATGTTAAATCATTTCAACGACTGAAGCTACACGCTTGTCTTTCTTCGATAGTTACTGACTGATTTTGAAAGTCACAATGTTGTAGGCCTACTGTAATAGCGTAGGTCTACTGTAATAGCGTAAATTCGAAAGGAAACGTTCCAACTGAATGATACGAACAATTATTCCCAATGTCTTGAACATGAAACGTGGGTTGCACGGATAACGCTTAAAGTAGGCTGGACTGCACTGGAATTTCCTTCCGGCAAATTAGTGTTTGGTCGAAACTCGGTTCTTCTGTGTAATTGTCTCTTAACAACATTTGAACATTTCTTTTAGATAATAATAACTAACTAACTCTATGGTCTATGGAACCCGAAGGTTCAATGCCGCGTTTACAAAATATTTCCACTAACTTATGTCCTTAGCCAACTGGATCCAGTTTCTACTCTGTACTCTTATTTTTGCAAGATCCATCTTAATATTGTCTTCCCATCTACGCCTAGGTCTTCCTAGTGGTCTTCTTCCAATTGGGTTTTCAGTTAAAATTATGAAAGCGTTTCTAATTTCTTCCATTCTGGCTACATGGCCTGCCCACCTGAGCCTTCTACACTTCATAACCCTAATAATGTTAGGTGAGCGGTATAAACTATGCAATTCCTAGTTATGAATTTCCTCCAATCCCCATTTTCATCCCTCTTTGGTCCATAAAATAATAATAATAATAATAATAATAATAATAATAATAATAATAATAATAATAATAATAATAATAATAATAATAATAATAATAATAATGCGTATTATTATTATTATTATTATTATTATTATTATTATTATTATTATTATTATTATTATTATTATTTTCAACCTCCCGTCGTTCTCCTATCAATCTAGCAACGAAAGGCGTTTACAACTTAGCAAACGTGAAGCGAATGACAAATTACAGACCGAGTGCTAATGTAATACAACGTCACGAATTGTGTAAGCAAGCTAAAAAGGTCTGAAACAATTCGTTTCCGATTTTTGCAGTCGTTTTTACGTCTGTAAGATGACATGTTTAATATTAGTTTCTTTCTTTCTTTCTTTCTTGTTCATTTGTTAGTTACTTCAACGCTAACTGTAACCTCTATCATGCGTCTTCCTCAACCAAAAAACGTACCAATTTTATTTTCTGCAGTGTTTTCGCGTCACTGCTTTCGAAATGGGGAGGGGGAGAGCACACCTGCACATTTCACGCTTGCGTCTGCTCAATGCTTATCATCGTGCGAATTTCTGGCCAGGCTTGGTCATAGGTTTTTTGCCATCATGTGTGGTTGGCAACACTTATCGGATGTAGTGGAAGAAGCGAAGCTAGCAGCACCTGTGCTCACCTGTTCTTATCTTCGCTCGTGCCCGCTCACGCTTTGGCTCCGGGAGCCAATTCATGGACAGGCCTGTGCTAGAGGGTATGGTGGCAGGAAAGATAAGGAGAGGGCGAAGAAGAATACAATTAATGGACGAAATTAAAATACAGAAATCGTACGTGAAGATGAAGAAGATAGGGGAAGACCGTGTAGGCTGGAAGCTTCTCAGCTGCAGCAAATGACCTGCCAAAATGGCAGAATACCTATGATGAAAAAACAGAGTATTTAAAATTTTTCAATCTACCTACAGGTATATATTATTATATAAAAGAGTAGAAGTGACTGACTTATAATCGCCTAGGCCATACAACGTACTATAACTAGATGGTAAGGAGAAAAATGGAGTTAAAAAAAAGAATAGTGTACCTCACGAATTCTTGAAATTAGGAAGATTATAGTCGGCGTATAAACTTCCCATTAACAACAAACTGAAAATATTTCTCAGCATTTGTTTGAAAATTCTGTTTCTAGGGGAAGGAGTGAAGCAGTTCATATAATATTCAAATTTCACACTCTTTATTCAGAAATTCCCCAATGTAATGTTGAAAATGAGAAATTCGTATATAAAATCTTCATGAAAAGTGCGAGAAAACATGTATCGTTTTCGAAAATTATTCTTCTAGAGAAAAAAGAGAGTATTTCTCTTATTCAATTTCCTGTTTTAAACTTTATTCTAACCGTTCACAGAAGGACACTTCTGATAATACTTTAATGTTGGAAATTTGTTCACAAAAACTGCTTTAGTCTCCACTTAGGGAGCAAATTCAAGAGATGTGTAAAGTATATTTTGTGTTAGCGTTAGAAACTTTTTAAAATAGAAATCATAATTATAACATAATGTTAATGATAATTGTAATATGTTTACTAATCATAATTATAACCTGTCTTGCTAGCGTTTCAACAGCATTTTCACTTGTGATTTCACCTTTAGTAATGAATATTTTATTTGTGAATAAAGCAGTCAAATATAGGAAAATGAACTGTTTTATTCTTTTAATTACCAATTAATTTAAATTTATTAAATCGCTTTGAATATTCAATTCATGAATCGTACGTATTTAGGTACAACTATTTTGCCAACTAACTATAGTTTATAACCAGTGGCGTATTTACGATTTTGTTTCGGGGGGGGGAGCTTTGCCCGAAAATGTGAAAATTCTGCAAGATATTTCATATACTTTACTATAGTAAGTAAGATTTCGGGGGGGCTTAAGCCCGGAAGCCCACTAAATACGCCACTGTTTATAACTTACATTTGTATTTAAAATTCTTAGTATCAAACATCCGAAATCATAAAGCATTATCAAACTGTTATTAACAAGAGAGACTATTTATTAATGTAAGTTCAGTTTGTGACAAAAGGTTCTACAATCCAGTAACGTCACAGGTCACTTGGGTCATGACTTTTGTTCGGGTATGGGTCTTGCTTCTCCGACCCGACAACCTAACAGATCCTATGATTCGGAAGCATATTATAAAATTACCTTCCTAGGTAGAAGATAGAACAAATAGAGCAATTACACACGGGAATAGATTTTCTCCCACAACTAGTTTTACAATAAAACTTTCTGTTACAAAATAGTATAACACAGGTTACTAAAATATAAAATACACTAAATAATTAGGGTAAATAGGTGTCCTAAAGCCCAGGCAGCCAAGGGAAACATCCTAACAAAGCTCCGGGCAAGGTGAGTGAGGTGGACTAGGATTCTTAGTGCTACACAACAAGCAAAGAGAGGTTGGAGTCCTGCAAATCGCCAGGACAAACTACGCGGGAAAGGAAAACCAACGAAACTCCACATCAAGCTGGGTAGTTTGTGGTTAGGAATTTCTCAGAGCTCGACGACAAGGTAAGACGGGGGTTAAGTTCCCAACAGAGCACCACAGCGAGCTAAGTGGACAGGAGGTCTCAGAGCTTCACAGCAAGCTAACAGGCTTGGGTTAGTTTAAAATTCTCTCAGAGCTCCACAGCAAGCTAAAAGAGTAGGAGTGACCATTCGAAACTGATGTCAAGTCAAGCAATGATTGGAATTTTATACCTCCTCCTGGGTAGCGGTGGAACTGGTGTCAGTTCTGCCAACGCTGCAAAATTTTATAGTGGATTAATGATAACCGAAAACTCGAACTCGTAACGCCTCTTAATTAAGGTCCATGTCTTGACTATTTCAAATATAATTTAATATTTATTTCTCCTTCTATATTAAATACATTGGTTCGGAACACGGACTTTAGCAACAGATTTAGAATACACTATTCAGACCCAGTGTAATCTCTTAAGTTCTACACGATAGACTTTACAGGCTCCTTTGGTAAATTTACACGATCCCTAATAAGAAAGATATGTGTATTTTTTTATTTCTGTAGTTCTTACAAATTTATACTCTGACAAGCCTTGTAGTTATCTTCCAGTGCAATGTTTTAACAATGCAGACCATACAAGAGAAAAGATAATTATAAATTTAGTGAGAAGAGAGAAGGGATAAAATTGTGTTTGTTAGAATTCATCAGCATTCTTATATTTAATCTCTACATATATGACGAAGCTCGTTCGTCTGCAGATCATGAGTCACGAAATATTGCTACAATCTATTCCTGCAGGACAAAAGTTGTATTATCATTTGTACTCATTTAGCAATGAGTCGTGCTATATAATTTATTGGTTGAACAGAATATTATTTCAGAATAAAAACGAAATAATAATATACAATAAATCTTACTTTTTTTCTGAATTGTCAACTGATAGGGACAAATTCTAGAGTGGACAAGACATTCTGTTACAAATTTCAACCGTTGTAAGAATAATTGAATGCTATAATTTTTAATTGTGAAGAACTTGTCACATAATTATAAAGTTTACATTTCTTAGATTTACTTTCCTTTTAATTTTGAACCACATCATTTATATATTTAAAAAAAAAAAAAAACATCTATAGTATCCACTAAAAAGAAAGAATCAGAACTTGCATACAGAGAATAAATTTATTTTTTGGGGAGAAACTTTTGCATTAGTCAATCACTGGATATTTTAAAATGTTAGAGATAACTTATATTTATCTTCAATTAATTCTCTTTCATCAAAAGTTATTTACAATTTATTTTGCATGATCAGTGTGATTTTACATGGATCTTAATCAAAGGACTCTACTTTTTTTTATTGTTGTATAATTGATTAGATTGTGATGCAAAACGTATGTACGCAATGTACCTAAAAATTTACGATCTAACAAAATATTCTTGTGCACGTACTACTATATAGCAATAATTAAGCATATTTAAGTTAGAAATTATATTTTAGAGTAGATTTTTAATTATAAAGCTGGAAAGATTAAAAAGTACATTACATATTGCTACACATTGAGAATCATGACGCTTATTGTCTTGTGATTGCTGGATTAATATTAAACCGTCCTTAAAACTATTATATATACCCTGAGCACCAAGACATACACTTTTCGACCTATTAAATAAAAATTATACTCATGGTTTGCGATTTGTTGTTCTACTGAAAACTTTCATGTAACTAACCCTTCCAACTCGATATGCTTGCAGGTCGATTTTGCATAAAGATGTGTACATTTCCGAATGATGTGTTTCAAGAACATAAGGCTTATTCCGTATATTAGTTACAACAATTCATATAATTTTGTAATCTCAGAGTGAAATTATAAATAATTGTTTGAATTAGCTAGAGTGCTTGGTTTCTACTATTCATTATATTTCGTTACGACATCAACGAACGATCCAGATGAATTCACCTTGTGAGGATAAAATTCTGAAATTTCTGAAGAAAGTTCTACCCTTTTTAGGATTTTGGACACCGACTGAGAGCAGAAATTTTCGTACTACGGGAGTACACATCTTACTTTATATTTATTATTCTGTCGCTTCTTTTTTAATGACTTGGACTTCTTTAGGAATGATTATTGGAACACTTCTTGATTCTGATTTCAACAGTATACTTATAAATTCTTCACTGACAATTTATGCCACTCAAAACACGATTAGATATCTGCTTGCATCGTACTTATCGAGAACATTACCAGGAATTTTTAAAATTTTTGAACAAGCACCTAATGTCAAAAACAAATTTTCATCACGTATTGAGGAATCATGGAATCTGCTATTAACTAATAGCAATAGGAAGACTTTAAAGTGCGTAATTATAGAATTTTGTAGTTTGTTCATCGCTGGAGGAAGTCGTATGATCTTACCTATGTTGCTATCTTCAGAGGATGGAAGTAATTCACGAAAACTGAGCCTGAATAGCTGGTATCCCTTCGACTATAAACCAAGTCCGGTATATGAATTGGTTCAGAGTGTACAGATGATATATATTATAATCGCAATGATGACCATATGTCCAACTGACCTCATCACTTACTACTTGACAGTACGCTTCACAGAAGAATTGAAACATTTAGAAAGAATATCTGTCTTGATGAGAGAAGTAACCTTGAAAATGGGCTCTGAAAGTATTGTTCGTGGTCGGAGGGGACAAAATGAGTCAGATATTAGTGATCAGGGACGTCAAGGAAGAACGATGAATAATTCTTCTGATTTGGATATCGACAACACTCACGAGACTGATGTTTCTCAGTTACTCAGCTTTTGGATTGGACGCCACAAATTGCTCATCCGGTAAGTTTACTTATATAATTACCTATTTTCGTTGCCAGAGCCGTAGCTAGAGATTTCGGCGTCCGGAACGAAGTAGAACTCTGTGCCCTCTATACTAATCTCACCAACTTTATTATTATTATTATTATTATTATTATTATTATTATTATTATTATTATTATTATTATTATTATTATTATTATTATTATTATTTTACAAAGATATGAGAGAAGTTTTTGTTGTCATTCTACGCTGAATTTTTATCAAGCTGTTTGAACAGACCGTTTCAGTAGCCAAAAGGGATTATTATGTATTCTGTTACAAATAACAGCTGTTTTCAAGAGGCATTTTTAGACCTTTTGTTAAACTTGACAAAACTAACTTTGGTTGATACATATACAGATTCACTTGTTTAACAGTTATAGAAATTTATAGTACAACTACAGAGTGGTTATAATTAAAGTGCCGCTATTCACGGCGGTCCAGAGCAGGCTATAATCAACGTATTATATTGAAATTTGGTAAATATGCTAATGAGACCCTGAAATTTGGTAAATATGCGGAAACGAGTTACACTGGAAAACATATTAGTTCCACTTTCCGCCACCTGGGAAAATGTGGTGCTGTACAGGCCGTTACACACGCGAACTCACACACGATCGCGTGAGAAGCAGCATGGTTATTGATAAGAGTTACTGTTAATAAAACTGGTCTATCAGAACGGGAGCAATTAGAATGCAGCATTGAGGGAATATCGGTGACTGCAAGGAATGTTTTGCAGGAATAGCCATTATACTCTGCGCACGTGATTGTGTGGCGTGGATTCATATTAATGTTCATTATTGGTCTGTTTTTCTTTTGATGTTATGGCATCTCAAAGAGTTGTCACCTGAACCGTGACATCGGCACGTTATAGGAACCTTTTAGTGTGATTGCTGCGTTACAAAGACGAAAGTGTTTGGACATGACTGTTTCTATGTAAGACGGGGCAACACCGCACATCGGTAGCCACGTGAAAGACCTGCATCGTGAAACTTTCAATGCTGACCGCATCATCTCCCGAGGTTTTCCAGATGCGTGGCCAGAAAGATCCCAGGTCTAAATCCGTGCGACATTTGGCTGTAGGGATATCTGAAAGCTCGGATCTACCAGAGAAATGTCCAGTCGCTGCCGGATCTCAAGGACAGCATAAGGGGATATGTTGCAACAATTCCGCTGGAACCGACGCGAGCAACTGGTGCGCACGCCTTTTTGCGAGAGCAACATATCATCGATGTTTTTAGTGGCAATATGGAGCATATTTTGTAAATTGGTCACTGTAACCGAAAATGTTAATGAAGTTTTCCCATTACACCTTTTGTTACCATTAAATGGAAATAAAATTTCATCTTTCGTTACTCTCACATAGTTCTTAAAGTTGTTCCCTTTGCACCATTTGTTACAATTACCTGCCCTTCACCTTGTTTGCATTTATCTCTGATGTTTGACCTCTTCGACCAAGATAATCGTCTTACCCATACATTCAGGACTATTTCAACGTACCTGTATAGCGCCACATGTTCCTCTGGTGAAAGAAAAAAGAACTAATATTTTTTCCAGTGTAACTCGCTTCCGCGTGGTCTCATTTATCAAATTTCAATCTAATAAGTTGATTACAGCCAGCGCTGGACTTGCTGTGAATAGCGTCACTTTAATTGTAACTACCTTGAATTTACAACGTTTTATGCTATTGATAAGAAAAGGAAATTCCACATATTAGAAACTATGTGCTTTCAAAATGTTCGAAATGAGTGACAGCACAATTCCCATTAATAATTGTAAATTTTTGAAATTTTATCCTGTATGTACTCACACAAATAGCATTTTAATTTCTTTTCTTTTGCGGTATAAAATTTTTTTGAAATGTAACGGAAATTCAAAAGAAACTTTATTTGCAAATTTCTTAATATTAATCAATGGAGCTGAAGAACATGTTTAATGTTGATATTTAAAGTCCAAAATATAGTTTGACTACTACATATGTTTGAAATTGCAGTAATTAATTAATTTCTTAACGAACGGAAGTTTTGAATGTAAAGTTACTTATTATTAATTAACATTAAAATACACTAACACACACACACACACACACACACACACACACACACACACATATATATATATATATATATATATATATATATATATATATATATATATATATATATATATATATATTTGGTCTAGGAATTAATTCGTGCGGGTGGACAAGAGATGGCGCAACAAACGGAGCGTCCCACAGTTCCGTGTATCCACACATGTGTTGCAAACCCCCGTCATCGCGTATCGTTCGTAGTATAGGGCAGTGGATTAAAGCGTCAACAACACCAGTTTGTAGTTAAGTGAACATGGCGCAATTTGTGCCTGATAAAGTGTTTTTGCGGGGTGTCCTGCTGCATTACTTTAACATGCAGAAAAGTGCGACTGAAAGTCATCGTATTTTGGTGGAAGTGTATGGTGACCATGCTCTAGCTGAGCGAACGTGTCAGAAGTGGTTTGCACGGTTTAGAAGTGGTGATTTCGGCTTACAGCTAAAAAAATTTCAAGACGAAGAATTGACAGCATTGCTCGAGCAGGATTCGTGTCAAACGCAGGAACAACTTGCAGCAGCATTAGGCGTTGATCAAACAACAATCTCCAAACGCTTGAAAGCCATGGGAATGATTCAAAAGATGTCACATTGGGTTCCACATGAATTGAAAGACAGAGACGTTGAAAGACGAAAAACCATTTGCGAATTGCTGCTTCAACGACAGAGCAGAAAGGAGTTTCTGCATTGAATTATTACGGGTGATGAGAAGTGGATCCATTACGAGAACCCTAAACGAAAAAAGGCCTGGGTGAAACCAGGTGAACCAGGTCCATCACAACCAAAACGAGATATTCACTGTGCAAAGGTTATGCTGTGCATATGGTGGGATATGAAAGGTGTGATGTACTATGAGCTGCTGCAACCGGGTGAAACTATGAATGGAGAACGTTATCGACGACAATTAATGCGTTTGAAGCAAGCTCTGGCCAGAACACGACCAGAATGGGAGAACAGACATGATAAACTTATTGTTCAACATGATAAAGCTCGCCCACATGTCGCAAAACCGGTCAAAACCTATTTAGAAAATGTCGGATGGGAAGTTTTACCCCACCCGCCGTATTCACCAGACGTTGCTCCTTCGGACTACTACTTGTTCGATTGCATGAACAACGATTTGATTGGACAGCGGTTTACTTTTTCAGAAGATATCGAAACATGGGTCTCTGACTGGATCGCTTCCAAGGATCAGGACTTCTTTCGCCACGGAATCCGTACATTGCCTGACAGATGGGCGAAAGTGGTGGCTAGCGATGGACAATATTTTTCTTAAGGTATTTATGTATTTTGTGTTTGTACTACAGCTTCAATGTGTGCGTACCAACCGCACGAATTAATTCCTAGACCAAATATATATATATATATATATATATATATATATATATATATATTTATATATATATAATGAGTGTGTATATTTTTTGCATGTAACTGATACAAATAAAAATATCCTGGCGATACAATTAGTTGATGGAGATATGATTTCAATAAATTCCTTCAAATATCAAGCATTTCATATTTCAATATAATAATAAAAACCACTGACAGTTATCAGTCTTAGAAAAGGACAAAATTCGTTGGATTAAGTTCTGAACCCTTAAGCCCTTATTCTGTAACTGCTTCAAGTTAGAAAATTTCTCCTCTCCGATGATGTTAAAATATTGATTGTTTGAATTATTCCTCTTGTTTACCTTATTTTTAAAATTTCCACTGAAACAACAGTTTGCGTGCAACTCTTCGCCACTCTCATTTTCGTTTCTTCTTACTGTCTAGAAAGTAATGATTAATCCGATTGGGTAGCAAAGCGGAATTAACTAACCAAACTTATCACTATCGAAACGCCGAACACGTATTTCAGATTTCGGCCGTTTTTGATTTTGAAAACGTTCTTAAGCACACTGTAAGTCATTACTTGTCAACTTGTATATCACATCGTATCATTAAGAACTGATATGTAATAACTTTTTTTTTTTTTTTAAAAAAAGTAACAAGTAAAAATTTGTAAGTGTTATTGAAACGTTTGGGTTGCGAGCAAAGTAAGCAAGAAAATTTTTACCAACTGTATTTCTTTGCAAACTGACAACAATATTGATTTAATATGGCGCCCATTCTTTTACGGGGCGCGGCGTCGTTCACTCATTTCCAACACTTTTTCTTTCTGCTTTCTCCCTCTTGCTACGAGCCCTTGGGGTGACGGCATTGCTCTCCTCCCGTAGCTACGGCTCTGTTCGTCGTATAAAATCAAGATGTTCCGTAATTTTCCTTTTATAGTGTGTTATAGAAATTTAAATTGCGGATATAATCAGAGCCGTAGCTAAGGGAGGCGAGCGGGGCGGTTGCTCCGGGAGCTGGTAGCAAGGGGGCGCCGAACAAGCAAGAAGAAAGAAAAGGTGTCGGAAGGAGTAACTGACGCGGAGCCCAGTAAAAGAATTGGCGCCCCTATTAAACCAATATTGAGGTTTGCAATTAAATGCATCTGTTAAAAATGATTTTGCTCGCTCCGCTCGCAAACCAAAATTTTCAATAATAGTCACAAGATTTTACTTATTACTTAAAGAAAGTTATTATATACGATTTGTTAATGACGATATGATATACAATGTGTCGATTAATGACTTATACAGGGTGGGCCATTTTAATTAATCCAGGGAAATATCTGAAAAATGATAAAACATAGAAGAAATGTTTCAAGTACACGTTATATATTGCTAAGGGGGAACCCAATTCCGCCAAAAGTACCCCTCTCACCCCCCTAAATGGGGGTAACGGGGGGTAACTTTGAAATGTCAAATGGGAACATGGGTCGAGTAATACCTCGTTCGAAAGGTCTTGGAAAACTAAGTAACGCTGTACCAAAAGATGTTTCATATTTTGCACCAGCTTCAAAATGACCGCCATGATATAGTTCGGAAACTCCAGTACCTGTAGTATGAAAGCCATGGAAATGAATGGAACAAAATTGAAATACGTAAATATACAGAGCGCAGGGAGAGATTATTTTGCACTACTTGGATTTCTCTCGATACATTATGGCAATTTTACTCTAATATTTTTATCTCTGTTGTATTATTCTCGAGCCTTGGAACGCCTCCGTGGTTTTCCTATTTAATTTTCGTTATTTTCATTTATGTCTAACCGTATTCATACTATGGGCACTAGACGTTTTCTTAGACACAGTCACCATGTCTTTGCGATCATTTTGAAAACGGTGTCTCATGTCGAAAATTTTCTTACAGAAGCTGTTTGATATTAATTTGTCTATGTAACGTGATGTTACTCGCTTCAAGCTGCTATTTGAAATTTTCAAGTTGGCCCCGGATACATTTCAGTTGGCCCTTGGAGTCACCCCGACAACACCTCTCGATGTGCCGTACGTCAGTTAGCTACTTCAGTTTTTCTTTTGTTGATTTATCTCCAATCGCTTTCATACTACGGGTACTAAACCTTTTCTCTGACACGGATACTATGTTTCGGCGGCCTTTTGAGAACACTGCCATTTCACATCAATCGTTTTCTCCTGCAATATGTTAGATTTTGCAAGATTTATCAAACGAGGTACCACTCGACTCATGTTACTATTTGAAATTTTGAAGTTAGCCCCCAAGACCCCTTTAGGGAGGCCACTGGGATCACAGGGATCACACCGTTCGATATGCCCTATGATATTTACGTATTTCAATTTTGTTCCATTCACTTACCTTCCATGGTTTTCACACTACGGGTACTGGAGTTTCCGAACCATATTATGACGGCCATTTTGAAACCGGTGCACAATATGGAACATCTTTTGGTACAGCGTTACTTAGTTTTGCAAGACCTTTCGAACGAGGTATTACTCGACCCATGTTCCCATTTGACATGTCAAAGTTACCCCCCCTTACCCCCATTTAGAGGGGACGGGGAGGGGTACTTTTGGCGGAATTGGGTTTCCCCCTTAGCAATATATAACGTGCACTTGAAACATTTCTTCTATGTTTTATCATTTTTCAGATATTTCCGTGGATTAATTAAAATGGCCCACCCTGTATATAGTTTACGTAGGAGCGTTTTCAAAATCGGAAAAGGTCAAAGTCTTAAATATGTGTTCGACATTGTGATGTGATGAGTTTGCTTAGTTAATCACGCTTTTCTACTCAGTCGAATTAATCACGATGATAAGAATGAAGGTATGAAAATGGGGGGGGAGTGAAGAGACGCACACGCAAGCTGCTGTTTGCGCGGGAATATTAAAAATGAAGGTAAATAAGGGGAATAGTAACATATTCAAAGTCGTAGAGTAGTGGCTAAAAGGATCAGAACCTAACCCGACGAATTTGGTTGTTTTCAAAGACTAGTCACTACCAATGATGTTTTTTTTTATTTCATTGACATATGAAAAGCTTCTAATTTGAAGGAATTTATTAGGATCACTTCTCGATCAACTAGTTGTATCGCCAGGATATGTTTTCTGTGCATACGTATCTTGTGCTCTGTTTTATCTATCTACTTCTGAATTTCCGTTATGTTTCACAAAATATTTTTTACGTAAAAGAACTAACTCTATGGCCTATAGAATCCGTAGGTTCAATGCCGCGTTCATAAAACCTCTCCAATGAGTTTTGTCCCTACCCAACTGAATCGAGTTTCTACGTACTTTGTATTCCTATTTCTGCTAGATCTATTTTAATATTGTCCTCCCATCAGCGTCTAGGTCTTCCTAGTGGACATTTTCCGATTGGATTTCCAGTCAAAACTTTGAAAGTATTTCTACTTTCTTTCATTTTCGCTACATGACCTGCCTACCTGAGCCTCAAAGATTTGATGACTCTAACAATGTTCAGTAAAGGGTGTAAATTATGCAATTCCTCGTTATGAAGTCTCCGCCATTCCCGATTGCCGTTCCTCTTGGGTCCGAATATTCGTTTCAGGATTTTATTCTCAAAGACTTCAGTTTACGTTCTTCCCTTACAGTAAGTGAGTATGTTTCGCAACAATACAGAACTATAGGCATGATCACAACTCTATATATTTTGAGCTTCAAATTCTTCGGCAGAATTCGAGACGACAAAACCTTTTGAACTGAATAACAATACGAATTCCCTGCTTTCAGTCGATATTTAATTTCTTCGTGGATATGATTTTGGCCTCTTAATATTGATCCTACTGTAGATGTTTGAAAGTATCCACTTTATCGAAAATACTATTTGATACTTTGACACATCCATAATTTTCAGTATTACGATCCTAGCGAACTTCCATGTATTTAGTTTTCTCTGCATTTACTTCTAAACCCCTATCCTTGGAAGCATTTAATAGGACCTCTGCATAACTTTCTATTGCTCTTCCATCACTTCCTATCAGATTTACATCATCAGCATACGCCATAATCTGATGAATACCATTCAGTTCTAGGCCCTGGTTGCTATCTTTGAATTTCCTTAGAGCGTACTGCAGAATAAGGTTGAATAGTAATGTCGTAAAAAATCTCCTTGTTTCAGGTCATTCTCGACGAGGATTTTCCTACTTGCGCTCTACTTTGGGATTCGTTTAAACACATCTTAATCAATCTAACTAGCTTTTTCGATATTCCAAATTCTACAAGAATGTTGTATAATATTTATCTCCTAACAGAATCTTAAGCCCTTTCTAAAATCAATAAATAATAGATGTACCGGAAAATTCTATTCCCATTTCTTTTAGAGTATTTGTCGAATGGTAAATATCTGATCTATAGTTGATTGATTTCGTCTAAATCCACGCTGATAATCTACAATAATTTTATCCGCGTATGGGATTAATCGTTATGGGATTAATCTTGTTAATAAATGTTTGAGAGAATTTTATAGGATGTTGACACAATAGAAATGCCTCAATAATTATTCCAATCAACTTTGTCGCCTTTCTTGTGAATTGGAACAATGATTCATTCTTTTCACTTTTGTGGGAATTCCTCCTTGTTCCAGATAAGGAGAAGGAAAAAAATGAAATGAAATTTTGAGTTTTACGTCCCACGGTTATGCCAGTTAGGCTAAAGGAGACGGTGATGATGAGTAATAAATGAAATGGTGGAATGAAGAAAGTGGGAGGAAACGGGAGAACCCCGAGAAAACCCACGCACACGGTGTTTGTCCACCACTAAGTTCACTTGGCGGGAGCAGGGTAAGGAGAAGGAGTTTGTGTATCTTGTTCCACAATTTTCCCCCTCTAGCTAAAATTAACTCAGCTGGAATTTTGTCTACACCCGAAGATTTGTATTTCTTAAATTTCTTTATAGCAGTTTTTACTTCTGTTCGGCTAGGCTCTGAAATTTATGTTCTGCTGTGCATTTCCCTTTCCCCACGAACATTAGTTTTTGGCCACGTATTAAGCAAATCGTCAAATAAATATTTCCATCTATTCAATCTGCTATCTGTATCAGTAAGAATTGTTCCGTTCTCTCTTTAGTATATACGTGCGAGGTTGATACCCTTTGTTAAATTCGTTGATGCCCTTGAACACGTCTCGACTTTTTCTTTTACTATTATCTTCAAGTTTATTAATTTAAGGTTTCAAAAATCGCGTTTCTCTCTTCTATATATTTTGGATTTTTCCGTCTGATGTCAACGAAATTTAGTGTAGTTATATCGTTCGTATTTTGTAGCCAAAGCAGTTTTGTCTATTTTCCCTTGCCCGTTAGTTTGATGCATTCTTGATCGAAACATGATTTGTTCCTACGTATTTCCACTTACCCCTATTTTTCTCTTGCTGAAATTTTAATACTATCGCGAATTTGAACCCAATTATTCTCAACATTAATGCTCTCAAAACCTTCTAAAAACGGGAATCTATCACACTTCAATCCGATATTCCTCTCTTGCCTGGTTGTTCTCTAATTTTTTGAAACTAAATCTCAAGGTTTTCAGATGTTGAATATTCTCTTTATTCAACGATGATCTCTCTGTCTTGTTATCGCTGCTACCAGATAGTGATCAATGTCACGGGTCCTCTGAGCGAGCGAACATCAATTATGCTAGACTGTCTTCTTCTATCTACTAAAACGTGATCAATTTGATTGTGTGTTCTTCCATCTGGGGGGTCCAAGTGTATTTATGAACGTCGAGATCTGGGAATTTTGTACTCTTCACGATAAGGTTTCTGAATGTTTCAAAGTCATGAAACTAAGCCGTTGTCATTACTTTCCTTATGCAGACTTCTTTCCCTATAACTGTTTTGAAAATGTCCCGTCACCTTACTTTCGCATTGAAATTCTCTAATAGAAGTTTAATATGATATCGCGGGACTTGGTTGAATACCCGTGATACTTCTTAAAAAGTGTCTTTTATATCGTCATTCTTATCTTCTGTTGGGGCTTGTAAGTTTAAAACAATAATATTATACCATCGACCCTTAAGAGTAATAAAGGAAAGTATCATTAACAAATCCAACCCATTTAATTGCTGATACTAAAAGAATCGAAATTAAAATGTTATTTGTGTGGTCACAGTTTCTAATGTATTGAAATTTCATTTATCTGTAGTATGAAACGTTGCAAATAGTTGTACTATAAATTTCCATAACTGATTTCCAAGTGGATGTGTATACCAACCAAAGATAGTTTTGTCAAGTTTAACAAAACGTCCAATATATTCTTCTTGAAAACAGGTCTTGGCGGTTGCAATGGTCTGTCCAAGCGGTTTGATAAAAAAAATTAACATAGTATAACAACACAGGCTGCTTCTCTTATATGCTTAAAAAGAAGAAGGAAGGAAGGAAGGAAAAGCTTGGTGTGGTGCGCGTAGGGGACGGCGAATTCCACTTCGCCCCGGGCGCCGAAATCTAGCTACTAGTCTGGATATAATATAGCTCTGTCAGAGACTGGCTCTCTGTCTCCGTTTCCAGTTAAAATTATTTTATTTTAGCATAAATGTGATTATTAAGTGTATATTCTGAATATCACATACCCTCTTAAAATCGTGAATTCCTCCGTTTCTTTTCTGAAAAACCTAGTAAATCTTTGTCCCAATGAAGGCCACAGAGAATGTAAATCCTCCACTGTAACTTATTTAAACATTAGTGAGTTAGATTATTTAAAAGTTCAGCATCTATATTTCCAGTCACGATATTGGTGTCTTATTTACGTAGACCCTATCATTAAGAGCAAAGAATTATTACCAATAAAGGAGAAGCTGCCCCACAAGTCATTTTCAAATAAACTGCAGCCGTGTTCAGTCTTTTGATGACTATCTAGTTGCCTATTTCTCAAAACTGATGGTCTATAATACAAGTGTATTTACCTTTCAAAATCAAATACAAGCGTTGTTATAAAGTTCTAAACCTACCTATGAACAGAGCAGCAAAGAATTTAAGGATGATATTACTTTCAACATAGTCCCCTGACAAGACAACACATTTTGCCCTTCGATGTTGAAGTGCGTTAATGCCGTTGGATGAAAATGGTTTGTCGAAGGCGTGCAAAAAATTTATTTATGGAATTCATAACGCCATCATCAGTGTCAAAATGAGCACCTCCCAACTTCGTTTTGAGCTTTGGAAAGATATGAAAGTCAGAAGGTGATAAATCAAGTGAACATGGTGGATTGAAGACCAATCTGTAGCCACAATCGTGAATTGCTGCCATTGCGAAGATTAACTTGTAGCTAGGGATGTGTGTCTTGATAGAGAAGCACACCTGCTGACAGTTTCCCACGAGCTTCTGTCGAATATTATCACGCAGTCCAGAAGACCAGAAGAGTAATATTCCCCAGTCATTGTTCGCTTCTTCGGAAGATAACCATCACTATCACTTCCGAATCCCAGAAAACTGTAGCCATCACTTTTCCAGTTGAGGACACTGACTTGACCTTCATTGGAGGAGGGATGAAGAGTATTTGCATTGCTTGGAACTTTGTTTGGACTTTGGTTGGTAATGGTTTACCCAGGTCTCATCTACTGTTGTGAATCGAGTGCAAAAGGCATCTGGATTTGCCCGAAAGAGATTAAGATTGTCCCTTGAAATGTTGTATCTGATGAGCTTTCGATCAGGTGTCAAAAGTTTTGGCACTCATCTCCCGGAAACTTTTCTCATTCCCAGATGCTGGGTGATGTCGCTTGCAGCAGATAAGTCCACTGTCTCACCAATCCGCGTGATGCTCATTCGCTAATCACTCATTATAATTTCATTCATTTTGTCAATGTTCTCCTGAGCTCGTGCTTCCACTGGCCTTCCTGATTGAGTGCCATATCCAAAGCAGGTTCTCCCCATCTTAAATTCGGCTGCCCATTTCTTCACTGTGGCATATGAAAGGGCACTATCACTAAAGTAGCAACCATGTCGGCGTAGATCTTCTGCAGCTTCAAAACGTTTCTTGTGGAGGTACTCAATAACAGCTTTTGCCTCCAAGTTCTCCATTTGGTCACACTTTGCTCACTTTTCTGCCTTTCTGGACCTGTAACAACAGAATAAGAGTCGATATTAATACCAAATTTAGTATGCCATCATAGGAAGGTTCCATAAATACGATCGAAAAGTATTACATGTCTATTTCGGATATTTCTTGCTTAGGTTTAGAATATATTTAACAGCTCTCGTATTGTATAATTGTACAATACTGATACCTTTAATTTCTCATGATTTTATGTTATAATTGTACATACTGATACCTTTAATTTCTCAAGATTTTATGGTAAAATTATACAATTATACAATTCGGATTTCACGTTAACCTAGAGAAGATCGTCTCGTATCATATAGCTTCAATGCTGAAAGAGACGCTAAATCCAAATCCGTCTTAGTGTACTACTAAAATCTTTGTTGACTTTTAATTTTAATGAGGACTCTGTATTTTTTAGCAGTCCTACATCCTGTGTTACACTCTCAAAACATCCTTGCAGGGAATATCGTAATTCACAACCACTTAGAGTTGTTTTTATTAATTCCCAGCAGTTCTCTTCCTTACCTCAGAATATCACAATCGATCAAAGTTGGATATGATTGAGACGGTGTTGACAGATGAAGACTAATATGATAAAAAGCAAATGATTCTTTCTCATGAATTTTGGGTGCCGGTTAGATAGGAGACAAACACACTACTTGTTGGATTTTCTCTCTGAATACTAAGTTACATCGTTGGATTACGCTGTTAACAGTTTGTGAAAAATAAGTTCCTCTAATTATACCTTTTTACTCTAACGTATAGAAACATTTCAAAAGTGTCCAGGACTATCATTTCTTTTATTTATTAAAAAACGGGAGAAAACATTTTTAAAATATCTAGGACTACTATTTCTTTTATTTATTGAAAAATCAAAGAAAACATTTTAAAAGTGTATAGGACTATCACTTCTTTTATTTGTTAAAAAACGGAAGTAAACATTTTAAAAATGTACAAAACTACTTTTTCTTTTATTTATTAAAAACGGAAGAAAATATTTTAAAAGTGTCGAGGACTATCATTTCTTTTATTTTTGTTAAAAAACGGAAGAAAACATTTAGACCGATGGCTAGGTGGGGTCTAGGTTGCACTTGTTTGTTAATTGGGTTTTATGACTGATTCTTATAGAGAAAAATACGGTGAAATAGAATTAACATGTTACCATCCTGTAAAAGTGTCCATTCACCCTTAAAATGACGTCATAAATATGGCGTTCGCACGAACACACTCATCCATGCTTAACTGGTTATATCTCATCATAAAATGAAGGTAAAAATTTCATTTTAGTGTAAAATTAAAGGTAATGAATGTCAAAAGTTGTTTGAGTTAGTATAACTTATATGGTGCTCCTATCTTTAAATATGGTGACTTTTATCTACAAAATGTGTTTTATTTTTCGTTTCTTTATGCTTGTTTCATGGCGGATAACTTTGAAACTACCAGAGATAAGGAAAATCGCTTCGAGGTAAGCGTTATAGAGTGGAATCTCACCTTTCTTATGATAATAATATTATTTCCCTATCTTTGAAACTAAGGAAAGTATCTCATTTTAAGCAGAACAAAGTGTTGAATTTCGTGCCCATTGATTATGATGAAATCTACTTTGTATTTTTTTTAAAAAGCACATTTTTTATTACTTATTATAATGATAACAATTCCGAAGCAATAGAATGTATGCTATCATGCTACGAACATGTCCGTTTGAGAGTAATCTTGAATAACAAGATGGCTGCCGACACATTATGAGGAGCTCTTTCACTATATCGAATAGCATTTCCTATCTGTATAAGCTATTTACAAATTTGTAATACAAACGGATCACTCATCGAATGAATCAGTATCACAGTCTGGTTGGAGACAGGGAACGTTCCTGATTTTCACATTACACGGAAGTACATGTATCAGCACACTAAAGTCCTGGTATGGCACACACACATTGCTAGTCCTCTCTGCTACAGGTTTTTGTCTTTGTATAAGAGCAGCGATGGAGAATATTTCTTCTGGAGCGATGTCTTCAGTTGTCCATTTTATAATAAGATTGTTACAGCTTCTTTCCCAGCCATGTCCCACTGGTCCCGCAAGATTTTCCTGAGTCCCCAGATATATGCTTGGTAGTTTGATAGCATCAGGTGCTGCCTATTATTAGTTGGTATAAGCAAATGTGGCACAGGTTGACTCATGCAAATGAGACTGTACTTTGTTGTACCAATGTCATTACTATTAGTTTTACCATACATTGCTATGCTATACTTCATGAAACAGTTTCTGTAGTGCATTCAACTCCAGAGTATTTCCAAGGCCTTGAAAAAGTTCAAGATATTGTTAGTGTTTCTGCATTAAAAGAAAAGGATTTATTTTTTCCTTTTCCGACAAATGCTTCTGCTGAATCGCAACCCGTAAAAGCGTGAGTCCCAGAAGAGCATTACGTATGTTTGAATTCGTGGTTTCATCAAGATGATGAATATCAATAAGTGGTGGCCTGTTCTTAATTCCTGTTTCCAAATATACTTTTCCATCAAACATTTGCAAAAATACAAGCAATAGTAGTTCAACATTAGTGTCTGCAGAGCATACTACAACACTTTTACATCCATTACATAAGGCATGATTTGAGTAAAAAATAGTCGAGTGTCAGATTCCTCTTAATAGCACTGGAGACTGGGAACTAGTCAACAGACATGTCAGTAATCTGTGCATTTTTCACCATCTGTAACAATTAGTTGCTTTCCGGGTATTAGTGACTGATATTTCGTTGTTTTCCACTCTTGTGAAAGGAAGTGAATAAGTTCCATTTTATTTTGTCCATTGCTGAAAAAGCACATCCAATTTGATTGAGTTGGTGTTTTATGATCACCACCTGCAATTCTTATACGTAGTATTTCGTGCACTTTAGTGTCTTTTAGTGCACTTCAAAGTGCTCCCAGTTCTTTATTGATGTTTCTTTCTAAACATCGGCTACAAAGCCCACTCGTTTTACTCCTTTCCGAAAGTAAGGTAAGACAGCTGTTTCAAATACTAATTGTGCTAACAGGCTCATGATTTTGGGATGGAATGTACAATGTGAAGTACTCAAATTTCAACAATCATTACGCAGTCAGTCGTGCCGAGACTTTCACGATTAAATATAGAACATTTCTGTTCAATGTGAATGGCCAAAGCAGATTTCTTACATCTGAACATTTCACCATCACTTGTGGTGAAACATGGAGGAACAGAACTGGTGTGGAAATTTCATCATATATTTCATGTCAAGTTTCCGTTTATGACCAATGATAGCTAATCAAGGAAATAATTCAGGGTCACTCTTCACTTGCACAGATCTTTCTTTCAATTTTATGCTCTTACTTGCTGGCATACTAGCTGATAGTATTATTGTCTTCTTTATTGGAGCATAGAAGTTGATTTCATTTTGTAGTAATCGCTTCTCAATAAATTCATGAGTCAGGTTCTCTCCTACTATCTCGGTTTCAAGAATCAGATTTGAAGCGGTGCTATTAAGTTCTCTTCCAGAACTGAGGACAGTAACACATGATGAAGATATAAATGGGTTTACACCCCTCGTGACATGTTTCTACTAATTGATGTATATCAGTTTGGTACTGCTTCATCCGACTGTGACTGAAATCAGCGTGCGTGTCTTAACTTCTATCTACTCAGATTCCTGCGAATTCTTGACAACGTTGGGCTACTCCAATATGCACATATTGAGAAAGAATCCATCGATCAAGGGCACCTTCATTTTTACTGAATTTTATGATGCATCCTTTAACTTCCATGCTTCTGATCGCTCTCTCCACGACATAATCAATTCCAACACCACTGTGGGCAGACAATCCATAGGTTCGAAGGTCGGTATGAGCTTGTAGATGTGCGAGGAGGTAGAGACATCATTGTGACCCAGTAATAAGTCAAATGTCTGGCATAGTTATGGTGTTTATACACAAACATGTAAGGAATTATTCTTTTTATACAAAATAAATAAAAATCCCAGTCAGCCACTCTGACTGCTCTTATTAAACCAAAAAACAACTCACACATGTGAAGAAATGATTCCCACAGTTGAAACATTGGTCCATGGGTACAGTTGGGAAAAGTTTCCCACAAGGTTTTCAGATTTATAAAAGGTTCATATGATAAAAATTCTTGCAGATATGTTGACGAAGGAGACTGGCGAATTGTCTGAATTTGTTCCTCTATGCCTGTTAAGACATCATGTGACATAGAGTTCTGTCCAGTTTCTGTGAGCTAATTGAGAAATTGTAGTTTCAGGACCATCATGCTTTCGTAGGTAAGTTTCAAGGATCTCATGCATCGATGGCAATATCTACATGCAAGGACACGTTCAACAGAAGAAGCAGCTACCACTCCTGACTCAGGAAGCAAATTTGCTAAGCTAATAATCCGAATATTTTACCTATTATTCCTGCAAAATTCATAATAATGTGAAAATCTTCCATTCGTGAAATAATGTTAGAGAATAACGCCTGCTCTTAGCTCATAACTTCCACCATCTTACAATATATTGTATGGTCACCAACAACACACACAAATGGTAAATCTAGAGCCTTTCTAATGTTCTCGCTCAGGTTTAAAATTTTGACAATCATTGCAATATTTGTTGGAGACTGTGGATTCCCTGAAATTTGTTCGATAACACTCATATTCTGTTTTATATCAGAAACAGTATGGTTGAAACCAGTCCAAGATGGCAGAACAACTTAGAATAATGCGCCATGCCTACCGAAAGTTTCAGTGCTTCATTATTTTGAATGACTTTGTCTTCTAACATGCTAACAAGAGCTTTGAAAGCACGCACTGTTTTCGTAGTATGATAATATATATTGTATGTCTTTGGAATTGTTTCATTGCAATTAGGGATGTTCGATAAGGCTGAAGACCTATCGAACTTCGGGAGTGAACATTTATCGAGTTGTCATCGGTTACTCGAAACCGTTCGAGTATTTGAAATTATCGAAGTTTCGGGTATTATCGAAATTTCGAGTATTATCGAAGTTTCGGATATTATCGACATTTTGAGTATTATCGAAGTTTCGGGTATTATCGACATTTCGAGTATTATCGAAGTTTCGGGTATTATCAAAAGTAGTGATGAACAGTTCGGTTCCTTTACCTCTCCAATGATTTTTTCTTGCAGCCAAACTAGTCAAACAACTTTTTTCATCTGATAAGTTATTGCAAAGTTGTATTTGTCAAAATCACATGTAAAATTATTTTTCTGCCTGCCCCGTTATTGGCGCAATCGGCAAAGTGACTATTAGTAGACTAATGTTGTCTTGGATTCCAATTCCATTCGGGTGATGCATGTTTTCTCTACCTCTTTCTCTCTTCTGACAGACTGCTTAAACCTTGTATAGATCTGTGGGGAAAAACTTTTCCTTCACTACATTGCTAAGGAGAGAAGTTTTAAAATGAACACTTTGCATATATGTAATACATATTATATACAACTATGATAACCTCGAATACACCGTTTCTTTCGAACACTCCGATAATCCCGAACTTTTGTAAATATTCAAGCGACTCGACAAATGCGATCATATTGATATATTTCTGTATTTTCTGCTTTCAAACAATCCGAGATTCTCGAACAATTTGAGTGTCTCGAAGTTGTCTAATGTTTTTTACATTTCGAGTGCCTCGAACACTTCGAGAGTCCCGAACATTTCGAGAGTCTCGATCATTTCGAGAGTCTCGAACATTTCGGGAGTCTCAATCATTTCGAGAGTCTCAAACATTTCGGGATTCTCGAAAGTTCGATAATTCGATAAAATTAAAATTCTTTATCGATGAAACGGTTTTGAAATTTTATCGAATTGTTATCGATTACTCGATTATCGGAACAGCCCTAATTGCAATCAGTAACAAAATCCTGTTTTGTTTTTAAAAACATGCAAAGTAGATTTCATCATAATCAAATGTCACAATACTAAACACTTTGTTCTGCTTGAAATGAGGTACTTTCCTTAATTTCAAAGATAGGGAAATATTATTATCGTGAGAAAGGTGAGATTCCACTCAATAACGTTTACTTTGAGGTGATTTTCCATATCTCTGGCAGTTTCAAAGTTATCCGCCATGAAACATGCATAAAGAAACGAAGAAACCCACATTTTGTAAATAAAAGTCACCATATTTAAAGATGGCGGCACTATATAAGAATTATACTAGCTCAAATAACTTTTGACATACATTACCTTTAATTTGACACTAGAGTGAAGTTGTTATCTTCATTCTGTGATGAGATATAACCAGTTAAGCACAAATGGGCGTGTTCGCGCGACCGCCATATTTAAGACCTCATTTTAAGGATGAATGGACATTTTTGCCGGATGGTAACATGCTAATTCTATTTCATCGCATTTTTCTCTATAAGAATCAGTCATAAAACCCAATTGACAAACAAGTTCAACCTAGACCCCACCTAATCATCCGTCTAATTTTAAGTGTCCAGGACTATAATATCTTTTATTTATTAAGAAAACCGAAGAAAACATTTAAAAGTGTCCAAGACTACAGTTTTTTTATTTATTAAATATCGGAAGAAAATATTTTAAAAGTGTCCAGGACTATCACTTCTTTTATTTATTAAAAAAAAAAAAAAACAGAACAAGACATAGGGGATCCATCATAAATGTCCATAACTATCATTTATTTTCTGTTAAAAACGTTAGAAAACATTTTAAAAGTGTTCAGGACTACACTTCTTTTATTTCAAACGTGGAACGTGCCAGAAAAATGTAAAATTTACGAGGAAAATCTAAGATCGGGCAATCCTAGTACAACATAATTTTGCCTCTTTTCTGATGTACGTATGTTTTGTTGTTCTGCTTGAAGAAGGTAGATTTTATTTCATGTGTCTAGAAGAATGAGCTGCAGACCAGTAAACCAGAATTAGGATGTCAGTTTTGTTCCTCAATGTTTAAAAGATATCAAAACCTGGATGTTAAGGAACTGGAGTGCAGGAATGATTGCGGATCAAGATAATAAGAATACCACACATACAAAAAAGTAATAATTATTACATAATCAAGGTATTCACTTATACAGAATTAATGCTTGTCCGATATAAGGACCTGTGAAATGCTCAAGAAACCAAATCCTTAAGGGAAGATTGTCATTATGATATGTGACTAAACACATGAAGAAATTCATGTTAATAATTTGTGTAAATTTAGTAAGATCTTCTGAGGTGAAAGGGGTCCATTGGTCTAGTGAGTAGCGCGCGATTTCCCGTTTGAAAGTATTAAATCCATTATGGTGGGCGGATTGAACCTCAAGTTGTACTCTCATCGGTGCTGAGAAAGAATGCTAAGGTTGAACAAATAAACCAACAAACTAGGTTATAGATTGTTATTGAACAAAAATTCGAAACAAACCTTTAATCTTCTGTTAGGCATAAATGTCTCCAATTGGATTTAGAGTAAAAACTATATTTGTAATTACAATTTTTGGCATCAAACATTTGAAATCATGAAGAATTATCAAACTGTCCTTAACAAGAGAGACAATTCATTCATATTAGTCCACTTCGTGACAAAAAGGTCCAACAATCTAGTAATGTCACAGGCCACTTGGATCAAGATTTTAGTTATGGTCTGTATCTTGCTTCTCCAACCCTGCAACTCAACATACTCGGCAACTCGGAAGTATATGAAATATCAGTTGTGCCATACTACAGAATTTTATAATGGATTAGAGTACCTGTGTTTTATCTTGGCACACTTTCCGCCAGTGTACTTGATTTGTTTCTAAAGTATTTTCTGCTAGCGCTCACGTGAACGTTTTAATCCAATAGATGTCTTTTTGGCTTTATTGTGTAGGTGATGTTAGTTTCAGCCAGCCCATCAAATGGGGTCATTGCTATTTGATGGGGTATTTCAAGTGCTTAGTTGCCACATGCAAACAAGTGTGTTGCTTATTTGTGACTGGTGTGGTGTTTTGCTGTTCTAATGATACCAGATACTCGAGTTTGTAACACTTCTTTATCTATTGTAGTATATTTAGTGAGACAACAATAGAGAGAGAGAGAGAGAGAAAGAGAGGATAAAATTGGTTTTTGTTAAAAATACATGAACATTTTCATACATAATTTCTATTTGTATTTGTCGTCGTCTCCAGATCACGAGTCACGAACTATTACGAGCTACAATCAATTCGTACACAACAAAAGTTGTAGCATCATTTGTACTCATTTAGCAATGAGTCAGCTATATAACTTGATGGCTGGACAGAATTCCAAAATAAATGAATAATCGATAATTGATAGGGACAAATTTTGGCGTGAGCGAGACATTCTGTAACAAATTTCCACCGTTGTAAGAATAATTGAATACTATAATTTTTAATTGTGAAGAACTTGTCACATAATTATAAAGTTTACATTTCTTAGATTTACTTTCCTTTTAATTCTGAACCATATCATCTATATATATATATTTTAAAATCATCTATAGCAGCGTTTCCCAACCTTTTTCAACTTGCGGCACACTACGGGTGTTACTTGGATTCTCGCGGCACACTTATAGATATTATTATTTGTAACTGTAAAACACAGTCGCATTTTTTCTGTGATTATTGATCTCCTCAGAGAGGTTTTTCCCGTGGTAAATCATTATGCTAATTTTTCATTCTATTTTATAAATAGAAAACAATTGCAGTGAAATACTGGACTCAAGGTTTTAAAAATACGCTTTTTTTCTTTTTTTTTTAAAAAAAACTATATCCAACCTTTTCCTAAGAAGAAAGATTACTAAATAACGAAATAAAAAACAAATCTCTTATACTTTTAGAACACAAATGTAGGTAATTTGTCGAAAGGACTGAATTATATTTTAACTTTTCAAGTTACGAAACAATCTGCAACAATAAAGAAGCAATAATGGTCATAACAATGATAACGAATACATTTTTCAACATTAGAAATGTACAGAACAGTAACCCTGTATGAAACTTTTGTAAATTCATAGTACAGGTTCATAGTCATGTGAAATACAAATATACATTTTTCCCTACGTTTGGCAATAGGATTGCTATAAAATTAATAATTTTGCTTCGATTCCTCGCGGCACACCAGCGGCCCATTCATGACACACCAGTGTGCCGCGGCACACCGGTTGGAAAACGCTGATCTATAGCATCCACTAAAAAGAAAGAATCAGAACTTGCAAACAGAGAATAAATTTATTTTTTCGGGAGAAACTTTTGCATTAGTCAATCACTGGATATTTTAAACTTATATTTATATTCAATTAATTCTCTTTCATCAAAAGTTATTTACAATTTATTTTGCATGATCAGTGTAATTTTACATGAATCTTAATCAAAGGACTATACTTTTTTATTGTTGTATAATTGATTAGATTGTGATGCAAAACGTATGTATACAATGAACCTAAAAATTTACGATCTAACAAAATATTCTTGTGCGCGTACTACTATATAACAATAATTAACCACTATTTAAGTTAGAAATTATATTTTAGAGTAGATTTTTAATTATAAAGCTGGAAGAATTAAAAAGTACATTACATATTACAACACATTCCGAATCACGAAGCTTACATACTTTTCGACCTATTAAATAAAAAGTGTTTTCATGGTTTAGTACATAATGCTCTTCTGAAAACTTTCATGTAACTGACTCTTTCAGCTCTTTGACATGCATACACGTCGATTTTGCGTACAGATGCGGACGTTTCGGAATATTGTGTCTCAGGAGCAGAAAATTTATTTTGTGTATTAGGGATAGCAATTCATATAATCTTGTAATCACAGAGTGATTTTGTAGATAATTGTTTGGATTAGCTAGAGTATTTGGTTTCCATTACTTATTTTTTCTTGCTTATTTATTATATTCCGTTACGACATCAACGAACGATCCAGATGAATTCACCTTCTGAGGACAAAATTTTGAAGTTTCTAAAGAAAGTTCTCCCTTTTTGTGGATTTTGGACACCGACTAAGAGCAGAAATTTTTCAATTATGGGAATACATATTGTATTTTATATTTATTATTTTCTCTTTTCTCTCATGATGCTCTGGTCTTGGTTATCGATGGTTGTTGGAACGGTTCTTGATACTGATTTGAACAGCATACTTATAAATTCTTCACTGACGTTCTATGCGACTCAAAATACCTGTAGATATCTGCATGTATCGTATATAGCGAGAAGATTACCAGGAATATTTAAAATTCTTGAAGAAATACCCAATGTCAAAAACAAATTTTCATCAAGTATTTTGGAATCAAGGAATCTACTTTTATCAAGCTGCACTAGGAAAACCTTAAAGTGCGTAGTTATAGATTTGTGCAGCTTGTTCATCGCTGGAGATTGTCGTATGATCTTACCTATGTTGTTATCTTCAGAGGATCAAGGTGACACACGAAAACTGAGCCTGCAAAGCTGGTATCCCTTCGACTATCAATCAAGTCCGGTATATGAATTGGTACAGTTCTCGCAGATGTTATATATTACATTCGCAATGATGATCATATCTCCAACTGACCTAATTACTTATTACTTGACAGTTCGCTTCACAGAAGAATTGAAACATTTAGAAAGAATAGCAGGGTTGATGAGAGGAATAACTTTGGAAATGGGTTCTGAAAGTATTGTTCATTGTCGGGCGGTGAAAAATGTGTCAGATATTAGTTTTCAGGACCACGAAGAAAAAGCGATGGATATTTCCTCTATTTCGGATCTCAATAACACTCACGAGGCTGATGTTTCTCAGTTGCTCAGCTTTTGGATTGAACACCACAAATTGCTCGACCGGTAAGCCTACTGATATAATTACCTATTTTCATTGCACAAACTACGGGTGTGTCACCATTTCTCTTTTATAGTATGTTATAGAAATTTAAATTCTGGATACAGTGTAGCTCTGTCAGTGACTGGTTCGATTAAGTTAGAAGTGAAAGGATATACCACCGGACTAAATCTTCACCATATTTCTTAAATCTAATCAAGTCAGGTTCTTGTCCTTACTGAAACATTTATTTGCAAAACTTAAACTAAATTACAATAGGTATGGTAGGAAAACTTTTAAAAAAATCATCCCCAAACTATCCCTTGTAGATTTTTGCAGTAGAAATAGCTTCGCTTCCTACATTTGATGACCCTAACAATGATTGGTAAACATTATAAATTATGTAGATTCTCGTCATGAAGTTTCCTCAATTCACCATTCCCATTTCTCTTGGGTCGGAATATTCGTCTTAGGATCTCGTTCTCAAACACTTTCAGTCTATGTTCTTCCCTCAGAGTAAGTAATCATGTTTCGCAACCATATATCACAACAAGCATGATTATCGTTGTATATATTTTAAGTTTCAAATTCCTCGAAATAATTCGCGACGACAAAAAATTTTGAACTGAATAATAACACAAATTCCCTGCTTTTAATCGACATTTAATTTCTTCGTGCATATGGTTTTGGTCTGTTAATAATGGTCCTAGATATTTGAAAGTATCCACTTTATCGAAAGTATTGTTTAATATGGATCCATAATTTGCAGTATTACGATCTCGACGGACTTCCATGTATTTAGTTTTCTCTGCATTTACTTCTTAACCTGAGTCCCTGCAAGCGTAATTAAATTAACCCGAGTGCACTTACTTCTTAATAAGACCTTTGCATTTCTATTGTTCTCCTATCATCCCCTATTAAATTCAAATCATCAGCATACGTCATAACCTGGTGAATACCAGTCAGCTCGAGACCCTGGATGCTATCTTTGATTTCCCTTATAGCGTACTCGAGTACAAAGTTGAATATAATGGTGACAACGCATCTCCATGTTTCAAACCATTCTCCACGCAAAAGATCATGGATAAGAATTTTCTCCTACCCGGACTTTACTTAGGGATTCACTTAAACATAACTTAATTAATCTAACTATAGCTTTTTCGGTATTCCAAATTCTGTAAGAATGTTGTACAATGTTTCGCTCCTAAGTTAATCGTAAGCCTTCCTACAATCAATAAAATAATTTATGTATTGGGGTATCGAATTTCCGCTTCTTTTCGAGTATTTGTCGAATGGTATATATCTGATCGATTGTTGATCGATTTCGTCTAAAACCGCACTGAAAATCTAGAGTAATTTCAACTGTGTATGGGGTCAATCTTGCAAATAGAATGTTTGAGAGTATTTTATAGGATGTTGAGAGAATTGAAATGTCTAGATAATCCTTACAATTGGTTTTGTCGCATTTCTTGTGAATTGCTACAATGATTGAATCTTTCCACTCTTGTGGCAATTTCTCCTTGTTCCAGATAAGGAGAATGAGTTTGTGTATCTTGTTAAACAATTTCCCCTCTTCAGCTAAAATTAGCTCAACCGGAATTTTGTCTACACCCAGAGATTTGTGTTTCTTTAATTTTTTTTAAAGCGATTTCTACTTCTATTCGGTTAGGCCCTGGAATGGTTCTGCTGTGTGCATTTCATTTTCTCCACTAACATTAGTTTTTGACTGTGTGTTAAGCAATTGTAAAAAAAAGATCTTTCCAACCATTTAAAATCCTATCTGTATCAGTAGGAACTGTTCCGTCGGCTTTTTTTAAAATATATATATATAAGCGCGAGGTCGATAGCCTTTCTTAAATTCGTTGATGCCATTATACATGACTCGAATCTTCTTGATTTTACTATTATCTTCAAGTTACTTAATTTTAGCTTTCAGAAAATCGTGTTTCTTTGTTCTAAAAGTTTTAGAAGTTTCCCTTTGATGTCTACGAAATGTTGTGTAGTTATTTCGATTGGATTTTTGATAATTGGTTTGAACATATCCTCTCGTCCTTTTTTCGCATTGAAATCCCCTAATAAAATTGTCATATAGTATTGCGGAAGTTGGTCAAACACCCTTTCTACTTCTTCGTAAAAACTGTCCTTTATATCGTCATCCTTATCTTCTGTTAGGGCATGTGTATTTAAAACAATATGATCACACCACCGAAGCTTAAGAGTAATAAAGAAAAGCCTATCATTAACAAATTCAACCAGCTTAATTGCTGATATTCATTTGTTAACGAAAATCCCAGTTCCTAATTAGTGATTTTTTATTTCTTTTCCCGTAAAACAACGTACATTTCCGGACTTCACAGTCCATTTCCTTCCCTCCTAACTTCCTGATCTCTTACTAGGTTCATCCCAAGCCGGTTAATGGCTACCGGCCCCCCTAGACCCAAAAATGTAGGGGGGCCCCGGCTGAAGTTAGGAGGGGCCCGATCCAACCCTATTGTAGTTCATTACCATATAATACTTAATTCGCAAGCCTACCGTGAACATTTTATGGGGCCGACAAAACTTTAGGGGACCCGGCCCCCTTAGACCTAGTTCATCCTGTATTTCTCTAATTCATTCCTAACGGAATTTAACGCACCTGCCCTATGAAGACTTCTAGTAGTTCATGTTCCAAATCAGGGGGCCCCGGCTGAAGTTGGGAGGGTCCTGATCCAACCCTATTGTAGTTCATCACCATATAATACTTAATTTGCAAGCCTACCGTGAACATTTTATGGGGCCGACAAAAATTTAGGGGGCCGGCCTCCCTAGACCTGGTTCATCCTGTATTTCTCTAATTCATTCCTAACGGAATTTAACGCACCTGCCCTATGAAGACTTCTAGTAGTCCATGTTCCAAATCTCATGTCCATATTCTTTTGCTGAGGTCGTGCGGAGTTATCAGTCTTGGTCCGAGGCTTCTGTGAATATTTCTGAACAGGTGCCTTTATTTATTTATTTATTTATTTTACAGGATTAAATTGTTAGCCTCACGCCAAACCCCCAAGCTGGAGGACCACTTCCTGTGATCTGTCCGAGACTGCGTATTCAGTATATTTGTAGATAACCTCTATATCTAGAGACCTTCTTCTCGATCCGCAACCTAAGGACGCGCCATGCCGTGGTGACACGAACTCAAGTGTTGAATAATTAGGGCAATATACTACATCCATGTCTGATTCCTCTTCCAATCTCTACACTATTGGTTTCTCCTTCATTCAAGCGTAACTTCACTCGTTGTCCTAAGCACAAGTTGCAAATGAGTCGTCTCTAATTTGTTTGTGGAATACAATGCTAAAATGAAACTAAATGTCTTTTTATTCCACAAATCTGAAGACGTAAAAATTTTCCATTTCCAAGTATTCATTTATCTCACTAAAGTTTCTGAGTTTAAACAGAGGGCTTAGAGAGAGAAAATGATACATATTTTTAAAACGCTAAATTGATTCCTAGAAAAGGCGCTTCTCGCTATCTTTTCTCGTTCTCACTCTATAAATATATAGATCAATATTGAAACCGGAAGTTGTAGTAGATTTCTCACTTCCGGTTTCAGTAGAGAGTTACGAATGAAGATAAAATTATTTTGGGGACGCTTAATCTATTACAGAAGACTATTTGTCTTTATCTATGATCATTTTACGCTATAGTGATTAAAGCTAACACCAGTTAGCTATAGTTAATTTCGCCCATTACGAAACTGAATGTTACCGATGGGGCCGAGGTAACTCAGTGGTAGAGCATTCACCTCAGTGCATGGAGGCCTTGGTTCGATCATAGCTCGCATCAAATGAGCTTTGTAGTGGACAAACACCGTGTGCAAGGGGTTTTCTCGGGGTTCTATCTTTTCTTCCCGCTTTCGTCATTGCACCATTTCATTCATTTCTCATCATAACCGTCTACTTTAACCTAGCTGGCACAATCGTAGGGCGTAATACTTAAGTATTTCATTTCATTTCTGAATGGTACGTATATTAAAGAATTCGATTTCTAACTTCTGCATATTTACATCCTGGTCAATATTAATGGTGATTCATCAGACAGTTCTTGAGATGTTTTATTACCCTGAAGGACACACACAAAGATAGACAGGGTAAATATAAAGAGGTTTCCGTAAACCACTCTCCTTGAAACAGGGCCGGCGCGAGAGGGGGTCGACCGTGCCACCGCCCAGGGCGGCAAGTCTGATGGGCGGAAAAATTGAAAAAGAAAACAGTGCAGGAGTGGCAACATTTGAGAAAGAAAATATAAAAGGGGCGGCATGTGAAAGTACCTCCCAGGGCGGCAAAACTTCTAGCGCCGGCCCTGCCTTAAAATAAAAGCCTCATACCCTAAGGGTATAAATTGTCCATAATTTAAAATATATCAAATAATAAAAGTGTATTAAAGGTCAGTAAAAAAAGAGGAAAAGAAACCTCTTGTACATCCGCTTACCATATTCTCCGTATAATTAATTTTGAAGACTGCAACGATAACTTGTATTTATCGTGTAGTTACTCTGTTTGTTTTAGCTAGTATTTACTGTAGGGCAAAATTGCTGTTTTAACAAACACTAACTACATATCAAAAGAAAAAAATGCTATAATTAATGTCATGAATAACGTTGATTTGTGAATGTTTATTTATCCGTCGCTAGGTAGAAAGGTTTGGTTACTCGTTGTTATGACAGTGATCCGGTTACTAAGGTAAGAGTTTAGTTACTATGTAATTGTTTGTAGATAGATATCGATATAGTAACTCAACAAGACGTCATATACAGGGTGTCCCAAAAGTAATTGTGAAAAATGAAATCTCAGACTCCTAGCACCAAAACAAGAAAAAAGTTTATATAACATGTAGTCCGGGTGTGGGCAAGGGCAACTTTTTACCAATTGCGCGTAAATCAAAATTAACGTCACCATCGTTCTTCTGATTAAATTTGCGCCTTAAATCATGTATCACATGACCTTATTCCTATTTTAAAAACTTGACCTTAATTCAAAATGGCTGATTTCAAGATGGCCGCCGTCAGGTATACCGTTACTATATGACTTCTCCCTAGTCCTAATATGTACCCATCTATTTGTTATTCATCTTTTGTCGTTACAAGAGGTCTTACAGGGCTTTTACCTCCAATTGTATGAAGACTATTCTGTACTTTTATGTGATGTTCTGGTAGCTGTATCTCCTAAACCCCTGGAGCTTCGAACCTACAACTTCAGTGAAATACTGACCACATTTGGTACTACTTTCTCATATGTGTCTCCGTCAGCAACTCGATTCACCCAAACGTAAGGTTTACTTGTAAGTGAACACATCATCATCGGCTTTTCCATAATTGGCCGCTGATAAATACGGTAGATAAATTAGTTTTTTTTTTACAAGTATACAATTCTTAATAGAAGACTCTATAGTCACTTGTCAAAAAAATTGAAGTTACGGTTGTGTCATTATTAGAATGTATTTAGCTGTAAATTCATGAAATCGAGGTTGAAGTTGAAAATAGTGCTAGTTCCAAATGGAAAGATAAACATTACATTATATTTTCTTTCAATCATCAATACTCAAAATTCCAGTAGTGATATTTTGTAGTACAGAAGAAAAGTTTGCCTGTATTACATTTTACTTTCTTTTAAACTCTAAATCAGTGTTGTATCCAGACATGTTAGAGGTGAATTTGCAATCTTGAAGTTCAGGAATTCATTCCCCAAATTTTTGACGATATAAGTTTAGGTCATCTTCCTACAACTTTAGGTTCCCCATTCCACCCCATCCCGGAAATCGAGGAGACTGGAGAAGCACTGCTCTAAACTATGCTAGCATCTAAAACGTATATAGGGATGCGCACGAGACGAGTCGAGACAGGATTTTCCTGATAAATTCGAGTTGAAACACGGCTCTTCCAATAGAGAAATATACATTTTTCGAGTCGAGATATCACTTTTACAGCATAATTTCGAGACGAGACAGCCTCAAATCTTGTCTCGTGCGCATCCCTAAACGTATAAGCATAGAGGACGAAGATTAACGAACAGAAAATACATTATTTTTTCATTTCCTTTCCCTTTTCGAACGTTTGAATTACTGAATAATTTCTAACTTTTCAATATATCAGGAATTCTGTTAGTAGAAAGTTATTGACCTCGTAATGTTTCATGTTCTACGTAATTAAAAGGCTTCCTACTTTCCGTTGTTCATTAATGGATTACATTATCGAGAAAAAGTATATATTACACATATAGCCCAAACAAATATTCTCTTTTGGATTTAAGAGTATAACAAGAATTAAGCACTATTATGTCAACTTTGAAATTATATTTTAGAATACATTATTAATTGTAACAGTGAAAAAAAGGTAGCATATTGCGAGTTACTAAATGTAATGAATTTTTATGTCACATTGTCCTTTATTTATTTATAATTTTATCGAATTATTCTTACCAGTTTGTTGGCATGTAGACTCATTTCTGTAAAGAGGTACACATACATTTACGAATATTGTGTTCATATTTCAAGACGAGAAGATTAACTTTGTATATTAGAAACAAGAATTTATAGAGATGGATTCACCTTGTGAGGACAAAATTTTAAAGTTTCTAAAGATAATATTACCCTTTTGTGGATTTTGGACACCAAGTAACATGAGAAAATATTCAGTTGGGGGAATTCATATCTTTTTTTCTATTTATTATACAGTTGCTTCATTTTTCATGATATGGTCATGGGTAAGTATGGTTATTGCGGCATTCTTTGAGTTTGATTTCATTAGCATGCTTACAAGCGCCTCATTGGTGATCTACGGGATTCAAAACACGATGAGATATCTGCTTGTATCATATAAATCGCGAAAATTACCACAAATTTTTAGGACTCTTGGAGAGACACCGAATGTTAAAAACAAATTCTCATCAACTATTCGGGAATCGAGATATCTGCTTTTCAAATCATGCACTAGGAAAACTGTAAGGTTTATAACTATAATATTTTGTAGCTTGTCCATCGCTGCAGGTACTCGTATGATATTACCTATATTCATATCTTCAGAGAATCAAAGTGGTTCACGAAAGCTGAGTCTAAACAGTTGGTATCCCTTCGATTACCAACCAAGTCCGATATATGAATTAGTACAGTGTTCGCAGCTGATATATATTTTGTTCGCAATGGCTACTATATTACCAACTGACCTGATCATTTACTACTTACTAATACGTTTCACAGAAGAATTAAAGCATTTAGAACGACTATCAAAATTAATGAGGGAAGTAATCTTGGCAATGGATTTTACAAGTGATTTTTCTACCTTGAAGGGAGAAGGCCAATTAGTTATTAATGATGACTGTCGAGAAGAGACTATAATTGATTCTCCTGATCTGGTTATCAACAATTTTCATCAAGAGGATGACTTTTCTGAATTATTGATGTGTTGGACCAAACATCATTTGATACTCGTTCGGTAAGTTTACTGATTAAATAACGTGTTTCCGTAGTATAAAATAAAGGTAAGAATTCTTGCAAGTTTGATACTTTCCAGTCGAAATTAGCTTTCTTAACTACGAAATAATATATTGTATTTAAAAAAAAATCAGTTATATTTCTTGTATGTTCTGGAATATATTTTAAAATTACATTGTTTTAAAATAAATTGTAGCTTTTACTCAGGAAGTTGCCACTTCTATCCTAATTATCTTAGATTAATGATTTTACGTCATTGGTTTTAGATTTTAGAATGACATTGTGTGTTACTTATCCATCTTAAATTAGGGATATTTCCATGAAAGGTAGTGGAGGTAGTGAAAACAACTCCTGATAGAAGTTATAACACTAGATACAGTTCTTGCGTATCCATATAACTTCTGCCAGTCATCACCTGAGCTAATAACAGTGAAGCAATTATCTGGTTTTTCATTAACGCTCACCTAACTACACACTTAATTTGGGCGAGATTCATTCTATTTCACAAATGCCATGAGGATTTCACCTTCTTATAATCGACTTTGTCATTCACATAAAATATTATTTCATCGCATAAGTACATTTATTTAAATAAAACCGTACTTTTATTCTATTTTGGCCAACATTTTTACTGCAAGTTTCTATTGCTTTTAATTTTCATCAGGAAAGTTACATTGACGCGACTGGACCATTAGACCATTAGACGCAACGTTTTCTGAAAATCATGATTGAACAACAGGAAGCTCGAAACAGAAACATTGTATTAATTTTTAGGGACTTATTTTAAATTTCATGCAAAAAAATTTTCAATATTTTCCTCGGACACTTTTTCAATTAGTGTTTTCTACCTCTGGACAATATTGTCTGTTTCTCCGCTGTTCCACTTGTTCCGCTGATGACTAGTGATGTAGGAGAAGACATCATCGTGACGTCGTCTTAAACTCACGTTGATATGTGCATTGGTTAAGTTTCACTAACTTCGTATTCAATAGTGAAATAACACAGAACAACTACTGTTGAGGCGTCCACATTCCCATTCTTACTCATTCTTCACATGTGTGTAAAACTGATGGGTTTTCCTAAAACGTCTACATTACATTTAGACATAAGTACGATCGAATACAACGAAAATTGTGAACATTTATTTTATTATGGTTTCAGCCTTGCAAAGGATGAATCAGTTCTCGACCAGGCTTTTAACTCAGTTCACATTGCATTGAGATTTGAAATAAAAATATGTCCCTAATTACAAGCGCGAAATTCAATAGTGATATTTAGCAAGGCAGTGGCGTATAAACAATACCTCTACGGATGGTCAAGATCGAAATTTTAAGTGAAAAGTCATATTAATTTTGATTTAGATAAAACGGGTATAGTAATTTTGCAATTCTTAGGGGATTTACTTGTCAATTCGCCTAATTCTGACTTCGGCTAACAATTTACAAGCTGTCATTCATAGACAACAATCTCATGCACACAGCGCCGACTTTTAAGTTCCTCAATAGATGCTGAGGCTTCAGCACTAACGACTCATAATATTATTTTAATAGAATCAATTGATTAGTGATTCTCAAATTCTTCCTGAAAGGCGAGATAGACTATCAAAACCTGCTAAAATAAAATGAACCGTAAAATCACTTTTAAATGGCAAAGGCTTAAAAAAATATTTTAATTATGGTACTTGTACCGATTATGGCCCGAGTCCCTAATATGGGCCACCCACCATATCTCTGCAGATTTACGTTGGTGCTACTAGATGACAATATAAACTATGTCCTCTGAGCCGAGGAAAATATGTTTACGCTTGTCATGAGGACAAGGTTTATATTGTCATCTAGCAGCACCAACGTAAATCTGCAGAGATATTGTCTGTGGACCATATTAGGAACCCGGGCCATAATCGGTGCAAGTACTATAGTTTAGTAGGATTTCCTAAAACTTTATATTCAACAAAATTCCTAATAATAAGATTTTGTTTGTGGATTTCAAATGTCTTTAGAAATATTGTGAAAAGAAAGGAAATAGAACTAGTTGAGAATGCTTCAAGAACATTACCAGAACGAACTTAACCCTTTAATTTGCTAGCATTGATAGCATTACCATTCAAATATTTAGTTTGCTTTTATGGTTGAATCATGTCTTCCTGATCATAATTTCGTAATTTTTAAAGTGTTTTTGTACTTTGGTTGCAAAATCCACGGTGTTTATTTCCGAGGTTATTTATTTATTTATTTAGAGAAATGAATACTGCAGGCAAAGATACCCATTTACAGTATTCACAAAAACAGATAAACATAACAACAGTAGAAAAAAACAGACAAGTGATAATTTTAATGACTGGTTAATAATCGATTCTGGAACTTAAAGAATTTACTACTTTTTTAAATTTAGTGAAGGACATTCTGAATATATCAATACTTGGGTCAACCGCACGAAGTTTGTTGTAGAGGTCATACATGCTCCAAATAGGTGAGCTTTTCATCATATTTGTTCTTAATGTTCTACAGTGAAATAAGCCAGCTTTTGGACGTCTTCTAACGTTGGGAACTTTAAATTATCAGAAGTTCAAGTTATTGCGACACTTGACTTTTGTTATTTAAAATTTTATATAGAAGGCAGAGTAACCGAACTTTCCTTCTGCTGTCGAGGGATACAGTGTTCAGTTGTTTAATTAAACATTGATATGTTTCAAATTTAGGATATATGCCTGTTTTCTTGAAAACTAAGTACCTTGCGAATTTTGATTGTATCATTCCTATTTTGCGGCTATACTTTTTACTTGCAGGGTTTCAGATTTCGGCAGCGTATTCTAGTTTCGATTTAACGATTGCGTTATATATCGTTTTTAATGTGTCTTGTATCTTGAAATCACTTCCAGTTCTTATCGTGTACCCCATATTTCTATAAGCTTCGCTCACAATTTTTTAAAGGTGGTTGGAAAATGTTAGTTTTGTGTCAAAGGTGACCCCGAGGTTTTTAAACTCTTCAATCCTTTTAATATTGACGTTACCAATGCAAAAGTTAAATTTTAGAGGTGTGTTCTTACGCGAATATGACATTATAAAACATTTATTTACATTAAGGTTCAGATCATTGAGTTGACACAATTTGGAAACAGCATTTTGTAGAGATGGCGAGTCATTGACATTACTAATACATCTTCCGGAATTTTAGGTCATCTGCATATAGTAGGCCGAATGAATTTTGCAGGCAATTAATTAAAATTAAAAATAAAATTGGTCCAAGGTTTGAGCCCTGAGAGACCCCTGAGAGCACTGAGTAATCGTCAGTTTGTACCCAGGTATACCTCGGTAGATATCCTTTGGCGACGATCTTCAAGATAGAAAGAAAATAAATCAAGTGCCGAATGCCACAATTCAAAGCAAAAATGCCATTTCTACGCAAGGGCCCCGATTTCTCTGTAAATTTGGGGGGGGGATTCAGATACAGAAGATATATACATGAGGATTTTAAGACAAATTGCATTCAAATTATGCCAAATATTGTATATCCATATATACAATAGGGGGCCCACATGAGCTTTGGGGGGCCGGGGGCCCCCGGTTCCCCAGGATCGTCGCCCTTGGTCTTATGTGTAGCTACTGAGCAGTATTTGTCCTATTATGGTAAAATACCAAAAATACTCTACCAACAATTTCGTTGAAATATTTTCCTACGGAGCAAGAAACCACAAGTAAAAAAATAATTTTAAAAAAAGACCTTTCGCGGAACGTAGTAGACAAAGCTTCTACAGTACTACATTTGACTGTCCCCTGTTGAAGATTAGAAGTATCTAAAGAAGCAACCCACAAATAATGTATATGAATATTATATGAAAGCAATAATACCAATTAAACAATTATTGAAGTTATAATTCGTGCTGATAAAGCAATAGAGCAGTGGCCACCGGTTACTAAGTGGTACAAAATGTTCATCATCTTCTTAGGTATTGATCAACAAAAATATGATGAAACTTATGGTTTTCGAGATATGGTTCCTTAAATCTTTGGAAATCGACCATTTTTTGGCCAATATCTCTGGAACTGTACGAGTGATGCGAAAAATTCCATCACTTTCCAGATAGTTTTGACGCTCTATTGACTGGGGGGCTCAAAATTGAAAAACTCGCAAATAACAGACGAACAAACTGACAGACACACAGACGTAGAAAATTCAGTAACGAACTTTTTAAGTTCGTTGAAAATATTAAAATTACAATGATTACAATGATGAGTTGAGTTGATTTTTAGTTTAGCGTCCCTTTCAGCAGCGAGGCTATATGAGACGTGGACCTACTGATTAACGTGGAATCCGAACCACATGAGCTCCCGCCGGGAATCGAACCCGGGTCTCCCATGATTACAATGAAATCTGTAGAACATATAGGGTTAATTTGAGTGAAAATAGAAAATGTTTCAACTTTCATATAATTTATGTAAAGATATTTTACGTGTTTAAAAACACAAAATAACATCAAACTCCAAGTTCTTTAAAGGAATAATTATACAAAATTACACTCGCTTGTGAATACGGATTATTATTATTGTTATAAAGTTATATCACTCGATCCTCGATATGCCGAAAACCGGAAGAGTCGAAAACAGGTACTGATAAATGACTATTCAACATATGAGGATCCCTATCTGAAACCTAACCAGAGGTCATATGCACTATATCTTTTTTCATTCACGGCATGAAAGAGTAATTTTGAAGTTAATTCCATCGCAAAAGTTGAATAGGTGCTCAGCACTCATTAAAAATCTCCAATAAGTGATAAACATAATCATTTATTCTATTGACAAAAATCAGACAACTATTAAGTGTTTCATACATAAGGTGTTAATGAATAAAATGTTGAATAACAAGGAGATGCGTTATCGCCATTATTATTTAACTTTGTGCTGGAATACGCCATAAGGAAAATCAAAGATAGCAACCAGGGCCTAGAGTTGAACGGCATTCACCAGGTTATGGCATATGCTGATGATGTAAATTTAATAGGGGATGATAGGAGAACAGTAGAAATAAATGCAGAGATATTATTAAACGCTTGCAGGGACATGGGTTTAGAAGTAAATGCAGAGAAAACTAAATACATGGAAGTGCGTCGGGACCGTAATACGGCAAATTGTGGAGGCGTTAAAATATTAAATAATACTTTTGATAAAGTGGATACTTTCAAATATTTAGGATCAATATTAACAGACGAAAATCATATTCACGAAGAAATTAAATGTCGACTAAAAGCAGGGAATTCGTGTTACTATTCGGTTCAAAATCTCTTGTCGTCGCGAATTCTGTCGAGGAATTTGAAGCTTAAAATATATAAAACGATAATCATGCCTGTTGTTCTGTATGGTTGCGAAACATGGTCGCTTACTCTGAGGGAAGAACATAGACTGAAAGTATTTGAGAACAGGATCCTGAGAAGAATATTCGGACCCAAGAGGAACGAGAATGGGGAATGGCGGAAGCTTCATAACGAGGAACTACATAGTTTATACGGTTTACCCAACATTGTTAGGGTCGTCAAGTCTAGGAGGCTTAGGTGGGCAGGTCATGTAGCTAGAATGGAAGAAAGTAGAAACGCTTTCAAAGTCTTGACTGGTAGACCCATAGGAAAACGACCATTAGGAAGACCTAGGCGCAGATGGGAGGATAATATTAAGATGGATCTCGCAGAGATAGGAATACAAAGTAGAAACTGGATCCAATTAGCTAAGGATAGAAGTCAGTGGAGAGCTTTTGTGAACGCGGCACTGAACCTCCGGGTTCCATAGGCCATAGAGTTAGTTAGTTAGAATAAAATGTTAGAGATGATTTCTTAAATTTCATATGAACATGTAGGGGAAAAAGTGCATAGTTTTAGAGTTAGGCTTGTCCAAAGTTATGGAAAAGGTAAATTTTAACACTTGCTATTACGAACCGTGTACTGGCGGTTCATACCAGGCGAATCATATATACGGAACCCAAAAATGCATATTTTGTCAATGAGCAATGAATGTGCAGAAGATTCTCTACAGGGTATAATACCTAGACATGCTCCCAACAGAATTTTCAGATATGCTCTTACTTTAAGGTGAATCCAAGGTAAATAAAAGATAAGCCTTGGCAACAGTGAACATGGACTGCTTCCGTGGGAAGTCGGAAGTGTTAGAGACCACCAACACCACGGTCCCTCATATTTGGAATAACTATAATAACTATAATAATAAGAAACAGAAATTATACTGTGGCAAAATACATCACAGCACGCGTTATTCAGAAGATAAGGAACAGTGGAGCTAGCGATTCCTAACACTTCCAACTTTCTGCCGAAGCATTCCGTGTCCACTGTTGTCAAGGCTTGCCTTTTGTCTACATTGGAGCTATCTTAAAAAAAAAAAAAAAAAGCATATCTGAAAATGTTGTTGAGAAATGTCTGGAATTATACCCTTTAGGGAATCTCCTGATGAAATATGCGTTTTTGGACTGCGTATGTATAACTTGCTTTACACTAAAATGGCCCGCCATGCCGCCAGTTTCTCGAGTTCAAAATAGCAAGTGTTGAAATACAGCTTTACAATGATTTTGGACAGCCCTAGTTCTGAAACTATACACTTTTACCCACAGGTCCATATGAATTTTTTTCTCTTATTTTGATGTGATTAATTGCCTCTTATAGTTTGTCGGTATAGTTCATTAACGCCCTGTATATACATTTATCCAAATACAAGGATCAGTCATAAGTCTTGCTATATTCTAGTATATAACATACCAGTGCATATTTTAAGAATTTTCACTAGGCGACAATAGAACTTAAGAACTACCAACAGAACCTTAGAACATCATGATAGGAGGTATCAAATTAAAGATCTTCGTAAGGCTCCGTTACGTGCTAAAATTTTGTATCACACATTCAAGTCACACTGCCTAGAAGGAACATGTGAACGGGGAATGTCACACTTAGTATTGCACTTTCCTTAATATGTTTTATAAAGTATAAGTGACACTGTCTTGTATCGTTTAATTTTTAATGGTTACTGTCAAGGGCGCCAATTTCTCTGCAAATTTGGGGGGTGGGGGGCCCATTCAGATGCAGAAAGAATATATGAGGATTTTTAGACAAATCGCATTCAAATTATGCCAAATATTATACATTTACAAATACAATGAGGGAACCCGGGCCCCCCGGGGCCCCTCAGGATCGGCGCCCTTGGTTACTGTCGTATTAAAACCTTGCAGTTAGTACTTCTAAGTTCAATATTTTTGTCTATGGAGTTGACTAGTTTTTGTATGAAATGCATCGAGAATGAAATTCAGAATATTTCAAATGAAATAATGAAACACTAGCATAGCAGGAACGGAGAAAATAATCAATTAGGTAATGAAAAATCAGCATTCGAATACGTTAACACAAATTTGACCGAGAGTGAAAAAATATAAGAAGATTCAAGTATAGATCTTTAAATCAGTGGAAGACAAAATAAGATCTAAATCAGGGCTGTCCAATAATCGGTTCGGAGGTTGTAGAAGCAATTCTCCCTGGCTCACAAACGTCCCAATGATTAAGATAATATTGCATTTTATTGACATTTTTATTTATTACTTTTGTTGAAGAGTTGAAAGACTTGCTTCCCTTCATATTTCCGGTTAACATGCTTATTGCTTTCGGGATTATTGTAATTGGACAGCCCTGGTCTAAATGCATCAGATGACACGGAAAATATTGAGGATTTAAGGCATCGACAACGATACGCTATCTAATCGGGTTCCCCTGAACTAAGTTTTAACTAACTATCAAAATCGTATAATCTAAAGAAGATCGACGATATAAAGTATCAAAAGTAATCACAATGGTCCAAAACAAATGCTGAAAGAGAAGTAATGATTAGAACGATGATTCTCACATAAATCAAATTCAGAGGTTTTATTTACCAAATAAAAAATTCGAAATAACATATAATACAACACTGAATTTTTTCTACATAGTCTACCTATTGTTTACCAATGCACTCTAGGTTTACCAATGCAGGATATTTTAAGGCGTAGTGCGTTATACATCAGTTTCAACTGTTCGGAATAATGGTTGACTTACATAGGTAATGATACGATCATTAGGAACGAACTCGATGTGAATTTACCCCCTAGTACTTCTACCAAACACAGAGCAGGACTTTGTGCTTGAAACGGTCCTGTCTGACGACCTGCTCTGGAAGTTGGCCTTTGCTCAAACACTTGTTTTTACACATTCGGATTTCGAAAAAGAAATCACATCCTTTCCGTCGTTGTGACTATTCGTTTCAGGATACACACACCACGCGGATTTTGTAGCATTTGTCAGCACACATCCACTGTACTCGGATCTGAGCCTACGTTAACTCATGTAGCGCAATGTGGCAGTTTTCATGGTTTTCCTGAATTCGTAAAATTGACGTGCTACAATGGACTAGGTCATGCAGAATTGGTTTGTTGATTGCCGTGTGCTGGTGGATGAGGTTTCCTCAATGGCATGCCATGTGACCTCAGAATCTGTTACCCTCGGACGGACGGACCTAGGCTAATCATTACAACCTGTACAAAAGTTTCGGTGCTATGGTTCACTGCATCTTTCCTTTTTGCGTGGCAAACGTTTTGGGTTGCTGCCGCAGCTTTATGCCAGAGCTCGAACTCATACAGTAACAATTCAAGGTGTCAGACATTGTTGCGCACTCGTCATCACTGCCACTAAAAACTGACTGACTATACTGACGGAGTGGCGGTCTTCGCGTTAAATGGTCCACTTGCCACACTGCCTCTTGGGCCAGTTTGATCTTGTACTTAACGGTCGATCACGGCGTGTACACACGCCCACAATTTGTGTTGTTGGTATATTACAAGACTTATGACTCACCGTTTTAACTGTAACATAAATTATTTCAAACACTCAAGAAATCACTGTCTCAAGAATATTTTTTCTAGTTTCAGTTTCCTCAGGAAATTCCCCTCTACATTAACACAAAATACAGCGATAATTCGCAAATAGAAACTATAAGAGAACAACCTTAAACATACAAAACACTATACCCAGAGCCGTAGCTAGGGAGAAGTGAGCGGGGCGGTGGCCCCAGGCGCTGATAGCAAGAGGGCACCGAATGAGCAACAAGAAAGGAAAAAAGTGTTGGAAATGAGTAACGATGCGTCGACCCGAAAGTATATCGGCACCCTATTAAATCAATATTGTTATTGGTTTGCAAAGAAATAGAGTTGGTAAAAATTTCCTTGCTCGCTTCGCTCGCATCCCGATCAATGATTCACAACAAGTTTGTACTTAGTACTTAAAGGAAATTATTATATTATGATTTGTTAATGACGATATGATATACAAGGTGCCGAGTAATCACTTACAAAGTACGCACCAGTGTTTTGAAAATCAGAAACAATCAAAGTCTGAAATACGTGTTCCGCATTTTTATGGTGATGAGTTTGCTTAGTTATTCATATTTTTCTACCCAATCGGATTAATCATTACGGTCAGAATGAAGATATGAAAATGGAAGGAGGGTCAGTCCATGATAAGTGATCGAGAGAAAAGGAAAATTGCCGCTCGATCTTTAAAAAAATTTTTTTTTCCAGAAATATTGAGTCGATCACAATTAATCACAATTAATTATTTTTTACATCGCATGACGACTCAGCGGCTGCCGCCATTTTGCGTTTTCTCGATTTCAGGCGTTTACGTTGTTTCGAATATCTCAGCATGTATTTGTCCTACCAAATTGAAAATTGTTAGACGTCTCCAACTTGTGCAGGGCTAAAACTTTGATCTCTTAACATTTTTGCCTAAAGCCACTTGAAGGGGGTGTATTCAGGGCCGAAAGTAGCAACATTTTTGTATATTAAAAACATGTTTGATAAGAGGAAACAACTGACTTACAGGTCTGAATTTGTGTGTGTGTGTAGTCCGGGGTTATAAATTTACACTCAGAAATTTGCAGACCTGTAGCTGCTCACAAAAGCCTGAGAAAAATACGTAAAGTTGGAGAATTATGCCAATTTGGCATATTTCACTGTCTAATATCTCCAATGTGCCTGGATAAAAAAAAAATCTGAAATTTTGAGACCGGTTACTCCTTTAGTATACCATAACACACAACAAAGCGCGTTTTGTGTTTTTGAGCAGAAGGGGGGTTAGTATTACGGAATTATGTCATATTTAGGCGTGTTGACAGGGAGTGAGCTGGGGAATGTAGATCAGACGAAAGGACAACAGTCTCCTGCATGAGTTGACAGTTAAAACAACAATAAAAATGAGCGAATATCATTGATGTAGCAAGCAACAAGAGCAGCAAGAGTACCTATGGACTTTTTGTCAAGTGTATATTTTGACTTTTCTCGCCTTCTGCTGATAGCGGCATTCTTCACTAGTACTGCTGCGGGTGTGATAAGACAGTGAGTCACAACTAGACGAAAGAAACGAGCTTAAGAACTTTGACTGGACTAACTATTCATTCTACTTTATTTTACGTCACAACAACGAATTTCCAGTTGAATTTGTGAACAAAACACCTCGTAGATATGACATCATTCCTTAATACTTTGACCCCCTTCTGCTCAAAAACACAAGACGCGCTTTGTTGTGTGTTATAGTATACTAAAGGAGTAACTAGTCCCAAAATTTCAGATTTTTCTTTATCCAGGCCCATTGGAGAAATTGGACAGTGAAATATGTCAAATTGCCATAATTCTCCAAATTTACGATTTTTTTCTCAGGCCTTTGTGAGCAGCTACAGGTTTGCAAATTTTTGAGTATATATATACAGATGGTGATCAGAAAAATGGAAACACCTGAACGAAATTGCAACTTACCAGATTAATGTGGTGTCGGGCCACCTTTCGCCTTCAGAACAGCCTTGATGCTACGTGGGATGAGGCATAGAGGTCGTGAATGGTAGCAAGTGGAATTTTACACCATTCCTCGTGCAGGGCATCGGCCAGTTCTGTGTGAGAGGATGGAGGTGGAAATCGTCGCCGGAGTCGTGTTTCCAAGACGGACCACAGATGTTCAATTATGTTGAGATCTGGGGATTGGGGGGGGGGGAGGTGTTGAACTTCATCCCGATGTTCCTCAAACCACGCTGCAACAACGCCAGCTGTGTGAATGGGTGCATTATCATCCTGGAAGATGGCGTCATTATCCGGGAACAACATCCGGACCATAGGATGCAAGTGGTCTCCTAAAATTGCGACATAATCATTGGCAGTGATTCGTCCGCTAAGTGTGACCACAGGACCCAATGAAAACCATGATATGGCGGCCCACAGCATCACCGAGCCGCCGCCATGTTTCACAGTTGGGCGGAGACACTGCAGATCATAAGCTTCTTTGGGCGTTCTCCATACATAAACACGGCCCGTAGTTGGGAATATGGTGAAGGATGACTCACCCGACAGTATCACATGTTTCCAGTCCTCAACGGTCCAAGTTGCATGGTCGCGGCACCATTTGCGGCGTGCGAAAGCGTTATGGTCCCTGATGAGCGGTTTGGCCCGTGCAACACGACCCCGTAAGTTCATGTCATGTAATTCGCGGCGGACTGTGATTGTCAAAACAGGGTGGGGGAGGTGCTGATTGAGTTCCTCCGTCACTTGCTCCGCAGTGGCACGACGGTTCTGCGTGACAATGCGCTTTAATACCCGGCGTGACCTGTCACTCATGATTTTCTTCCGCCCACTGTTCCGCTTCCCCGATGTAATTTTCCCGTGTGATGTGTAGGCCGTCATCACCTTCGACACTGTCCCACGCGACACACCTAACACAGTAGCCACTGTCGTCACACTCACTCCACATAACCGCGCACCAACAATTTGCCCTCTTTGAAAATCTAAGAGTCTCCCATTTTACACTACCTCCGTCTGCTGCAGACACTGGACACTGCTGTTCCACTGCACCTGACGTAGTATGGAGACCGACCTAACATACCACCATCAGCGGTCCGGCGCTGTGGGTGCCACGACACCACTGCCAACCCATACATCTGACGTGTTGCCAACTACGGGTGTTTCCAGTTTTCTGATCACCATCTGTATATATATATATATATATATATATATATATATATATATATATATATATATGTGTGTGTGTGTGTGTGTGTGTGTGTGAGTGTATGTATGTATGTATGTGTGTTAGTGTATTTTTAATTAGGGATTGGAAATTAGATTTCTGGGCTGTTGGCATCTAAGGCTATTTACCCTGTCACGTATATGAGGGATGACGTCCTTCGGCGAGCATAGTATCCGATGAAAGGGGAGGAAGGAAGCAGCCCAGTGGGGACCATTATATTAGGTACAATCCCGGCATTTGCCTGGTGTGAATGAGGGAAACCCAGGGAAAACCTCACCCAAGATGGCTGGCCTGAAAAAGCTGTTACACTTTTTCGACGAAGTGTCCCCACCGGTAATCGAACTCGGGACCTCTCGCTCCTAGTGTATTTTTGATATGTTAATTAATAATAAATACTCTTAAATTCAGAACTTTCATTCATTAAGAAAGTAAGTAATTACTGGAATTTCAAACATATGCAGTAGCCAAACTATGTTTCGGTTTTTAAATACAAAAATTAAAAATATTCTTCACCTCCATCGTTCAATATTGAGAAATTTGCAAAGAAGAATTTCCGCTACATTTCACAAAATATTTTTACCGTAAAAGAATCAAAGTTAAAAAAATATATTTGTGTGGTCACATACAGAATATAATTATTTACAAAAGTTTACAGTTATTACTCGAAATTAATGCTGTCATCTATTTCGAATCTTTTTTTTAAAAAAACAGTTTCCAATGTATTGAAATTTCATTTCCTATCGATAGTAACAAGTGTTGTAAATAGTTGTAAACTTCAATAACTGTTCTCAAAGTGGACCTGTATACAGCCAAAAGTAGTTTTGGCAAGTTTAACAGAAAGTCAAAAATAAGCCTCTTGCAAACAGATATTATTTATAAAAGAATACATAATAATCGCTTTTGGTTGTTGCAATTGCCTGTCCAAGAAGCTTGATAAGAAGTTAGCGTAGCATTACAACAAAAGCTGCTTCTCTTATATGTATTAAAATAAAAAGCTTGAAAAGGTGAATGTAGGGGGCCCGAATTCTACTTCACCCCGGGCGCTGTAATCCCTACCTACGGCTATGTTAATACCCAGCGCATTTCTGACATTCAAGTTACAAAGGGTATGTTTAATATAGATGCGTGGTTGGAACTTTACATTACTTTTCAACGTTATTGCATAGAAAGTCAAGTCTAGTCTAGTTCGTAGCTCTAGTCAAGAAGAAATACCTAAGTCTAAGAATTCTTCAGAGACAGGAAGAAAATATTTTAAGTAAGGGCGGACTCATTGAGAAGGCCTAATTGGGTCGGTTAACCACAGTTTGTATTATGTTTTAAAATAAGAAAGGTATGATTTGTCATTTATTGGGATAAGTAAACATTTAGGCAGACGGGCCATGATGTAGGAAGTGACATGAAATTAATGCGTTTCTAAGAAAATTAAAAGGAAATAAATGTTGAAGAAGAGGTAATTATATTTTTTATACATGGGGTACTAAGAGTACAAGGAAATAAAATCCAATTATCAAAGTTCAGAGAAAAGAAAAAGTGACTTAAAGGTTTGATGATACGCTCAAGTACATGGAAAAGTGAACACTGTCTTTTTACATTGTAGCGGGCCGCGGTGGCTCAGTGGTTGAGCGTTCACCTCTGGTGTGTAGGGTACCGGGCTTAAACCCTGCTCCCGCCAAGTGAACTTTGTGGTAGACAAACACCGTGCTCGTGGGTTTTCTCGGGATTCTCACGTTTCCTCCCACTCTCTTCATTCCACCATTTCATTCATTTCTTATCATCACCGCCTCCTTTAGCTTAGTCGGCATAACCATAGGACGTAAAACTCAACGATTTCATTTCTTTTACATTGTAAGAGCTGTATGCACTGGCAGGACATGAATCTTTCGCGAGCACTGATCTAGATCTTAAAGATGGAATATGTTCAAAATGACAAAAGTAAACTTGTTTCTCTTGTGTACTGAACGCGCCAAATATTTTACAAATGATCAGTTTATAGTAGTATAGGGTGTTCGAGACGAATCGCCCTTATTTGAAATGTTTGTAATACAACACGTATTCGATACACAAAAGATTCATACAACAAAGGATACGCAAAGTTTTGAAGTTCTGTTTGTTCACTCACACTATTTCTACATGAGGCCCACGATTGCAAGGAGAATGTCTAATCGATACTCGATTTCTTTCTAAGTATCATTTAGGATCAGTGCCGTAACTGTTCCAATGGCATCTCCATGACAAAAGTGCTCCAGAGTTGTTACTTTGGTAGAGTTCACCCTGTTCTTAACATACCCCACAGGAAGAAATGCAGGAGAGTTATGTCAGGCAACCGGGATGACCATAAGATTGGACCACCTCTCACAATCCATCTTTGTGGGAATTCGTCATTCAATGCGTTACGAACTTCCACATGCCAGTATGGAGGTGCTCCATCTTGCTGGAACAGCAGGTGTGGGCGTCGATGATTTTGAGGGATCACAAAATTAACTAACATCAAATATGTGTGAGTGATAGTTGTCTCTACAAAAAAAGAGTTCAATAACTTCATCCCCCATTAAGCCACACCAAATGTTGACCTTTAGGCTGTCTCGTTGATACTCTCTGGCCTTTCAAGGATATTCACTAGCCCAGATTCACACATTGTGTCTGTTGACCTTTCCATGAGATGAAATGTTGCCTCATCGGAAAACATAATCTTGGCCAAAAGTTGTTGTCTCTGTCGAGGCGCTGGAAAATGCCTTCGGCAAACGTTGCTCGTCGGGTTTCCCCTCATGAAACAATTGGACTTCGCATGCGGAAAGCTTTAAACGCTTGTATAGCACATCGTGGATAGTTATTTTGGGACACCAAGCTCACATGATGCGATACGAACTGATTTCTTAGAACTTCTTGCAATGCGATTAACTGTCTCCCCTGATTTTCTTTATGGTCCACAACCATGCTGTTTTCCACTCCTTGATTCTCTTGGAATCGGGAGAGTTTCTGTTGTACTCTGCACGGAAACGTCGTTGAACTGCAATACTGAAACCTAGTTCATTTTCATCATTCGTTGCCGTTTTTCAGTTGGTTTCAAATTTATCAATTTCTTTGGTTTTCAGCATCTGCAATACAAATTTATCAATTTATTTGGTTTTCAGCACCTGCAATACAAATTTAGCAATTTCTTTGGTTTTCAGCACCTGCAATACAAATTGATCAATTTCTTTGGTTTTCAGCACCTACTATAAAAATGAATGAATATAAAAATGAACTTGATGTAGTCTTATAAACATAAATTTCCACAGTTAATCTGCGATCTAGGACCTAACAAAATTGTCTGGGCTGTTTATTATGTTGAGTATAAGAGTTTCAAATTAGGGCGTTTCGTCTCGGACACCATGTGTATATATAGAAATTAAATCCAATATCATCAACTTGTAGTAAAATTGGAATTATTTTTCTCATTAGTTAGACATAGCGGTGCCTCTATGAAGCCTCGCGTAAAAGCTTAACATGCAAAAGTACTGGAAACCTCTTCTCCTCTCTTTATCATGTATATATTTAATTCATGTTACTGCATAAAACTGCAGTGTATAAACAGCATTACGTAATACATTTCGTGTCTTTCTATTCAGCTGTTGAATAGTTGTGTCTCTTACAAATTCTTTCTTACTGAGCACCTAGAAGGTAAGAAAAAACACTGTTTTGTCAAATTATGTTTCATTTGGAAGTAGTTTTAAGATTTAGTGAATAATCGGATGGAATATTCGTTCTCAGGCGCGATTGCTAACTTAGGATGCATGGTTATGCAACCACCTATCATTTTTTACTATTAATTGTAAGACAATATTGATGGTTTTCCAAAAATTCATATTTAAAAGAAACTGAAAGAAAAAGAGAGGTTTACAGTAGTCTTAGCGCTGAAACTACATGCAATAACATTGAGCAAATGGTACTGCACTTCTTACACCTGCATCACTCATATCTTTTCGCATTGTCGACAAATGGTTGCAGTCAGTTATAAATGGTCAGTCTACTTCCATAATATACGAATTTCTTTCTTTTTTCTTTGTCTTTTTTTTAGTAGTGGTGTACTCGGTTGCTTTTATCCCTTGTGACCGAGTGACGGAGGTGTGTGAAAAAAGAAGACAGCAGTTTTCAAAACCAAATCCGTTTCACAAGAGCAAACAACTATGAGCATAGTGGTGGAGCATACTATTGAATTCAACTTACTTTCATGTTGGAAGAGGAAATATACTTAAAATGTTCCGAATCTGTTTCTAATTCTCCTATAAAAAGTTACTCCCATGCGTTGCTAGGGGCCGCGTTGGCTCAGTGGTAGAGCGTTCACCTCTGGTGCTTGGGGTCCCATGTTCGATCCCAGACCCCGCCAAGTGAACTTTGTGGTGGACAAACACCGTGTGCGTGGGTTTCCTCGGGGTTCGCCCGTTTCCTCCCACTTTCTTCATTTCATTCATTACTCATTATCACCGTCTCCTTTAGCCTAACCGGCATAACCGTGGGACGTAAAACTCTCAGATTTCATTTCATTTTTTCTCCATGCGTTGTTGTCTTCTGAAACATACTTTATGCGGCGTTAAAGTTATGCTACATACCACCTAAGTAGTATTTAATAAAACTAATTTATAATTTATGTACACTTGTAGAAATAACTATTAAGCTTGCGTGGAGCAGTGATTTTTTTATTATATTTGAAAGTGAATGGTGCTGAATATAGTAATAATAGCAACTGTAAATTTAAAACTTTTAAATCGAAAAATGAAAAGAAGTTCGTTTCTTGTACACCTAATTGCAAATAAAGACAAGCACATGAACAACAAAAAATAAGTAAGTATGCTAGCTCATGTGCTAGTAATAAACACTTTTGACCCGATCCAAGGAAAGTTTTTTTTTATTTTTTAAAATTTTAATAACGCTTTTATCATTAAAATAAGACAAAAATCATACTCATTTTCCCTTTACGTGTATAATGCATAAAAAGAGATTTACGTACGCTATTAAACATAACTGAGCGAGCGTCAGCGAGCGAAGGGGGTTAGGAAGAAAATCCGCAGTGCTCATTTTGTTTCACGTTGACCCCCATGATAATACCACATGACATTATGTCACATTCAGGTGGTTCACTCGCTTCCTTGTGACCAACTTAGAACGGTTGGCTAGGGTAGAGCGGGAAATTAAGATGTGCATATGGGCCTTGGTTTCTTCTTCAACACGACTCTCTCCTTTCTGATCTTGGTTTCTTTCTTTTTACAGACTGGATTCCTATTTGTCTTAAATCATTTTGAACATCATTTAATCACTTTAATTTTGGCCTTCCTTTCTTTCTAGTGGAGTAAATTTCTCTTTCATCGCTTTTTTGGAATTCTCGAATATTCCATCCACGTTGCGTGTCCCAGCCAGTTAAGTCTTTTTACTTTTATAAAACTCACTATATTATTATTTTCCAAACTTTCACTAGTTACGTAATTCTTCCTAATTCTCCAATTATCTTCTTTTGTTGCTTCGTATGTTATTCTAACTATGTTTCTCTCAAACGTACTTAGTTTTTCTTCGTCGTTCTTTTTTAATGTTCAAATTTCAATATGTTAACATTAGTACTATTTAATTTTAGTTTTCCTATTTATGTGCTTCTTTTTTTTTTAGAACTTGTTGATTTTCAAAATAAGCCTTATTTCCTGTGTGGCGTCGAGAACCCGTAAGGGGTCGAGTTCAAGCAAAACCACCGGTAGGACTTTTCGGATAACATTCTGATCTTAATAAGGCTACTCCTATCCTTGCGTAAAAGGCAAAAGCTCGTCGAATAGTCGTTTCCTCAATCTCAAAAAATATTACGAGGTTCCTGAGACAGTGCCAAAGCAATAAACACAATCAATACAATAAATGATTGTTCTCTGGATCACACCGATAGCAGTGGTCTCAACATGGAGCGGTGTGATTTATGATACTAAGGTCTGAGGCTACGGCCTCAGCGAGAGAGCGGTCGTTCAATCTAAGAATGGCGCAATAAATCATTAATCCGACAGAGGTTATATCACAAGATTACAAAGGATACTTAGCATTTAATTGTCTGCCGTGTGTCAAATTATGCACATGTATAGTTAGTTAAATACCTAAGAATATCTGTAATTAAGGTGGGGCCACACTAGTGGCGATAAGAAAACACATCCAGGTTTTGTACCTCAAAAGAAGGGAGTTCAAACACATCCCGATACCAATGATTTCATCAAGAGGGGCGGACGAAATAATAAAGTAAGAGTGCGCCTCGTTAACATTGAGAAGGTTCAAGCAAATGGGCACTTAAGCTAGAGAATAGTTGAACGACCAAACAATTAGAACCAATGATCATTTAACTCAATTAATTAATTTACTAGGGCTTAAAGAATATTTGTTTACGTATTAAGTATTAAGCCAATTGAGGAAGCGACTCCCCTTGGTCAAATGAGTTATTACATTACAAATAACATATCGAGAAGTCGCAAGGATCAGAGAATAACGAACACATGATTTACACTGAGAGGCACTTTCCTACCACAGCCTTCTTACACTATTCACTGGCGACACACAACACTACTGCAAATCAAATTATACAAGTTACTCACAGGTGACGTAATTAGCTCACTCACTACAGTAATCTCGTGAAATTGGAAAACTAGGAGCGATAGTTGACAGCCCGAGCGGATTGGCTGAAAGATGTTAATTCTTACCTGTAGGTGGATGCAGAGGAGAGGTCAGCAACAGGCGTCTCAGCCGAGACAGGATGTTGACGTACTTGGCCCAATGGCAGTCCCTCGACGGGGTACGAGAGTGCCCAGGAGCCAACAGGACTACGATTTAGACTACTTGTAGATTCACTCTCGCGACGATCCACCGTAAGGTGACTTACCACTTAAATCGCAGTGTGTGGTCCGTGTGGAGGCGTCTCTCTAGATTTAAGGAGAGTTTGGATTTTTTTATCGCTCTGTTATAGTAATAATAATATGAAAGTATTACGAGTGTGTTGCGGTTAATTTATTATCAAAGAGTTCAGTTTCTTACAGACCATAATATGAAACATTTGAAGGATCACTATTAAATCACTAATTAAGATTAAAGTTTAAAGGATGACAGGTTTCGACAAATCCATGATAGTTCGAGAGGGTGTGCATTTTTGAAATATAGTCGACATCCAATAATAGTCCCATGAAAGTAGGTGCGGCACGAATGTTTTAGTCTACAGAAGAATTCAGATATTGAGTAAGTGTATGACAGCTCTCTGGACGAGCTATTAGAAAGTACTTACTTCAGTCCAACTACAATTAGAATTCGATGTATGACGGGTGGCGTGGTAAAGGTCATCACGCCTGATTGACACAGCACTTTTGAGTCGTTAGTTCTTCACTGTACACTACACTAAGTCCAGGAGAATTTAAAGTATCGCCAAAGTATCTTAAGGTCAGTCTGCAAGAAGTGCAGAGGACTGCCTCCCTACGAGGGGAGCTAGAGCACGGACTACGTGCTCATCGCGTCGTTCGCAGGTAATGAACCTCTAGAGAGATAATTCCCGAGGTTTTATGTCTCGAGCTTGGGTGTGTCAATCTTACACCAGATTGTGCAATAATTAGAAAAATTTCTTTAGATGCTGATTGGATGTAAATGATGTAATGGTTTGGAACACTTGGTGAATTCTGATTGGCTAAAGGTGATCTCATGCTACTTATGATAGGCGCGCGACGATTCTGATATCTATAGAGTTTCCAAAATGCACACACCTTCACAATGGTAACATTTCAGTAAAAAAAAATACAGATATGGGTTCCAACTAAAACCAGTTAAGTTTACTCAACATTATACAAGAAAGGGGTGACACAATCCTCTACAAGTGCTAGGTTCAAAGGTCAGTCTAGCAGCTGCAAAAGTATGAAGTCAGCGCTAAATATAGAATCTGGATTAATATCGAAAGTAAGATTCTAAGAGGGTTTGGTAACATTAATGTCAGACTGATGATTCAAAGTAAAACAGAGAAGTTATTTCAAAAAGGGGGGAATGAGAAAGGAATCTTATCATCTCATGGTTGATCGTAAGAGTTGAGAAGGGTGTCTGCAACGGAAATGCGACAGACACCTCTGAATATCTATCGTCTTTACAAGATGTTTAAGAAATAAAGTTATTCCACTGGATTAGTAAATGAAGAAGTTTGAGAATAAGTCTGGGCGATACTCACATAACAATTGATTTAAACAATTTCTCGTCATGTATGTAGGGGAGAACTTGTCGTGGAAGTACAGGGTGTTTGCAAAAACACCGCAAAAAGTTTGGTCGAAATTTTAGCCACGACACCTGCTTGGATTTTCCCTCTAATTCTCTCTGAAATATTATTCCTGCTGTTTATAACCGTTCTTAAATATCTGAATTTCTCAATCGCTTCGAAGTTGTGGTTTTTGTTAATACTTTTCCCTTTGGTCTTTCTTAATATTTTGTTTTGGTATTCTTCTTGTATAATCCTAACTGGCTCACTTCTGATTCCAATTCAGATCATTCTCTATTCTTGCTATGATGATTACATCATCTGCATAAGCGATGGTGGGTATGTTGTTTTGAGCTTTAGTGTCTCGTTCAGTACCGAGACAATATGGGACGTGGTCCTACAGCTTATTGTGGAATTTGAACTATTTGTGCTCTAACTTCGAATGAAACCCTGGTCTCTCGTCCTGAAAGCGCGTACTATAACCATAAAGCTACGAGGGAGTACATCTGCATAAGGGAGTATTTGTTGTATTTCTATATAAATATTGTACCATCTTTGCTTATTTGCTTAACTGAATTCTTTAAACTGTATTAACTCTTCGTGATCCTTTGTACTTTTTCCGACTTTGTTTGAATGGGCCTGAGCTAATTTGTTAATTTGTTGATATGGCATTCAGTCTCTTATAGGTCCAATCAAGGTTGTTACAAAGCTGTTGCAAAAAAAGTATTCTAAAATGGCGGATGTGATTTTATTTATGAATGACAATTAATAAAATATAGGCAAAATCAGAACTAGGTGAAGTGTATATACACCTCTTACAGAAGTGAAATGAAATCTTTAAGTTTTACGTCCCGCGGTTATGGCGAGTAGGCTAAAGGTGACAGTGATGATGAGAAATGATTGAAACGGTGGAATGATGAAAGTGGGAAAAAATTAGAGAATCCCGAAAAAACCCACGCCCACGATGTTTGTCTACCACAAAGCTCACTTGGCGCGAGCTGGGATCGAACCAATGACCTCATGCAACAGAGATGAACACTCTACTACTAAGCCACCGCGGCCCCATATCTCTTACAGAGTATTTTATATTATTTAATTTGTTGGTATGGTACCGTATGCGGTTTCTTATAGGTTCAATCAAGGTTGTTATCATGTTATCGCAAAATACTACACACACACACACACACACACACACACACACACACACATATATATATATATATATATATATATATATATATATATATATATATATATATATTGAGCGTAAGTCGGTATCGAACTGAAATGACCAAAACTAAAATGTCGAGTTCCAGTCAACATGGGACCACAAACTGTTAAATAGTATAGCCATCATCTTCTTTGCATTATTATATTCTATTTCTTCTCCTGTTTGATTTCCTATTTTTATCTTAGCATAAGTTTCCTTTAATATCGTTAGTAATCATGTTGTCAGTTTCTCAGCGATTTCAATTTTCATGTATAATTCGTATTCACCATTTTCTGTTCAAGCTGTCAACTTCACTTCAATAATTTATAAATAAGAGATATATATCGATTCCACATTCATAATGTTTTTCAATTATGTATCTAATCGTAAAAATGTCTGATCTAATGATTTTTCCGGTCGAAAGCCACATTAACATTGCTCGTTTCTACCGAATGCTACTTTTAATGTGAAAAGTCGTAATTACTTCAAGGGACAATACTTTTAAATGTTCCTTCTTCCCACATCCTTCGTATTCCTATTATTTTCCCCCTTATAATATATAATTATACATTTAATATATTCTCATGTTGTTATAATTTGTTGCAGTTAGCTGTTAAGCTTGATACTCTTCCTCTTCTAAGATAAAAATTTATACATTACTCTCTTTTGATCTTCGCATTAAAATTAATAACTTTTCAAATATCATTTATAAAACTCATTTAACAACTCTTAGGAACCAAGTTACAAGTTTGGACTTTATTTCAGAATTTTAGATGTTTTACAATTTTATAAAATTACACTTCCCAAGCGTTTCTCATTACCTTGCGTCACGGAATCGGTAAATATTAATCCAAATTACGCATTAAAACTACTGGGGACAAGTTGTACTTTCATCGAGAATTCATTGTAAACAGTTTTGAAGGATACACAAGTGTATTAGATAGGTGAAGATAAAATGCTAAATCTTCTAAGGAAATGTATATTCCTTTTAGGCGTTTTTACTGCAACCAATGTTAAGAAAAAGTCTCAAGTGTTATCTCTGTTATTGTATTCTTATAAGTTCACTATCTCTGTACTTATGTTTGGACACACTATTGGTACGATACTTAGATCAATGTTGGAAACTCACTTTGAAACTTTACTTATAAATTTATCACTTACAATTTATATAACTCAAATCTTATTGAGATATATTATAGTAATTATTTCATCGGAACGTTCTTTAAATATATTAAATAGATTCAAAACTACTTCCAATTTCAGTAACATGTTACCCTCAGATGTTAAACTATCGTATGACACGATGATTGCAAGATGCAATAGGAATATTTTAAATATTACTATTATTCTGATGACAGCGTATATACCAACAGTTCTTGCACGATTTATATTTCCTTCATTAGCGACTACGGATTCATTTGAAAACAAAGCAGTTGGATCAGGTTTGTTACAAAATCGAAAACTTTTGTTTGAATGTTGGTACCCTTTCGACTACCATCCCAGTCCGATGTATGAGATAACATTGTGTTTTCAGACGGTGGTTTCACTTTTTGCAATCTTTATAGTCATCACAACCGATCTAATTATTAATCACTTGCTTGTGCGTTTAATAGAAGAGTACAAACATGTACAGAGATTATTACCAGTGTTAATCAAAATGGCAGATATTGATCAAAAGCTTACAGAAAAAAAGGTGTTGTTTCAGAAGGATGATATTATATCTAATATTAGTATAGATTCTACTGACGATACTGATACAATTTATCGGAACAAAATAACTGGACAATGTGCTGAGGACGTTATCTTTGGTGAACATATCAAAATTTGGATAAAATATCATTTATCTGTCACGAGGTAAGTTTAGTAAAATATATGGCAAAATATAAAAGTATTCCTTTTGTAAATTTTCTTTTATTGAATCTATGAATGCTTGAAAACAGTATGTAACGAAATCTATTTAACGGAAATTTTTGAGGTAAGAATTTCATTCTACGAGAGCTTTAAAGTAATATGTTTTCTCCTGAATCCAATTGAAGCCTGCCCACAGGAACGTAAAGACTAGTAATGCTTGATTCCCTCAAGGAGAGTTTAGACTATATTTAGGCTGTTAGGGGTTATAGACAGAATAATAAGGTTACTTAGAGAGTGTACTGATGAAGGACAGCTGAGAACTGTACTAAAATATACTCAATTAACTAAATATGTGTAGTAATTTTCCCAAACGAATTTAAAAAAATAATAATAAGATATTTACATTTGTTAACATATTTCTGTTGTTATGCAAAGTAAAATTTTCAACATAAGCTGAGTAAGCTACGCTCTTCACCGTCAACTATGCTTTACCTTGAAGACAATGGTCTCGTGAGCATTCAAAGTAGCTGATTGGAAATGTATAATGCTCGTATCATCCGATAAGACCATTTGCACCTTACTTGTAACTACAGCTCGTGTTTAAGCATGGCGAAAGCCTAAATTAGCTTGTCTTCCAAACCGTCACCTTCTTACCGTGAAACTTAAAGGTCGCTCTCCGATAGAAGGGTTTATTTCTCTGCTATTCTGTGAGTCTTGAATATGATAACCCTCGTTGGATGCATTGATGCAGCTGAATACAGTGTACTCTGGACCTCTTGGACGGATATGCCAGAGCTTTGTAATTATTTAATTTCTACCTTACATAGGTGTATACGATTAAAACGCAATTTTCATCCCAAAACTAACTAATATTCATATTTGCTGACCTCTTACAGTAATTATAGGTCAGTATAATATAAATATTTGTCACTAATGTACGTTTCAAAAATTTATTACAGAAAAATAGCGTGGGGAAAGGACACAAATAACCCCTCCCAGAATATGTTCAGTTTCAAGCATCATCAGATTATACTCGACCACGTTGTTATAGTTCTACTAACAGGTAGAGGGTAGTTATATCTGGCACGAGGGAAACAACAGCATCTTCTTAGTCACTTACAAGCAGAGGATACGAGAGGACTTGAGCTGCGCAATTAGAGTTATGTTTCCTTAAAGAGCATCAAGTAGTTAGTCAATTATCAAGTTATTAGCTGCATTCCGCCAATAAGGACTTCAAAGGTAACATGAGGGCCTATGTCAAACACAAAAAATAAAGCGTTTCTCCCGTCTCTCCTATGTAGTTAGAAAGGTGAGATAGCGATTCAAATAACATGTTTAATTCACACAATTGATGTGGAGAATAGAAAGGATCGAATGATCCAAACAAAAGCAGTTTCTACAATGTGCACATCTTACAACAACGAACTTTCCGACAAATTTGTTTCTGCGAATGGCACATTCACGAAGAAGCTGATTCTTGCTGGATGCAAAGGACTAGTGCAGCCCCTGGACATGTACTTTTCCATCCTTACGCGAACTTTGTGAAGTTAGTCACAATCGTACTTTACCAGGAAACGAACATTTGACACCATGACAGGTTCTTAAATCTCCAATCGTTTATGCAGTATCAGTTCTGTGCTCTCTTGTTCCGCAACATGGTTCGGTTTACTTTCTACAAAGCGGGATACCTGGATATCGAGCCGGAAGCATTCCAGATACCCATTCAGTACTGCTTCGACTCACTTACCACTGAATTGTGTTGTTACTACGAGTCGATGGCCATTGTAAGATATGGACATCGTAGAAACTGCTTTTGTTTGATCATACGATCCTTTCTACTCTCCACATCAACTGTGTGGCTTGAACATGTCATTTGAATCGCTATCTCACCTCAAACAGGGGTAAAAGTGGGTCTGAAAAGGTAGGGGGACGCATGACGTCACACCGTCCCCCTTGCATATCTTTGCTCATTGTAATTTTGTTAGGAAGTGGGGCAACGCCACATATATTTTACGGAAGTGGGGAACGACGTCTGCCCGCGTTCCCCCACACTTTTACCCCCCTGACCTCAATACATAGGGGAGACGGGAGGAACGCTTTCTTTCTTGTGTTTGCCATAGGCCCCCATGTTACCTTTGACATCCCATCACCTTTTCCCTATTATTCGGATTTGTATTACAGCACTGTGTTGAACATCTGTTTAACTTAGTTTTCGTAGTAAGTTATACAATTTATCATTTTGAACAAAATGCATTGGCTGATCTCGATGAATTAGAGTCGCATACGGTACAGAATTATGGTGTATGTTCGGAGATAGAATTAGACGGGGTTAAAAGATCAGGTCCACGATAGCCAGTTCCAGAATATATGATTAACTAGATTGAGCTTTGCTACTTATTTCAAGTGTTCCCTTGGGAGATACGTGAAACATACTTCGGTCCCACTTCTACTGCCCTCTTACGGAGAAACCTTTCCCTTTGCCTTGGAAAAAGAAGTGAACGACCTCGGCTGTGTTGCCAATTTGTTGTTCAGTCATGTGGTCTTGGCGAGTGAAGATTATAGGCTACTTAGAATTGCTAACAAGACAGAGCACAGCGAAGTCCATGAAAAAATTCAATGAGGCAATCCTGTCTGCATCCAACTATTGAAGGATATCGGCCATGGCAACTTGTTCTTCCTCTCTCGAGAGGGTGCAGGAAAGTACACATCGACAGCAGAGCCAGGAGGGGCACACTTGAAATAGGAAGATTAGTAAGAAGACAAATCAAAGAGATGGATTGAATAGTAGAATTATTGGTAACCACATAGTTATGAACTGAGTAATAATATCGCATTACCGGACGTACAGTGCACAAATGTTCCGTATTTTTCCAAATGCCATGTTGAAGAAACTATATATTTAAGAGAACTTAGCCCTGTCATTTGCAACTGGCCGATTTATGACGTAGGTACGAGTGTACATCTTAAATCAGTGAAATCACACTAAGAAGCTCGTTGAGCAAAGAAGGGAAGGGTTGTAGTTAGGTTGGACAAAGTAGTCAAGAGGTTTCAGTAGTGTAATTCTACAATATAAGACTACAGTAATTGCCAGTATAAGACTACAATTATGCAGCCCTGTGCCAAGTAGTTGTCATATGGCAAAATTTGATTTTAAAAAATAAGATTACACCTCATAGGATATAAAATGCACTTCAGGCAAAAAGTTGTACCTTTGACGAAGTTTTTACTCCATGATCAAAATTACATTTATCTAAACTGTTTTCTTATAAACATTACAAATCTAAAATTGTGCTAGATCTGTGCAGCTGTTGCAAGCAAAACTTTACCATTTCTCCCTAATTAAACACAAATTGGCAGGGGGTATGTGTAAATTCTGCCACCTTTTGTTTGCATTAGTTTAGAGGTTTAAATGTTAATTTTTTTCCATTCAAACTACGGTTTACTCAACTTGCCTTCTTCCAAAATTTCGGAATAAATTACAAATTTTGGCAATCTTTGTATTTGTTTGTAGTTACTTGACATCAATTTTGAGTATACCCGTAATAAATTTTGGAAAATATATTGGGCTTCACTCAAATTTTGATAATTCTGTTATCTTTATCGGATAACATGATTAAATTGTAGTTCGTACTCTAAACACCCTGATTGATCTACTTACATTTTGATATTTCTCCTATAATTTCATCTAAAATTATCTATTGGTTGGCACATATAAAATTTTGACAGTGGACTCATATATGAGTTACTTAAATTTTGGATTGAAAGACACGGACATACTATAAAATGAACACTACAAGGAACTACTTAACCTCTACCATCTGAAGAAATTTGCAATCCGAGGTGCATAGAATGAAAACCCATCATATGATTAATCTTGGGAAGACAATTACCACTCTAGCGAGGTTCTAAACTGTTCATGTAAAAACAGAACTATAGAATTACGTCTCACATAACAATAACGAGCTTACCATTGGTTCTTCGATAGCTTGCAGACTTTAAAGCAACCTTTAATGATAACGTATATAGATCCAACATTCTGTCCAAGGTATAATTTACCTAGAAAATCTAACACCTACGTTAAATATTCTCCCTCCTAAATCGAAAATCTTTGTCAATACGGACGTTTTTGAATATTATATCATATTATATCTACTTTTCCCAATATCTTTATCAAATTATTAAGGCACTGATGATTTATTAGTCCCGACGTCCTGTTTTACAGCCGTCCTTTGGAGTGATAGCCTGTGGAGGGGTTGTCGGATTTCTTCGTGATTCTCCGTGTCCTCTTCGTTTCTTCTGAAAGTATAGTTTCCTTCAGTCTTCTGCCACTAGTTGTTTACAAATCGTGAAAATGCATGTTTATAGTAAAAACACGTGGCTTATAGTACGTGTGGATGTACGATGCAATATTCTTTATCGTAAATCGAAAATCTAAGTAAATTCTTGGACTACTGAATAATAATTTTATTATTCCTAGTATATGAGTATTTTAATTAGAAGGTCCTGATGATAGATATTCTTCCTTCTAAATTGTAAACTCCATTAACTTTTAACGACTGACTATTATTACTACTATTCTTGCTTATTATATTTTAACTAGGAAATCTTTATAGTAAATGTTCTTCCTCCTAAATCAAAAGTCTCAGTCAATTCTTTGTTTACTCAATAGTGCTACTATTAGCCATGGTGCATTCATTTTAATTGTAATTAGAAAATCCCTATGGCAAATATTTTCCTTTCTAAACCGAAAGCTATATCTATCTTCCTATTCTTAGAATACGATAAAGCATTTCTACTATTCCTAGTACGTTTATATGATTTTTAGGAAGTTACAATGGCAAATATTCCTTGTCTTAAATTGAAAATCTTCATCAATTTTTAGGATACTGAGTAACATTCCTTCTATTCTTAGTATGTTGTTGTGAGTCACATTCTATATAGTCAACGCCCTACATTATTTTATCCATTTTGTTGATTTGATAAAAGATGAAACTCGTAGTTATAAACAGAAGTGTATTTTAGATTAGATGCTATTTAAATAGTACTAGGAGTTAAGAAACAGTATTTTCTTTTCAGCCTGTTTGATGATATTCATCGTGTTGTTTCTCCCTTTATCTTCTTCATCTTCTTCACTGATCAATGTGTTTTATTTTTGGTGGCTTACGCTCTTGTGAAGGTAAGAATAAACTCGTATTCTATTTTATGTTTTCTGGTCTGTCATTTGATTTTTTAAAATAAAATAAAAATCAATCACAAAACAAAATATATCTCGTACGCAATCTACATATACTATATTCAATATTGACCTAACTTTGTATAGAGATAGAGACAAAATTCTCCATAAGCAATTCTTCATCGAGAATTTCACTGAGAAAAGACAGAACTTCTATGGATCCTCCCAAAATCTTTCTTCACTCTCGTGTAACCATGCAAAGAAAAACTCTTAACCGCATTCCAACATAACCTGTGCATGTCTCCACTTGACTACAACCTCACTTTTCCACCAGCAACTGTTCTCCATTACACAAACATCCTCCAATATATAACACACCAAACACTTTTCTTTTTTGCCCTGCACAAAATAGCACATTATGCTATACGTCATTCTCTCTGCACATGCAGAGTAAATTTTGTTTTTATTTAGTTTTTTTAGTTCCTCATACTGTACCATGATGATAAGAAGAATGTTGTTAGTAGCGTTTTATTTCTAATAATAAAGGTGCCGGTACGCTGGACCTCAGGTTCATAATGGTTAAAAAGTTGCATAACTTTCAGGGTACTATTATCATTATTAATAAAAATAATGTCTAGTAGCATATCACTGCAGTCTCGTAACTAAAAATTCTTACTTACATGTATATAAAGATGCTTTTAAAATGCCTGAATCAATATTTCTTAGTGATTTGTTTCCTACTTTTCTTCTCTTTCTGTAAACGGGTGAAAGTAAGCTGCTATTTGTTTTTAATAGACGTCAAGAGTTCCACAAATACTGAATTTCAATAACAATACACATACAGTACATTGTTAACATAATGTTCTTTACAGTCATGTTACCAAAATATTCTACAGACCTCTAAATTAATTATTCTACAGACTAAATTAATGGATACATTTTGCGAAAAAAAAATCCAGGTGACGTTTTCACTTAATCCTCTTCCTAATAATGAATAAACACAATTAATTGGATACATTAAAATGGGAACTGAGTAAAGGTTTCCCTGCGGAGAAAGTACAGAGATGGAGTTCCAACAGAATATTTGTACTGGCTTTCAGTTCAGTTTAGTTTAGAAGTGAAAATATTCCGTTCACAGCAAAAAAAGGTGCCAGTATGGCGTACCGCTGAGTACTGCCAGAAATAAAACACAGGTTGTTAGTTATCGAAACGTTAGACGACGTGGAATACATCTGGGTGATTACCCGAGAATAACTATATTCATTACGATACCAACAAAGCTTCAGTTTTTATTTCAAACCCAGTAGCAGTTTGGCCGCATTAAAGATATAGGGCCTTATGCTGACGTTCTGACGCATGATTAGTGACATATTAAAGAATTTGACTAACATATGTACGCTGCAGTTGTCAGGCCTTTAGTATGATGCTAATCATAAGTCAAAACGACTCCGCATAAGGTATATAATGTAGATAAGTGGTTCCCAAACATTTTATATCTTTCGATCTTCTGGTAATGTTTTTTCACAGTTGTTCCTTACTTAAATATTTTATTTAACGAATACTCTTGTATTTAATTTCACAAATAAATTTAAATAAATGTTATATTAATGGCATATGAAAGTATCATAACGTAAAATCAGTTATTACGATCAAACTTAAATGTTTTGATAATAAACTTCATACGTTTTACTTATTTATGTTTCTATTTTAGGTTCATGACCCAGTATACGTCGTATTCTTCTTCTCGTTCATCGTCATGGTTATTGCTCAGTTAGGAATAGTATCTTACCTTGGAAACCAAGTGAAAAAAGAGGTATGTTAATTACTTAGTTTTGTCTTCTCCACCATACTATTAAGAGCTAGAATACAAAACTGAAGAGTAGTATCTTTAAAAAAAAGTTTAAGACATAAATCATACATTAAATATTTTCTTGTATCCGGAACTTGCTAGGATGTGTGTCCTTGATGTGTGTAGCTTATGTTCCGATTCTTGATAGCATCGTATTTTTTGCTGTGCTGAGCCAGTATTCTGAGACAGTTAGGAAGTTGCTCAAATTATTAGATAGCCATTACTAGTGTACAAAACTAAAAATGAGAATTTCGTGATGACTAGTCACCGGGTGATTAGTCATCGAGTTCTGAGTCACAGGACCATGAGTCACAAGGTCATTACTCACCGGGTCATTTAGAACAAGACTTTTGTCGGGTCATCCGACTTTGGGTCTCGCTTTTTAGACTCTGACCCGTTCGCTCGAATAAATCCGATGATCTGGTGACCCGGAAACATGCGAAAATCACCTCTGCAGATTTTTTTATAGTTGATTAATGATGTTCACTACTCCCCTAACAAAACAAGATGTGCTAGGCATGTGCCATTTAGGTGTCCCAGCTACTTTTAGGTACCCGACACTTGGCACATATGATATTCATATGCTAAGTATGTACTTGAGCTACCTACAGTTTTAAGTACTTGTTACATTTAATTGATATTTGCAACTATGTACCACAAATATAGCATTTATATACCTGGCTCAGTTTCGCACTCTAACAGTCATTTGTTTTTATGTTGTTACTTGGGACATATATCTGTCATGTTCTAGGTACGTCCTTTAGGTACATACTGTTTTAGCTACCCTAACAGCACAAGATGTGCTAGGCATGCTACATTTAGGTGTTCTAAATTCATGTCCCACATTTGATGCATTTGTTGCTTCTTTTTCTAAGCGATTGTGTACTAGAAGCAACAAACGCATCAAGTTTATTAGATTACAACTGTCGCCGATTATTTGAAAGTGAATATGGAAGAACCATAAAATAAAGTAAATAGACACTCATCATTTTGTTATAAAATTACATGGCGAGCAGATTTTATCTGATCCCAAACGGTTATCGTCGAATATACGCCGTTAAAGGAGCACTCTGATTAATCAAATTCAAAAGACCTCAATAATTTATCCCTCTACAAGCGACGTTTTTTTCATCGCCTCCGTGGCCAAGTCGGAAGAGCACACTGCTAGTAATCCACAGATTGGTGGTTCGCGGACACCCTGGGTTAATTTTTTTTACTTGTTTAAAGTGTTTTTTAGACTCACTTTAATGTAAACATATTACGCATATAGGCGATTTAACATATTTTGGCGTGAGTAATTTTGTGGTTCATTGACGCTTACGGCATGGGGAACATACCTAGAACACGCTAGGCACGTTCCTCAGGTACATGTCAAGCATGTGCCTAGGGGCGGACATAGACTGACTATCACTTGCTATCCATGTTATTTCTTTCTCAGAGGTACATAAGGCACATACTGGACATATTCCCATGTACCTGAGGGAACATGATAGGCATATGCCTGCAATGTAATTGTGCTGTTAGGGTCGATCCCAAACACTCACTATTTGAACCCCCTTTGTGAAATATTGTAATGAAACTACAATATCTTAAACGTTTCAAAATAAAATTACATGTTCATTCGTCTTTCCACATTGATAAATAATTTTTAATGGGTTTTCAACATACACTACGAGGAAGAAAAGATTTAAGAAAAGTTTTTTTTTGGGATCAGTGGCATCTTCTATATTTTACACAATCTTTACAGGCTTGTTCGCTTAAACTTTGATAACCCCTCATATCTATCATGTGATTGTCACGCATTTATATTCTGAAAAACCTTGTAGTTATTTTTCATTGAAATGTTTCGACACACACAGACACAAACGACAAGCGAAAAAGAAAAATATTGTAAAATTCTCTGCTTATGTAAGGTAGAGCAATTATCGTACACGGGAATTTAAACTTTCCCATCATCTTTTATTATTAAAGATCTTAAATACAGAAATGTATTACAATAAGTAGTTCCTCTAATAATTTTAGGTAAGAAAGTGGAAGGAACCCAATGACCAGACGTCGTAGGGCTTTGTAGGTGAGGTTCCTGTCTTTGACTGGGCGTCGTGAGAGGGGATAAGTTTTGTGTGATTAGGTGTCTCTCTCGGTGACCGGGCGTCGTGAGAGAGAGAGGGAACCCAATGGCCGGGCGTCATAGGGCTTAAGAATAGGTATTTCTCAATTGACCAAGCGTCGTGAGAGGATAAGGTGAACCCAATGGCCAGGCGCCTTAGGGCTTTAGGTGGTTTGATCAACCTGGATAGATTGATGCTTGTTGAGCCGTGTTCCTGTATTTTATCCTAAAATGTCGGCTACCATCGGTGATCTCCGTCTTGCCAACTGCTGGCGATTGTGGGCGACTTCTCTTCGCACTGCCGCCTGCGTTGTAGTTGCTTACTCTCAACACGTGTAGTACACACATAGTTATCGCATGATGTGAAGAAAAGCGGAACCTTACAATATGGACTTAATAGGTAGACAGAGAAAGATGAGAGAATCGTTCTTGTGAACATTCTCAGCCTCATACATGTTCCTTATGTGTATGACAATGTTCCGTCTCTCGGGGTCATACTTGGTCTATACCGGTCACCAGCGGGTCTAATCGGTCATAGCCCTGAATACCTATGGATCTTATCGTTGAAAATATAGTGGTAGTTCGATCTATGACTCGCGATTAATCCGTTAATAAATTAGCAGAGGAACATTAAGGTTAAAAAAAAAGCCTCACTTTGCTAGCATGTAGGATAACAAGAATCAAACAATAATGCCTCTTTCCTTCCTTACTTCCTGAAGTTAGCTACAACTCTTCAGAAAGGCGAAGTGGCATTCAATTTGTATTTATCTATGGAGCATAGTGGTTTATACAACTCATTGATTTATAGTAATATACTGTGTTTATCATTGTTTCTTGTAAGGAAAATTACCTTTGTTCTAGAAAAAATACTGAACTATATGATAATAATTGATTTTTCTATTAATATTTTTATGGTATGAACAGCTACAGCAGTTCTTACAAATACATGACTGCACTGCAACCGACTGTTCAAGCAGTCCTCATGGGTACATGACTGCACTGCTTTCGATTACTACAGTTGAATTCCGCATTGCATTACCTTGTCCAAGATGAACTAGATTATGAATTTTAAAGACTACATATAGGGCCTCTTGACTGGAGACAAGGTTATTTTCATATTTTCCACTTTTCATTCGTAACAACTATAGAAAAAAAACACATACTCTTACGTTTTCTAAGTTCATTCAGAATAGGACATGTATTGGTAAATATATATATATATATATATATATATATATATATATATATATATATATATATATATATATATATGATATCGGTCAATGTTATCTCTATTGTTCTATATTTAAACATTCGATTCAGTATACGAGATTTACAGTAACTATTGTAGCACTCGGCAGCAATACAGTCACGTACCAGCAAGTTGTGCTAAAGCAATCGACCACACCAGACTACAATGCAGTCCATGGGCGCCCGAAGGGAGCAGGGGTACCGCTCCCTGGCTCACGAAAATGTACACGTAATATAGCAAACCACGTGTACTAAATACCAGAAATTCCAGACATAATATAGCAACCATGGAGATGCCCCTCGCTAGAAAATTTTCTTTGGGCACCCCTGGTGGAGTCACTTGCTTGTAAGGACTAATGTAGCTGTCGGCAGTAGCACAGTTAAGTATCCTACTTGAAGATCTGCTAAAGCACATGGTAACAGAGCAGTCACTTGTAACAACTTTGCCACTAGTACATAGCAATACAGTTAGTCTGTTAATTCGAAACACCATTGTGTTGATTAACCTTTATTCAATAACTTATAACTAATTAATATTATTACCTAAAAAGTTTTTTTAAAAATTGAGTAATTACACAGAATTTATCCATATTATTGATGTCTTGTTTCCAATTATTCTGAATTATACATTTTCTTGTAGAGTCGGAGAACACTGAGATGTCTTTACAACATTGAGTGGTGGCATTGTAACAAAGAAATTAGACAGTGCATTCGTATTGTGCAAACTAGATGTAAAGTTCCATTTATGATCACTGGATTGGGATTCTTTCAACTATCTGTGGAAAACTTTAGAAAGGTGAGTTTTAGATCGCCTTATAGTTTTTTAGTGATGAAACCAGTATGCATAGTTATGAATAATATAGGGTCTGTTATTTATTTCTATCCATTATCTAAAAAATATTGCAACCGCAAAGATTTTAAAGTGCGTTTCAATTTAAACTGTGTAGATACATTGTAATTGCCTTTTCATTTTTATAAATCCTCTGTTTGTATTTTCCAATTGTTCGAAAGTAAAAACCTTACATAAGCCCTTATTCAAAATGAAGCTTTTAAAAATGAATAAAATCGTTTGATGTTTTCCAGAAAATAGTGCGAGAAGAACTTATTAAGAAGAGAAACCTTTCCCTTGTGGATCTTTTCCAGAAATCGTTATAGCGATTTTCGAGATTTTTAAAATTATTTTTCATTCTCCAGAAAACTTCACTTATCTTAGGAGTAGAAGAAAAATTTGCCCTCACTTATAAAACCTAAAACTGGGAATCTTGTAAAACCTTAAATTTAAAATTTGAAGTAGGTATGTTGAATGGTATTGCTACATACATCGTGATGGATGAACAGGCAGGCAGACTGAAAATCAAGTGTAGGGGAGGGGAGGGGTTATGAAACGTGAATATCCATAGAAATCCCGAATTCAGATCCTCCCATGCTCTGCAGGCATGGTGCCCAAGTGTTAAGGCAAGTTTACCTCTTGTCCATGCTCGCCACTACCCAGATTCCTAGGATAAGCTCACATAAGCTACCGAATCCCACAATATGAACACAGCCCTTTAAAATCCAACCCAATCCGGGAGCCAGGCTTGCTTGTTCATTCCCGTCCCTGCCTACCATTGTACGTCCACTGACTACCGCCTTTCGCAAAGAAGTATCGGTCACACATCGAAATACTCCTGTATCTCATCCCAGATCCAGTGATATGTGTTAAGTCACCAGTTGAAATGAAATGAAATGAAATCTTCGAGTTTTACGTCCCACGCTTATGCCGGTTAAGCTAAAGGAGAGGGTGATGATGAGTAATGAATGAAATGGTGGAATGAAGAAAGTGGAAGGAAACGGGAGAACCCAAAGGAAACCCACGCACACGGTGTTTGTCCACCACAAAGTTCACTTGGCGGGGCTGGGATCCAACCCGGGACCCCAAGCACCAGAAATGAACGCTCTACCACTCAACCACCGCGGTCCCAAGTCACCAGTTGAGTTTAATGCCAGTCCCTTATCCTGCAGAGCTTCTTCCCTTATACTGGGATCAGAAAACGTTGCACAGATACCTGGGATAGGCACTATAGTAAGATACATAGAAAAAATAACTTATTTTCTAAAATAATATGAGATTGCATGTTTGAATCTCCCTTGAAGAAATTCTGCATACGCCACTGATTTAGAGAGTTCCAAGAATAATGAGAGTGGTGTATAAATATTTGAAAATTTGCTAAATACTGTAGGTGCAAAGAATGGTTGCCAGAGTACGTAATGGTAAATAAACAATATAGTCTATTGATTAGCAGTATTCAGAAGAATGTTCATTGAGAGAAGAAACTACAATCATAGAAGTTGGCATAGTGTTTGATATAAATATTTGGCAGAAGAAAATCAACATTAAAATTGAATCGTTGAGTTCGAAAACCGGTCAGCTCCATCGAAGCTAATTTGAGAGGAGTAGCAATAGTCAATATGCATCTGACATCTGTTTTCATTTTCAGACCGTAGAACGGATATTTTTCTACTTTCCAAAAATGAAAATAGCAATATATGTCAGATACATATCGATTAAATTAGTTTTGTTTGTCACTCCTCTCAAATTAGCTTCGATGGAGCTGACCGGTTTTCAAACTCAACGATTCAATTTTTTTTTTTTTTTTTTTTTTTTTTTTATCTATCAACACTATGGATAAAAAAAATGTGACTTTCCAAAGAGAATGGATGACAAAAATTTTTCTAACAAGACTTAACATTCAGATGCATTGAACATAGGCGAGAAATTACCATTACATCCTTTAGAAGGAAGGTAATTTCTTTGTTAGTGAATACCGAATGTTCATATGTCATAATAGATTATTTCAGCATATTTCATAAAGAGCACCATTTTATAATCTGAGAACGCAATTAAATGGGACAATTTCTTTGTATTTATCAGATAATAAATGAATGACTATAATGAAGTAATCACTATCATTATACTCTTTAATGAATCATATTATTATTATTTTACAGGTCCTCGGAGTGGCTATGTCTTACTTCTTGGTTTTAATACAACTTGAGGAAACCGGAATGGTGTAATTTTAATTTGGATATATATGCACATAAGTTTGCTATCTTGCATCTTATATAACCATATACGAGCTTATAAAATGTAAGAATTGAATTCATAGGCAAGAATAATAACTACCATTTTCTTGTGTAGAACTTCAGAAAAGAAGGGTCAATTTGACCTTATTTTACTGTATGCTCAAGAGACTTCCTTTCTTTCTAAGTCTAATCTACTCGTCTCACGTAGTGACAGATAATTTATAATATTATAACAGCCAAAACAAACTAAGAATCATTTTCGATGTCCCCCTTGAGGGAAAATCCACTAAATGTGCAGACGTCATACAATTTCTAAAATTTTGTTCCTTTAAGCGTATTATGCTTTTTGTTTCATGTGTGTAGACTACTTAAGGTTAGAGATACGAATGTTCGAAAGTAATTCTATGAAATCTACATTTTTCTTTTTTAAAAAATGGCCCGATATATATGGTTTTATGGTTCAGAATGGGCTTAGCGCTCAAAAGGTTAAAGAAGAATATTTTTACAGTTATTAAACGACGTCTTGCTTCAGATATATTTATTCACCAACTCACTTTTCCTATTAAGCATGGAGATAAGACACAGGAACAAACTGTACACATTCTTTTTGGCTTTATTAGAGCGGGCCAGATGAAATATACCCGCGGCCCGGCATTTGGTCATCACTAGTCTAATGTATGTGGATAGTGAACAAGTATGATGTGAATGTGCATTTTAGCTAGTGACTTCCCGTACTTCGTTGTGAGGTTTCTGGATTTTTTTGCAGAATAGTTTGCAGGGTGTTTATGAGTAATAGGCTTGATGGATCCAATGAACAACCTTTGTAGGTAAATGGTTACCGTTTTCCGACTTTGTTTCGGAAATCCAGGTCGATTACTGATTTGAACCTTTGTGATTAACATGTCATTAAACAATAAATCCATGTCGCATATAGGGTCGTTACTTAGGTCGGCCGCACATTGATCAGAGGAAGGATAGCCAAACAAAGGTAAACGAAGGCCGGGATAGGATGGAATAGGAAAGACTTTTGTCTAGGATGAGCTCGAGTGAATATGCGGTACGAGCCTTTGTTGTATTGCTCACAGTACTGAACCTTGGTTCGTTTGTTCTATCCTCTGGTCAATATATGCCGGCCTTAGGAAGGTGGTTAAACACAGGTTATTTTGAGTGTTTTTTTCTACCTTTCTAATACTAAGGTTCAAAACATACTTAAACTACCAACAGGGATACCCTGGGATCCCACGTAGAACTTTATTAATAATCATATTGTGTACGAGTTACTGAGTGTTTAACGTTAAAAACTATGTGTTTAACAATTATTTAGATAAAATCAACCTCTTTTTCTCCTTAGATAGATATTCAATCACAAAAGCAATGATAAACTCTCCTTTGTAAGCTTAAACCGAAATTCTTTCCTCCTTTCTAAAAGTAAGTTGTGCATTTAAGTTTATGTCAGCTTTCACACTAAAATTCTCAGAATTGATAATTATGACATACGACTTTTTGACAATAGACAGCTAGTTGAGCAAACAAATTTATGACAGTTTCATACTTTACTTTTGACTTGCTATTTGACCTCCGAAGTGACCTTCAATCAATTTCAATAATAAAATTTATTATATTATGCAAAATATTATTTATTAATTATGGAAATAAAATACCTTATGGCATTAATAAATTGGCAGCTTTCAAATCTATTGTTTTCAAATACATATCTAATTAGAAACAAAGTTTAATAACACTCAATTTTGTGTAATAAACTATGTTTATTCATTTTTCTTAAATATAATACCTAGATGTATATACATTCAAAATATGCATGCAAGAATTTAAGTGAATATTTCAAAGAAGCATAAGTGTTACACTATTATGTATATTCATAAGTCCAACCTGTCATTTAGAACTTGCAACTAAATGGTACCATCATTAGTGTGAATATAAGTAAGCAATGATGTTTTTACAATGTTTACAAAGAGAATTTTATATCAGTAGCTCTCTGTCTTACATTCTACGAATGTATTTGAAGTACCGTATTTTTTATAGAGTATGATTTCGTCATCTAATTCACTTAAAAGAACCGTACACAGTTCTTTAAAAAGTGTAATATTTTGTACAGGTACTTATGTATTGTTGATTACAGTAGAAGAATTATAAATATTAAGGAAATAAGTGTCAAGTCATATCAATAGCTGGAACAAAGAACTGTATGTTAGTAAATGACATTACAGAGGTGGATATAATCTCTTGTCACGGATGACAATATTTTATTAATGAAGCAAATGGGTTTAGAAAGAAATTGGCACATATAGAAAGGTTAGTAAGGTAGCGTAGTTGATATATACCGGTATATATATATATATATATATATATATATATATATATATATATATATATATATATATATATATATATATATATATATATACAATGTAATTATTCAACTGTAAACATTTCATAGCATTGCATTTCACATCTAACACAGTATGTAAGCTTGATTTATATGCTGATTCAACGCTAAAGCAATTATAGTTTAATTAAACAACAGAAATAAACTGACTATTTAAGTGTTCAAATTTTTGTCTATCACTTTAGAGACTTCCCAAAATCATGAGAATGCAAATAGACGATATAAGCTTTCCACTGCCATATTTTTACCTATTGCAGCTGTCATTAGTAGACCATGCAGTAGTACTTTTTCTTGACTTTGTGATATATATCCAGGTAATTGCTTCCCAGAGACTTCTCCATTGCCACTTCGAAACTCTGAGTGTAGAATACTTTGGTTTAAAATCTGGTCTTTTATATATGTTACTGTCCTTTTTTTATCTAAACATTTTTTTGCCTTTCGAAAGGCCTTTACAATGAATTTTGAAATTTACATGTTTTTGGGAAAGTCTAAATAGCATTTCCTGAAATATAGACCTATTACTATTATCCTAACAACAGAAAAATGGTGTAATATTAATTTACAGCAAAGTAGTCGCTACAAATTTGTCATGATAAATGTTTACTTATTTTGTCTGCTGAGAAACATCTTGTTTTGTAACTTCAGGTGCTCTTTTTCATTATTTACAATCGCCTTTCTGACGGTATTGAAAAATATTAACAATATATTTTGTGCTTCTAACAATTTTAAAAAAGATTGCAAATTCTGTCTTTGTGATTTAGAATTAATGCTCTGTTTTCTACCAAATTAAGTTTCACAATAGAAAAAGTTTAGCCAGAAATGCTGAATTATTGTATCAACAGGATTTACATTATGTTTTTCATGAATAAAATTAATGATTTTGTTACATTCAGCTCGTGATTACATCACAGTATTAATTTAGGTACGTACTTTAAAGTTTACTAACATAAGTAACTAATTTATAGAGATGTATACCTTATTTGTAAAATAAATTGTTAAAATAAGCCTAAATTACATTTTAAGACTTAAGAATTACCAGAAACTTTTTTAAAGTGGACTACACAGCCTCTCTTTGGCTATTCAGTACTGTTGTAATGGTGAAAAGTGTTTTGTTACATTGTTTGCAGATTCAGATAACATAACAATTTATTATTAAATTATTACATTTTTGGACAGTTGTATAGGCCTACAGCAAAATGTATGTGATTAGTTTTAAATACAGTTATTTTAATTTCTTTGTTAGTATTAATGATTCTTGTGTAAACTGTAACTCCCCTCTGCCTGATCAGAGGAAATATACGACATTGCGCTCCATAGCATAGACAATCCAGCTCACTTTCATGTATGTAAGGACCAAAAATAAAAATTTATGTCTATTCGTTTGCTTTTTTCCCCGAATCCGTACTTCCTAGTTCGATGCCAGGATATACACTTCCTTTCATACTTTTGGTTTCTTAAACTTATTACAGCTTATAGTTTTATTCACACTGTAAAAGTTTGAACCTTACTGAAAATTATTTGCACTAAATTTCCGATTTTAGCTGCGTTTCTAACTGCGGCTGCTCTGAGATCAGTCATATTCATAAATAATACCATTTTATGATTACAAGCTAAGGTAAGATAACTTATTTAATGTATATGCACATTCTTGTATTGAAAAATTGTAACTTTTTTTACTTGTAATTGTGTAATATGTGCTGAACAAAATTGTATCTTTTAACGATGTGATTTGCATCAAGAGCAGCCATTGGTTTGGATTTCATTTGGTGAATTAGTAGTAGTGACCCCATCACGACTTGAACCTCGTTACGTGCTTCATGTTTATTGTACCTAGTCCATATTTCAAACAATGTGAACACTGTGAAGCTGTTGGTAACTGCAGCTTCATTTGTCTTTTTCTGCTTTATTCATCATATACATAGCAAGTCAAAATGATGGATTCGATTTCAGAAATGTATTCTGTGAAATCTAATAAAAACATGTTATTGTGAGTCATGTGCTAAGAAAGGTAAACTGTCAAAGTTTTCTTCGAACATATTAGAAGTATTCCATGTGAGGAGCTCGCGTAACACGGCACACATCAAGCCAATAGTCAATCTCCTGACAAAACCTGTTCTAGCATGTTTCGGTCAATATCACCAATTGCTGTTCTGATACGGGTACGCAGGTCATCCAATATTGTTGAAAGTGGTGGTACGTAAACATGATCCTTTACAAAACCCCACATGAAAAAATCACATGGAGTTCAAGTCATGTGCATACTAATCACAGATTGATTCCATGATAATTAAGCACATAGAAAGATCTCTGTTCTCAAGTCAACGCCACTTTCCTTAACTGCTCACTGCTGACTCTTACTCAAAGATGTTATAAAATAGAGGATCTGCCCTTACAACAAAATCGTGAAGCCATACGTTACAGCTTCGCCACACCTACTCTGCCCACTCCGCGCCACTAAGATCGCAATGTTTCGAGCCAACAATCATGGCGGAAACGAAAGTAGCCAATCAGACGATGCTCAGTTGTTTTTTGGCTTCAGTGAGTTCATGTGATGAAGATACGTATGGGCAGATCCTCTACTTTATAACGTCCTTGCCCTTACTGGTAGAAAATTTAAACATTGCTTGGAACCTAAACTTCGAAAGTTAACCTTTCGAAGCGCATGCGTTACAATAAGATATGCTTACTACTTTTCACAAGAATAAATTTCTGAAATTAGGTTCATCATATTGACTTCACCTGTATATTTTAATCGCTGCCAACTAACATTGTTATACGTACATACTGCAATGTTAACCGTTTAATTTGTGAGAGGTGACTCGTTAGCAAACATTAAATTAATTTGCTTTATTGTTACCAGTTGTTCCCACAAACTTTCGGCTCGTATGCTATAAATTAAAATCACGCTTAATTAAAAGTTTTAATAGTTAACATTTAACTTAAGTAACAAATTATACGAGGAAGGATTGGAAAGTTCGTGGCCTGACTACGAAGGAAGCAATTATTTTATGTTTGTATACATTAGCTGTGTAGCTATATTCGTTGGTAGTCACTGTGTGATATTTCATTTCTGTATTGTTTCAGGTGAGGAGTTTATAAGGCGCTAAGTCTGCGGAAGTGACGCAAATTTGTGACTCTGATATGGAGAAAATCGAGCATCGAGCTGTTCTAGTTGGCAGGCCTTCAACGTCGACCACTACAGAAAATGTTAAGAAAATTTGTAACTTGATTTTGAATGACTGCACAATCAAACTCCGAGAAATACCTGAGACTGTGCGTATTTCCTATCAGGAAGCACAAAACGTTATTGTAAACGAATTACGGTTTCCTTAGGTGTTCGCAAGATGGATACCCAATTTGCTTTCAGTTGAACCCAAACACAATTGACTCACCCTTTCCCGTGATTGTTTGGAACTGTTTGAAAGTGATCCGGAAGAATTTATTGGCAGATTTGTGACTATGGACGAGACATGGGAACACCATCATACACCGGAATCAAAACAGCAATGAAGTAATGGAAACGATCTGGATTTTGTCCCAAAGAAAGCCAAACAAGCTTTATAGTCAAACAAGGTTATTGCATCAATTTTAAGGGGTGCTAGGAGCATTATCCTGATTGATTTCTTGGAGAAAGGAAAGATTGTCTCAATTCTGAATGAAAGAAAACGATGTCCGTTGCCATAGAAACCGCCGTTTCCAGGGCAACAGTTCCTGTCACGGTTAGCCAATATTGAAAGAAAACAAAGTAAACGAAGAAAATTATGCAAAGTACTGGAGAGGAGTCGCTAAAAATTAACTTTCTTTGAACGAGAACGATTTACGAAAGATCACTTACTGATTGAAATCCAGATTATTTTCCAATAGAGTAACTTCCAATAAACCTTTTGTTATTGTTAATTATTCCATATCGGACTCCCGAAGAAAACTCATCGAAACAACTTATTGACCGTGCCAATAGCGACTACTCTCAATCATGACTCCGTTTTCTTTCATTTAGAAATAGGAAAGAAAGAGAAGAAAGTAGAAGGGTAAAAGAAGGAGGTAGTAAAAGAAGAAAGAAAAGACAGAGGGTATTTTAATAAGAAACAGATTACTGGATAATTCCGGAAATATAGTAAAAGGTCGGGAAAGTCGTTGAAAGATGAATCATTCTAAATGTTATTAACGACTAATCAATTTTGGAATGCTTCGGAATAGACACATGTTCCCTCATACCACCCAGACCTAGCTCCAGGCACCACGATCGTGGGGTTGCCCAGACCTAGACCTGGAAATGAGAAAAGTGAAATTTAATTCTTTGTACTGTTACTCTAACCGGTGATTGATAACCATCCAGCATCTGAACTCTGTTCTCTAGGATCGACCACACATATGAATTAGCCAAGAGGAAAAAAAACTTATTAACTCAATATAGATTTATGTATCGTATCAATAAAAGTTCGACTTCCTAGAAGAAAGATGTCGTATTTAGGCTTATCCTGCTAATTTTGCTTCACTCCTCGAGCCGATTTAAACCGTTAGTGACGGTCCTTCATGACCTAGGTTATTTACCTTAACACACATATTAAAACACGACACATATATTATAGATGTTAATATGACAAATGATATCACTAAAATTACTTAAATCTATCATGCATTCACACGCTCACTCACTCAGGACAGTGTATATATGTTTAAAGGAAACCAACTAACTACAAAGATACAAATAGTTTATTACATTCATAGTGAAAAGAAAAAAAAATTTAATTACAACGAAAATCTTAAAAGCACAAGTTCTTGGTTATATATTAATAGAGTACATAGTGTTATATTTTAGTAAATTTTTATATATTCAATCATATTGACAAATGGGAAAAAAATAATTACATGTATCATATCTTAGGCATGCTAAAACAAATTATGATTTGCGACATACGCAAATAAGACACTTATTTCACTTAAAAAAAATTTGGACAAAGAGGAAAGAAAAAAAACCTTTTGGTGTATTAGAACTTATATGAGTCTCTACCTCACATTGGGTAATAAGATATTAATGATTTTGAGCGTTCAAATCACAAATCACGCACTACTCATAGTGTCCAAAACATTTCGCTCCATTTAACTTCGTTCGTGTTTATATATATCTCTATATGTATATATATATCTATTGGTTTACAAAACCATTTGTCGTCTATACTTGGTTTATAACTTTTAACAGTTTATATCTGCAATCGCACACTGCGACGCTTTATACCCATCCAGGGATTTCGAAAAATCACTATCGCTAGAGGATATTTCTCCTCTTAGACGGTCCATTTCCAAACTTATTAATTGGATAGTTTTAAGTTATTTATTCAACACTGGGAAACGTCATGAGGCCTTTCCTTAGGATCACTTTCGTATATATTTATACATGGTTCGGATTTTAAAAAAAAATGATCTTCCACAGGTGTACGGAGTATGATGGTTCAAATTGAGGATAAAAAAAAACTGGTCAAGTCACAGGATACATATGAAGGTGAGACGGATTCAAGGTACACTTTCCACAATGGTTTTTGGTTGGTAGTTCAGGGATAATATTCGTTATGATGTGGGTTACGTTTAGACCTGCCGTTACTTTCCAATACATGCCATTACAGAATTACATGAGGTATCATTTACATTTATTCAAAAGAAAAGGAAAATTACTTAAGTGCACGGCGGTATTCATGACAAAATCTACATTCTCAAATTCGTCGGAAAACTCACTGGCAAACTATAGCAACCAATACACGTTTAGGGGGGACAGACACGAGCGCTCTTACATATACTCATAATACATCTAATATCATACTTTTACTTTAAAATTATATTCACATATTAAGTACATATACATTTCGACGTATTCATTTCTCTCTCTATATATATATATATTTATATTCAATAAATGCGCACACATTTAAATTAATCACCCCAACAATAATTTCTGAAAAGGTTGCAACATTGTCCAAAACAAATGACTTCCGACATTACATATGAAAAAGAAAATCGCTTTTCTACCTGATACCGCGCATCTATAAAATTTTTCACTTTTATATATTCAATTCGTGCTTAAATAATGAAAAAAAAAAACTTTGTGAGGCAGGCACGTAACACAGAGCATTTCTAAAGATATAACTAGATAAACCAAAGTACAATTTCTGGGCCCAGGTTAACTACAAAGTAATCGAAAACCAAAACAGAAAGGAAAGTGACCAACGGATTACAAAAAAAAAAAAAAAAAACTTAAGAGGGACGACGGTGAGAGAACGTAATCGAAGTGTCGTCAACTACGAAGTCTTTGTTCATTTCGGCGATAGGTCAAAATGTGATGGAGGACCCAATCACTATATGAATCGTGTCTTGCAACGTCTCAGCTGGTAATTTCAGATCAGAGTTGTATGTTAAATAAATCGTAAGCGACAAGTTCAAAATCGGGGGGGGGGGGGAAGGTTGAAAATTTGAAAAAAAAATCTTGAAATAATGAAGATAGAGAGAGGGATAGAGAAGAAGGAAGACGAAGAATAGGGGCGCCAAAGACTTAAGTGAGAAATAACTAACGCTACAAAGATAGAAGTCGAATTTCGCTCTCAACAAAATCCATAGCCAAAATATTCTTAACATGCCAAAAAGGGTGGTCTACTCAAATACGTAGACTCAAGGGGCGCCCTGCTGCCAAGGATGCAAGTTATGTGTCCATCAGATCTCAATCCCACAAGAGTTTGCTTGTAAGATTGAAATCCGATCCCCGTATCCGGCCCAGACCAGCAGGATAAAAGGAAAGGGGGAAAGGGAATAGGTAACTGCGTCCCCAATTTTGAAATCTCTAAGTAAAAAAAAAATATTCGACCCCTTAGAAAAAACTAAGAAGGTTCGAGGACAGTAATGAAACTAGAATAGAAGTATTATCTAAGATATCCCTAACTAATGATTTGCCGAAATAAAAAAAAATTAAATAAACTGAATTTTGGATCGGTGATTTCTATGCCAAACCTCACCGATAGCTACCCTGCGCAGACACGCCACGGTCTGGGATGTCATTAATTTCCCTCGTCTAATTAAACTAAGAAAAGAAATGAAAATACTTAAAGGGACTAGGGGTCGACATCCGGGTACGCGAAAATAAATTTCAATAACTAATTGTTTTGATTCTGTAACCCTATCAGAGCTGTCGCCTCCATGAACATTGTAAGCTAGCCTGAGTAGGTAACGTGAAGGGGAAAAAAAATCTCACGGAGCAGGATATTCTATTTTAAAAAACCGACCAGAAAATATAATTCACTACAGCCCCGTTCTATAGCTACTATTGTCTTTTCATAATTTATTATTCAATATGTCTAGTCAACGATTATATGATGCTACCCCTTCTATCAGATGGTATTACTATGGTTGATTACTATGGTTGATTACTATGGTTGGTTATTATAACACATAAAACTACAAAGTATTACCGTAGTCCGACTATATATCGCCCTCCGGTCCGCGTGATATCATGGTGCAGGGGTCAGAACCTGAGATGTTTGTAGCTACACGTATCTATTCAATATCTATATATCAACACACGGCGAAGTATTCACTGGGCTACTATATATTTAACTATATGGGCGTTCTATCTTCTATATTCATTTACTACAATATTCATACACTTTATATTCATATTCACCTTAATATTCATTTGCCACGACGCTATATTCTACAAACACCCTGTTTCCTCTATCTACGCCCAGCCTATTTACACATTTCATCATAACACTTTAAAATCTATAGTCACTACAAACATTTCCCATTCCGATCACCGCACGACAACCTCACTCGAACTCAAGACTCTTTCACACACACACAATACTATGTAATACCTGGTAGCTTTATTAAGAACGAAAAAAAATCCTACGTATGTTCACTGAAAATAGAATTATCCGCGATAATATTTAATGTTTATAAAATTCTGCAGCAACAATGAGCTTCTGCAGCCACGAAGAAAAAATGGACATTTATTATAATTTCAAAGCGAAGAACTAGCATCATATCGCCCGACTTCTGTTAAAAATTTACGTATTGTTTATTTACTTAAATATCTCGATTTCTAGACTATGCAGAATGTTGAAACTTTCAGAATATATTAATTTTGGGTCACTTGACCTAACTGTACATTCATATGGGCTGTGAATTATACCTTCTAGGTTTTATTTCGGAAAGAAAGGTCAATTTCATGAAATCTAAATCACTAAGCACCTCGACAGAAGAATGGCGGTTAGTACTGACTTTTGACACTAGGGCTAGCGACGATATAATCAACCCTTGAACAACTGAATGTGACCTTGTACACGGAATTATTATACTATATTAAGTTCACTATTAAATATTGTGTATGAGTTCACTTAATGACGGAATAATAAAGAATTTATCGCATAGTAAATACTACACTGTCCATATTTAATTATCTCACACACTCTTTCATCACTTAACTACCACAATTACTACTACTAGAACATGTTTCTACATTACGAACATATACATGCCACATTCATACTACACACTACATTAATACATGTTATACTAATAAATATACACAGAAAACATTCATATTTTACCATTTTAAATCGGCTCTATGAAAGGAAAGGGGAAGAAAGGAAACAGGGCCAACTGGCCCTGTATTCACTAAATCACATTCTTGAGTGTTTAATCAATGCCCCCGAGGGGACGTATCGAAGTATTAGCTAACAATAGGACCCCTGCCCTGAAGGGGCAGGAACCCGGAAACAAACTAAATGTTCAACTCATCCCGCTGGAAGCCGTACTCCCAATTTGGGAGTCAGATAGGAGCCCTCTTGAAACCTTACACGTGCATTATTCTACCTATCTTAACTACAAAGAAATTAAATACCGCCATGTATGTAATAAAAAAAATCACTCGCTAACTACATAAACAAATCTATAATGGACAGGTCTTGTAACCCTCAATTAGTAGGAAAATTGGGAGGTAGAAATATCAAGGGAAACACTGATCTTCAGAACCGGATTTAGGAAGAAAACGGAAATCACAATACTTCTGAATCCTGTCCATATCGATCGGCAGATGAAATCATGGCGTCAGTATCTTGCACTTACTATTCTCAGTTTTTTAAACCAGTGTTGTTCGAAAAATTTAATAGTTTATGGCTCCTTGAGACTTCCAGTGATTTTTCATGTTAATAAAATCCAAATATTACCTGAATTTTGATGTTTACCACTGCAGGAATCAGTCCATTTACGAAGCAAAAAAAAACTAATGTCGTCGACCACAATTTCAGGCATGGAATGGAATAATTGCGCCCTAATATCATAGCGTGGGTTTATCATCCAATCAAAACTAAGCATTTTGGCGGTGGGGCTTTGAAACGAATAAAATTTGGTAAAATCTGGATTAAACTAGATTTTAGAAGGACCTAGGTATCTAAAAGAGAGGTGAAGGGTGGTCCTGAAAATTCTGTCGAATTTTAGATTGGTTATTTGATCTAGAAAGTTCCGTCCAATAGTGGATCTATATTTTCGGATAGCACTGACACCGTAAGAATTGTAATAATCCATTTACACATCCATATACAAGACTTATAACTAATTTAAAATATAAATAAAGATATTGATTCCCAAAACTATAATTCCCAATAAATATATATTTTTTTTTACAGTTTTCCATGTTAATTTGAAATAGAATAATGAACAATATTACGAATTATATGAACAGCCAGAAATTTTTTGTTAAACGTCAGGTACAGTCGGTGCAAAAAATTTCGGGCACCCTCCTATTAAGAACATAATATCATTAGACTGTAATGGCATATTACAGTTCCCCGGCGTCGTTAAAAAAAATTTGTTTGAATAACAAAATTTTGTTGAATAGAATTAACATGTATTAATACTAATAAACTAACTACTCACTCATACACTCATACACTCAAATGAGACAGTGTAACATTCACTTTGGGTATTGAGATAGAAGTTCCCGTTTTTTGTCCTCAGTACAGTTGAAAAGCTTAAGATTCTGGAAATTGTGAGTTCACCTTTTAGGTCGCAGGAAAACAGGAGGCAACCAGTTCGCAATGTTCCCATCGAAAGTGGGAAAATGTTCAATATCCCGGAGGGAAACTTTAGGGTTCATACTAACATAAGTAAAGGAATTGTTACTGGGAATTAACATATTATCCTGCACAATCGGAGTCGTCACCGGATTTGCCACCGACGACGTCGTAGCGGTGTTATAATTACCCATGTAAGTGAAAGGGATTTTGTTGGTCGTATTGAACATGTTGGGCTCCATCCCCGGACCAATCGCACCCATGAACAACGACTCAGAATGGCGCCCATCTCCTCTTCCCGGCAACACGCTATGTGATTGTATACCTCCATGTAAGGAGGGAGCACTCACGCTTGTGACCGTAGTCGTCACAACACTCGACTGATTCGGCACACTATTGGAATTGAACCACGACTTTGGTTCTGACCGGTGCATGGGGTAGTGCGTCGCAATATTCCGTGCATCAACTGACATTAAATTTTCTTTTCCTGCGCTACATGTAGTTGTTATCGCAGGTAATATTTCTGAGAAATCGCTACCGGGGAAAGGATAGGTTACCTCTGGTTTTCCGCAACTAGGTTTCGTTATTTCTCTTTGAATATTTACTATTTCGTTCTGAATTTTCGAAATTTTTTGGTCAGTCATTTCCAGTTTGGTTTCTAATGATAAATCTGACAAGGTTGACTTTAAACTATCAATTTCGGCCTGCTGTGTTTCTAATTTATTGTTGATCTTGTGCAATTTGGTATCTATTTGTTCGATTTCAGAATTTACATTATCTAATTTACTCTCAGTCTCCTGCTGAAATTGCTTTAGGGACTGTTGAGCCTCGCATCTGACCAAATCAATTTCAGTAGACGTTTGCTCCCTCAATGTGGTTATTGAGGAAGCAAAGTCCGAACATATGTTGTCAATTTTCTGGGTTAATACCTCAAATCGAGATTCGGTTTCTCGTTTCGAGGTGTCAAATTTCTCATTTATTTCACGTCTTATCTCCCGGCTATTTTCATTCATTTCACGTCTCATCTCCCGACTATTCTTGTCTATTTTTTCATTTATTTCGCGGCTATTTTCATTCATTTCGCGTCTCATCTCCAGGCTATTATTATCTATATTTTCATTTATTTCGCGTCTCATTTCCTGTAGCATTTGTTGCAATGAAAGGAGGAGAGCATCATTATTAGACGACCCAGTCTTCCTTTGCTTTTCTTTGGGTTTATCACCAATCGGATCCCCATCTCTTTCATCATCATCGAGGTCAGATATCTCCTGTCACGGTCGCCAATATTGAAAGAAAACGATGTCCGTTGCCATAGAAACCGCCGTTTCCAGGGCAACAGTTCCTGTCACGGTTAGCCAATATTGAAAGAAAACAAAGTAAACGAAGAAAATTATGCAAAGTACTGGAGAGGAGTCGCTAAAAATTAACTTTCTTTGAACGAGAACGATTTACGAAAGATCACTTACTGATTGAAATCCAGATTATTTTCCAATAGAGTAACTTCCAATAAACCTTTTGTTATTGTTAATTATTCCATATCGGACTCCCGAAGAAAACTCATCGAAACAACTTATTGACCGTGCCAATAGCGACTACTCTCAATCATGACTCCGTTTTCTTTCATTTAGAAATAGGAAAGAGAAGAAAGTAGAAGGGTAAAAGAAGGAGGTAGTAAAAGAAGAAAGAAAAGACAGAGGTATTTTAATAAGAAACAGATTACTGGATAATTCCGGAAATATAGTAAAAGGTCGGGAAAGTCGTTGAAAGATGAATCATTCTAAATGTTATTAACGACTAATCAATTTTGGAATGCTTCGGAATAGACACATGTTCCCTCATACCACCCAGACCTAGCTCCAGGCACCACGATCGTGGGGTTGCCCAGACCTAGACCTGGAAATGAGAAAAGTGAAATTTAATTCTTTGTACTGTTACTCTAACCGGTGATTGATAACCATCCAGCATCTGAACTCTGTTCTCTAGGATCGACCACACATATGAATTAGCCAAGAGGAAAAAAAAACTTATTAACTCAATATAGATTTATGTATCGTATCAATAAAAGTTCGACTTCCTAGAAGAAAGATGTCGTATTTAGGCTTATCCTGCTAATTTTGCTTCACTCCTCGAGCCGATTTAAACCGTTAGTGACGGTCCTTCATGACCTAGGTTATTTACCTTAACACACATATTAAAACACGACACATATATTATAGATGTTAATATGACAAATGATATCACTAAAATTACTTAAATCTATCATGCATTCACACGCTCACTCACTCAGGACAGTGTATATATGTTTAAATGAAACCAACTAACTACAAAGATACAAATAGTTTATTACATTCATAGTGAAAAGAAAAAAAATTTAATTACAACGAAAATCTTAAAAGCACAAGTTCTTGGTTATATATTAATAGAGTACATAGTGTTATATTTTAGTAAATTTTTATATATTCAATCATATTGACAAATGGGAAAAAAAAATAATTACATGTATCATATCTTAGGCATGCTAAAACAAATTATGATTTACGACATACGCAAATAAGACACTTATTTCACTTAAAAAAAATTTGGACAAAGAGGAAAGAAAAAAAACCTTTTGGTGTATTAGAACTTATATGAGTCTCTACCTCACATTGGGTAATAAGATATTAATGATTTTGAGCGTTCAAATCACAAATCACGCACTACTCATAGTGTCCAAAACATTTCGCTCCATTTAACTTCGTTCGTGTTTATATATATCTCTATATGTATATATATATCTATTGGTTTACAAAACCATTTGTCGTCTATACTTGGTTTATAACTTTTAACAGTTTATATCTGCAATCGCACACTGCGACGCTTTATACCCATCCAGGGATTTCGAAAAATCACTATCGCTAGAGGATGTTTCTCCTCTTAGACGGTCCATTTCCAAACTTATTAATTGGATAGTTTTAAGTTATTTATTCAACACTGGGAAACGTCATGAGGCCTTTCCTTAGGATCACTTTCGTATATATTTATACATGGTTCGGATTAAAAAAAAATGATCTTCCACAGGTGTACGGAGTATGATGGTTCAAATTGAGGATAAAAAAACTGGTCAAGTCACAGGATACATATGAAGGTGAGACGGATTCAAGGTACACTTTCCACAATGGTTTTTGGTTGGTAGTTCAGGGATAATATTCGTTATGATGTGGGTTACGTTTAGACCTGCCGTTACTTTCCAATACATGCCATTACAGAATTACATGAGGTATCATTTACATTTATTCAAAAGAAAAGGAAAATTACTTAAGTGCACGGCGGTATTCATGACAAAATCTACATTCTCAAATTCGTCGGAAAACTCACTGGCAAACTATAGCAACCAATACACGTTTAGGGGGGACAGACACGAGCGCTCTTACATATACTCATAATACATCTAATATCATACTTTTACTTTAAAATCATATTCACATATTAAGTACATATACATTTCGACGTATTCATTTCTCTCTCTCTCTCTATATATATATATTTATATTCAATAAATGCGCACACATTTAAATTAATCACCCCAACAATAATTCTGAAAAGGTTGCAACATTGTCCAAAACAAATGACTTCCGACATTACATATGAAAAAGAAAATCGCTTTTCTACCTGATACCGCGCATCTATAAATTTTTTCACTTTTATATATTCAATTCGTGCTTAAATAATGAAAAAAAACTTTGTGAGGCAGGCACGTAACACAGAGCATTTCTAAAGATATAACTAGATAAACCAAAGTACAATTTCTGGGCCCAGGTTAACTACAAAGTAATCGAAAACCAAAACAGAAAGGAAAGTGACCAACGGATTACAAAAAAAAAAAAAAGCTTAAGAGGGACGACGGTGAAAGAACGTAATCGAAGTGTCGTCAACTACGAAGTCTTTGTTCATTTCGGCGATAGGTCAAAATGTGATGGAGGACCCAATCACTATCTACTTTATCCATGAATCGTGTCTTGCAACGTCTCAGCTGGTAATTTCAGATCAGAGTTGTACGTTAAATAAATCGTAAGCGACAAGTTCAAAATCGGGGGGGGGGGAGAAGGTTGAAAATTTGAAAAAAAAATCTTGAAGTAATGAAGATAGAGAGAGGGATAGAGAAGAAGGAAGACGAAGAATAGGGGCGCCAAAGACTTAAGTGAGAAATAACTAACGCTACAAAGATAGAAGTCGAATTTCGCTCTCAACAAAATCCATAGCCAAAATATTCTTAACATGCCAAAAAGGGTGGTCTACTCAAATACGTAGACTCAAGGGGCGCCCTGCTGCCAAGGATGCAAGTTATGTGTCCATCAGATCCCAATCCCACAAGAGTTTGCTTGTAAGATTGAAATCCGATCCCCGTATCCGGCCCAGACCAGCAGGATAAAAGGAGAGGGGGAAAGGGACCAGGTAACTGCGTCCCCAATTTTGAAATCTCTAAGTAAAAAAAAATATTCGACCCCTTAGAAAAAACTAAGAAGGTTCGAGGACAGTAATGAAACTAGAATAGAAGTATTATCTAAGATATCCCTAACTAATGATTTGCCGAAATAAAAAAAAATTAAATAAACTGAATTTTGGATCGGTGATTTCTATGCCAAACCTCACCGATAGCTACCCTGCGCAGACACGCCACGGTCTGGGATGTCGTTAATTTCCCTCGTCTAATTAAACTAAGAAAAGAAATGAAAATACTTAAACGGACTAGGGGTCGACATCCGGGTACGCGAAAATAAATTTCAATAACTAATTGTTTTGATTCTGTAACCCTATCAGAGCTGTCGCCTCCATGAACATTGTAAGCTAGCCTGAGTAGGTAACGTGAAGGGGAAAAAAATCTCACGGAGCAGGATATTCTATTTTAAAAAACCGACCAGAAAATATAATTCACTACAGCCCCGTTCTATAGCTACTATTGTCTTTTCATAATTTATTATTCAATATGTCTAGTCAACGATTATATGATGCTACCCCTTCTATCAGATGGTATTACTATGGTTGATTACTATGGTTGATTACTATGGTTGGTTATTATAACACATAAAACTACAAAGTATTACCGTAGTCCGACTATATATCGCCCTCCGGTCCGCGTGATATCATGGTGCAGGGGTCAGAACCTGAGATGTTTGTAGCTACACGTATCTATTCAATATCTATATATCAACACACGGCGAAGTATTCACTGGGCTGCTATATATTTAACTATATGGGCGTTCTATCTTCTATATTCATTTACTACAATATTCATACACTTTATATTCATATTCACCTTAATATTCATTTGCCACGACGCTATATTCTACAAACACCCTGTTTCCTCTATCTACGCCCAGCCTATTTACACATTTCATCATAACACTTTAAAATCTATAGTCACTACAAACATTTCCCATTCCGATCACCGCACGACAACCTCACTCGAACTCAAGACTCTTTCACACACACACAATACTATGTAATACCTGGTAGCTTTATTAAGAACGAAAAAAAATCCTACGTATGTTCACTGAAAATAGAATTATCCGCGATAATATTTAATGTTTATAAAATTCTGCAGCAACAATGAGCTTCTGCAGCCACGAAGAAAAAATGGACATTTATTATAATTTCAAAGCGAAGAACTAGCATCATATCGCCCGACTTCTGTTAAAAATTTACGTATTGTTTATTTACTTAAATATCTCGATTTCTAGACTATGCAGAATGTTGAAACTTTCAGAATATATTAATTTTGGGTCACTTGACCTAACTGTACATTCATATGGGCTGTGAATTATACCTTCTAGGTTTTATTTCGGAAAGAAAGGTCAATTTCATGAAATCTAAATCACTAAGCACCTCGACAGAAGAATGGCGGTTAGTACTGACTTTTGACACTAGGGCTAGCGACGATATAATCAACCCTTGAACAACTGAATGTGACCTTGTACACGGAATTATTATACTATATTAAGTTCACTATTAAATATTGTGTATGAGTTCACTTAATGACGGAATAATAAAGAATTTATCGCATAGTAAATACTACACTGTCCATATTTAATTATCTCACACACTCTTTCATCACTTAACTACCACAATTACTACTACTAGAACATGTTTCTACATTACGAACACATACATGCCACATTCATACTACACACTACATTAATACATGTTATACTAATAAATATACACAGAAAACATTCATATTTTACCATTTTAAATCGGCTCTATGAAAGGAAAGGGGAAGAAAGGAAACAGGGCCAACTGGCCCTGTATTCACTAAATCACATTCTTGAGTGTTTAATCAATTCCCCCGAGGGGACGTATCGAAGTATTAGCTAACAATAGGACCCCTGCCCTGAAGGGGCAGGAACCCGGAAACAAACTAAATGTTCAACTCATCCCGCTGGAAGCCGTACTCGCAATTTGGGAGTCAGATAGGAGCCCTCTTGAAACCTTACACGTGCATTATTCTACCTATCTTAACTACAAAGAAATTAAATACCGCCATGTATGTAATAAAAAAAATCACTCGCTAACTACATAAACAAATCTATAATGGACAGGTCTTGTAACCCTCAATTAGTAGGAAAATTGGGAGGTAGAAATATCAAGGGAAACACTGATCTTCAGAACCGGATTTAGGAAGAAAACGGAAATCACAATACTTCTGAATCCTGTCCATATCGATCGGCAGATGAAATCATGGCGTCAGTATCTTGCACTTACTATTCTCAGTTTTTTAAACCAGTGTTGTTCGAAAAATTTAATAGTTTATGGCTCCTTGAGACTTCCAGTGATTTTTCATGTTAATAAAATCCAAATATTACCTGAATTTTGATGTTTACCACTGCAGGAATCAGTCCATTTACGAAGCAAAAAAAACTAATGTCGTCGACCACAATTTCAGGCATGGAATGGAATAATTGCGCCCTAATATCATAGCGTGGGTTTATCATCCAATCAAAACTAAGCATTTTGGCGGTGGGGCTTTGAAACGAATAAAATTTGGTAAAATCTGGATTAAACTAGATTTTAGAAGGACCTAGGTATCTAAAAGAGAGGTGAAGGGTGGTCCTGAAAATTCTGTCGAATTTTAGATTGGTTATTTGATCTAGAAAGTTCCGTCCAATAGTGGATCTATATTTTCGGATAGCACTGACACCGTAAGAATTGTAATAATCCATTTACACATCCATATACAAGACTTATAACTAATTTAAAATATAAATAAAGATATTGATTCCCAAAACTATAATTCCCAATAAATATATATTTTTTTTTTTACAGTTTTCCATGTTAATTTGAAATAGAATAATGAACAATATTACGAATTATATGAACAGCCAGAAATTTTTTGTTAAACGTCAGGTACAGTCGGTGCAAAAAATTTCGGGCACCCTCCTATTAAGAACATAATATCATTAGACTGTAATGGCATATTACATGAACACAACTACATCATTCTGGGACGTTCACGTGAGGAAATCAGAATAAAAGGCCAGAAATGCTGCGAAGAAAGGATTTGTTTCACCAGGACAATGCGCGCGTTTACACGTCCCTTTAATCAATGGCAGAAACTCATTCCTTTGGGTTCAAACTGTTGCCGCACCCCTCTCTTCGCCTGATCTGGCCCCACGGACTTTCACTTGTTTAGAAACCTGAAAAGGTTTTCGAGGATCAATGTTTTTTTCTTCGGATGCAGAGGTGAAAAGTCTGGTAGTGAGATATTTTGCATGGCTCGAGGAATCATTATTTAAAAGTGGTATTGAATGGTTACTGAAGAGGTGGCGTAAATGTATCTCGGTCGAGGGGGATTACTTGGAAAACTAAAAACAGAACTTATCCAAATATTTTCTGATTTTGTAAATCAGGCCACGAACTTTCCAATCCACCCTTGTATGTATTGTTCTTTGAATTCCCGTAACTCTGACACAGAAACTCCTAACAGTGACACATAGAGGTACTAACAGTACCGCTCGGATTCATAATAATAACTCTCACACTCCTAAGAGTTGCTTATACACTATTTGTAAATAAATAAATAAATAAATAAATAAATGAAAACGAAACAAAAATAGAAAGATGCTAAATCGAATTAGACAAACAAAATTTAAAAAAAATTCATTTGCCTATCACAAAAATATGCTAGTTTATGAAAATCATCTTTTAATAATTTATATTTCAAACTTACAAAGATGTGAGATTATACGGTAAATAACACATTGAAATTCCTAATATTTTAATAACAAGAAATTAATTTAATGAAATATAGATAAATACGAAATATAACGCCAACACACTTCTATATTTACATAGGGCACAAAGAAAGAATGTCTTCACATTAACTAGGAGCACGTACATGTGAAAAAGGAAATCAAACAGAACATCGTAAAGTCATTGTTATACTGTATCACAAAAAAACTCCCATATATATATATATATATATATATATATATATATATATATATATATATATATATATATATATATATTAATCGACTTGTAAAAAGTGCTTAAAAGTGGAAAATAATAATAAGCAGAAAATAATTAACATCTTCTAATAAGATAACTATTTATTTATTGTCATTTATTATAAAGGAATATCTTTCTGAATCTACCTACCTACAGCCCTATATTATACAGGGTTATTCAAAAAGAAGGAGCAGATTTGGAATATGTATTTCTAATGAACGACAAAAGATAGAGACACATACGACACATCATTGGATAGAGGAAAGTTCAAAGTTTTATTTTCTACATTCAATATGAGCACCATTTGTTATGCGAGAAACTCCAAATCAGAAATGCATTTCTTGCAACACACGAATTAACTGGTCCCTGGTTATTGACCTTACTGCTGTATCAACTCGATCTCTCAAATCTTCAAGAGTAGCAGATATAGATGACATACGCTGTATTTTATGTACCCCCACGATAAAAATGGCAAATGGATAAGATCTGGTGACCATGGAAGCCACTTGAGATGAACATCAGGTTACCCACCTCTTTCAATCCGTCGTCCTGGAATTGTGTTATTTAGATACTACCGTACCTTTGGTGGAAGCGAGGTGGAGCCTTGTCTTGCATGAAGACAAAATCATCTCAATGTTGTTAAATTTGAGAAAATAATTAGTCTTGGAGCATGTCCAGATATGTAATTCCAGTCCCAGTTTCTTCTGTAAAAAAGAAAGGGCCATAAACTTTGTTGACGGAAATGGTGGAAAACACATCAGTTTTGGAGAGTTTCTTATATATTCGATGACTACGCTGGACTTTTCAGTCCCCCAAATTCTGACATTGTGGCTATTAACTTTACCAGAGATATGAAATGTTGGTTTGGCGTGAAAATTAGCCTTTCAGAGAGAGTATCATGTTCCAAACCTTGCAAAATTCAGGGATTGCAGTTATAAATTCTGGTATTTTTTCATGATCATTAGGATGCAATCAATGCCTGTTGTATCTGAAACTTATACGGCTACAGATGCAGACCTTTTTTAAACTCCATACCACACCATTGGTTCGGAAATTACAAGTTCTCTCTCTGCTCCTCTGCTTGTGGATTTGTTAGGGCTACGTTCGAAATCAGTTCGGTTACGCTCAACATTTTCATCTGACTTATGAGGACGACCAGCACTTTTACTTTTGCATAGGCAATCATCTACGAATTTCTTGTAGCAATTATAAATCTGTTTATAACGAAGCGGCTCCTTTTAGAACTTAGTAAAACGAAATGCACGCTGTGCTGAAACAATGGATCCACTCTTTGCACACTGTAGCACACAAAACGACTTCTCTTGTGGCGTCGCAATTTCATCATAAACCATCCACGGCATTGAATGGAACTAATGTGTGGTGGTTTGAAACGTCGAACTTTCCTCTATCCAGTGATGTGTCGTATTGTCGTTCATTAGAAATAAATATTTTAAATTTGCTCCTTCTTTTTGAATAACCCAGTATTGTATCTACCTATATAATCTTAAGTTATGTTACTATTATCTATATAAAAAATATATCAAATTCTGTGGCAAGTCAAACAAATTAATACTTAACATAGAATTATAGTATCAATGGTAATTTCATGAGACACTTTTGAAATCGATTAAAAACAAAATATTATTAGCGTTTAACGAAAAGGTTTGGCCACAGATAAGACATATCCACTGGCGTATTTAAGATTTTGTTTTGGGGGGAGCTTGGCTAACTTTCGTGGGGGCTTTGCCTGAAAATGTGAAAATTCTGCAAGATATTTCATATACTTTGCTATAGTAAGATTTCGGGGGCGGAGGCTTAAGCCCGGAAGCCCCCCTAAATACGCCACTGGATATACCAATTGATATATTACATTTAGCTGAACAAAATGATATGGATATGTGATACTATAAAAACATTTTTTGCAAACATAAAAATCCTAAGAATAGCACATCTACCTACGTAGCAACAAAGATAAACAAGTTATATAAAAAGTTATACTTTGTTGAAGAAAATGGAATATAAAGATGAGAAAGATAGTGAAAGATAATAAATATTACTACAACATAAAAGTAAATAAATAAAAGAAAACAGAAAACCTTAAGTACAAAAAAAAAAAAACGATAAAAATCTTTCAATCTTAACACATAAGTATTGCTTTTTCTTCTTTCGTGGACTTGGTTGAACTTTATTCAAAGAGAAATAAACAATATTTGTACTTCTCTGGAGCTTTGAAACGCAAACACAACACATCACCAACAGCAACACTTAACTAGATGCGCATTTAAGCCTGGCACTTAAATGACGTCAAAGCCTCCATGCACGCTGGGAGGTGTTAGCAAATAATTTAAAAATGTATCATGAAGAAACACAGATAAATTTAACTTTCAGATTTTTCGAAGTGAAATGAACAGTTTTTATAAGCATATCGTTCATTTAACAACAAAATTTTGTTAATACATTGTGTCTATGGATTAACAGCACATAATTTGGGCAAGGAATGATGTGATACTAATTCTCGTCAGACAATTGCGATTTATTGTTCTTTACAAGGATGTTATAAATAGAGGATCTGTCCATATGTATCTTCATCCTATTAAATCGGTGAAGCCAAAAAGCAACCGAGCATCGGCACGTCTGATTGGCCGCATTCGTTTCTACCATCGTCTGATTGGCTACTTTCGTTTCCGCCATGATTGTTGGCTCAAAACATTGCGATCCTATTGGGCGGAGTAGGCAGAGTAGGGGTGGCGAAACTGTGACGTCTGGCTTCAAGATTTTGTTGTAAGGGCAGATCCTCTATTTTATAAGATCCTTGGTTCTTCATGTGTTGTCAACTGTTAACAATCTAATTTTTTTTCTTCTGTTGAATAACTGGATTATAAACAACTACTACACTGGAGAACTCAACTCATATCTTTCTTGATGATAAGAAGACTTTGAATTAAAAATTTAACGCTCCAGATTCCTTAGCACCATAAAGTACGAAAATGCTACTCCAAGAGCCTGAAAGGGAAAGGAGAACTTGGTGAAATTCAACATTCAATAAATCCATCTTTTACTTTACAATGACATTATAAAAACTTAAATAAACTTTTGATATATTAGTGTCTATCATGTGTAGGCACTTTCAAACTGTCAGCACGCTACAAGAGAGCATTTAAGATCTGTGAAATATCTTTATACAGTGTAAGATTGAAAAGTTTTAAAGAGGGAAGGGTTCTGATCCTAGAATCTTCCTTCGGTTATAGCCATGTTCTGTGATTACTGTTACTGTTAAATACTGTTAAATAAATGCCTCCTCTCACTCTGTAAATTTCGTAAATTGGAGATACCGTATAATTTTAGATCTTTATAGTTGTGACAATCGCCCTTCAATTATTTTAAATTGGGACATTCTTGTTCATTTACGGCTTAGTGTCCATGCAATATTTTATATATAAGGATGTCCAAGTGAAAGGGAGAGTTTAATTGTAGAGGCAATGTATGTAATAGAAGTTGGGAAATATCGTCGATTCTTTCATGAACTGGAGAATACTCATATACCCATAACCATGCATAACGAACCGGCGAATGTGCGTTTTGAGTCTGTTTCGCTGTTGATATTGGAACAAGTTGTATTTTGTTCAGATAGTGTTAAGCATCCCTTAAGCATTGTTTAGGAGATAAAGAGAGATAACATTTTGACGAATATGAAAACTGGTAGTGTGGTAATTTCACGAAGCGACGAATATATAATTCGCCGCTTTGTGGAAGAAAACAAGATATGACAATAGTATATTCAGGATGTAGCAGTTTCAGTACCCTCCCCACCCATCAACAGATGTCGCTGTAAAAACGTCTTATTTTTATATATTTTAGGTATGCAAATATTGTTTTAAACTTTAATAAATTATCTTAAGGTTAGATTAAGGTTAGACAGTGAAATGAACGAAGAATTAAGATCAAAATAACATCTATGTGCAATGAAATTTGGAAATGAACAGAAATATAGTCTTAAATTTTATTAGGTCTACAATATATTACATGAAGGAACAGAAAGGTATGAAATTATACAGGTACTTTTAAATTTTAATAAAATCGCTATACATTGAGACACAAAAATTGACCAAAATGTTGATTTGCATGTATTTTAATAAATTGTGTATGTATAGTAAAAACATAGAAGTAAGTGAAATTAAAATTTAAAGTCTCTCTACCATGCGGCACGGAAATGAATCAAAATGTTTCAATGGAATGCAATGGTGGGGGATATAATTAAATATACTACAGGGTGTTTCAAAACAACACCAACAACGTTTGGAAGGTGCTTCCTGACACCAAGATAAGATGACAAGTATAGACCAACCTGGTTGCACAAATGTCTCCTTTCGGAGTTATAGGCTGCCGAAAACATGAAAAAATGAACTTTAAATGTCCATAGCTCCAAAACTATGAGACCTACCCTAGTCGGATCAAGATTTCACCAAGGAACTAGTATGTGCGTTTTGTGCAATATGCGCTCTATTCAAATATCGAAGTTTCAGAATCCTGTGGTACTTCCGCAACAATTTTTGTAGAGGTAATTGACGAGTATTTCAAATTATATGCTCGTAGTCAAACTCCCTCTATAAGAATCTTTTCGTGAGTACCTTAGGATTCTGAAACATATATTTTTGGGTAGTGCACATACTAGTTCCTAAGTGAGGTTTTGACCCGATTACGTTACGTCTCATAGTTTTGGAGCTTTGAACCTTTAAAATTCATTTTTTTCATGTTTTCGGCAGCCTATAACTCTGAGAAGAAGCATTTGTGCACAAAGGTTGGTCTATACTTTTCATCTTATCTTTGTGTCAGAAATCACCTCCCAAAAGTTGTCGGTGTTGTTTTGAAACACCCTGTGTACTCTTGAGACACTGAGCGAGCACAATAAAGATATAGATTAAATTGAATAAAATTTTAACCCAGTGAGACGGAAATGAACAGATACAGGGGCATCCACAAGCAAGTTTTAGGGAGCAGGTTACGCCCATTAGAATATTTGAAGGCATAATTTTTTATCAAAAATAGTAAAATTAAACTCGAGAAATTGTAAATTTGGGGAAGACAAATATTCATTTGGTGAGGAAGAATTGCAAATTTGGGAGCAGAATAGTAAATTTGGGTGCAGAATAGTAAAAAAAGTGGGAGCTTGTGCCCAGGCCCTTGGGGAAATGGGCACACTTGAGCAGACATATAGTTCTTAATTAGTCATAACCGTTTAGGGATGGCAATCAGTCTTTCTTCCGAGACAAACATAATGAACGCTTTAAGGGCCACTCAAAATTGAATGATTTATTTGATGTGTTAAATGCAAATGTGGCTTATAAACCCAGGCCAGTCTTCTCCATTCAGATGTTGTGTTGATATACTACATCCGTCCTTAAACAATCAATTGTGTGTTTATATAGCACACCTTAACTATAGTCTTTGCACAACACCCACAACGTATACTTACTGATCCAAACATCTCTACAGATAGAGTGAAAAATCCCATTCCAGTCAAAGTTAGAGGTCTTTCCAGAATTGTTAATATGATCCTGAAGGTCAATTGAATCGATTTGCTGCAATTCCACCACGGAACAGCATACATGCTTCGAGATATTTCCACACCCTATATACATGAGAATAAATGTATATATGTAAATACTTAGGGTATAGAAAACTTTATTTATTAGTTTTGCTAAATACTTATTACTAATTTTCTGGTACTATTTTAATTGGCATTACTTTCATGTTATTGTTACAATAATAATAACCTTCGCTTAGTGCTAAAAGAAGTCCGGCGATAGTGTAAAATAGTAAAATGTAAATAATATAAATCAAGTAATATTTCTGTATCGTTGTTTAATGATTATTATTATTAGGCCCTATTATTATTATTATTATTATTATTATTATTATTATTATTATTAGTAGTAGTAGTAGTAGTAGTAGTAGTAGTAGTAGTAGTAGTAGTAGGAGGAGGAGGAGGAGGAGGAGACAGCATATAAGGACAAGATCGTCCAGAATAAATAGTAAACACCACAAAAAACACATCCTGAGCTCAACATCTAATAAATTGACAAATAGAGAAGATGCTAGATATATCCAGGAACAATACAACATATCACAAATGGATGTAAAATGTTGGTGCAAGCGGAATATAAGGAAAACCTTGACAAAGTGGTAAATATCATACTCCAAGATATAGAATGAAACAGAAAATGATATCAGACGAAATACCATATTACAATGTCAATCAGCAACCATACTTCAAACATAGAAATACATAATTTACTGGGACAGAACAATAAAATGTATCATAACTGGAAAATTAAAATATCCTTGGGAGCAACCTCAAGGCGTTTCCCAAGAAGCCATGCTTAAGTATCTGTTTCTTTACTTACATTTCTACCAGTGTTCTCTGTTCGAAGTTAACCATAATCGTAGAAAGATCTTATACCTTTTATATAAGATTTCCTAGTATATCATGTCATATTTTTGCTTAGCCTTGAATTCGAAAACTAATTCTTAAGTATAAAATGTATGCAAATATGTGAAGTGGCTTGATCTGGCTTGATGGTTCATAGATATCTTGTCAAATTCAAAAAAATGCAAAAGGATAACAGTCGTTATTGATAATACGGTGTACTTTCAAGCAGGGTTAATATTAGGCAATGACTGAAACGATTATTGTATCTTACCAAGAAAAGTATTGTATATAGTTAGACAGAATTTCTTTCCGTTTGATAAAATTAGTTTCGTAAATAACATCAGAATGGAAGGACAATTTGAGTACAGTTTTCAGTTAATTAAAAAGAATGTAATTTTTTATTTATTCCAGCCATACCGCCGTTATTCCCCAAAATAAATTTTACCAAACGGAAAGAACTTTTGTCGCTGACTGTACACCTATGAACAAAATTTTGTTCCCAGATTTTTTAAAATTGTAATAGTTGGCAACGGCCGAATTTCGTCAACATTCCACTAGCAGATCAATACTGGTTTTTAAACAGGGGGTACAGAGGGGCTAAACGTTGAAAAAGGGAAATGTTTTTTTGGCGGGCTTACTTTTGCACCTGGAAAATTGGAATTGTGCATAAACATTCTGCCCACCGAGTAGTATTTACCAGATTTTTTTCAGATCTCTTCGTTAAAACAGGGTGGTCCAGGGGGGCTAAAAGTTGAAAAAAAAAGGATATTTTTACCCAAAAATCCCGTTTTTCCTCATTTTCTCGCCTTAGATACATGATAGAGACACGTGAGTCATACCGCCTGAAAGGCAGTTCTATTCTGAAGAGAATGATGGGCGAAACATGACCCTAGGGTAATTAGGGATGTCTCAGGAAATTTTTTACCTGAGATCAAGGTGTTTTACGGTAATTTGGGGCATGGTGGGAATTCCTGATAAAATTTCTCCCGCCCTCAGTATTCAGGATAGAAACTTGAAATTTGGCACACACATTCAGTATACCAAGTACTATTTATCAGATTTTTCTTAAATGGCTACGTTTACACAGGGCCGCTCCAGAGGGGCCCAAAGTGCGAGAGAAAAAAATTCCCTCCGAAATTTTCCCTTTGACATCATTTTTCCCGCTCCTGGTATATGGTATGAGCATACAAGTGGTACCATTTGAAAGCCAGCTCGATTCTGAAGAGAATGAAGTATGAACCATGATCCTAGGATAGATAGTGACGATGCAGTAGCTGTTTGACTGAAAGTCTTAAAAATTGCTCAAAAACCCCGGATCCGGAAAGATATATATATATATATATATATATATATATATATATATATATATATATATATATGTGTGTGTGTGTGTGTGTGTGTGTGTGTGTCGGGAAAGACTGCAGCATCAAACAAATGAAATATTCTTACATTCAGTGATGAGAGTAGTTTTTTTGTTTCAACACGGTGATGGATTTGTGATTCTATGTAAACTTGCAGGTGAACGGAAAAATCCAGCGTGTGTCCATTTCTCATATACGACTCACACTGGATTTTTTGGAAGTTAGTAAGAGCATGGACGATATATAAGCTACATATCTGACTTTCTTAAGGGAAATATCATTATTATGTTGTACCCTCGTAGTATTGCCATTGCTCTCTTCAAAGCTTATCTGGACGCTTGTCTTCATTAGCAGCAACAAGTGAACCTTTCACACGCTATCGAGAATACTTTTTTCCTGGCCTGCTAGATCTCCGAACCTTAGCCTTATCGGGCACTGTAGATGGCTTCAGTGATCGCCAGTGGAGCACATAATGACCATTTTCTAGACAGACATACAACATCTATACGACCAGTCACGCATCTGAACTGTTCCTGGCGTGGCTACTCGGAGTAATTATATGTGGTATTAAGGCGAGCATTGTACGATTTTGAACAGTCTGTATAACATGTTTAGGATGTCTCATTGACGAAATATTGGGAACAGTAAAATCTACAATCACTTTCTTCTTGTGTACAACTTTGAGTCAGTGTTCTTAAGCGCATTTGCAGCAGTGTAGTTCTATAGTCCTCATACAAAAGCTTGACTATTTGAAAGAAGTCATATGATGACACTCTTGATTTGATTATGCATTTCGAACATGTCGTTTTCCTTCTTCTTTGTATTCTTAATAAAGTAGTGTATATTATCTACCTTTTCATCCTTAATTTGTTTTTGAACTTATCCCTTAGCATCTCAATTCCTTTGCCATCATCATTTACTTCGTTTTCCGTTTTAGTACCTATCATCTTGTTCCTCAATGTATTCTTCCCTTCTTTTTCAAGCTGTAATTCTCTCATTAAAACTTCATTTCTATCTTTGTTTCTATATTGTCATAGCAGTTTTTCCTTGCTACCTTCTATTTCCATGAAATTTACTTTTATATACATTATTAAAATTTCTCTATCGTTTCTACGGGAGACCCAGGTTCGATTCCCGGCGGGAGCTCATGTGGTTCGGATTCCACGTTAATCAGTAGGTCCAAGTCTCATTTAGCCTCGCTGCTAAACGGGACGTAAAACTCAAAAATCAATCAATCATTTCTTTATCGTTTCTAATTTCTCTTGTCAAATTTACTTCTAATGTACGAATATATTCCTCTGTCTTTGTAATTTCCTTTTTTTAATTCGTGGGAGGCCCGGGTTCGATTCCCGGCGGGAGCTCATGTGGTTCGGATTCCACGTTAATTAGTAGGTCCACGTCTCATATAGCCTCCCTGCTGAAAGGGATGCTAAACTAAAAATCAAATCAAATCAAATCAAATCCTTTTTTAATTCGCAGATCAACTTTCTACATATTTTTTCCTTCTCTGGTCTTCGTTCGTCATCAAATCCAATTAAATAATAGTTAAATGATGACAGAAGTGTATGAGTGAAGCCGAGACTACTTTGACTAACCAAGAAATGTAGCTTTCTAAATACACACATATTGTATATTTCCTTGAAAGTGGCACACGTCAAATGGACATTTTAATCACACCAACCTAATATTAACCAACACATATAAATTCATTTGTTCTGCGTCTCTGTACTTCTTCCATATAGATCAGTATTGGTCAATTTCATCTCCTCAACAAAAATATTAGGGTGACGCGTCCTCCTGTCATCCCCGGCAGAAACGCCTGTGAGACTCTCTATCCGTAATTTACATAATAAAATATATCATGAAAAGGAATAAAACATTTGATCATGGACTTACGCCTTGTTAATAAAAAGAACTCATAGTTGTTGCAGATTTATTTCAAAGAATTGAGACGCCTGGTATCAAAATCCGCCAAATCTATTTTTTCTTTTTTCTTTTTTCTTTTTTTTTTTTTTTTTTACCGAAATTGAGTTACATATCGCTTGTTATGTGTTTGATCTAAAAGAATTCCATGGAAACAGAATTCTGTTTAAAAGCTTAATATTTCATACTAAAATACTAGTTCAAATATGGGACTTTGTACGCGTGTGTAATGAAACTCCACTGCACGTTTTGCGAGATTGCTCCAAACTAAACGAAATGGATGTAGCGGATTTTGATACAAGGTGTCTCAATTATTTTCTTAACATCTTTTACTCTTTTCTTCCAAGCCTCATTCATAATTTTGCGTTTGCAATTGAGTAGCAGAAGTTAGACTTCGTGGAAGGCTACAGTTTTTAAAAGAGACATATTAGACTGGTTTTTTAGACTAAAGGACAAGATGATTAAGACAAGTGACTGATGACGTAAGAATTTGTGGAATGTTAAACTGAAAAGAAAACCGAGTTTCTTTGTGAGTTCCTTTAGTATTCAGGCAGCTCAATATTTAAAAAAAAAAAAAAAAAAAAAAAAAAAAAAAAAAAAAAACACGACGATGTCCAAGCTGGTGGAATCATTTTTGCTGAAAAGAAAAAGATAAATTAAGAAAGGAATGGTTTTCTAATGATAAAACTGGAAATTGTGGTAATCAGGGTAGCCAGTAGCATAACGCAAAAAGTCGGGCTCCCTGCAGGATTATTTTGGGGCTCCCTTCCTTTGCCCATTAACTACCCACAATTATAATTATGTTCCTGTAGAAGACTGGTTAATAAACCATAATATTAGCATATTGACCATGGAATATAATAAAGTTGTAGACTAATTAAAATTAATACTCACTGAAAAAGGCAAACGATACTGCTGCCTGCAAGTTCTATGAAGCGGTTTAATATTCTAACATTTTTGCTGCATTTTTTAAATTATATCAGTTACGTGTATTTAGACCATATCCAGGGGTCTAGGGGTCTAGGGGAACGCCCCCCCGCTAAATTCTTACTGCACCCTAAAATTTTCATGATGGGCTTGTAAATGAACTATAATATTGTGATGAACTATAACATGTTTGGATTGCCCCCCTCTAACTTCCACAAGGCCCCCCTACATTTTTGGGCTGGCTACAGAACTGAGTGTATTGCTCTTGCTCCATCGCATTCAACACTTAAAATGCTGAGAGTGGTCAACCGTTCTTGAGACATGGAACTGCGTAGATAGTTCTTTATCAGTTTTAATTTTGGAAAAGATCGCTCCTCTGTAGAAACAGTCACTGGTAAGGTGAGAAATAACAAAAAAGCTGTGGATACGTCTAAAATACTAGAAGCCAAAGTATAATTATCTATTAATAGGAGATATGCTAGTTCGCGAATTGTTGTTTTTAACTTTATTCCATTGTGTAAAACCAATTTAAAACTTTGAATTTGATATCCAAAATCCTCTGTCAGGTCCTCTTCAACGTAGAAAACAAGCGAATTGCTTTCCTATGTAACTCTTCATCTGAAGCACAAGACAAGAACTGGGGAGCTAGTATAATAAATAGCTCACTTAGTTCTTTCATTGATTCAAATCTAATTTCGATTTGATGTATAATGATGTCTACGGTATTATTAAATACAGTTACTTGATAAATGTCTTTTCGGATTTGTCAAACGCTCGTACTGAAGTAATTCACGAAATGTTTCTTGACTCTTCGAGCCTTCTTGTTCACAAATGTTATGCCGGAACCCCATTGTTTTGCAAGTTCAGTAGCTGAAAACATTGCATCTTGGAAATTATTTCTGTAATTAGATAGTGGTGTATCAGTAACATTCTGTGAAGAAGGGCTGATGCTTGGTAAAGATCAACATTATTGGTCTGAAGAAATTTTGAAATCAAGTTCATAGTTTCAAGTATTTTGGTATGAAGGACAGTAAAACAAATTCAAACTTTCCTAATTGTTTCTTTAAATCATTCGCCTCATCTTCTTCGTTAGTTGTTTTGGACTGAAGCGCAAGTTTTGTTAAGATTCTCATAATAACTAAATATGCATAACGTAAAGCTCTTAATGAATCAAATCTTGAACAAAAGCGCGTAGGACAAATTTCTTTAATGGATGTGAAAGCAGCTGAAAGCAGTTCCCATCTTTTAGTACTCTGACTGAAAAACACACAGAATCTCTCAATTAGATCATTAAAGTTTTTGTTTTCCTGCACAAATGATACATCGTCATTCAGGACTAAGTTCAAATTATGTGCATCACAGTAAATAAACTTTGCTCTCTTTTATTTTTCTAGAATTCTTGTTTTCTTGTTTTTAAGCCCTTAAAAATACCAGACATGTTTGCTCCTTCTACCCGTTAAACACCTGACCAAGACATATTGACAATGAAAATCCATTTTCCTGCAACATTTTCAGAATTTCTTTTTCTAATCCATTTTCAACACATTGTACAGTCGGCAGCGAAAATATTTCCCTTAAACTTCGAGTGCTAAGTTGAATTTTTAAATTGATATTGCTAGAATAGATGAATTTTCACCCAAAACATAGTTTTCTTTTCTAAAGTAAATAATGTTGTTCAGGGAAATGTATATTTCGTATTCAACTCCCTTCTTGTAGGCTATAGTTCTTGGCATTTGCTTTGAGCTAGACCCCAAACTTTGCGGCGCCGCGGAAATGCAGGCCCCTCAGTTACGCCACTGAGGTAGCCATATACAATATGAGGAATTTATACAAAAATAATGTTTAATCAATGTCATGCTTAGAGATAAGAAAGTAGTGTAAGTTTAAAAGTTGTTATTTGCTGTTGAGGAATCGAAACATGTCAATAGAGTTTAGAAAGCGCAACATGCGTCATAGGATTATGAACACCCTTACACAATAAAAACAAAAGAATCCACTGATCTCGAATCACTACGAAAACTTTTGCTTACCTCTTCTGTTAGTTTGCTCCCCCAGTAGGATAGAAGGCCAATTTGCGTAAACAAAAATAAATTGAAACAGAAGTGAAATGTCAGGAAAACAGGATCTGTAATCTGTAACAATACATTATTAAAACCTATTATTAACAGTGACAAATAATCAGAATTGCCTATGAGACAAAATTTTTGTGACAATCGGGACGAGACAGAGAACTTTCAATAGAAATCACAACACTTTCCGAGACGAGACATTACTTTTGTGAGATGAAACAACCTCACTTTTTCGTTTCTTAGACAATCTTGCAAATGACTGAAAAAAAAAAAAAACAGTAGCTATAAATACAAAATTGTTAAAGCTTTGGAATGGTTACACACATACTGTATTGTCTCGAAAAATAAATAGCAACAACTGTGAAAATTTAAGCTGTGTCTTAAATTCTAAACCTTTCATAATTAATTAGCTTTAACATAACTTTGTATCATCCTGCGGTGCTTAAGATGGCGCTAAATTATCATTTTAAACCTTCGCAACTCACTCTTATACACAAGGGCGCCGATCCTGGGGAAGGGGGGCTCAGGCCATGCATTGTATTTATGAATATACAATATTTGACATAATTTGAATGGAATTTGTTTTAAAATCCTCATATATATGCCTTCTGCATCTGAATGACCCCCCTCCCCCAAATTTAAAAACAAGTCGGCGCCCTCGCTTATACATCCCACTTTCCAAATCGCATTAAGGTCTTATGAATCGCAACTAATTAATTGGAATATATTACATGGGTCGTTCAAAATATGTTTCCCTAAACTGTAAATATATATATATAAGATTCATTTCTAAACTATGCATAGATGTCAAGATGGGTCCTTCCTTACCTTTCCGCATAATCCCCATTAAGATTCAGGCATTTGTCTTACAGTTGCATCAATTTGTCCAACGCTTTGCGCAAAAAAAAAAAAGGAAAAGGAAAAGAAAGAAACAAAAGAAAAGAAAAAGCTCTGGCCTATTTAGCACTCTGCTCACATTCCGTTTCACTTCTTCATCACTAGGGATGCGCACGAGACAAGATTTGTGGCTGTCTCGTCTCGAAAATGTGCTGATAAAGTGATGTCTCGAAAAATGTATATTTCTCTATTGGAAGAGCCGTGTCTCGACTGGAATTTTGTCAGGAAAATCCTGTCTCGACTCGTCTCGTGCGCGTCCCTATTCATCACCAGTTGACAGGAAACCAGCTCGCTTATATCGTACCTGAACGTTTCAGAGAAACACAATTCGACATAAGCGACCGGGTCTCTTCTTCTTGAAGATAAGGAACACCTCCACTCAGTACGCAGACAAGACACAAAATTGAAGAATTAGGGTGAGAACGGTTGGGCCTCACTCTCCATACAGCCTACAGACAAGAGATTTTGAACTGAATAATAACACGAATTCCCTGTTTTTAGTCGACATTTAATTTCTTCGTGAATATGATTTTCCTCTGTTAATATTGATCCTAGATATTTGAAACTATCCACTTTATCAAAAGTATTATTTGATATTTTAATGCATCCACAATTTGCCGTATTACGGTCCCGACGCACTTCCATGTATTTAGTTTTCTCTGCACTTACTTCTAAATCCATGTCCCTGCAAGCGTTTAATAAGATTTCTGCATTTCTTTCTATTGTTCTCCTATCATCCCCTATTAAATTTACATCATCAGCGTACAGCATAACCTGGTGAGAACACCGTTCAGCTCTAGGCCCTGTTTGCTATCTTTGATTTTCCTTATAGCGTATATCAGGACAAAGTTGAATAAGAATGGCGACAACGTATCTCCTTGTTTCAGGCCATTCTCTACGTGAAAGCTCGTGGACAAGATTTTTCCTACCCGACCTTTCCTTTGAGATTCATTTAAACATGCCTTAATTAATCTAATTAGCTTTTTCGGTATTCCAAATTCTGTAAGAACGTTGTACAGTGTTTCTCTCCTAGCCGAGTCATATAAGCGTTTCTAAAATCAATAAATAGTTGATGTACCGGGGTATTATTGTATTCCCACTTCTTTTCGATTAAGATTTAGGATTTAGATTTCTGAGCTTTCGGAATCTAAGGCCATTTAGCCCGTCACGATTTGAGGGATGACGTCCCTCGGCGAGCACACAATCCGGGGAAAGGGAAGGAAGAAATGATTGGAAAAGGAAGGAAGCGGCCTGGGACTTATAAGTTAAGTACTACCCCGGCATTTTCCTGGTGTGAATGAGGAAAACCCAGGAAAACCTCATTCAGGGTGGCTGGCCTGAAAAGCGTGTTACACTTTCTCGACCGAGTGACCCAACCGGGACAGCTCGCACCAAAGGCGAAAGCGTTAGCGATTACGCTACGCGGGGCACCCACTTCTTTTCGAATATATGGCGAATGGTAAATATTTGGTCGATACTTGATCGATTTCGTTTAAATCCGCACTGATAATCCCCAATAATTTCATCTGCGTATGGGGTCAATCTTACTAATAGAATGTTTGAAAGAGTTTTATAGGATGTTGACAGAAGAGAGATGCCTCGATAATTATTACAGTTTTGTTGCCTGTCTTGTTTATTGGAACAATGATTGATTCATTCCACTCTTGTGGCAATTCTTCCTTGTTCCATTCCAGATAAGGGGGATGAGTTTGTGTATCTTGTTCCACAATTTTTCGCCTCCAGCTAAATTTAACTGAGCCGGAATTTCGTCTACACCCGGAGATTTCTGTTTCTTTAATTTTTTATAGCGGTTTCTACTTCTATTCGGTTGGGTTCTGGAATATACGGTTCTGCGGTGAGTATCTCCCTTTCTCCAGGCACAGTAGGTTTTTATGCGTGTTAAGCAAATTGTCAAATAAATCTTTCCATCTACTTAAAATGCTGCCTATATCAGTGACAACTGTTCCGTCAGCTTTCTTTAATGTAAGCACAAGGTTGGTAGCCTTCCTTAAATTCGTTGATCCCTTTATACGTCCCGAATGTTTTTATTTTTACTATTATCTTCAAGTTCCTTAATTTTAGCTTTCAAAAATTCCGTTTCTTTATTGTAAAAGTTTCGGAAGTTTCCCACCTAATATCTACGAAATTTTGTGTAGTTATTTCATTCGGATTTTGAAGCTAACGTAATTTTGCCTGTTTTCTCTTCTCTGCTAGTTTAATGCATTCCTGGTCGAACCATGGTTTGTTTATTCCTACGTATTTCCACGTGTCCCAATTTTTCTTTTGAGAGAGGATGCTTCGTAAGCAAAGAATAGAATTCAATTGCTGGAATATTTTTCTCCATAATCTTAAGGTTACATCTGTTAACTAAAGAATATATGACATGTGTCAGATTTCTGTAACGATTCCTATAATGCTATTGAAAATATTATCATTTTGCTCAAATAAGAGTATTGTTCCGTCATACATAATTGATATTCTTTCTTCGTAGTTTTGGGGAAGTTATTATTTATATTTTTATAAAACAATTTTAACTTGGATCTTTGTGGATGCCTAATTAGAAACATACCAATTATAAATATGCATGTATTCAGATTTCAGAATGTGTTCACAGCAATGATTTGTAATACTGATTGTACTAATACTTCGTCTACGTCGCCTAACATATAATATACTCTACAACAGCTTCAACTCAGATTCATCTACCGTAATATGAGTTTCATCTTTCTTCCCTAGAATAAGCCTCAAATCTGTCCACCTCCCAATGTTGAAGACACCCAATGGCTTATTTACGATTTTGTTTCGAGGTGCTATGCCCAACACGGTTTCTGATACCAACTAGTAGTCACTTTCTCACCTTGCTTCTCTATCTTCATATCCATGAAATTGATAGAGTTATTTTCTTCAACTTCTAATTCTAACCTTATGCCTTTCTCTTGGTCTTCTATACTTTCAACATATTTCTCCAGTTGATTTCTATTCCCTGTACATATGCCTAAACAATCATCAACATACCTGCAAAAGAACAGTAACTTTCCTCCTGCTTGTTCTGTCACTTTTTTCTCCCACTTGTTCATTACTATTTCCGCTAGAACTGGACTCAGCTTGGATCCAATGCTTAAACCTTCTTTTATCTTCACTAGTCTTTCTCCAATTATGCAATAGCTATTTTCCCACAAAGTCTTAAGCGCTCTTATAACTTTCTCTTTTTTCCACTGACTTATAACTTTCCCTTCCATCTCCTCTTCTATTGCCTTTATGACATAATCCCTTCTTATACTGGTGAACATGGCTTTAACATCTACACTAAATATTAACACCTTCTCCTGATTCCACTTAATCTCATCTATCCTCTTCCTCAATTCTTCCGTGTTCTTCACTCTGCATGTCTTTTGTCCTTGTCTGATTTCGTCCATTATCTCTCTTAATTTCTCCTCTAGTGGTTCAAAATAGTTACCTCTGCAGTCCAGTACTGGTCTTAGCTTCACGTCCTTCTTATGTATTTTCGGAAAACCTTTCATGACAGGAATCCTTCCTTTTTCGTTGATCATCTTTTTAATCCCCGCCTTTTTCCCTTCTTGTACTATCTTTTTCAACACTCCATCTTTCATGTCCTTGTTACCGACTTCCTCATATGTCTGATCACATAACTCCTCTAGCTTCTCCTGGTACCATCCTTTCTCCATTACTACCAACGCGCCTCCTTTGTCCGCCTGTTCCACTACGATATCCTTTCTTTTCCTTAATCTTTTCAGTCCTTCCTTCTCTTCTTTCCTTAAGTTACTCTCCTTCTTGTTCATATTCTGCCTAACAATCGACAATGCTTTTTTCCTTATTCTCTCTCTCTCGTCCTTATCTTTTATGTCTACAATGGCTTGTTCTACTGTGTACACCAATTCCTTCTTGTCCACTTCTTCCTCTTTAACCTTAAATTTATGTCCTAGACTTAAGCACTTCTCCTCTTCTTCCGATAAAACTATGTCACCTATCACTACCACTCTGTTCCTATTATCCTTTTCTTCTCTCCAACCTAACAATCTTCCTTTGTTGGCTAATCTGGTATTAACTTTTTCTTCAAAACTCCTTTCCCATTCTCTTAGATCTCTTATCACTGCTTCTCTCATAAAAATACTAACACCGTCCTTTATATGTTCCATAAGTTGGTTAGACACTTCCTCACTTGTTTTCACTTCCTTACTTCTTTTCCTTATGACGTCCCAGATAACTTCTTTTTCAATTTTCTTAATTAGTTTCTTGAATCTCACTGATTCACACACTAATCCTTTCTTTCTCACCCGTAGACCTTTTGGAGTAATTCCCTCTTCCAGACACCTCCTCAAGAACTTGATCTGCTGCACATACGAGATTTCCTTCCTCCTTTTGTCTTTCCACGTGTTAATCCTCCTTTTCAGACTTGGAGGTAGATCATAATGAACAAACTCCATGGCTCTGGATAAGTAGAGTAACAAATAAAACACAGCTCTGACCAGAGCAGAATGAAATATATTAAAAACTATACTTACAATGTTACAGTTTCAAGGACCTAACGTCCTCTTCATCAGACACAAACACTGAGAAAAGACATGTGACAGCAGATCTTATATACATGAGAAAGTGAAAGGCCACGCCCCTTCTTCTCTCTCATTGGTCGGATGCTGAAGGAGTTATTAAGAAAAGGTGGTGTTAAGACTTATAGAAAAGGAGGAGAAACTTTGTTGAAGTGCATAAGGAAGAAAAGGAAAAGGAAGGAAAATCATATAGAGGAGCAGGAAGAAGGAGTGATATATGAAGTGAAGTGTAGTGAGTGTGACATGAAATACATAGGGGAGACGGGGAAAAGGCTTATGGACAGATTAAAACAACATAAGGATGATGTTAGACTGAAAAGGGATAATAATGCTATATACAAACATGTGAAGGAAACGGGACATAAAATAGACTGGGAGGGAGCTAGGGGTTTAGAGAGAGAGAAGAGGAAGATTATTAGAAAGTGGAAAGAGGCTAGAAGAATAAAGAGAGAACAAGAGGAGAACCTAATGAATTGGACAAGCGGTATGAATATACACGAGCAATGGGGGAAATTGTTGGATGTGATAGAAAAGGAACAAGAAAAGTGCATATAAGCTATTAATATTTATTTATTTATTTATTTAAATTTATATATTTACTAGCAGCGTTCACCCCGCTTCGCTGCGGTCACCCCGGAACGCAATAAACTTTGTTACTTAGATATTTTTTACTTTTTCGCTTTCAAGTGATATGATAAAAACCATAGAAGATTGCAGTAAATGTTAACATTATATCGCCTGTCATTTATGTTAACCCGCCCCGCTTCGCTGCGGTCACCCCGGAACGCAATAAACGTTGTTACTTAGATAATTTTTACTTTTTCGCTTTCAAGTGATATGATAAAAACCATAGTAGATTGCAGTAAATGTTAACATTATATCGCCTGTCATTTATGTTAACCCGCCGAGTGACACGGTCATGCGGGTTGCATATAAATACGTTTATTTTTACCTATGATGAACTAATAACAAAGGATTTGTACGTATGGACACTTGAATGGTCAATTATCTCAAGACACTGGTAATTAAAAATTAAAGTGATATGATAAAAACCATCTAGGGTCCAAATCATAATAACCCCCCAAAAATGAAAGAAATTGGTTCAGCCGTATTAGCGTGATGAGTTCACAAAGGATTTGTGCGTTCTCTTTTATATATAAGATATATTTAGTTATATATATATTTTTTTCTTATTTAATATTTTCTATTTGTTATTTACTTTCTTTGTATGTCATCTCATTAAGGAACTGTTAGAAAAAGTGAAAGGGCTCATTATATTTTTCTGTTTGCGCGTAACTTTATCCTCATTGGTTCCCTCCGACCAATGAGAGAGGAAGGGGCGTGGCCTTTCACTTTCTCACGTATATAAGATCTGCTGTCACATGTCTTTTCTCAGTGTTTGTGTCTGATGAAGAGGACGTTAGGTCCTTGAAACTGTAACATTGTAAGTATAGTTTTTAATATATTTCATTCTGCTCTGGTCAGAACTGTGTTTTATTTTTTGCCTATCACTTTAGAGACTTCCCAAAATCATGAGAATGTAAATAGACAATATAAGCTTTCCACAGTCATATTTTTACCTATTGCAGTTATCATTAGTAGACCATGCAGTAGTACGTTTCCTTGACTTTGTAACATATATCCAGGTAATTGCTTCTCAGAGACTTCTCCATTGCCACTTCGAAACTCTGAGTGTACAATGATACTTTGGTTTCAAATCTGGTCTTTTTATATATATGTTATTGTCCTTTCCTTTATCTAAACCTTTTTTGCCTTTCGAAAGGCCTTTACACTGCATTTTGAAATTTACATGTTTTTGGGGGAAGTCCAATAACATTTCCTGAAATATAGACCTATTACTATTATCCTAACAGAAAAATGGTGTAATATTAATTTACAACAAAGTAGTTGCTACAAATTTGTCATGATAAATGTTTACTTATTTTCTTTGCTGAGGAACATCTTGTTTTGTAACTTCAGGTGCTCTTTTTCATTATTTACAATCGCCTTTTGGTCGTTATTGAAAAATATTTACAATATATTTTCTGCTTTTAACAATTTTAGAAAAGATTCCAAATTCTGCCTTTGAGATGTAAAATTAATGCTATGCCTGCTCTACTCTCTAGCAAAATTACATTTCACAATACAAAAATCTTCGTTGAACTTAGTCGACAGAATTTACATTATGATTTTTCATTAATAAAATTATTGACTTATTCTTTCATTCAGTTCGTGATTACATCACAGTATTAATTTAGGTAGGTATTTTAGAGTCTACTAATATAAATAGCTAATTTATAAAGTGATGTATTTCTCATTTGTGAAACAACAAATTGTTAACATTTACCTGAATTATATTTTAAAATTTAAGAATTACCAGAAACTTTTTTAGAGTGGGCTACACAGCCTCTCCTCTCTATTCAGTACCTATTGCCGACCTCTTTTCGACGGCGGCGCCCGCGCATTTACTGCGCCTTTACGGCTGTTTGCCGACTGCTCGGCAAGACAACTTTCCGACGGCGGCGCCGGCGCATTTAATGCTCATTTCCGCCCGTTTGCCGACTGCGAAGGCAAATATTCATCGCGGTCTAAAATCGCCCTGAAAGACGCCGGCGTGCGGCGCTGGCAATCCGACCGCGGCATCTGGTCGGCATGGACAAATTGTCCGACTGTAGGCGGCAGAATCCTGATGGGGTATATTTGAAACAATGGTAACAATGTGAAGCTGTCGGTAACTGCAGCTTCGTTTGTCTTTTTCTGCTTTATTCATCATATACATAGCGAGTCAAAATGATGGACTCGATTTTAGAAATGTATTATGTGAAATCTAATAAACATATGTTGTTGTGAGACATGTGCTAAGAAAGGTAAACTGTCAAAGTTCTCTTCGAACATAATAGAAATGTTCCATGTGAGCTCCTCGCGTAACAAAACACGCATCAAGCCAATAGTCAATCTCCTGACAAAACCTGTTCTAGCATGTTTCAGTCAATATCACCAATTACTACTCTGATATGGGTACGCAGGTCATTCAATATTATTGAAAGTTGTGGTACGTAAACATGATCCTTTGCAAAACCCCACATGAAGAAATCATATGGAGTCAAGTCATGTGCACATTAATTACAGACTTGATTCCGTGATAATCAAACACACAGAAAGATCTCTGTTCTCCAATCAAACGCCATTTTCCTTAACTGCTCGCTAGGTAGAAAATGGAAACACTGCTTGGAAAATAAGCTTTGAAAGTTACCATTTCGAAGCGCATGTGTTACAATAAGATATGCTTACTATTTTTCACAAGAATAAATTTCTGAAATTGGGCTCATCATTTTGACTTCATCTGATTTTAATCGCTGCCAACTAATATTGTTCTACATATATACTGCAATGTTAACCGTTTAATTTAAGAGAGGTGACTCGTCAGAAAGCATTAAATTAATTTGCTTTATTGTTACTAGTTGTTCCCACAAACTTTCGGCTCGTACGCTATAAATTAAAATCATGTTTAATTAAAAGTTTTAATAGTTAACATTTAACTTAAGTAACATATTATACGAGGGAGGATTGGAAAGTTCGTGGCCTGACTACGAATGAAGCAATTTTTTTATGTTTGTATATGTTAGCTGCGTAGCTATATTCGTTGGTAGTCACTGTGTAAAATTTCATTTCTGTATTGTTTCAGGTGAGGAGTTTATAAGGCGCTAAGTCGGAGGAAGTGACGCAAATTTGTGACTGTAATATGGAGAAAATCGAACATCAAGCTGTTCTAGTTGGCAGGCCTTCAACGTCGACCACTAGAAAAATGTTAAGAAATTTTTTGACTTGATTTTGAATGACCGCAGAATCAAACTCCGAGAAATAGCTATGCGTATTTCCTATCAGGAAGCACAAAACATTATTGTAAACGAATTACGGTTTCCTTAGGTGTTCGCAAGATGGATACCCAAGCTGCTTTCAGTTGAACCCAAAAGCAATCGACTCACCCTTTCCCGTGATTGTTTGGAACTGTTTGAGAGTGATCCGGAAGAATTTATTGGCAGATTTGTGACTATGGACGAGACATGGGTACACCATCATACACCGGAATGAAAACAACAATAAAGCAATGGAAACGATCTGGATTTTGTCCCAAAGAGAGCCAAACAAGCTTTGTAGCCAAACAAAGTTATTGCATGAATTTTAAGGGATGCTAGGAGCATTATCCTGATTGACTTCTTGCAGAAAGGAAAGATTGTCTCAATTCTGAACACTACTACATCATTCTGGGACGTTCACGTCAGGAAATCAGAATAAAAGGCTAGAAATGCTGCGAAGAAAGGATTTATTTCACCAGGACAATGCGCGCATTTATACGTCCCTTGCATCCATGGCAGAAACTCATTCATGTGGGTTCAAACTGTTGCCGCGCCCGCCCTATTCGCCTGATCTGGCCTCGCGGACTTTCACTTGTTTAGAAATCTGAAAAGGTTCTTGAGGATCAATGTTTTTTCTTCGGATGCAGAGGTGAAAAGTGTTGTACTGGGATATTTTGCATGGCTCGAAAAATCATTATTTAAAAGTGGTATTGAAGGGTTACCGGAGAGTTGGTATAAATGTATTTCGGTCGAGGGGGATTACTTGGAAAACTAAAAACAGAACTTATCCAAATATTTTCTAATTTTGTAAATCAGGCCACGAACTTTCCAATCGACCCTCGTATATATTGTTCTTTGAATGTCCTTAACTCTGACACATAAACTCCTAACAGTGACACATATAGGTACTAACAGTAGCGCTCGGATCCATAATAATAACTCTCACACTCCTAACAGTTGCTTATACACTATTTGCAAGTAAATAAATAAATAAATGAAGACAAAACAAAAATAGAAAGATGCTAAATTTAATTAGACAAACAAAATTTTTAAAAAAATTGCATTTGCCTATCACAAAAATATGCTTGTTTATGAAAATCATTTTTTAATAATTTATATTTTAAAGTTACAAAGATACGATATTATACGGTAAATGACACATTGAAATTCGTATTATTTTTAATAACAAAAATTTAATTTAATGAAATATAGATAAACACGAAATATAACGGCAACAGGTCTATATCTACATAGGACACAAATAAAGAATGTCTTATATTAACGAGGAGTACGGGATATACATGTCAAAAAGAAAATGAAACAGAAAATCATAAAGTCATTGCTATATATGAAATATCATGAAGTACCACAAAAACTCCCATATAGCTATCTAGTTTTTTGGACTTTTAATCGACTTGTGAAAAGTGCTTAAAAGTGGAAAATAATAATAAGGAGCAGAAAATAATTAACATTTTTCAAGAAGATAACTATTTATTTATTTTCATTTATTATAAAGAAATATCTTTCTGAACCTACCTACCTACAGACTCACATTATACAGGGTTATTCATAAAGAAGAAGCGGATTTAAAATATGTATTTGTAATGAACGACAACAGATAGAGACACATACGACACATCACTGGATAGAGGAAAGTTCAAAGTTTTATTTTTTACATTCAATATGAGCACCATTTGTTATGCGAGAAACGTCAAATCAGAAATGTATTTCTTGCAAACACACGAATTAACTGGTGCCTGGTTATTGACCTCACTGCTATAAAAATTCGATCTCTCAAATCTTCAAGAGTAATAGATATAGATGACATACGATTCTTTTGTGTACCCCCACGAAAAAAATGGCAAATGGATAAGAACTGGTGACCATGGAAGCCACTTAAGATGAACAAGATCAGGTTACCCACTCCTTTCAATTCGTCGTCCTGGAACGGTGTTATTTAGATACTACCGTGCCTTTGGTGGAAGCGAGGTGGAGCCTTGTCTTCATGAAGATAAAATCATCCCTATCTTGTTGAATTTGTGGAAATAACTAGTCTTGGAGCATGTCCGCATATGTAATTCCAGTTCCAGTTTCTTCAGTAAAAAAGAATGGGCCATGAACTTTGTTGACGGAAATGGTGGAAAACACATCAGTTTTGGAGAATTTCTTATATATTCGATGACTGCGCTGGGATTTTCAGTTTCCGAAATTCTAACATTGCGGCTAGTCACTTTACCAGATAATATATGAAATGTTGATTTGTCGGAAAAATTAGCCTTTCAGAGAAAGTATCATCTTCCAAACCTTGCAAAATTCAGGGATTGTAGTGCAAAATTCTGGTATTTTTTCATGATCGCCAGGATGCAATCAATGCCACAGATGCAGACCGTTTTAAGCACACGCGACACCATTGGTTGCGCAATTACAAGCTCTCTGCTCCTTCTGCTTTTGGATTTGTTAGGGCTACGTTCAAAATCAGTTCGGGTATGCTCAACATTTTAATCTGACTTGTGAGGACAACCAATGCTTGGCCCTTTGCATAAGCAACCATCTTCTACGAATTTCTTGTAGCAACTATAAATCTGTTTATAACGAAGCGGCTCTTTGTTGAACTTAGCACGAAATGCACGCTGTACTGGAACAATGGATTCTCTCACTTCTCTTGTGGCGTCGCAATTTCCTCATAAACCAACCACGGAATCGCTGTAGGCATTGAATGGAACTAATGTGTGGTGGTTTGAAACTTCGAACTTTCCTCTATGCAGTAATCTGTCGTATTGTCGTTCATTAGAAATAAATATTTTAAATTTGCTCCTTCTTTTTGAATAACCCAGTATTGTATCTACCCAACAAAAAATATCAAATTCGGTGGCAAGTTAAACAAATTAATACTTAACATAGAATAGTGGTATCAATGGTAATTTCATTAGACGTTTTAGAATAGCACTTATCCGAAAGGTTTGGCGACAGATAAGATATATCAATTGATAGGTCACATTCAGCTGAAGAAAATGATGTGGATATGTGATACCAGGGGTACAAGTGGATGTAAAGAGGTGGGGGAACGATAGGTAGCGCATGACGTCACGCCGTTCCCTTGCCTATCTTCGGCCATTTTATTTTTTTTAGAAACTGGGGGAATGTGGTATATATTTTTTCGAGGTGGGGGACGGCGTACCACCTCGTTCCTCCTCACTTTTACCCCTGTGTGATAGTATAAAAACTTTTTTTTTTTTTTTTTTTTTTGCAAACATAAATATCCCAAGAATAGCATATCTACCTACGTAACAACAAAGATTAAAAAAAATATACGTTATTAAGGAAAATGGAATATAAAGGTGAGAAAGATAGTGAAAGGAATAAATATTACAACATAAAAGTAAATAAATAAAAGAAAATAAAAAGGCTTAAGTACAAGAAAAACAATAAATAAGTAATACATAAGTATTGCTTTATCTTCTTTCGTGGCCTTGGTTGAACTTTAGCCACAGAAAAAGCATTATTTGTACTTCTCAGGAGCTTTGAAACGCAAAGGCAACACATCCTACATTATCAACAGCAACATTTATCTAGATGCGCATTTAAGCCTAGCACTTAAATGACGTCAAAGACTCCATGCACGCTGGGAGGTGTTAGCAAATGATTTAAAAATGTATCATGAAGAAACACAGATAAATTTAACTTTCAAATTTTTCGAAGTGAAATGAACAGTTTTTATAAGCATATCGTTCATTTAACAACACAAAATTTTGTTAATACATTGTGTCTAGGAATTAACAGCACAGGATTTGGGCAAGGAATGATGTGATACTAATTCTCGTCAGACAATTGCGATCTACTTTCAAAGATTTATTCTTCTTCATGTGTTGCCAACTGTTTGTAATTTCGTAACAATCGATTTTTTCTTCTGTTAAATAACTCCATTATAAACAACTACTACACTGGAGAACTCAACTCATATCTTTCTTGATGATAAGAAGACTTTGAATTAAAAATTTAACGCTCCAGATTCCTTAGCACCATAAAATACGAAAATGCTACTCCAAGAGCCTGAAAGGGAAAGGAGAACTTGGTGAAATCCAACATTCAATGAATCCAACTTTTACTTTACAATGACATTATAAAGACTTAAATAAACTTTTGATATATTAGTGTCTATCATGTGTAGGCACTTTCAAACTATCAGCACGCTACAAGAGAGCATTTAAGATCTGTGAAATACAGTGTAAGATTGAAAATTTAAAGAGGGAAGGATTCTGATCCTAAAATCTACCTTCGGTTATAGCCTTGATTTGTGATTACTGTTACTGTTAAATACTGTTAAATAAATGCCTCATTTCATTCTTTTACTGTTAAATAAATGCCTCCTCTCACTCTGAAACTTTCGTAAATTGGTGATACCGTATAATTTTAAATCTTTATAGTCGTGACAATCGTCCTTCAATTATTTTAAATTGGGACACTCTTGTTCATTTACAGCTTAGTGTTCATGCAATATTTTATGTATAAGGATTGTCCAAGTGAAAAGGAGAGTTTAATTGTAGCGGCAATGTATGTAATAGAAGTTGGGAAATATCGTCGATTCTTTCATGAACTGGAGAATACACATATACCCATTGCCATGCATAACGAACCGGCGAATGTGCATTTTGAGTCTGTATCGCTGTTGATATTGGAACAACTTGTATTTTGTTCTGACATAGTGTTATGCATCCCTTAAGCATTGTTTAGGAGATAAAGCGAGACAACATTTCGAAGAATATGGAAAATGGTAGTGTGGTAATTTTACGAACCGACGAATATATATTTCGCCGCTTTGTGAAAGAAAACAAGATATGACTTAATAGTATATTCAGGATGTAGCAGTTTCAGTACCTTCCCCTCCCATCAACAATGCCGCTGTAAAAACGTCTTATTTTTATATATCTTAGGTATAAAAACATTGCTTTAAATTTTAATAAATTATCTGTACATTGAGGTGAGACACTGAAATAAACGGAGAATTAAGTTTAAAATAAAATCTATGTGCACTGAAATTTGGAAATTAATAGAAATATTGTCTTAAATTTTAATAGGCCTATAATATACGTATTACATGAAGGAACAGAAAGAAATGAAATTATACAGGTCCTTCTAAATTTTAATAAAATCGCTATACATTGAGACACAAAAATGAATCAAAATATTAATTAGTACGTATTTTAATGAATTGTGAACGTATAGTAAACACAGAAGTGAAATTAAAATGTAAATAAAGTCTCTCTATCATGAAATGAATCAAAATGTTTCAAATATTAATAAATATACTAAACTCTGATACACTGAGCAGAATAAAGATATAGATTAAATTGAATAAAAAATTTAGCTCAGTGAGATATGGAAATGAACAGAAACAGGGGCATCCACAAGCAAGTTTTAGGGAGCAGGTTACGCCCATAAGAATATTTGAAGGCATCATTTTTGATCAAAAATAGTAAAATTAAACTCGAGAAACTGTAAATTTGGTGAAGACAAATATTCATTTGGTGAGGAACAATTTTAAATTTGGGAGCAGAATAGTAAATTTGGGTGCAGAATAATGAAAAAATTGGGAGTTTGGCCCCAGTCTCTTGGGGGAATGGGCACCCTTGAGCAGACATATAGTTCTTAATTAGTCATAAACATTTAGGGATGGCAATCAGTCTTTCTTCCGAGATAAACATAACGAGCGCTTTAACGGCCACCAAAGATTGAATGGTTTATTTGATGTGTTAAAAACAAATGAGGCTTATAAACCCTGTCTTCTCCATTCAGACGTTGTGTTTATATATTATATCCGTCCTTAATGGAACAATCAATTGTGTGTTTATATACCACACCTTAACTATAGTCTTTGCACAACACCCACAACGTATACTTACTGATCCAAACATCTCTACAGATAGAGTGAAAAATCCCATTCCAGTCAAAGTTAGAGGTCTTTCCAGAATTGTTAATATTATCTTGAAGGTCAATTGAATCGATTTGCTGCAATTCCACCACGGAACAGCATACATGCTTCGAGATATTTCCACACCCTATATACATGAGAATAAATGTATATATATAAATACTTAGGGTATAGAAAACTTTATTTATTAGTTTTGCTAAATACTTATTACTAATATTCTGGTACTATTTTAATTGGCATTACTTTCATGTTATTTTTACAATAATAATAACCTTCGTTTAGTGCTAAAAGAAGTCAGGCGATGGTCTGAAATAGTAAAATGTAAATAACATAAATCAAGTTATATTTCTGTATCCTTGTTTAATGGTTATTATTATTATTATTATTATTATTATTATTATTATTATTATTATTATTATTATTATTATTAGTAGTAGTAGTAGTAGTAGTAGTAGTAGTAGTAGTAGTAGTAGTAGTAGTAGTAGTAGTAGTAGTAGTAGTAGTAGTAATAGTAGTAGTAGTAATAATAGTAGGAGAAGGAGAAGGAGACAGCATGCAAGACAAGATCGGCCAAAATAAATACAAAACACCACAAAAAAGAAAAAAACACCCTGAGCTCAACATATAAATTGACAAATAAAGAAGATGCTAGATATATCCAGGAACAATACAACATATCACAAATGGATGTACAATGTTGGCGCAAGCGGAATATAAGGAAAGCCTTGACAAACTGGTAAATATCATACTCCAAGATATAGAATGAAACAGAAAATGATATCAGACGAAATACCATATTACAACATCAATCAGCAATCCTACTCGAAACATAGAAATACATAATTTACTGGGACAGAACAATACAATGTATCATAACTGGAAAATTAAAATATCATTGGGAGCGACCTCAAGGCGTTTCTCAGGAAGCCATGCTTAAGTATATGTTTCTTTACTTACATTTCGACCAGTGTTCCCTGGTCGCAGTTATCCATTATCATAGAAAGATCTTATACCTTTTATATAAGATTTCCTAGTATATTGTAACCACCTGATTTCGTTACAGTTTTTTTTCGTTGATTTTATTTTATTTTGTTTGATAGTCAAATGATGTTATAATTTTCCAGCGTTAAATAATTAATTTTCATAATATTTCTAGTGTGCTGTTATTTTCTCTATCTGCACCACATAATAAGAATTGGACTCTATAGACTATGAATTTAATGCCAATTCTTTTCTTCGTTTTTTAACTATGATTTGTATAAAAAGTGTACTCGATTATCATCAACGAGGGATGAGATGGCGCTGTAAACACTAAGTATTGGGGAGTTTTGCTCTCATTTTTATTCAATTTTTACTATTTACCATTCATTACTTTGAACAATTTTATTATTTGTTACAATTTTCATATACTATATTTCATTTTCAATATGTTCATGCGCCGCTTATCCTTCTGTATTGTTACATTAATAGTATAATAAACAATTTTATTTAAAACAGGCAAATTCGGCCATCTTGGCTCGTGCCATTTTAGTACATTTACTAATTTCAAACAATTTATAATTAAAACAAATATAGTGACGTAGTCCACAAGGCCCTAAGACTGGGACTTCCTTTATAAATCTCCCGTAAGGGAGGTAACTGAACTGAAAGATTATCATCAAATAATAAGATTTCGTAAAATATTTTGTTTCGGCATAATTATCATTGTCTATTTTGATTATTTAGTGCACATAACATTGGAAAATAATAATTAATCGTGCTTAGATCATTACTTGTTTAAAACATCTTGGAACTAAGTTTATTTTAGTTGACATATCTACTGAAATGATCAGCTTCAGCTAAGTTCCTTGGGCTCATTCTCTTTGATGAGCTAGAAATTGTAACCTCCTTTGACAAATCATGTTCAACTGACCGTTCAAATTAAAGTTATGGATATTCAAGCTGATAAATTGTGTGCAACAGTAAACTGGAAAGTTTATATAATGAGCATGAGTAGCATAATAAATGAACTAAAGATTTTGAAATCTGGGTTTTATTTAAGGATTCAAATGCAAAAGAATGACATCGATTACTGTCAGTTGTTTTAACATCTCTCTTCTTGTACATAAAGTCTATCACTTCTGTAACATCTCCTTATCTGTGTCTTCGATCCGATGCCTTGCCCTACTGCAACGTAGCTGCAGATGCGTAGAAGTGTGACAGGATCTCGAGGAACGAATAGTGACAATGTACTCGTTTAATGTTAGATTGGCAATATCATGTCATATTTTGCTTAGCCTTGAATTCGAAAACTAATTCTTAAGTATAAAATGTATGCAAATATGTGAAGTGGCTTGATCTGGCTTAATGGTTCATAGATATCTGTCAAATTAAAAAAAAATGCAAAAGGCTAATAGTCGTTCTTGATAATACGGTGTACTTTCAAGCAGGGTTAATATTAGGCAATGACTGAAACGATTATTGTATCTTACCAAGATAAGTATTTTATAGTCAACGACAAAAGATCTTTCCGTTTGATCAAATTAGTTTCGTAAATAACTTCAGAATGGGAGGACAATTTGAGTAAAGTTTTCAGTAAATTAAAAACAATGTAATTTTCTGAACGCTCCAGCCATGCCACCGTTATTCTCAAAAAATAAATTTTACCAAACGGAAAGAACTTTTGTCGCTGACTGTACATCTAGGAACAAAAGTTTGTTCCCAGATCTTTTAAAATTGTAATAGTTGGCAACGGCCGAATTTCGTCAACATTTCACTAGCAGATCAATACTGGTTTTTAAATTAAGACTCAATGGGTGTCTCTGGTCAGTTAAAATCGCGGGACTAGAATGCTACTAGACTCCAACTAAATTTACGTCAAAATTATAAGTAAATGGTCATTTACTTGAATTATAAGCTAACTGGATCCCCATACTACCTTTACCAATACAATCGATAGGTTAAGCATGACGTATTTCCACTAGTATTTGTTGTTAATTTATTTCCGATAGGTTCCAAAGTCGTGCGCTGCATATGGAACTTACAATGATTATATTTTACATTGACATAAATATTATAATGAAAGAGAGAATTACATTTTTTTAAGTTTCTGAAAGAGAGAATTTTGAAGTCAAACAGATCAAAGATATGTAAGAGAGGGAAAGTTATTTGCATGAAAAATAGGGTGAACATACACCGGCCTATGCTTTCCATGCGTACCAGACGTATTGTTTGGAACCTAAGTGTGAGTTTTAGATCCTTGCACTAAAGTTTAGTGAAATAGTGAAAAATCACCTAACTCACCCATTTACCATAATTTTCTTTCATTATTGCTGCAAATTGAAGTTTACATATGGTTTTTATGTTTTTTATGTAACTCCTTCGCCTTGACATTTGAATTATACGCTTGATACTATCTATTAATTTATTCTTTATCTACCTTAATTGTTTCCCTTCTATCATACTTTCTATATGTCATTCGGAATATAATTTATTTTCCATCAATACTTTAATATCTTCTTAATTAATTAAATTTATATTCTTTTTACCCATTATTCCTAATGCACCTCATTGGTTCATTGTTCCAAATTTTACGTTCATCTCAAAGTACACATTTCCAGAACTCGAGTATTTTTTGTTGTCTAATCGTAATGCAACGTTCCTGCTTCTTCGTACAATGCAACACTCTTCATCCCAGTTCTTCCTGTAACTCTTCATTCAGTGACACAGACGGTATGCTCTTCATCACAATTTTCTTAAGGATTTTTTACCATTTTCCGCGCCATTTCAATTTAAAGTTTACATTTTTAACTACATTCATAATTGTATGTATTTATTATTGTAATAGGACCTAATCTACTGCCTTACTCAGACATCGATCACAGCTTCAATCATCTGCGCGTTACTGCTTTAATATTTTTCATATTTATTTTCATCACATTAAAATCATTATTATTTTCAAAGCCTTTCCTAATGTTCTCTGTCATCATGTTAATTTTCGATTCAGATTCTGCGATAACGATCATATCATCATTAGTGCTTCTACCTCCTATAATCAACATATTTCCCACTCAAACTCTTATTCGATACTCTTCTAGATAGTACTCGTAATGATGTTAGTGAGAGATGAAATTTTTATCAAATAATTCTTCCCACTTCGTCATCCTATATCATTTGCAGTATTCTAACTTTAAATACTTGGTTCATATGTAAGTTTTTTTTCAAATCTTTGATCTTTTATCCTAGCTTCTTGCTTTCGAGTCAGTTGTTGAAATTCTATGTTCCGTGATATATATCGGGAAAGACTGCAGTGGCAAACAAATAAAATATTATTACATTCAGTGAGGGAGAGAAGGCTTTTTTTTTTTTGTCAACACAGTGATGGATCTGTAATTGTATGTAAACTTGCAGGTGAACGGAAAAATCCAGCGTGTGTCCATTCATCATATACGACCCACACTAGATTTTCTGGTAGTTAGTAAGAGCATGGGCGATATATAAGCTACATATCCGCGTTTCTTAAGGGGAATATCATTATTATGTTTTACCTTCATAGTATTGCCATTGCTATCCTCAAAGCTTACCTGGACACTTGTCTTCATTAGCACCAACAAGTGAACCTTTCACACGCTATCGACAATACTCTTTCCCTGGTCTGCTAGATCTCCGGACCTAAGCCTTATCGGGTACTGTAGATGGCATGTCATCGCCAGTGGAACACAAAATGACCATTCTCTAGACAGACATAGAACATTTGTACGACCAGTTACGCATATGAACTGTTCCTGGCGTGGCTACTCGGAGTAATTATATGTGGTATTAAGGCGAACATTGTACGATTTTGAACAGTCTGTACAACATGTTTAGGATGTGTCATTGATGTCATGTTGGGAACAGTAAAATCTATAAACACTTTTTTCTCGTGTGCAACGTTGAGCCAGTGTTCTTAAGCGCATTTTCAGCAGTGTAGTTGTATAATCCTCATACAAAATCTTGACTCTTTGAAAGAAGTCATATGATGACACTCTTGATTTGATTATGCATTTCGAACATGTCATTTTCTTTCTTTTCTGTATTCTTAATAAAGTAGTGTATATTATCTACCTTTTCGTCCTTAATTTCACTATATGTTTTGAACTTATCCCTTAGCATCTCAATTCCTTTGCCATCATCATTTACTTCGTTTTCCGTTTTAATACCTATCATCTTGTTCCTTAGTGTATTCTTCCCTTCTTTTTCAAGCTGCAATTCTATCATTAAAACTTCATTTCTATCTTTGTTTCTATATTGTCATACTAGTTTTCCCTTGCTACCTTCTATTTCCATGAAATTTACCTTTATATACATTATTAAAATTTCCCTATCGTTTCTAATTTCCCTTCTCAAATTTACTTCTATTGCACGAATATATTCCTCTGTCTTTGTAGATTTCCTCTTTTAATTCGCAGTTCAGCTTTTTACATATTTTTCCTTCTCTGGTCTTTGTTCGTCATAAAATGCAGTTAAATAATGGTTAAATGATGACAAAAGTGTGAGTGAAGGCGAGACTTTTTTGACTGACCAAGAAATGTAGCTTTCTAAATACATACATATATATATATATTTCCATGAAAGTGGCACACGTCAAATGGACAATTTTAATCACAACAACCTAATATTAACCAACACATATAAATTAATTTGTTCTGCGTCTCTGTACTTCTTCCATATAGATCAGTATTTGTCAATATCATCTGCACAACAAAATATTGGGGGTGACACGTACCCTTGTCACGCCCGGCAGAAACGATTGTGAGACACTCTACCCGTAATTTACACAATAAAATATATCAAGAAAAGGAATAAAACATTTGATCATGGACTTACGCCTCGTTAAGAAAAAGAACTCATAATTGTTGCAGATTTATTTCAAAGAATTCCATGGAAACAGAATTCTGTTTAAAAGCTTAATATTTTATACTAAAAAACTAGTTCAAATATGGCACTTTGTACCCGTGTATATAGAGCTTCACTGCACGTTTTGCAAGATTGCTCTAAACTAAGCGAAATGGATATGGCGGATAGTAGGCGTCTCAATTATTTTCTTAATATCTTTTACACTTTTCTTCCAAGCCTCATTCATAACTTTGGGTATGTCCATAAGGGAACTAGTTTCGTAAAGAATAATAATCCTACTTATAGAAAACTAGAATTAATGTATGTGTAAGATTTTACTTTACTTAAGACGTTAGGCTGGGATTTTTGTAGCATTTTCTTCACTATCATTACTTATACCTAGGTACACTTCTCGACTTCTGCTTTAAACTACAACAAAGTAATCGTTGAATGATTAAGAAGTAACAACAACAACTACTACTACTACTACTACTACTACTACTACTACTACTACTACTACTACTACTACTACTACTACTACTACTACTACTACTACTACTACTACTACTACTACTACTACTAATAATAATAATAATAATAATAATAATAATAATAATAATACAGTTGTTGGACACTGATATGATTTTAGGTCCTGCGAATTCTGTCATATTTTAACCCTTTCGTGAGTCACTTTTTCCTAGAAGTGATAGAACGATGGTTCTTCTAGCTTACGCTTATGAGTTATTAGGTTACTGGATTTAAGATTAATTTACTGTATGGGTGTCAATCTTGGAGAGCTCAGGGAGACCGCCCCCATTCAAGTTCGCTTGCCTCCCTAGGATCTAGATATTTTTTTGCTCCAATATCTGATACACATACCCGAATGATCCCTTAAGTTATTCTGAAGTCGGCGCCGATAGTTTACAGTACAAAGTTTCATTACAAACAGCTATACTGCTGAGACAAGGAGTACTACACCTTCAGGATAATAATGTGTTTCAGGAAACTGTTTCTCGCTATCTATTACCGTTTTTGTTGTGTAGTGATCAACGTTTAAACCGGAAATGGTTGATTTCTACCACTTTCGGTTTCAGTATCATCCCCACTAAAGGACTCCATTCCTAACTATTAACCCCTCTACAAAATTGATAGTGATAGATAAGGCGAAAAGTATAGATCACCTGGGTGTACAAATGCTTCCTTTCGGAGTTATAGGCTGCCAAAAACATGAAAAAATGAACTTTAAATATCCACAGCTCCAAAACTATGGTACCTACCGTAGTCGGATCAAGACTTCACTAAAGCACTAACATGTGCGCTATCCAAGAATACATGTTTCAGAATTTTGTGGTACTTCCGCAACAAGTTTTATAGAGAATGTTTTGGCTACGGGCATATAATTTAAAGTACTCACCAACTACCTCTATAAAAATTGTTGCGGAAGTACCACAGAATTCTGAAACATACTAGTTCCTAAGTAAAATTTTGACACGACTACGGTACGTTCCATAGTATTGGAGCTATGGACCTTAAATATATATATATATATATATATATATATATATATATATATATATATATATATATATATATATATATATATATATATATATATTTAGCAGCCTATAACTCCGAAATGACGGATTCTTGCATCAGATTAGTCTACACTTTTTGCTATCTTGCTGTCAAGAATCACCTCCCAAACGTCGGTGTTGTTTTGAAACACCCTGTATAAAGAAGTTTATGTAAATTAAACTTCTTAAAATATTGGAGAAATCATAAAACCATTTTATTCAACTTGGGATTTAACGTTACTGTTATGTGTTAATAAAATACAGTGTGTACTTATGATAAAAAAAATATAAATGTCAACAAAGGTAATGACGGATATTTTTTTACTACAATCGAGAAACTAATTATTATGCGTAATTATTACATTGAGTCGGATCTGTACGATTTTCGTAACATGTTCTCATTTAGAAACAACCAAAAGAACAGAAATGATATGAAATAAAAGGAAAAAAAACGAGATGAAGAGGATAATGAGAAAGTAAAATGAAAAAAATAAAAAGAAAGAAAAAATTACTGTTAAGCTAACGTATACTTAAGGTTTAAACTAAATAAATAATACAATTAAATCATAATAAAGGACCCCGCACTTTTCTTATGGAAAATGGCTTTCGGCTTATGTTGTTGAAACTTCGCTGGTTGATAGTTCTTAACATGTGGATCAAAAGTCTCAATGGGCACAAAGATCGAAATCCACTCCTTCCCCCCAAAAAACCGCCTCCAATTAGCTGGGGGGAATTGAACTGATTTCAGCATGTAAAACAATTTGTTGTTTTAATCAACTCAACAAGGACCCCAAACAACCACATGTTAGACTATCAAACTATCCCACTTGACACCGCCCTTTGCCCCCCACATATCCCCCCCCGCGAATTACCTTACGGATGTTCCATATTACTGTAGTTTATAGTTGCGCATATGTGTTGAAATACCTGAAGTTTTGGTCTCACCGACGATATAATGGGTTTCACGTATCGCTGATTACGAATCTGAGGTGAGAGTTCTAGAATTCAAGATGGAGGATCAATATGGCGGATCAAAAACACGAAACTAATAGGGTATTTTGGGTCGTTGGTTACGAATCTGAGGTCAAAATTCTTGAATTCAAGATTGCAGATCCAATATGGTGGATAAAAACGTCGAAGCCACAAACCGTAGTAGAAGAGAGTGTTTTGAGATCGCTGTTTAAGTACGCAACATTCCTTGATACTTCAGACACCATGTAGAATTATTCTGCACCCTTGCCCTTTACCAAAACCCACCACAGATATCTTAATGCTGAACGGTGTTAAAATAAATCATCAATTATCTGTTCATTATTTTCATCATTTCGGTTTGCAGCATGTAATGTGGTACTTAGCAATGAGTCATCGGGATATCTAATATTCTGTAAATGTCGTGCATGGCCTAAATACCACAAGACACTTGCAACGTGCGCACATGTACCTAATGTACGAGCACCGCTTTGACATGTACAGTAGTAACCTTGAATAACATTTTGATCATAATCCTGGTCATCTTCATCATTGGCTACATACGCTATGAAAACTTGATGCTTAGTTGCATTGCGGATCCTTGAGTAGAGACGTATACGCAGGAATCCCGGTTCAGTTATGTTTTCGTCAAGCTGGAATTGCTCATCCTTATCTCGTATTAGTTTATCTTGGACGTAAGAGGATGAGAGATCTACTTGATATGTGCCTACAGTCAAATCTCGTAAGTAGTTTAAGTTAAGTACAGAGAAATCAATTAGGCCTTGATCATTCAGCGGTACCCATTGACCGTTCCTTCTAATAAGATTATCTACCTCCACTCTTGCTTTAACAACGTTCGGCATGATTGACCTATTTCTCATTTCTCTAGCTAATTCAATGGTTGCATCTTGCATGAAAATAACGGGATGGTATCTGTTCAAAATAGCTCCAGCTATGCGATAGAAACTATTCAGTTTCTTTGCATGTTGCAGATTCAACGTTTGTGCTAGAAACTTAAAAACAGATCTTAGATGCCCGTTTCTTGCCTCGACTATCCATCGACTTTTAGTAACTAGTCGAGAAGTATTCGCATCTTCTGTTGATAGTTGTCTTTCACGTGGTAGTAGGAGTGCGGGCATACTATGATCAATTCCTAAATATTCCAGTAAAGGAATTGCATCGCGGTATCCTCTGTCTACTAACACAATGACCAGGATTATGATCAAAATGTTATTCAAGGTTACTACTGTACATGTCAAAGCGGTGCTCGTACATTAGGTACATGTGCGCACGTTGCAAGTGTCTTGTGGTATTTAGGCCATGCACGACATTTACAGAATATTAGATATCCCGATGACTCATTGCTAAGTACCACATTACATGCTGCAAATCGAAATGATGAAAATAATGAACAGATAATTGATGAATTATTTTAACACTGTTCAGCATTAAGATATCTGTGGTGGGTTTTGGTAAAGGGCAAGGGTGCAGAATAATTCTACATGGTGTCTGAAGTATCAAGGAATGTTGCGTACTTAAACAGCGATCTAAAAACACTCTCTTCTACTACGGTTTGTGGCTTCGACGTTTTTATCCACCATATTGGATCTGCAATCTTGAATTCAAGAATTTTGACCTCAGATTCGTAACCAACGACCCAAAATACCCTAGTAAACAGCTATTTGTGGCTACATTCAGGAGTTTCGTGTTTTTGATCCGCCATATTGATCCTCCATCTTGAATTCTAGAACTCTCACCTCAGATTCGTAATCAGCGATACGTGAAACCCATTATATCGTCGGTGAGACCAAAACTTTAGGTATTTCAACACATATGCGCAACTATAAACTACAGTAATATGGAACATCCGTAAGGTAATTCGCGGGGGGGGATATGTGGGGGGCAAAGGGCGGTGTCAAGTGGGGTAGTTTGATATTCTAACATGTGGTTGTTTGGGGTCCTTGTTGAGTTGATTAAAACTACAAATTGTTTTACATGCTGAAATCAGTTCAATTCCCCCCAGCTAATTGGAGGCGGTTTTTTGGGGGGAAGGAGTGGATTTCGATCTTTGTGCCCATTGAGACTTTTGATCCACATGTTAAGAACTATCAACCAGCGAAGTTTCAACAACATAAGCCGAAATCCATTTTCCATAAGAAAAGTGCGGGGTCCTTTATAATTAATTTACTAATATTTAGTAATGTAACATATACATATAAAATTTTATTCTTTCAAAGTTTCTATCCATTATTTAATTTTAAATTTAGTTAGTTTTTTGTGTACATTTTATTTCATTACTTAATTTTCTGATGAGATTGATTTGTGTAAATTGGAGTTGTAGTAGTATAATGTTTTAATTATACACAGGCAACTGTAGCTCAGTGCTAGAGTCCTCATTTCTGGTGCGTAGGATCAATCTTAGTTCTCGCTAAGTAAACCTTGTGGTGGACAAACACAGTGTGTGAGTGGGTTTTCTCGGGGTTCTCCCGTTTTATCCCAAATTTTTCATCCCACTATTATCCTCCATCTTATCATGACTATGTTTTTTAGCCTTGGTACATAATTGTGGGACGTTAAACTGGAAAGAAAATCGAGTTTCTTTGTTAGTTCCTTTAGCATTTAGGCAGCTCAACCTTAAAAAAAATACGACGATGTCCAAGCTGGTGGAATCATTTTTGCTGAAAAAAAAAGAAAATTAAGAAAGGAATGGTTTTCTAATGATAAAACTGGAAATTGTGGTAATCAGGGTACCCAATAGCGTAACGCAAAAATGCCGGGCTCCCCCGCAGGATTATTTTGGGTCTCCCTTCCCATGCCCATTAACTTCCCCCAACTATAATTATGTACCTGTAGAAGACAATTGTTCATAAACCATAATTAGCATATTGACCATGGAATATAATAAAATTACAATTAAAATTAATATCCACGGAAAAAGGCAAACGATACTGCTGCCTGCAAGTTCATATGAAGCGGTTTAATCTTCTAACATTTTTTGCTGCAATTTTTTCTATTATATCAGTTACATGTATTTAGGACCGTATCCAGGGGGTCTAGGGGACGCCCCCGTAAATTTTTACTGCCCCCCTAAAATTTTCACGGTGGGCTTGTAAATGAACTATAACATTGTGATGAACTATAATATGTTTGGATCGGGCCCCCTAACTTACAGAGGTCCCCCCTACATTTTTGGGCTGGCTACAGACCTGAGTGTATTGCTTTTGCTCTATCGCATTCAACACTTAAAATACTGAGAGCGGTCAACCGTTCTTCAGACATGGAACTGCGTAGATAGTTCTTTGTCAGTTTTAATTTTGGAAAAGTCGCTTCTCTGTAGAAACAGTCACTGGTAAGGTAGAGACCTGCATGGGCCGGGCTTGGACGGGCCGACTCTGTTATTTCTTTGGGCCCATACGCCTATGTGTTACGGGAGACAAAAGTAGGAGGCGCGTATATTGGCGTTTGGGCCCGTACGCAGAAATTTTAGAAATACGGGGCCCCAAAGTGGCCCTACATGCTATAACTAGGAAGCGAATGACATTACTTGTACACAACCGATTTGGCTGGGCTTCGGATATGTGTTACGGGAAACCAAAGTAGAAGACACGTATTTTGGCGTTTGGGCCCATACGCAGAAATTTCCAAAATACGGGGCCCCAAAGTGGTCCTACATGCTATAACTTGGAAGCGAATGACGTTACTTGTACACAACCGGTTTGGCTAGGATCCGGATATGGCTATTATAAGCCCAAGTCGAAGACATGTAGTTTATCTTCCGACAAAACCTTACAGGGCGGCAAACTTTACTTCCGCCACTGAGCCCGGTATCCTGACAGCACACGCCGTATCGATTAAATATTAATGTTCACTCTCTTGCACAAAAGTGTACCGCCCAGTTTCCACACATCGTAGCCATAGAAATACAAGGGAAAAACGCAAATATTCTTTCGCTCCGGTGACACCCTCGTGGTCAGCAGATTCCCCTCGACGGCTCGTTCCAGCTGAACATCTGTTCAGAATTCCATGAGTACCACATACGCGAACTTCATGGCCTTATTAAAAATCTACCAATATCGGACCCTGTACATTCGACATTCCTTTTTGTGGAACCTAACAACCAACAGAAGTCTCATACCTTTGGATATATTATAACATATTCTAACCCAGGCCAACATTCAGCACCAGTAACGCCATTCTCTTCCTAGTTATGGCATGTAGGGCCACTTTGCGGCCCCGTATTTCGGAAATTTCTGCGTATTGGCCCAAACGCCAAAATACGTGTCTCCTACTTTGGTCTCCCGTAACACATATCCGGACCCCAGCAAAATCGGTTGTGTACAAGTAACGTCATTCGCTTCCTAGTTATAGCATGTAGGGCCACTTTCGGGCCCCGTATTTCGGAAATTTTTGCATATGGGCCCAAACGCCAAATTACGTGTCTCCTCCCTCGGACTTCCTTAACACACATCCGGACCCCAGCCAAGTCAGTTGTGTACAAGTAACGTCATTCGCTTCCTAGTTATGGCATGTAGGACCACTTTGGGGCCCCGTATTTCGGAAATTTCTGCGTATGGGCCCAAACGCCAAAATACGTGTCTCCTACTTTGGTCTCCCGTAACACATATCCGGACCCCAGCCAAATCGGTTGTATACAAGTAACGTCATTCGCTTCCTACTTATATCATGTAGGGCTATTTTGGGGCCTCGTATTTCGGAAATTTCTGCGTATGGGCCCAAACGCCAAAATACGTGTCTCCTATTTTTGTCACCCGTAACACATATCCGGCTCCCAGTCAAATCGGTTGTATACAAGTAACGTCATTCGCTTCCTAGTTATAGCATGTAGGGCCACTTTGGGGCCCCGTATAAGGGAAATTTCTGCGTATGGGCCCAAACGCCAAAATACGTGTCTCCTACTTTGGTCTCCCGTAACACATATCCGGACCCCAGTCAAATCGGTTGTGTACAAGTAACGTCATTCGCTTCCTAGTTATAGCATGTAGGGCCACTTTAGGGCCCCGTATTTCGAAAATTTCTGCGTATGGGCCCAAACGCCAAAATATGTGTCTCCTACTTTGGTCTTCCGTAACACATATCCGTACCCCATCCAAATCGGTTGTTTACACTTAAGACCGTTTCCTCGTTAGCTCTCTTTTTTTCCCCCTAGAATTCTTGGTTTTAAGCCCTTATAAATATCAGTCATATTTGCCCCCTCCACCCGTTAAACCCCTGGCCAAGACATTTTGACAATGAAAATCCATTTTCCTGCAACATTTTCAGAGTTTCTGTTTCTAACCCATTTTCAGCACATTGTACAGTCGGCAGGGAAAATATTTCCCTTAAAGCGGGCCGGCCCACTACGTAGTTTGTATCAGTGTCAAGAGAGGTCACCTGCGTGGGTCGCTTCTAGCATCTGTAGTGAACTCAGTTGGAACTAGCTTCTCAAAGTGTTTCCATCTCAACATACCAAATGGTTCCGTTCCGTTTCGTTTCGTTTCATTAAAGTACAGGGTAAATCATCCTGAAATTGGCACAGGCGTTTTTTTTTTTTTTTTTTGGCACTTTGTAGATTTTTTCAGATTTATTAACATCGGCGTTATCTACTTTTTCCCCTGTCTTTCGTCGATGACATTTCCAAGTGGCGTCTGTTTTTTTTAATTGTAAAAAATTCGCTTTTAAGTGAAAGGCTTTCATGATATTGAAGTTTTCTGCTCGATTCTAGGCAATAGGTTAAGGAATATGTTTTCAGTGTTTTCGCGTTATTTATTGTTCTAATGGAAATGTTGCACATATTTTATGTTGATCGCTTCGTTAAGCCCTAAAGAATGTGCATTTATGTCATACTGTTAAAAATTGTACATTCGTCGCATGCTTACAACGGTAGGAACGTAGCTAGGAGAGGACATGGGCGGCCACGGATCCCCTAAAAGTTGGCTTAGCCCTCCAAATATTTATTTAAAGTTATTTATATGGAGCCCATTTGCTAATATGGCTTCCCAAAATCAGAACTCTAGCTACGTTCCTGAACGCTATCAAAAATTAGAATTTCTAATGTACACTCATGTCCAAAATTATTGTCGCATGACTATAAATATGTTGTTCTAGGAATAAAATTTGATAACAAATCCGCCCAGTATTTCTTACAATGTTAGTGTGTATATGTGGCAAATTTCATGTCAAAAGAGCAGTAAATAGGAACAGTAAAACGAAAATAAAATTGCCTTGTCCATTTAGTAACATTTTATTTTACTCATAATTCTCGTATTTATAATTCTTTTCCTCTGAAATTTACCACAAACATACATTTCCCGATTATACACATAGTATCAGTATTTAAAGCAACCTGCAAAATCATTATCAAATTATATTCTTACAAGAAGACAATTATAGATATGCGACAATAATTTTGGACATGATGTACATAGACCTCCTTTGCTTAGCACAAGAATATAAAGCAGTTCTAGAGATGTTAATTTGATACTATTCAAGGTAACAGTCTACTAGAGATTAATTTAATTTTAAGGTCTTCTACTTGGTTTAGTATCTAGCACACTTGCCTTCAGAGCTCGCTATCCAGGGTTCAATTCCGGTAAGAGATAGGGTACAGTAGAACAAAAAAATGTTCAGATACCACTAAAGGCAGTAGATCTCCTGCAGCCACCATGGAATAAGAGTAAAGCGTTAAAATAAAAAAAAAATACTGATTTTCTTGATTTTTTTAATTTAAAAAAGATTATCCCAACTGGTCACTAACTGTCTTGTAGAATCTTATGCCTTAGCCACTAAGGTTATTTCTGAGCACGAGCGCACCCACGGGTTACTCCGCTTACACCAGACCCTCAAAAACAATAACTCAAAAGATTCCGTACACTTCCGTAATAAAACCACACTTCCTTAGCAGATAAATTTCATCTGTACTATAAATCCTATTTTTTTTAAATAATCTAATTCTATCATAGGGAAGTTTGATAAAATTTTAAATGTGTATAGTTTTTTCAAGTGCAGAATCGTTTCAATATTACATACAAGCACTGTCTTGTAGTACTGGACACCTCTCAATACAAAAAAATTCTGGCTGCGCGTCTGTGTCCGAGTAAGTCTGAAGGTAAATATTTTTTAGATGTATAAAGTACTATTTATAAATGAATTCAGGGAAAGGGTTGTTCTCCTCCCCCTTTCCTACCACACAACAGTGTACCTAAGTAGCAATTTGTACGAACTACAGATCACCAGTGGAACATTTTACCGCCACAAACCCGACTGTTCCCCTCTCGCCCCTCCCGTTAAAGTCCGTCCTGGATCCACCCCGGCCCTATTTTACAGGATGTTTTAAAACAATACCGACAACGTTTCAGAGGTGACCAAAAGAAAAGTTATATACCAACCGACGGTCAAACATGCACAGTTTTGGAGTTACAAGCTGCCGAAAACTTGAAATAAAAATAAATTTAAAGGTCAATCTCAATCCCTCGACTGCTTTGGGACCGATTGGAGTCGGGGCAAAACATCACTTAGAAAGTAGCACGTGTTTTATCCAAATATCCATTTTCAGAATCTCCCGGAATTTGCACAAGAATTTTTGGAGAAGCAGCTGAACAGTACTCAAAAGGTTTGAAGTACTTTCCAACTGCCTCTGTAAAAACTGTTGCGCAAGTACCGGGGAATTCTACCCAACTCCGATCAGTCTCATAGCAGTTTAGCAATGGACCTTTTAAGTTAATTTTATCACGTTTCCAGCAGCCTGTAACTCCCAAACTATGCACTTTTGACCATAGGCTGGTCAATACTTTTTGTCTTATTTTGGTGTTAGGAATCACCTCTCAAACGTTGCCGGTCTTGTTCTAAAACACCCTGAATAACAAAGTTACTCCTTACCAAAGCATTTGGTAAAATCTGAAAATTGGTTTATTTCTTCATGATCTTTCGCAAAAATTTTAGAGTGGGAGAAATATCCATTTCATTCCGCACACAAATTTGTACATTGGTAGGACTAACATAAGTTAAATATAAAGTGCAAATAATCAGGCAAAATGACTATAAAGTGCAAATAATTAGGCAAATATAAAGTGCAAAATGACTATTTGGTAAGTACCAACAACTAGTCATTTTCGGGTTCTCATTAAAAGATAAATAAATAAATACATTCTGATTTTACTATGTCTAAATAGACTTCCTTTCAGGAAAAAAATATTTGTTCATGAAATGTATATATATATATATATATATATATATATATATGAAACTCTATTTTCTCTCTCTCTTTTGTGTGTGTGTGTGTGTGCGCGAAGGGAACATGTGTAGCATTGTTCTTTCCTGTACCTCTGCACAAGTGTAGTACTGTATGTTGTGACCTGCTAGGAGTAAGATTGTAATTCCTGGAATAAACTAGACGATGGAACATGACAGCTATTGTCACGGTCGAGATGTAAGAATATAAAAATAGTTCGTACCGGCAGGGTCAGAAACAAGAGAATGTCATTTCCCCCCCACCAATCCCAGTTGGGAAGGAGACTGAGGTGTTTGGAATCTTGGCTAAGATAATTGCCGCTAGTCTAAATTGTGAATCAGCTAGTACAAAAAATGTACTGGAAAAGGTATTGTGGTTATAAAATTTCATCCCTTCACTTCAGCTGTTGCTTTTGGCAATGAGATAATATCGAGTTCACAGAAGGAAGTCTGCACATGTGAACAGCTCTTTAATCTTCTCTTCCGTGGTCAATAAACCCCCACCCCCATTTGCAGTGACCTTCACAAAAGACTATTTCTGCTTCAGAAGAAAAATAATATTGGTTGCTTTGTCCATTCATCTGTGAAAGCTTTCAGGAATGTTTCGGAGCTCATTTGGGTGTTTCATATGAACATATTTCGCGAAAAATTCACACAGCCAGGAGTGGAAGCGGAAACTATTGAAAGCCCTGTTGTTGGCGGGAGGTGTTCCCAATCTCCACAGAATGTATACTAACAAAAATTATATTACTTGTGCTCATAAAATAATGCCAAGTTGAACTTTTGATTTTATGTTTAGCGTCCCTTTGAGCAGCGAGGCTACATGAGACGTTATCGTTCAATGCACTCCCACCGGGAATCGAACACGGGATCCCGTTCACGTCGCGCATAATAGCCATTAGACCAGCAGGGAGGGTCACACCAAATAGAACGTGGATAGCAAACAAAACGATTCATTTCCCATCTTTACAATGATTAGTAGGGTGAAATAACAACTTACAAACATCATTTTAAAAAGAATGTGGTTAGTTGAATATATAGATAAAGTATTCGTCGGCTTCACCCCTAGATCTCCCAGTTTGCTCGGTTTACGGCCTCTCAGTTCATGAACCTAGAACCATATTTAATTTCATTTGGGGCTTTCCTTTGGGGCTTCGCCCTCGGGCGGCGGTAATTTTGTCACCGGAAAGTTCGTCACAGTAATTTCGTCACCAAAATATTACCATATAGGTAATTTCGTCACCGAAAATTTTGTCATGATAATTTCATCACCAGTGTCTTTTAGAACATAATACAAGTACAATGAATGAATCGAAAAAGTTTTTGAAATTGCTTTCTTTAAACTTCAACTGAAGCAAATCAAAATATAATAATAATAATAATAATAATAATAATAATAATAATAATAATAATAATAATAATAATAATAATAATAATAATAATAATAATAGTTTTCAGTAATTCTATCAGAAATGATATCGTATAGGAAATTTGGTTACGGTTATTTTTTTCCCTTTTCTTGAACTAAGTAGAAGCAAAGTAAATGTCCTAAACGGGATACGGCTGTTTCGGTGTAGGATGTTTAGGTGTACGGGTGTCTCGGTGTAAGGACGTTTAGGAGTGAGGCTGGTTCGGTGTAAAAGTTCCAATGTTTACACCGAAACGTCCACTCTTCAAAATGAAAATTATTCGTTAGGGAGAAATAAATTCATGAAATAGAAAATATAATTTAATAAATAAAATAAAAATTAAATGCTGCTATAATTGAAAGGGGTTACTGCGAGAAGGTTGCAGACCGATTTGAAACCCCTTTGTGTATTTATTTTAATGGAATGCTTGATTAAAGTGTCTCTACCTCCCACTATTCGAGGTGCTTATTTATAGTGAGTCCCCTCGCCTCAATCTATGTCAGAACTTCATATATCCTCAAATGTTATAATTATGAATTAATTGAGAAAACGTTTTACGGTAATGATATTCCGTAAAAAAAAAAAAAAAAAAAAAAAGCATGTGATGCATAAACCTTGTTTACACCACACACGCCTTATTACGGCAATAACTGTGCACGAATCGCAAAATGCCGCACACTCTTTGGAAGGAAATTTTCAAACACAGGTGGTTTTTCTTCCAAATAACCGTTTTTGTATCATGCATACCCAATAAGATTAGCAAATCTAGGAGAAGAAAACTGATTATGAATCAGTGATGGGATCTTAATTATATTATTACGGAGATGTAAATTCATGCTATAGTTGTAGAGAAGGACGGTGTCAGAAAAATGTCTCAAGAAGTTTTCCACGGAAAACATCAAGGGGCTGAATCCTACCAGTTGTTCCTGCAGGAATGGTTTCTGTTATGAATTACTCTTTTGTTCTTAAAATAGGTTCAAAGTTGATGAATTGTCACCATATTTAGGGAGTGTAAAACTGCCATTCATTTACACATTTTGAACTTTTTAGTGCATTCCGTAAACTAGTGATGCAAGGGCTTGGAGAAAAACCGGCTTTTTTGAAAAAAACTCGGTTTTTTCTGCTTCGCTTTTTTGCTTGGGAAATTTTGAGCTTTTTTCAAAATTCTGTTTTAAATTGATAAACCAGATTTTGTTTCGCTTCTTTATAACACAAAAAGTCATTTAATTAGTGGTTGATGCCGATAATAATATAAAACCCCAAAAATAAACCATGAATTTCCAAAAGATAATTCAAAGAGTTTTACTTCTCAACATATTTACATTATGAATTCCAAAGGATTAACCAATGTATATAATAAAAGTTTTTTAACCTCCTACATACAAAAGTAAGCAGGGTTGGTAAGAACCATGGTTGTTTTTGAAAATGCCAAAAAAACGTTTTTTTTTGGGGGGGGAGTTTAAACTAGGTTTTTTGGTTTAAACCAGTTTTTTGTTTAAACTAGTTTTTTTTTGTTTAAACCAGGTTTTTTTGGTTTAAACCAGTTTTTTTTTTTTGGTTTAGATATTTTGCTTTATGTATTTATATTACATATTGACAGAAATAAGTTTGTTTCGCCTTGGTGTTATTATGCAACAACGGGGTATGCTGGGAGAGGTCTCATAAGCTTAAAGAAGTCCGGTCAGTAAAGCTCTGGGAAACTCCCGCTTTAGCCATCGGGAAAATCCCGTCATCACTCTAAATGTAAAACTAAGCTCTTAGAAATGAAACACGGATGACAAACGGAAATGATCCCGAGAAAAAAAATGTCGATAACTCAAAAGTTAAAATAAAGTTAAATAGCCTTTAAAATTGCCCTCAAATACTACATTCTTCATGTTAGCTTTAATTCGTAAAACATGTGCTCCATCCATCTTTATAGTGAATTTTAGAGCGAAATATGGCATTTAGGTCATGGAATTCTTATATAATAATAGAATATACTATAAGAAAGCTATTTAGATAGAAAATTCATCAAAATGAAAAAAGCCAAAATTTCCAAAATTCTCGTTTTTTTCACAAAAAAGCCGGCTTTTTATGTGAAAAAAGCATCGATTCAAAAAAGCCGGCTTTTTTGCATCCCTACTGTAAACACCTTTGAATCGAAATTATTGTTACAAATGCATTTTTGTTGTATTATCATCCTCTAATTGACTCAATAATAATGTTAATCAGTTTACACTATTGCAGAGTAGCTACAGTATGAAAGTTCATGACTGTTCATTACGAGCACATGATTAATGCAATCAAATATTAGGCTATACACCGAAACGTCCTTTACAGCCAAGCGTCCTTACACCGAAACACCCGAACACCGTAACGTCCGTACACCCAAACATCCGTACACCAAAACGTCCTACACCAAAACATCCTACACCGAAACGCCATACACCGAAACATCCTAGACCCGTCCTAAACAGCTTACGTTATTTTAATCAAACTTGGAAAACCATTCAGTTGGTGTTGAACTCTGCAAAATTTAAGTTTCGGGTACTCGATGCAGGAGCAAGCACCAGTACAAGAAAATAGTACCAGCTTCAGCAAATGTTAAAAGCAAAGGCAACATGGGGAATAATGGGTTTATATATATATATATATATATATATATATATATATATATATATATATATATATATATATATATACAGCGTGTTTCAAAAGTCCGGGAACACTTTTAATATTTTATTGTAGGCAGTGGCGTATTTACGATTTTATTTCGGGGAGGGCTTTGCTAACTTTCGGGGGGGCTTTGCCTGAAAATGTGAAAATTCTGCAAGATATTTCATATACTTTACTATAGTAAGTAAGATTTCGGGGGGGGGCTTAAGCCCGGAAGCCCCCCCTAAATACGCCACTGATTGTAGGCAAACTAGTAACAATGGAAAGTAACGAATTGCATAATTGTAAAGGGTAAACTGTAAAGTTTGTTTTGAACAATGTTTATTTCACATACACTCTATGTGGGAACCACGTGTGATCCTACAAATGTCTACGCGATAATCCAACTCTTGCCACACACGACCCAATATGTCTTCCGAGTCTGTTGCTGTTCCTTGCTCAATTTTCCTTTTCAATTTCCTAACATCACCTGTCAAAGGAGGGACGAATACAAGGTCCTTCACGTACCCCCACAAAAAGAAATCGCAAGGGGTGATATCTGGAGACCTCCCATCCTTTTTGTTCTGCAATGCACAACAAAACTGGAATCGCTCCTCTTTGTCTTTTGGGTATAACTTTTGAACTAATTGTAGTCTGTATGGTTTCATGTTTAATTTTTTACGCAAAACACGCCACACAGACGTTGTTGACATTTGCAATTCAAGTGAAGCACTGCGTAACGATTTTCTCGGGCTCCTTGTGAAAGCTTCGCTCACTCGTTCAACGTCATTTGCACTCACGCTTGGCCCACCACTTCTCTTCTTGGCACACAGACACCCTGTTTCAACGAACTTCTCATGCCAATTGTTTTCTAATCTAGACCAGATGTATTGGTTATTGAAGTAATCGTCCCTTTCATCAACGATATTTTCCCTGTAGTTACATTACCAACTGCAGTGTTGCTGTCGATGCCCGCGCCTTTTTGTTGTACAGAAGCGCTAAATGGATGCCTTATTCAGAAAGAAGTGTGGAAACATTAAAAGAATGAATAAATATAAATGAAAATATTATCAGTAATAACAATTGTAAATCGTGAGAGCTTTGTGGGTCGCAGAAAATGGTTTGGCGGGCCGCCATTTGGGCAGCTCTGATTTATAACATCTTTTTTCCATTATTTTCAGTTGAAATTGCAAAATTAAAAGTATACTGAGTTCAAAAATCTCACTACACCCCACCCTTCAACAGCTGCTCATGTTGACCCCATTTTGTTTAACCCAAATTTATCCCGCATTCGCATTTAGATATGAAATTTATGCACCGATCCTGAAGGAGACGTTGATGATGATAATGAATGAGATGGTTGAATGAAGAAAGTGGAGGAAAGAAAATAACCCCCCAAGTAAACCCACGTAATGATATCTGTCCGTTTGGCGCGAGATGGGATCAAATCAGGAAACCCACGTACCAGGTGAACGGTCTACCATCCACTACGACTCAAATATTCGCAGTTATGCGGTGAATTCAATCTTTCTTTCAGACTCCCCCGTTCAATATGAAGTAATAATGAATTTACTTGTCATTAATTTATTTACAATTCAAAATTAGCCGCTTCGGAGATCCATCAATATATTTCTTCTTATGAGATCGCGGTAGTTCAGTGGTGGAGCGCTCACCTGTAGCGGAGGGCATCCCTGCTTCGATCTCGGTCCCACCAATGTAGACTTTATGGTGGACAAACACCGCGTAAGTGTTTCCCTTAGATTTCTCTAATTTCCTTCCACTTCCTTCATTCCACCATTATCGCTTATTTCATCATTACAGCATTCCTTAGTCGCGATGCATAAGAAAAAAAAAAGATTTTCTCAAAAGCAAAAGTAATTTATTATAAATCCGTCATATTTGATCGCTATCAAAGCTGAAATCACCGATTTATGTGCTTCAGTTTTTCGAATTTTCCACATTTTTGGCAATTGAAACTATTACGTTGCCCTTGTAACCAAGTCAGCAACTAGAAGGGGGCAAGGGGCCAGACCTCCCTAAATTTTTCATGGCTCGCAGATCTCAATGCATCATATACTATATTAACACAAAAATTCATGAATTTATATATTTGTAACAATTATTTTATGACTTGGGCCCCCCTAACATGTTTATGGCACCCCCAGACTTCTATGGCTGGTTGCGGGCCTGCTTGTAACTATGATTACTTTCATCGCGCAAGTTCTATTGTGATAAAATCTTCTATACAGAATTATATCAATGCAACTATTATATTAGCCACTTGTGATATTGTTGATAAGTAGGAAAGTCTATTTTTCAGTTTTTTTTTTTTTTTTTCTGGACAGATCAAACGGATTTGTCAATTATTACTTACAGGTTCCAGAGCTTGTTCAATCTTGTTGAATAGTTTCAAGTTCATACATGGGATATCCATAATACTGAGGAATTCTTCTAGATGAGAATACCCACTTCCAATAGATACAGTGCCCCAAACATCTGCAGTATTGATTACAGATCTTTTAGACTGTTGTTCCTCCTTCGTAGAGTGACATACTTCGCGTTTGCACACGCGGCACTTGAAATAGAGGTAAGACACTAGTCCTGAACGTCTCTCTCTATGAAAATCCATTTTTCCTATGACACATATCTTTCTGTGGTTTTCTTGGAATTTATGGACCACTTGAGAATGTGTCCCAAATTTACAATTCGATAGCCATTTGGAAAGTCATTGCGACTAACAATCTCTGTTTCGGGCTCCACTACAAGAGATGGTAGAGACTCAGTGTCAGAGCTGAAATGACAAAATAATAATAATAATAATAATAATAATAATAATAATAATAATAATAATAATAATAATAATAATAATAATAATAATAATAATAATAATATAAAGAATTTATATAATGGTGCTTATATGTTGAACGGTATGGCATCCACGAGAGTGTGAATAGGGTGAATAATTGAAGGACAGATGGTGAAAAATTACTTTTTTCCTGTATTTTCTTCTCTATGACTATTATATTATCTCCTATTGTCGCTCAAAAATTAAACCAAAAAAGTAACTTTTATGTCAAGTTCAAATATGAAACTGGTTTTGTTCTTTCGTTTGCAATTCAGATAGATTAAAACAGTTCAATTTTAGACTCGGTTTCATGATTTTTCGGGGAATAACCAAGAGTAGAAAATCATGTGGAGCAAAAGCCACGACAAAAAAAAAAAAAAACTCTACGTTGCGGGCGAAAATCATGCTGCCGGAAGCTTTGATGTAAACAAACAACTGAATGTTGTTGTAGGAGGCTGAGTCCCCTTCAGGTGTGTGAGTTGATCAAGTATTTCTAAAAATTACTTAGTAGGAATAATCTGTAAATTAAGTATGATTTTTTAAATGCTTTCCACTAATAAATTACGTATAGATTTAGTTTGAATTTCAGATTTTTTTTTAAAAAAAAGTAACATTTCGATACATAAAGAAAATATTTATTGTTGAAATTAAATAAGAGAAATAAATCGCACGAAAAAAAAAAAGACTTTTAAGTATAAGTTAGTGAACAACGTCCTTATATATATATGTCGTTGGTCTAGTGGCTAGCACGTGCGCTTCTGTGCAAGGGGTCCTGGGTTCGAGTCCCGAAGGGAGAGCATAGAACGATTGTGGTTCGGATTCTATGTTAACCAGTAGGTCCATGTTTCATATAGCCTCGCTGCTGACAAGGGACGCTGAACTAATATATATTTAAGATCGGAGAGAAAAGTGAAATTTGCCATTGCATCATAAAAAAGTAATTTAAACAAGAATACTTACTATATCTACTGATCCTAATTTCGATTTTTGCAAACTTGTCAAGATCAACGGGTTATCAGTGGTCGATTTGGAGAGAATACGGAGAACGTCGTTCTCCATTTACCAGAAAATCGAATATCCGTTCCCCTACTTTATTTCGTTCTCGGACGCGTTACCCCGAAATCTTAGATAATAATTTTGTTATTCAATCTATTAGAGCATTTTATATTAATACCTAGAGAGTGTTCCCCCACTTCTTTAAAGCCAAATCGACTACTGCAGGTCGTAAGATATGCAAGGATCGTAAAAATAGTGACTTTTTGTTTAATGTGGCATATTGTTTCAAGCCCTTCATATATAACATTGCGCATAATACTATTATTATGTGTATCGCTGTATAAAATTAAACACGCAAATGTTTCACGTAATTGTATTTTTTAAAAAATAATACACCTAGTAATATAATAATCCACTAAAAGATTAGTGAAACATGTGAAGGGTACAGGGAAAGAACATGGTAAGTACATTTTTTTCTTCAATTTTGAGATTGCACCCAACCGTAAAAGTATGCGTTGCACACGATGTTTTGGACTACTCAAAGTAGTAAAGAATTTTGATCATTCCTCTGTAAATTGGATGTTAAAAGCAGCTATATGCGTAAAGAACACGCTCAGTCAGACTACAAAAATAGTTTTGGTGTAAAATCAACAAAACTGGATTTACAATGTTCTTTCCCTGTATACATTTAGATAGAATGATAACAATTTTATAAAAAAATCATTTTATGTTGGTTCAAAGTAATTAATAATCAGGATGGAAAGTAAAATAAATCTCACCTTTCTTTATCATCTGATTCATCCCTTGCAATTGAAACCTCCATAGAACTTCTACTTGTTTCTTCCAAAGATACACAAACAGAAGTGTCACACTTGGAGCTATCTTCTATTTAACGCCTTTTTATCCAAGATAAACGAATAGCCTTAGAAAGCTTATTTCTCTTCCTACTTCTGGAAGGACATCGTTGCGTCCCATTTCTAAAACACTAGCTGAATAAAATTGTGCGTTGGTAACTCTGTCAAGACTTATTCAGACTGCAAGAAGTTCCGGAAAAAAACGTCGCCTAAAGTGGGAGGCGCCACCTTACAAACCAAGAGGGTGCATTTTACATATTACGAAATTGTTTCATGTCTTATTTTGAAATGCATATGTCTATATCCAAAACTGTGGTACCAATCAAAAGACAAATATATAGGGATTTGCCTGATATGCAATATATAGGAATAAATAAAGTAGTGCTCAAAACTGAAAGTTTGTTCCTCATACGGAATTCAGTAGTATCAGCAATGCACTTTTCCATTTTCAATTAATAATAATTTAACATATGTCACGATATTGACGTGTATTATTATTTTATGTCAATGAGAAATGTGTAAAGAATCATATACTTTTTTAAAAAAAATGTTTCTGACAATTGATTACAGAGAAAGAAACGTAATAAAAATGCATAATTAATTATGCAGCAATTAATTATATAATTTTGTATAAAATCACTTTTAATCAACATATAGTCAATGAAATCGTGTTTTCATGCAGACAGAACATGAGTAATGCATTAATATTAGTAAATGTCAAAATGGCAAACGTCCCCTTAACCTTCGAGTGCTAAGATGATTTTTTTGAAACTGATATTGCTAGAATGGATGAACTTTCACCCAGAGCATATTTTTCTTTTCTAAAATAAATCTTGTTGTTCAAGGAAATGTATATTTCGTATTCAGCTCTCCTTTTGTAGGCTATAGCTCTTGGCATTTGCTTTGGGGTAGGCCCCCGCATTGTAGGTCCCTCAGTCACGCCACTGAGGGTAGCTATATACAATAGGTCTATGAGGAATTTATACAAGAATAACGTTTAATCAATGTCATGCTTAGAGATAAGAAAGTAGTATAAGTTTAAAAGTTGTTATTTGCTGTTGAAGAATCAAAACATGTCAAGGAAGTTTAGAAAGTGCAACATGCGTCATAGTGTTACGGAATATGAAGTAAGGATAAGCTAGGACATCTTTATTTCATGTGGAAATTCAACCAGCCATCAATGGAAGCCAAGCAGCCTTTAAGAGTTCACTGCCTGATGTTATTAACACCAATATTCTGTTGTACGTTGCAAGCTGATTTTACATTGAAAGATTAATTAACTATTGCTTTGCTGTTATTGAGGAAGTCTTTGTACTTGTAATTTGTAATAAATACTAGTAGCAACTTCCTATTACCTTTTGCCTACCAAACAGTCTCACACGCGACGCTTTTAATTTGCTTTGTTAGATCAATTGCTTCTCTCAATTGGTTCGACCTCATTGGCCCCTCATAGTCAGGCTACTGCAAGACATTGTCCGTTTCGTTCGTTTACCCACGACACGATGTTACAACAAGGAAGTAATAAATACAGAAGTAAGTACTTTGACTCAGATGAGTCTCCTTTTGGTTCGTTTACCTGTCAACGTTAGCAGTCTCAGGAGCAAGTTTGAGAACTTTGTGTTGAGTCGACGACATGTAGAAACATGGACTTGGTCAATGTCAGTTTTGGGTAATCGACCACGCTCAGGAAACTCTGTGGTGTCACCATCATCTCATTCTGACGTCAGAGGGACAGTTTTAAACCAACTTAGATAAATATACTTCAGCAAGAAAAAAATTTAGAAGCGTATAAACGCCCAAAACTATTTCCAGAAGGGTTGGTGGGCGGGAGAAAATTTCTCTCACTACTCATATAGACGGGAGGAAAAACAATTCGCAGCAGCGAGAGGACCACAGAAATACCAAAAATTCACGGCGCAACCCACCATGTTCCGACACCACTTAACTGTCGGGATAGAAACTTGAGGCACCTAAGAGGTGCGGGATAACAATACCAAATTTATAACAATAAAGCACATACTAAATGGCGGTGATTCCACCACTAGTCTAAGGCGACTAGAACCATGAGCAAAATTAGACAAGATAATGAATATGAATTTAGTGTTAAAATAATTTGAAAATAACCAATGCATTTTTCATTGAGAATTGGTAGCAATAAGGGCGTTAAGGAATTGATGGTAGAGCAAAGGAATAGCAACTAATTTTGAACAGTCTCACCCAATTCGAAGTCGTTCCAATCTTCTCCCTCTTATTCATAGGTGATGTTTAGGCGCTGTCCTCGAAATTCCAGTGACGAGCAGGTTGGGTTGGCCTGATGAAGTCCATGATGAAAACTTGTCCGACAACCAACTATGGCATTGAATGCCGGACCCCAAAGGCAGGGAGACTCCGATGTGTCTCGCGTCGTGGTTGAGATCCAAAGACCAAGATCGTGCTCTCTCAATTGCTTTTGACCTGACTGTCCCTCTGACGTCAGAATGAGATGATGATGACACCACAGAGTTTCCTGAGCGTGGTCGATTACCCAAAACTGACATTGACCAAGTCCATGTTTCTACATGTCGTCGACTCAACACAAAGTTCTCAAACTTTCTCCTGAGATTGTTAACGTTGACAAGTAAACGAACCAAAAGGAGACTCATCTGAGTCAAAGTACTTACTTCTGTATTTATTACTTCCTTGTTGTAACATCGTGTCGTGGATAAACGAACGAAACGGACAATGTCTTGCAGTAGCCTGACTATGAGGGGCCAATGAGGTCGAACCAATTGAGAGAAGCAATTGATCTAACAAAGCAAATTAAAAGCGTCGCGTGTGAGACTGTTTGGTAGGCAAAGGGTAATAGGAAGTTGCTACTAGTATTTATTACAAATTACAAGTACAAAGACTTCCTCAATAACAGCAAAGCAATAGTTAATTAATCTTTCAATGTAAAGTTAGATAGCGACGTACAACAGAATATTGGTGTTAATAACATCAGGCAGTGAACTCTTAAAGGCTGCTTGGCTTCCATTGATGGCTGGTTGAATTTCCACATGAAATAAAGATGTCCTAGCTTGTTCTTACTTCATATTCCGTAACAATAGGATTATAAACACCCTTACACAATAAAAACAAACAAGAAAAAAAAAACATATCGAATCACTACGAAAACGTTTGCTTACCTCTTCTTTTAGTTTGCTCCCCCAGTAGGATGAAAGGCCAATTTGCGTAAATAAAAATAAATTGTAACACAAGTGAAATGTCAGGAAAACAGGATCTGTAATCTGTAAGAATACATTATTAAAACCTATTATTAACAGTGACAAATAATCAGAATTCCCTATGAGACAGAATTTTTTGTGACAATCGAGACAAGACAGAGAACTTTCAATAGAAAGCACAACACTTTCCGAGACGAGACATTACTTTTGTGAGACGAGACTACCTAACTTTTTTTGTTTCATAGACAATCTTACAAATAGTTGTAAAAAAAAACTAGCTATAAATACAAAATTGTTAAAGCTTTTGGAATGTTTACACATACCGTATTGTCTCGAAAAATAAATAGCAACAACTGTGAAAATTTAAGCTGTGGTTTAAATTCTAAACCTTGCATCATTAATTAGTTTTAACATAATTTTGTGTCAATGTGCGGTGCTTAAGATGACGCTAAATTATCATTTTAAACCTTCGCACCCTCACTCTTATACACAAGGGCGCCGATCCTGAGGGGCCCCGGGCAGAGCAATGTATTTATGAATATACAATATTTGGCATAATTTGAATGCAATTTGTTTTAAAATCTTCATTTATATGCCTTCTGCATCTGAATGCCCCCCCTCCAAATTTACAGAGAAATCGGCGCCCTTGCTTATAGATCCCACTTTCCAAATCACATTAAGGTCTTATGAATCGTAACTAATTAACTGGAATATATTAGATGGATCGTTCAAAATATGTTTCCTTAAATTAAAAGTAAAAAAAAAAAAAAATTAAGATCCATTTGTAAACTACACATAGATGTTTAGATGAGCCCTTCCTCACCTCTCTACATAATCCCCATTGAGATTCAAGCATTTGTCTTCCCACCGTTGCACCAATTTGTCCAACCCTTAAAAAAAAAGTGAGTAAAGCCCCCTACACATGTATTTATAGTTTACAAATGTATTTTAAAAAATAAATATTTTAAAACTTAGGGGAAGTTATATAATGAACGACCCACGTAGTATTGAAAAAACAGGCAATTTTTCTAATGTTTTGTAGAACAACCAAATATTTAAAGGAGATCTGCAACATCCTGATATAGTCGTCATTATAAGAACAATTTTCTGCACAAATTTCACACGGAGAACAGTCTGCATGTTTTAACAAATAATAGAAGTAAATCGTTCTATTTCGTTTATCCCTTTCCGGATCTTGGCTTTTTGGGCTATTTTTGAGACTTTCAGTCAAGCAGCTACTGCATCGTCACTATTTATCCTAGGATCATGGTTCATACCTCGTTCTCTTCAGAATAGAGCTGGCTTTCAAATGGTATCACTTGCATGCCCATACCATATACCAGGAGAGGGAAAATTGATGTCGAAGAGAAAATTTTGAGGGGAAAATTTTTTGTCCAACTTTGGGCCCTCCTGTGTGTACGTAGAGACCTCCAAAACATCTGATAAATAGTACTTGGTAAACTAAGCGTGTGTACCAAATATCAAGTTTCTATCTTGAATAGTAAGGGCGGGAGAAATTTTATCAGGAATTCCAAAAATGCCCAAAACTACCACAAAACACCATGATCTAAGGGAAAAAATTTCCTGAAACATCCCTAATTACCCTAGGGTCATGTTTCGCCCATCATTCTCTTCAGAATAGAACTGCCTTTCAGACAGTATGACTCACGTGTCACTATCATGTATGTAAGGCGGTAAAATTCCGAAGAAAGGGATTTTTTGGTCTAAAAATTCCTTTTTTCAACTTTTGCCCCTCTTGACCCCGCTGTTTTTACGCAGAAATCGAAAAAAAATTCTGGTAAATACTATTCGGTGCACTGAATGTTTGTGCAAAATTTCAATCCTCTACGTGAAAAAATAGGCCCGCCAGAAAAAAAAATTTCCCGACCATGCCCCACTTTTACCCGATACAGAAGTATATTTGGATAAAAATTCAGTGAGACGGCCCTAATTACCCTAGAATAATAATTCGAAAGTCATTCTCTTTAGAATGGAACTGCCTTTCAGACGGTATGACTCACGTGTCTCCATCATGTATGTCAGGCGGGAAAATCATGAAAAACGGGATTTGGGGGTAAAAGTATCCCTTTTTTTAACACTTTGCCCCTCTGGTTCCCCCCTGTTTTAACACTGACATCGGAACAAAAAATCTGGTAAATACTACTCGGTGTACTGAATGTTTGTGCAAAAATTCAATCTTCTACGTTCAAAAATAAGCCCGCCAAAAAATAATGAACATAGGCTTAAAAAGGGAAAAATACATTTTAAGATTATGACGTCATCACCTCCTATGTCTGGACGCAGGACGGTCTGAAACCATACGTAATGTCTTCTACAATGTCTCTGGACTTGAAAAAAAACGGACGAAAAAGCTCAAATAGGAGAGAAATAACGCAATGTACCATGAAAAACGCGTATGGTACAAATTGTACCATAAGGTCCCCAAGGGGTTAATTGTTCTATCATCTTCAAACAAAAATCGTCTAGTGAAACCAGTGGCGTATTTACGGGGGCTCAAGCCCCTCCCGAAATAAATTTGTTATATGCACAACATCATTAAAATTTGCCGGCTCCCAAAAGGAAAAGTATAAGTGTTGTGCATAGCCCAGCCCGAAACAAAATCCTAAATACTAGGGATGGCCAGAACCGGTTCCTGGTGGAACCGGTTTTCGGGTCTGAACGGATCCGGTTCTGGAAGATCCGGTTCCGGAACTGGTTTTTCGGATCCAGGTCTAGAACCGGTTCTTCGGATCAAGTTCTGAAACCGGTTCTTCGGATCCAGGTCTAGAATCGGTTCTTCGGATCCAGGTCTGGAACCGGATCCGGAACCGTTTCTGAATATCCAAGAGCCGGTTCCTCGCGGAACCGGTTCCGCTGGAACCGAAACTTTGTGACAATCCCTACGCTAAACCCGAGCTGCTGGCAGGCTGTGAACAGTATGCTAGATGAAATGGAGGCGCCCAGGCAGTGGCAGCTTGTCTCATTTGGCTAAATAAACTGGGTAACTGGCAAACTCATTGGCTAAACAGGCAAACTGGCCAACTCATTTGGCTAAACACCCACTGGTGGACCAAAATTTTTTTCTGGGGGCACAAGCGCATGGTCCTCTTTGCATTTTGTTGAAGGTGAACTTTGTGCCTCCTTTACGGATCTTTGGGGGCTTTGGGATCCAGGTCTGGAACCGGGTTTTCAGATCCAGATCTGGAACCGGTTCCTAGGATCCAGTTATGAAACCGGATTTTCAGATTCAGTTATGGAACCGGGTTCTGAAAATCGGATCTCCGAGCGAGTTCCGCCGGAACCGGAACTTTGTGGCCATCCCTACTAAATACGCCACTGAGTGAAACTATCATAATAAAGTTTCTATCCATATTATATTTCATTATAAGATGCATTTCTTGCAGAAAATGAACACTAGACAAAATAAAGTTTTTATACTTTTACTTGTCACTTATTTGCGATTGGATATGACGAGTAGTGTTTATGTTGTTATATTTCTTACGTTCTTTCTTTCGAAAAAAAAATAATAATAATAAGGTCAGGTGCAAAAATAGTAAAGGCATAAATGTAAATTAAAGGTAAGATCCACCGCATTAAACGTTCTCACTTGCTTTTTGTAAACTTATTTCATAAGCCATGCCATGTATTAGAGCTCTTACTAAAATACTTAAGAGCAAAATTACAAGCTATCCCTAAAATCCGGAACAGACAAATTTATTGTACAAATGGGGCTAATAAGGTAATAAGTAGGGCCCGATTAAAAAAAAACAAAGTCATATGCACTTATCCAAATGCATATTATGAAGGATAGGGTATATTCTAAGGATATTCACATATTTCTGCATATACTTGAAATTACAAATATCTTGACACTCAAATAGCGAACCCCCAAAATAAAATGTTTATGTGCACTAGCCTACTTAGGATTGTCAACGTGTGCATAACATATATGCATATGGCTCCTTGTAATGGACCAAATGAGTATAAAATATATGCACATGAAGCTTAAAATGTTAACATACTTAACGTCCTGAATCAACAATTTCGTCTATATTGGACACTCATTAAGAAAGTATTTTCTCATGTCATCGGAGTAATGGACAAAGCAGTGTTCAAACATCAAGATATTAATTTCAATCATGTACCTACATTTAGGGCCACAACTAGGAAGGGAGCCCCGGGCGCGTGGTTGATAGGTGCTTTGAAGGGGGTGCCGAATTAGTGTTCGTCATGGGCGCAACAAAATAGCTTTCCTACAGTACCCAGTGTCTCAAAATTTACTCGAACTTGTTAAGAAAACCATTTCTTTAATTTCTGCCTCACGCAAACTTAAAAAGTGAATTAAATTAGAAAGATCAAATCAACCTACCAATACATATGTGGACTGAGTAAATTCTTGGCAGATAAATATTCTGATCTTTCTGTATCATTGAACAAACATTGTCCTATCACATCAGTTGATGTTGAAAAATCATTTTCGGCTTACTAAGGTATTTTGGCAGACAATAGATGATGTTTGACATTAGAAAACATTGAAAAACTCCTGGTAGTGAACTGTGAGATATAGGGTAACTTCGGCAAATAACGCCACCAATTCAACATATTGTTCTGGTATTCAAGTGTGTTTATATCTAGAACCATGCAAATTACATGGAAGACGGAATGAACCCTCCCCTATACTACAATGAGAAAAAAATGATAATACACACACAATGTCGACAACAATGCACTGAGAATCGGAGGGAGTATGAGATGGCGTTATTACCAGACGTGTCGCCAAATAACGCCACTTACTTTAAAACAACGGAAAGGTGTAAGAATCGTAACGAAATACATTTTAACATAACTAAACAATGTTCTTGGCAATGAGCCACCCGCTTTGCTAGTACACAAAACTCATAGTCATAGTACATGTCGTTAACCGGTAACTCTTATGATGATTGCGAACCCCTTAACATGACAGCTGCCGTCACACGGAACACTATTCCTCGGAGTCAGAAAACAATGCACAACCAGCGTCACAGAATGTACACAAGCCACATTTAACAATGCTGACAGAATCACATAATTCATGAAACCAAATCTTGCATTCAGTACACTGAATCTAACTGAGTGGACACTTGCTGGTTGTAACGTAATCGACACATAAATGAAAATATTGTAAATTAATAATAGAGAAAATTTGGTAGGTTATAGAATGAGGACAGTTACGCACCTAATACGAGCGCCTCTAGTGGCGATTCTCCGAAGTACAAAACCTTCCTCCTTGATGTGGAAGGAATGATCGCCATTGCGGCTCTTATACTGATAGCTGATAGTGGTGGATATAAAGGCTCTCCTTAAATATGATAAATTCACGTTGTTTTCGGCTTCGAAATTATTCTAAACTATATTACCTTGAATAGCAGGTTTGGTACTAAATAAGAAAACTACTTTTCAGGCGATGCGTTTGGCAATTAGAAAAACAGGAGAGAAAATTTCATATTATTCTTAGCTGCATTTTGTGCCATGTTCTATCTATATAAAATATATTTTTCTTTAGTCCTCATATCTATAACTAATATCAATTATGTTTAATGTGCTTAGTATATATGTCTTATGTATTTACGTATGTTTCTTTGTGCTTGTAACTCAAGAAAGGTAATTTTGATACTTAAGAAGTTTCGTGTAAAACTAGTTCGAACATGTGCTAATCGGTTAGCTTCAATAAGCTTTAATGGCTGTCAATTGGACTGCTTTAAAGGAACTTTGGAAGTGAAAGTAATCATCAAATTGAACTTAATACGAAAAAATTTTTATATATATTGTGTATTGGAAATTTGAAATTGAAATTAACATTACCAATGCGAAAAAGTAAAACACAGCCAAAGAACATTTTTCATTATATTGCTTATTTGACTTGTTGTTATACGTATATTATTTCGTTATTAGTTATAATAAATAATAGAGGACTAAATCTAGATAGTGTATATCCAAATTATTTCCATGCATTTCTCATTCCGCCTCCACTTAATTTGTATGAGCAACATTTTTTTTTCTCTTTCGGTGCTTTCAACCTCTAAATTGCTACATACAAATTATATTTTAATTATAAGAGCCGCAATCGCCTTGTGATAGCTTTGGTGAAGAGGGCTACACATTGTGCGTGCATGGAAATAAAAAAGAATTTGGTAAATTTTTGTAAAAAGGGTAAATTTATTGAAAAATAAGGGAACATGGCACGACGAGAGAATTTACTTATAGAATTTTCTGACGATAGTGAGAACATGTCTGAATATGAAAGTACGGTAGAAGGATCTGAATTGAGTGCAGGTAAGGATGAAGGCCGCCATAGAAATGAAATAGAAGGTACTTGTAATATAGGAATTCAAACCACACTGCCAATTACGGAACATGTGCCAGTAAGGGGTGCATGTGAACCATTAAATTGTTTAGATCAGTGTGTAGGTAATTATTCTGAAGGGAGTTCTTCATCTTATAATGAAATTCAAACTACAGGGTGCGATTTTGCGCCGCATTTATTACGAGCTAATCAATTCAAACCACACAAAATAATGTCTACCTTTTCTCGAATGCAAATGGGTGCTCATGCTCAAACTTCTAATATTTTGCAAGGGCAGAGAATTAGCATAAGAAGAGTGGGTTCAATAGAGGAATCACATGTAAGAAATATTCATTACCCCGAAACTCAGTTTCATGGTTGTATGTTATCTGAATCTAACCCGTATTTTCCTAGGTCTAACTTTGAAAGAAGTCAAAATTTAGATTCACATGTAACTGTTAATATGCCTCGTGGCACAGATGTACTTAGGGGTGACACTGAAGAAACTCACATAAAACAGCCCTATGCTGATATTAAGAGTACTAATATATTTCAAAATCGTTTGAGTAATAATCTCGAAACTGGTAGGCCTATTTTAGGTGAAGATAACTTAGGTTTCACTATGGTAGACCCGCCTTAGCTTGTGACTTTCGAAAGCATGTATCCCAAAGTGCCTAAGTTTGGTGCCTAACAAATACATTGGTGCCCAAAGTGCCTAACAAATACATTCTTTACCCGTGGTGGACGGATCTGAAAGTCATTCTTCTTTCATATTTTTGGTTCGTCTAGACGAGATAATTAGGCGGCAGGAAATGACTGTAGAGGTAATTTTAGTTGCGAGTTTAGAACAAACTCGTGGTGAGTTTAACCGCACCTTATATTCCTTCTTGAGTATATCTAACAATTGGGGACAGATTTGTTCTAGTTTGCTTGCAAGATTCGTATCTACAATTAGTAGAACTCAATTTGTGAGTCAGTATTTTTACAGAATTATGTTAGAGCACGAAAACATGTATACCTTCTTGCAAGAGAAACTAAGTATTGCCAATGTTTTGGGTCTTCACTATGACGATCACGTGTTTTGCGACATAGTAACCAATTTAGTACCTCCACATATTTATGCGAGATATTTCACAAATCAGATTCCTACTACTGTACCCGAGCTTATGACCATTGCTCAATCTTGCGACCACTTTATCAGGTATAATAATGATTATTGTAAATTAAAGGGTAATGTAAAGTTCGCTCAAAGTATTTTGAACTTTTCTAAACCAATGGATTTTTCGGATAAATACTCTTCACCTCAAAAATCCCGTATGGAAAGGAATATTAAGTGCTTTCGGTGCAAACAAGATGGACATTTTCAAAACTCCTGTCCTTCCTTACCCAAAGTTACAACTCAAGGAAAATTCTTACCTCAACTTTGTTAAATCATCTAGAAAGGGATAAACAAGTGCTATTTATTCCAGTAACAGTGGATGGTGTTTCCAATTCCTGTATTTTGGACTCAGCGTCTTGTGTAAATTTGATAAGTAGAAAATTTCTGAACCTTATACGTAATAGGGTACAGGTAAACATTATACCCACCAACTTCACCACTGTGGGAATAGGTGAGACTGTTGTAACGCTCCATCAAAAGGTCAAGATTACCATCAAAATTAGTAATACAGACTTTCACTTGTGGTTTTACGTAACAAACTCTACCCATTTTGATCTTCTATTGGGAAATCAGTTCATCTTGGACAATAAGGTTATTATAGACATATCCCAAAAGAAACTTGTTATCACTACGTTAAACCTAACAGTGCCTTCACACTGGAGGGAAGATTTAGTGCCTGCTAAACTTGTACGTTCAGATATTTCTTCCAGTGAGTTTATACCTGTGCTTAGTCAATCAAAATCCACCTATTCCAAACCCAAGGCGCCTGTCCAAAGGAAAAGGAACTATCCTGGTCGTACCATACGGAGTTTGAATGAGGATCCTAGGAAGGAAGGAAGGAGGGAGGAGGAGCCAGTCCAAGGACAAACCGCAGTTAGCACTATTCCTAATCAATTATGTTGTTTTAATAATGTTTTCAATTCCAGGGAATTATATAAGGACACCAATAAAAATTACGATTTAGTCGAGAATGAAAATAATGAGGTAGATAATATTGAAATTTCACCTAGTTTAAATGATAAGCATCCTGAATTGGTAGAATATGTCCAAAATTTATGTAATTCTTACTCAGATGTTATCTCCAATTCTTTGGGCGAAATTAAGGATTTTACTTATGAGATAGAAATGGAAGATCCCACCCCTGTTTTCTATTACAACCGTACCAAGTTACAGGAAGTAAATTAAAAGAACTGGAATCCCATATTGATGAGTTAATAAAAGAGGGCGTCTTAGAAGAGGTCACCTATTCTCCTTATTCGTCTCCATGTTTTTTGGTGACGAATAACGACAAATCTAAACGTTTAGTTGTTGCCTTCTCAGAAATTAATAAGAAGGTTAGGGTAACTAGTTTTCCTAGCCCACATGTAGAGGCTACTATAGCCAACTTAGGCCAAGATACTCTGTTTTCTCGGTTCGACATTCGGAAAAGTTTCTTTCAGATGAACATCTCTGAAAAAAGCAAGAAATATACTACCATTTGCACGCCCACTCGCTTGCTTGTTCATCGTAAACTCCCAATGGGGTTCAGATGTAGTACATTCGTTTTAACTAGCTTTATGCACAAGATCTTTGGTGATATGATAGGTAAAAACTTAGAAGTGTTTTGTGACGACTTTCTTATACACACCAAAGATGTGGAAACGCACAAGCAAATATTAGATGAAGTTTTAGAAAGACTGCGTAAATGGGGTATAACTGTGTCGAAAAAGAAATTATCACTATTTCAAACAAAGATAAAATTTTTGGGATATGAATTTGAAGGTGGCTTTTCTAGAATAGATCCCGAGCGTGTAGAAGCTGTGCAAAATCTACCTCAGCCTAAAAACAGGAGGGGCGTTAATCGCATTTGCGGTTTCTTTAATTATTATAAGAAATACATACCAGATTACGCCGAAATTATGGCTCCTTTGCATAAATTACGTTCTGTAAAAAATAAATTTCATTGGGGACCACAAGAACAGGAAGCCTTGCAACGAGTAAAGCAGGCCTTTGTAGATCATGTAATTTTGCGTGTGCCTGATATGGATAAACCTTTTGTCATTCATTGTGACAGCTCATTTAAAAGATTTTCTGCAATTCTTTCGCAGTACGATGAAGAAAAACTTCTAAGACCTGTAGCTTTGTTTTCTAAGGCTGTTCCTGAGTCCGATTGGTCTAAGAACATTTTTGAATTGGAACTTAAATCTCTTTGTTTGGCACTCCAGAAATTTGAAATGTATTTAATTAAACCTTGTACTATATTTTCTGACAACTCTTCCTTAACATGGTTGTTACGTAATCATAAAAGAATGAGGAAGTATGGAACTTTGATAGAGAAAATATCGCGATTTCAATTTAAAATTATTCATTTAAGGACGTCTCAGAACTTTTTGGCAGATTTCTGGTCTAGAGTTAACAATGGAGTGGAGTTTCATAATTTTGATGATCAATATAACGAAATTCAAGATTTTAAAGGACAAATAGTAAATTTGTCTTTGGCTAATTTCTGGAATGCACCTGTGTTCAGTCGTCCTCTTAAGGAATTACAAAGTGAAGACCAAGAGATAAAGGAAATTATGGATCAGGTTAAGCAGGGTCAGCTTGCTGACAAATACAAAATAAATGACGGCATTCTTTTTGTCAAAACTAAAGGAAGGAAGAATCAAGGATGGAGGATTTTAGTGCCTGAAGCCATGAAATACAGCATCATGAAATTCTTTCATGAGGATGAAGTGGGCGGATGTCACACCGGCTTTTCACGGACAGCAGCCAAGATTGCCCAAAGATGCAGTTGGAAGAACTTATTCCTCGACGTTAGGAAGTACGTCCAAGGATGCTTGCGATGTCAGACGTGCAAGGATGGTAATAGGAAGAAACAGGGTGTTTATTACTCCCAGAAAACAACTAGACCTAACCACTGCTGGTATTTTGACACCGCTGGGCCGTTTCCGAACTCAGGACCGTTTCGGCATCTATTTATTGTTTATGACGCTGCATCCAGGTTTGTGATGATAGAACCACTAAGATCTTTAAGCTCCAAAGTTATTTGCAGTAAGCTGGAAAACCTTTACTTTTTTCTGGGAATTCCTAATAAAGTCGTCCACGATCGTGCACAGATCTTCACAAGTTTCTACATGAAGCAACATCTTTTTAGCCTTGGTATCCAGGACATTACTACAGCTCCATACTCACCTAGCAGCAACCAGGCGGAGAGACAGTTTCGATAGATTAAAAACATTCTGAGAACGTATGTTAATGAGCATCAATCAGATTGGGCCCAATATATCAAGAAAATACAGTATAGGCTCAACATGTGTGTCTCGGAATCGACTGGATTTGAGCCGGCGGAGATCTATCTTGGTCGTAAGTTGTCTTCACCCTTGGATGTTCTATGGGAATTAAATTTGGAAGAACTAGATGGTACTCCTGATAAAGAAGAGAAAATGGCGAAACTTGTTGAAAATATTGATCGATCTTGGAAGAGGAAGCAGAAATGTTACTCTAAAACCAGAGACTTACCAAATTCTCATAGAGACCAGTTAGTTTTGGTAAAGAAGTTCCAAAAGGCCTCAATTATTAAACATTTTACACCTAAGTTAAGTCCTTTATTCGAAGGTCCCTTTAAAGTTTTGAGCAAACCTAATTTAAATACATTGTGGTTGCAAGATGTTGCTAATCCTAAGCGCATCATTAAGAGAAATGTTAATCACGTTAAGCCTTATAATTCAGTAAGCCAAACGTAAAATGTAGTTGAGAAATTCTTTTTAAAATGTAACAACAATATTCTGTACAGTTATTTTGTGTTTTTTTTTTCATTTTTGTAATTTCCAGATATCTGGCAGTGAAGTGTATAGTGTCTTAGTGTAGTGAGATGTGAATGGGTGTATCATCTTATCATAATACCGCGGTATTTCATCCATCTAAGTGTTGTGTGTCCATAAGTTGTAAGTGGTCGTCGCTGGAATTACTGTATGTATCATATTTTTGTTCCCTTGGCAATGGTCGTAGTCTATTATCCTTTATGTGCCGATTAACTTCTGTAGTCCAAAATATATATGTATTTATACATATATATTTCAGCGGGGACAGGGAATTTTTATGTAACGTAATCGACACATAAATGAAAATATTGTAAATTAATAATAGAGAAAATTTGGTAGGTTATAGAATGAGGACAGTTACGCACCTAATACGAGCGCCTCTAGTGGCGATTCTCCGAAGTACAAAACCTTCCTCCTTGATGTGGAAGGAATGATCGCCATTGCGGCTCTTATACTGATAGCTGATAGTGGTGGATATAAAGGCTCTCCTTAAATATGATAAATTCACGTTGTTTTCGGCTTCGAAATTATTCTAAACTATATTACCTTGAATAGCAGGTTTGGTACTAAATAAGAAAACTACTTTTCAGGCGATGCGTTTGGCAATTAGAAAAACAGGAGAGAAAATTTCATATTATTCTTAGCTGCATTTTGTGCCATGTTCTATCTATATAAAATATATTTTTCTTTAGTCCTCATATCTATAACTAATATCAATTATGTTTAATGTGCTTAGTATATATGTCTTATGTATTTACGTATGTTTCTTTGTGCTTGTAACTCAAGAAAGGTAATTTTGATACTTAAGAAGTTTCGTGTAAAACTAGTTCGAACATGTGCTAATCGGTTAGCTTCAATAAGCTTTAATGGCTGTCAATTGGACTGCTTTAAAGGAACTTTGGAAGTGAAAGTAATCATCAAATTGAACTTAATACGAAAAAAATTTTATATATATTGTGTATTGGAAATTTGAAATTGAAATTAACATTACCAATGCGAAAAAGTAAAACACAGCCAAAGAACATTTTTCATTATATTGCTTATTTGACTTGTTGTTATACGTATATTATTTCGTTATTAGTTATAATAAATAATAGAAGACTAAATCTAGATAGTGTATATCCAAATTATTTCCATGCATTTCTCATTCCGCCTCCACTTAATTTGTATGAGCAACATTTTTTTCTCTTTCGGTGCTTTCAACCTCTAAATTGCTACATACAAATTATACACAAAACTCGTACCATGTTTATATCTAGAACCATGCAAATTACATGGAAGACGGAATGAACCCTCCACTATACTACAATGAGAAAAAAATGATAATACACACACAATGTCGACAACAATGCACTGAGAATCGGAGGGAGTATGAGATGGCGTTATTACCAGACGTGTCGCCAAATAACGCCACTTACTTTAAAACAACGGAAAGGTGTAAGAATCGTAACGAAATACATTTTAACATAACTAAACAATGTTCTTGGCATTGAGCCACCTGCTTTGCTAGTACACAAAACTCATAGTCATAGTATATGTCGTTAACCGGTAACTCTTGTGATGATTGCGAACCCCTTAACATGACAGCTGCCGTCACACGGAACACTATTCCTCGGAGTCAGAAAACAATGCACAACCAGCGTCACAGAATGTACACAAGCCACATTTAACAATGCTGACAGAATCACATAATTCATGAAACCAAATCTTGCATTCAGTACACTGAATCTAACTGAGTGGACACTTGCTGGTGTTGAAGGAGAGATGGATGCTACTTGTGAGCTTGGAGGTGTTGGTGGAGGCTGCTCTTGCTCAGAGACATCACTTGAGGCAAAAGAATCATCGAGATAGTATTTCTGTTAAAATGACAGATCCCTGTAGCACTGAAGCCTGAAATTGTGTTCTGAGGTGTTGCTAAACGGAACCATGCTTGTAAAAACAGTTTTGGAAACTATAACTTCCCAAGTGTTCGTCAATAACTGTAAACTGTTTCAGAGCTGTACACTTTTAATGATTTGAGGAAGCTGGTATTTAGCGTTTGAAGTTCATGGGTGCACTGTGCAGGCAAGCACAGCAGTTGAATATCCATGCTCTCAGCAGCATTTAAAATTGTGATATCAAGATGACTGCGTTGACCATCTACAATTGGCAGTGCTCGGCCAGGGATTCGGTGTCTGTTGAAATGCTCCAGAACTGTACGGAATTCTTCCTTTGTAACATAGCATATAGATATGGTTCCATAGGTATTACCTGGAGGAAGATCATCACCAATCTATTTTCTTTTTCATACTTTCCCTTGTATAACACCATTGGAGGGATCCAATTTGAACCTGATGCATTGGTGCACGCAATAACACTCAGAGTTTCACCTTTTCCGCCATGTGTGGCATTATGTACTCGCTTGCTCCCTTTCTGTGCCAGAATTTTTAGGCTTGTGTCGTACGTTACCTGTGTCTACCATAGCTCAAATTTTCCACCTTTCTGCACACAATATCCGGGTGTCTTGTCATGAATGCATAAAACCAGTCTTTTGCGACTCTACCACTACGAAATGGATTAGTTATTACGTTCTATAAGCGACCTCACAAACATATTTTCTTGTTAAACCAAATCCAACTGTCTGTAAACGAACTATTCTCAGTTTTAATTTTTCTTCCCGTTCCTGTGAGAATACAGAGCTGCGACCAACATTTCGAATGGGTTTCTGTCCTTTCATTTTACCCAGTCCTTAAAGTTAAACGCACATGAAGCTCTTGCAACTTCATGCCCTGCTCGATGGCCGCGATAGTCTGACGTAAGTCATTTTCAGACCACCTGGTCCGTATGTTTTGACATTTCCTTCCCAACTGGAAAATAAAATAAACAAATCATCAGAAGTCTCACATTTCATAGCCACTTCAACAAAAAACAAACTTTTAACACTAGTATTAGTTTCGCTTAGCGATTAGATGGAGTGGCGTTATTTCCCGACGCGATAGTGGCGTTATTTCCAGAAGCAGTAGACTTTGTTTTGACTATTCTTTCTACACCAAGAATAGCCGTCCTGCATATATTATCTATATCATACTGTTATGCAATCATACTGATTCCCCCTCTTTGGTGTACCGGGTCACATGCCTTGTGGTGGTACGGTAACCCGGAGGGGGAGATAGGGTGGCACTGGTGCCCGGACCCACTACCGGTACTTTAACTGCCACATGGTAGTGGGTTAGCACGCGGTGTCAACAACCTACCGGCAGAGGTGATCTTTCGGGGGGCATCCTCTGAAATGGGCGACTAACTCGTGCCATTGGATCTGGGAGAGTACGTATGACCCCATCACGTCCTCAGTGGGGTAGGTAGCTTGCTGCCGCACCACATCGGGGGTGAGCCCTCGGGTATCCCCCGAAATGGGCAACTAAGCCGTGCCCTTGGGTCCGGGAGATAAGGCTGCGTGGTACCCCAACACGATAAAAAGAGTGGGTAGTTGGTGTGCCCTGGGTGGGCGGATCCAACGCCCTATCGGGAGGATGATGTAGGTACTGCCCTCAAAGAGAGTGTAATGCGTTCTCTTGGGTCCGGGATGGGATACCTAGTATCCTAACGCATACTCGTACCTCGGGATCGCTGAGGAAGTGGGTCCCTCGTTCGTCCCAGTAGTGTGAGCTGGGTGCAGGAGCCACGACCCTACCAGGGGAGCCGCCGCTCCCAAATGGCCTTTGTCTTTAAAGGTAGACAGTCTACATCAACCATTGGGTCTGGTAATGTACGGTTTACCTCTCTCGTAAGAAGAAGTAGTCCCGTATTGTTTGGACGACCCTACCGAAGGAAGGGTGTGGGTGTCCCTTCTAATGGTGACTTACACGTACCATTGGGATTCGGACAGGTAGCTTTGCTACAACGTGTACGTGGTATCTAAACACGTTAAAGATAGGTAGTCCCGTATTGTTTGGGCGGGCCTACCAGGGGAGACACGGCTCCCTAATGACAATGTCTGCCTTGAGCAAACGGTCTACATCAGTCATTGGCTCTGGTAATGTACGGTGTACCTCTACCGTAACTAGAGGAAGTCCCGTATTGATTGGACGACCCTACCGGGAGGGAGTGTCGGATTCCAGCCTGCGGGAGGACCAACCGGAGGTGGGGGAGGGGCCAATCCCAGGAATCTGGGTAACGGTTCTGATCCTGCTAAAGGGAGGAAGCTCCGTGGGACATGGGCCGGCACCAAACTCAAATGGTGACTTAACACGTACCATTGGGTCCGGGATGAGATACGGGAGTATCTCGACGTGTGCGTGGTACCTCTAAACGACAAGGCGGTTGCCAGTTGAACGATAGAGGTAGGCAGGGCCGGGATTGAACAAGCCCCCTCGGGCGTTGCCTGGGGCCCCGGATTGGGTTGGACTCTGCCGGGCTGTGGTCACCGTGGGATTCGGTAGCTTGTGGGAACCAATCCCAGGAATCTGGGTAACGAATAAACGGGCGGGAGGTGAGCTTGCCTTAACGCTCGGGCGCCATGCCTGCAGAGCATGGTAGGACTGACTCGCTAGCAGTCTGCCTCAACCAGTAGGTCTAGGACTTCGGTCAGGACTTCGGTCTGGCCGCGCAGTGGGCGTATCCCACTCCCTCTGAGAATGGGGGTGACACACTAAGGTGTCAAGGTTAGGGGACAAATCTTGACGATGCACTTCGTGCACGTGCAATAATAGCGTATATTGTGCAACTACTGGCGGGGTGCATTACTTTCTTGCGCAACCCGTCCATTAAATAGACCGAACGGTCGCGGGCATGCTCTCCATGCATGCAACTAAGCGTGGCAAAGTAGACCACTAGCTCACAATGTTATGCAAGTATGGCACTATCGACGCATACCTTTAGTAATAGTAAAATCTTACTTTTACCAAAACAGTTCGCCTAACTAGTTTGACGCACTAAATAATTGCGAGCTGGTTCCTCTGCTCCGCTGGTGCCACGTCAACACTTGTTCACTGCTTTCTCTCTACTTATGAATTTCTGGACTCTAGTCTTTGTGTCTACAAAGACAACAGGTATCACTCTTTTCCACACACCCATAAGTAGTCACCTTACGAACCATTGTTCATGCTAGCACTGTGGAAAGTTTTAAATGGCGTTATTTGCCGAAGTTACCCTAACATTGTTCTAGAGAAACGACTCTGAAATGAAAAACTACTGTATTACTTAACTGAATATTTTCAAACATTTCATATCACATTTGCATGGATATATTCAACTTTAGTGAGAACAAATGATATGTTGGTAAGAAAAGGAACAATGAGGGTTATTATTATTATTATTATTATTTGGGATTGGAGACTCTTATGAATAGAAGAAATAATTTCAACTTTTAGTTCCTCTAAATTGGAATTGTGATTTTTTTTTAAAAAAAAAAGATTAACATATTTTTAAGCACGTGTATTAAGCAAGTGAATGTTTTATGAGGTCTGACTGATAGCTTTTAAGCAATGACGTTTAGAAATCTTAAATTAAAATGCTGTTCTTAGCATTTCGTTGATTCACATAGATAGAGAGCTTGGTATTTTTATAGCGGTGACAAGGAATTATTTCTGCTTAACAGACTTTTACCTACATTGTATTTTATATTAGTACTCATCTTTTTACTGTTTCCTTACTAATAGGCCCTATTATTACTATTATTATCATTAGGATTATTATTATATCGTAATGTAATGTGTTCTGATACCACGTGCTGAACTTTTGCCAAAAAGCTGTTCGCGCCACTGTATTATTATTATTATTATTATTATTATTATTATTATTATTATTATTATTATTATTATTATTATTATTATGCATGAATTTTAAAGATGCAATTTATTTCCGAGTGTGACGTATCTTCAAGACAATACGGTATTTTAAATAAGGCACATTAAAACAAAGTAATGTTTATTTATATTTTAAGACTATATCTAAATATCTACTTAAAATAGTTTCTTCCGTGCTTACGAAAAACTCTCCACATCGCTGATTTTTTGCATAAGACATCGAAATTCGTAAATCTCAAATGGTTGAAAAGGAACAGATGAAACAGAAAATGAAATAAGATAATTTGATAGTGCGCATCGAATGGAGCATTGTGCTTGCCCTATGCTTCTTCCCTTATCATGCAGCAGCTGGGTCACCTGAAAATTTTAAATAGCAAGATTTGTAATTTCTTATATCATTGGGAAGATTATGGAAAAGCAAACACCTTTTGAACGAAAAGAATCGTAGAGAGCGCCATTTACGAAATGACCACCATTTACTTGTGAGTTATTGCACATTTACTTAAAACATACAATGCGTATAAATTGTAAACGGCTGGATATAAAAGGATGAAATGGAACTCTCGGTGGATAAAGCGCCATAGGCAGGGCCGAGTTAAGGGAGAGGCTTAGAGGAGCTATAACCCCGGCTCTCCAAGTAAACAGGAGCCTCCACTCTGATCAAAACCTGGGGGCGCGGTAACTCAGTGGTAGAGCGTTCACCTCTGGTGCATGGGGTCCCGGGTTCAAACCCTGCTCCCGCCAAGTCAACCTAGAGGTGGACAGACACCGTGTGCGTGTGTTTCCTCGTGGTTCTCCCGTTTCCTCCCACTTTCTTCATTCCACCATTTCATTCATCTCTCATCATCATCGTCTCCTTTAGCCTACCCGGCATAACCGTGCGACGTAAAACTCAAAGATTTCATTTTCTGATCAAAATCTCAACTGGCTATCTAAAAAAAATCATGAAGATTCAATTATCATCATAAAATAAAATATAAGCAAAAATATGAAACATATTCCCTTAACTTTCTTACCGTACTTTCACAAAAATGTATTATTTTAAGTCAGCAGGGGCCGCATATTTTTTCTAGTCCCCGGCCTCCAGATGGGTTAATCCAGCCCTGGAGGAGAAAAATGTAACATGCAACGAGGAGGGAAGAACAAGTACGATGACGATAACAGTGAAGCCCTGAATATCGAATCTTCAAGGTCCGAGTTACTATAATTCAGGGAGAACTGACCTATTAGGCAGGAACTAAAGAGGTTGATCTTTAAATATACAAGATATGTAGCTGTGTATATATGGAATACTTACAGCTGTCCATCATTTTATAAAAATGTACCTCGAGAAGTGGATGCTGCAGTATTTCATAAAACTTTCTCATTATATTGACAAGCAAAATAGCCAAAGTTAAACCTATGCGGAATAAAGGAATTTCTATTTCAATGGTCACTCACTACAACTACTTTCATGGAAATACACTTTAGTTTGATGAGATATATTTCGTTTATATCTCGGATATCAAACTAATAAAATAATGTAGAAAAAAATCAGATAAGTTTTTAAAGCTATTCTAAAAAGTATTAAGATTAGGACAAATAATGTTTTGACCACGGTGATTATCACAAATAATGTTTTGACCACAGTGATTAGGACAAATAAAGTTTTGACCACTGTAATTAGGATAAATAAAGTTTTAACCACGGTGATTAGAACAAATAAAGTTTTGATCACGGCATGCTTATACATAACTACTAACTCACGGTGACAGCAGTGTATGCAGACAAGAAGAGTGCAAACTGGTTCGTAAGAAATGTGACCAGTATAAATGGTGAAGTAATTTCACGTAGTTGTTCCAAGAGCCTAAAGAAAGAAAGAAAGAAGAAGAAAACGTAATTTCAATACCAAATTTAATGCTATTTCTTCTAACGAATCATTCATAAAGCTACATTAATATAATATAATTATATAGACTTTTGTAGTATTTTGACTTGGGTGTACTTAAGAATTACCATTTGTGAAACATGTTCTGAACAGAATCCGACGTTGACGTTGTGTTACCCAAAATATCCGAGAATTTTAATATTCCGCTGCTAGTTAGATGCTTCTTGGTATGTATTTCAGCTGGAAGTTTCCCAAGTAGCACTATTTTGAGTTTAAGGGTTTCTCAGTTTTAGCTGGCTTCGTTACACTGAGTTTTTTCAGTTTATGCAACTTTCAAAACGACTAACGTGAAGAAACAAAGCAGCTGAATTATTTTGAAATGAAATAAAATCTAAGTTTATGTCCTACGATTATGTCGGTTAGATAAAGGAGACGGTGATGATGAGAAATGAATGAAATGGTGGAATGAAGAAAGTGAGAGGAAACCGGAGAACCCCGAGAAAACCAACGTACACGAGTTTGTTCACTACAAAGTTCACTTGGCGAGACCTGGAATCGAACCAAGGACGCATGCACCAGAGGTGAATGCTCTACAACCTAGCCACCGCCCCCCCGCATTATTTTGTTTCAGTTGAAGGTGCGGAATAGAAAGATGTTCGCTGTGCACATCTTTGTATTCCGTTCCAATTGTCAGGACTTGATTTTCGATTCCAAGTTGGCACCCCTGCAACTCTTAGATTCGCTAATATTCAAGAGGACTTTTTGTCCTGATGAGAGGAACATCGGTAAAGCGTTAAATTTTTCGCTAGAAGCTAAGAAAAGAAAGCTTAGCTAATGTACGAATTCCTGTATACAGCTTCCTGAAGTTGTATGAAGCTCTATCCAGTAACGTATTTAGAGGGGGCTTCCGGGCTTAAGCCCCCCGAAATCTTATTTACTATAGTAAAGTATATGAAATATTTGGGAGAATTTTTACATTTTCAGGCAACCCCCCCCCCCCCGAAAGTTAGCAAAGCCCTCCCCGAAACAAAATCGTAAATACGCCACTGCCTGTACCGATAACATTTATTCTCTTTTTTGCCACTGTTATATTTGGAGTTCAAGTCAGGTCAAAATAAGTAAGTGAATTTACCGCTCCTCTATTAAGAAACAAATTCCCATACTTTTCATAAAAATTTTCTGATCTGATCTGAATGAAATATAGTGTTTGTGTTTTGTTTGAGATCAAAAACTTAATTTTTGTTATTTGAAACTCAAACTACAAGGAAGAGATCTTATTAAATGTATCTTATAGAATTTTTAAAGAACTATCCAATTTTCATGAAACATTGCGTCTGCTTTTTTTCAAGTAATGGTGGCTCTTGAGGCAAATCACATCTGCAAAAATTTAAATTTTACCGCCACAAGCTACGGGAAGGAAGATTAACTAATGTACTAATTTCAGTATATACATCAAACGGACATTTCAATCACACCAATCCAATATATTGGTAGATAGAATTACCATGTTCAGACATGCTAAAATGCAGATATACATCTGGCAAACTCATTGCACAGAGCGCATTAACTATTTAGAATATACAGTATTATCCTTCTTACCTAGCTCTTGGCTGACATGCTGAAAGTATGCATGCAATAAGAAATAGATTCTAGGTGTATCTAGATTGAACCATTTAAATATTTAAATATGACAATATGTTCACAGAACACTAGCATAGAAAACCTCGGCCAAAGAACCGTAAGCATACATACGGAAGGAACGAAAAAAAAAGTTTGACGTGATAGCCTACAATACCAAAGAAATTGACATATTTGTGTAGTTAACTCCTTACATATCTCATTGGACGCTGTTGTCATTACGTTAGACCAAACTAGAAAGTCAATACACTTGACTTCAGAAAATGCAGACAAAGCAGGGAAATTTGAAACATATATATGAGAGCAGAAATTTTTACTCTTAAAATGCGGAATGTCTGCGTAAATCCTATCACTTGCTCCTTTGAACTTTTGGAACGAAAATTGGGGAGTTGGATTCTTAAAACCATATTAAGCTTCCTCGAATTAAATATGACTGGGGAAAGAGGTCGGCCGTTCATTATTTATAATGTGACATTTTTTTTTAATTATACCAATTAATAATATAATGATATCATGTGAAATATCAAGAACACACATAGATGAAAATTATACCATGTGTATGTTTAATTTTTAGTAGCTAAAACAACTTACATAAATCTAATTTTTAAAAAAGTAATGATCCTAATATGGTTTTACTCTTACCGTATGAGCAACCGGTGTAATGTTAGCCACATTCGGAGATCTATATCCAACTGCGACATTGCATATGCATCAGGATCTAATGAAAGCTTTAAATCTCTCACAAATTTTCTCCGGGTAACAATGGCAGACACTTCATCTTCAGTGGTCTCAGATGATGGATCTGTAGTTTCGTGAGCTAAAGGTGTTCCAATCTTGGAATTCCCGACAGATATCACTGTAGAACCCATTATATCAGCCATTCTTTGCAAATGGTGGCATTCTTCAGTAAGTCGTATTAGAGCAAAAATTTGGAAGAGATCCGTAACGACCATTGAATTCACAAGAGTAAAACATCCAAACACTTGTATTACCATCGCCATGGCGAAGGCAAAATCTTCGCTGTAGTCAAACGGATAGATGCAATTGGCAGGGAGCGGTCTTAGTCCTTCATAAGCTTCTGCAGTTATATTCAAAATGACGACGTCTTCATCATTTTTAGGGTCTGCCATTGGAGCTAATAATTTTGAAATGGTCGAAAGAATCGGCGGAATTCCGAATAAGACTAAATTAACTTTCTCTTTGCGTAACGATTCTTGATGTACAATGTCCCATGACTCTTGTACTTTTGGAGACATTTCATTACGTAAATTGACTATCTTTCTGTGTAAGTCATAAATTGTACAAAATGTACCAAACTTCAATGATATCCAGAAGACACGAAATCCCATTTGAAACACACCCAGTGACATAGATAAGTCTGCCAAAAATGGTTCCAATTCTTTATATTCTATGAAAGAAGTTGCGGGAATCATAATGGTGTGCCATCCACATATAATTAAGGAAATTACTTGATAAATATAACAAAACCAATAAATACGTCTGGATTTGCTTGAACGGTAAGAAGGAAACCAGAATCCAATAAAAGGAAAGATCTTCCACAGAAGTGTCAGAGCTCTGTCCTCGTTCGCACTCATGTTCAAAGTTGACGTTACTTTCTTTTCGTTTACTCTGATTTTTGCTCTTGTAACAATAAGATAAATGATCTACGCAATGGTACAACAAAAGCTAGGTAGCTTTTTATACACATATACGATTATGTGATTCGCATGTGAACAATCAACGATACGACAATAAGTTTCAAAACTTTCTTTAAATACAAGATCAGTAATTACAATGGAGAATGTTCGTATGAGAAGTTTAATTGGAACTTGGAGGTTATAATGAATGAATTTTCTATCTACTTTTAACCAATTTTGCTCTTTAATTTCCTTAAATCATAGTGTGCAGAGTGTTAAAGAGTAATAGATAAAGTTTGATTCTCACCTTTTTATCTTATACAATATTCCAGTAATTACTAAATTAGTAAGTGAAAACTTCAACGTTCAGTATACAGAGAGTTTACAACTCGATTGAGTCAATTAGACATTTATCATTACGACACAAAATTAAACATTATGAAGCAATTATTTGGTGATAATTTTCTTCAAGTCTGACTCATACAGCTTCTGTATATATATTGCATTCTTTGATTCGGCAGTTGAAAAATGACTCTTATAATTACAAACACATTGGCACGTCAATATATAAACACATGTAGAGGGATAAAGAGGGCAGGTATCATTTTTCAACTTAAGGGCACATTAAGAGGAAAAACATTTTTTTTAATTGATTAATTGTGTATTTCAAGATTATAAGTTTCTTTCCTCGCAAACAGAGCAGCAATTCGATTTTGTACACTCCTGAGGGGATTTGGACGACTTACAATGTTGCATTATACAATATAAACAGCTTAACAAATAACTTTCGTCTTTTGAGATTAAATTTACAAATTAATTGTTATAACATTAATATACACACAGACGGTTATCGAAATAATTGAATCGTCTAAAAGAAAGGAACTGAATTGAATAATAGTGTGGAACCACCGGTAGCCTGCAGAACAGTTCATGTTCCGCGTGCAATGGAAACATCCAGGGCTTAAACATAAAGAAAGGAATTTAATGACGCTTGAAGGCCAACTTAGCATTAGTTTTATTGATTTTTTGATATATGAGTGGTTAGTGGCCTTTCTATCACTTTAGCTTGGTAGCTTCGTTTTTTTAAAGTTTACGCTAAAACCTTGAGAAATGCAGAGGTCTTATTAGACACTTGAAGGGATATGGATTTAGAAGTAAATGCAGAGAAAACTAAATACATAGAAGTTAGTCGGTATCGTAATACTGTAAATTATGGATACGTTAAAACATCAAATTATACTTCGACAGTGTGAATACTTTCAAATATCTTGGATCATTATTAACAGACGAAAGCCATATTCACGAAGAAATTAAATGTCAACTTTAAGCAGGGAATTCGTGTTAGTATTCAGCTCAAAATCTGTTGTCTTTGGAAACTCTGTCGAAGAATTTGAAGCTTAAATGTATAGAACGATAATCATGCCTGTTATCCTGTATGGTTGCAAAACATGGTCGCTTACTTTGAGGAAAGAACGTAGACTGAAAGTATTTGAAAACAAGATCCTGAGCCAAATATTCTGACCCAAAAGGAACGAGATTGGGGAATGACAGAAACTTCATAATAAGGAACTGCAAAATTTATACCATTCACCAGACATTGTTAGGGTCATCAAGACTACTAGCCTCAGGTGAGAGGTCATGTAACCAGAATGGAAGAAAGTAGCAACGCTTTCAAAGTCTTAACTGGAAGGCCAATCGGAAAATGACCATTAGGAAGACCTAGGCTCAAATGGGAGGACAATATTAAGATGAATCTCGCACAATAGGAATACAAAGTAGCAACTAAATCCAATTGGCTAAGGATAGAAAATAATGTAGAGTTTTTGTGAACGTGGTATTGAACCTCCAGGTTCCATAGGCCATAGAGTTTGTTAGTTATTAAAAACATGTTTTGAAGTGTAGTATTTATATTAGAATACTAAATAATACTTCTGGATAAAGAAGTACTATAGTACTCGCGCCGAGTCGTGAAGCTTGACCTAGATCTACCGATTTCACCACCCAATAGAACGCGTGGGTGTGTTCCAGTCGTCAACCCCCACCCATCAAAGTTTGTCAGTGTCTTCTTTCGCGCTACACGGAAAACATCTCCCGAGAGTACAGTGTTGTCGGAGTGGCGTCAAGTTCCGTTTTGTTAATTCTTTTTAGTTGCGTTATATTTTTCGTTATTACTATTTGTGCTATTGTTACCATTTTAAAATAGTTGTTACAGTAGTTAATGTTGTGCAGTGTTATTATTGGTAATTTATAAATGCCTTTTTTATATACTCGTTTACTATGTCTTCAAAGTTTGGCAACATTGTTGCTGAATTTCAGCTGTTTGACGTTTCCCCAAGTGTGCGCTCGGGAAGCGGCTCCACGAATTGTACCGAAGTTTTCCGATGTATCAGAGCTCAAGCAAAATATTTCTATGATTGGTTTAGAGCCCAAGCTTCACGACTCGGCGCAAGTACTATAGGAACAGGCATTTCAATCTCTTTATTACTTTTATGAAGCCTCTTGTATTGTAAATTGAAAAACAAAAAAATCTGTCAATTTAAGTTTCATGAGTTTACCAACAGATGTGATGAAACCCAATACCTCATAATACACAGATTACTACACAAATAATTGGGTTTTATAAAAGAATAAAAAACCTTGGATTTTCATTTCAAATTTAATCTGCATATATTGTTAAATGTTATTTTTTCTATAGTCCTTCAATTCCGATATTATGCTGAGCGTTAAAAACACATATGTATAATTCGAACTCCTCGTGACTATATGGTATAGAATATACATCTTTGGAACGGGAGACCCGGATTCAATTCCAGGTTGAAGCTGATATAGTTCGGATTCCAGCTATAGATCAATGTCTTATATTGCCTCGGTGTTAAACGTCAATCCAATCAACTAATAAATGAAGGTTGTAATGAACTTACCAGAATAGAAATATATTTCAAATTAAATTCTGCCTAACAGCGAACCATGTGTCGAGCAATATAATAAGTACGTTACCATATTACATCAAAGAATACTGAACTTATTCACTGATACTAATTAAACTATAATTGTTCTACTTTCCTCCGCCCCTTTCCATTAACCCCTTGCAAGCCACTTGTAACTTTCTTATTAAAATACTTTAGTACTTCATTTCAACTAAACCAGTTACTCATATACGGATGCATTTTCATGTTTCCCATTATTATGGTATGTTATTGATTAAAATGTACACCTATCTCAAACTCAGGGGTATCACCCGCTGAAGGCCCAAATGACGTCTTTCCATGCATGCAACTAGCTGTCAACTTCATGTTTGTTGTTAAAACTTTTAAACAAAAATTCCAGCTTAGTTGCTTTTTCGGTTTGCAACCTGTTTCTTAGTACACCTGGATAGGAGATGGAAAGGAGATGGACATAGGAAAGGAGAATGAGTTCGCCTTATAGTAGCGAAAGATCCTTAAATAGATCTGGCAGGTAAAGGTTAGATTAGAACCATACTCCCTGAAATAGGAGATGTGACTAAAAAAATCTAAAAACTCTATCAGTAGCCTCTCACGAGTCTACTTCGAGGGATCGAACCCAGAAATCTGTGTTCAGAGTATTCATAAAAACCCAATGTGTCCTGCAAGAGAAACAAATTACTTTATAACCGACCAAATCCGTATACAGCTTCAGTTTTGAACACCTACCGGTACTCAAAAATTCTAATATCAGGAAATTGTTAATCTAAATGCCATATCCACCTAAATATGGAATGTAGCATTTCAAGGATCAAATCCTGTCCCTATTCTACAGGGCCTAATTCCCTAGCAAAAATCTGTTTCTTGAATTGGTATAAGAATTATTTTTCTATATCCCTTCTTCTCACAGGACCTCATTTTAGTCCAAGAAAGAAGTCTCTTAAAAATGAAAACCTACTAGAAGGTAGAACCTAATATAGCTCATGCCTTCTGCCCTATTTAAGACTTGGAGAACTTAACGAGTCTAAGCAAGACCTCCGTAATACTCCCCCTCTCGAGTCAATTTCACTCGGTCTTATATACTGCTGAGAGAGTAGAAAAATGAAAAATAAGTTTAAAAACCTATGGGAGAAGGAACTCCCAAAAGATGCTTTTAAAAAAAGACGTTGCTGTGGTAAGTGTTTCCATCTAGTGAAACTAAAATTTTATAGAGACAAAAAATGTTTTTCAGATATATGATATATGCTAAATAAGATACAGTACATAATATTACAATATTAATGCATAAATATATAAAATTGTAAATATACAACATATAATATTACAGTAAAAACGACGTACATAATATAAACCAGATCTGGCCAGTTTCCCCCACATAGGTCTATATAATATATAAATTTTATATACTAATACAATTACACTGTTCTAGCATTTTACACAATATAACTTAGCAAGTGGCCCAAAGTGACACTTGCATCCTTCACAAAATTATCTAATCGAAATTATGTACCATCGGAATAGATTTAACCATTTAGCCTATATTAAGCTTTGTTGCGTTTAGTCGAAAAATAAAAATTATGTAAAATGTTTGTTAATAAAATCTCCGTTTTAAATTAGCAATAGATTCGTGAGATACTCGTAACCGGGTGACCTTGGCAAGGCCTGTGGTGGAAGTGCGCGAGCTTTCCGCTCTGTGTCGCTAGTTGTCGCTGCAGCTAGCTGCTTGCTGCTTAACCAGCGGACGGCGTATTTTCACTTAGGTACTGCAAGAGTGCAGTTCGAAAACACGATAATGGGAATTGTGAAATGGAGGTGTTGATGTTTGAAGTTACGAAGACAGGAACCAGTGGATTTTGGCTGTAAGGATACTGAAGCAGAAATCTAACCACTAAATTGCTCAGGAAGGAAAACAGGTTTGGAGACAGAAAAAAAGAATGAAAATGAATGAAACAGTTTCTGGTATGTATGGTAATTAGTCTTATTTGCATTAGTAACTTCCATTTCACTTTACTTATTGTCCTGTTTGAAGAAAAAAAGAAAATAAAGGAAAGAAACCTTGAATTTGGTCAACTTACGTAACCATTAAATGCCTTGGTTAAGTTATATAAATAAAACCCCTTTTGATGTTTGCTTTTAACTATAAATTAAAGTTTCAGTAGCTAACCCTGGTCATTCGTATTGAGTAGAGAGTTCTCCTATATCATTTAAAGTTTCGATGAGAAGTGCTTTATTGCGTTTAAAATGGGGATTTTATATCTAAAGATTCTAGTGTCAAACAAATCTTGGAAAAAAAACTTAATGTGTGTTACTTTCTCATTGGAGGTTGTATTTGAGATTTGCTTTAGTTCACTGCAAGTCTTTCTTTATTACTTTTCGTTCATGTTATTTGTTACAAAATTTCACAAAATAAAGTTTGTTAGTTATTAATTGAAATTGGGATTTGCAGTAATTTGAAACTGATACGAACCTATTCTACCCTTCTATGGTAACTATCGCGCTCACTCGATGTGTGGACGTTAATTGTCAGTGCTGGTTGTTTTATTTTCAGGAATTATTTTGCAGTAAAGAAATTTAATGCTATTTATATTCCTAGTGGGTAAAACAGCTAGAACTGGGAATTGGCGGATACATGGAATTATATATGTGTATTTCATTACGCAATACATATATAATTTAAATAAGGTACCTAAGTGAAAGTACGAGTGCCAACATGGTTTTTATGAATAGGTTTTCTCTCTTTGAAAGTTTCTGTATAACAGAGTTTCTGTGGAAGGATTTCCTGCTTAATGCTTCATTGGCATTTTGTTTCTTACAATTGGTACTGTTTGTATTCAGAGATAGATGTTAAAATGTTCGTACCTCTTGCATTGTTTATGGCAGGTTGCTAAATGCGTAAAGCTGATAGTTATGGAAGTCGCATGATAATGTGGGAGGAAACTTGATGGAAGTATATTACAGAAACATAACAGATATAAAATTCCCAATTTATATTGTAGTATTTATATGTATATTTGTAATTCCTCTCTCCCCGTTATATTGTTTTGTATTTAAGTGTAATATGGCGCAGTTTAATGATATAAGGGCTGGTTTTGTACACGATAATGATCAATCTAGCTCTAGTGGCGATGAGTTTTTGGGGTATCAATATGTAAATCCCTTATTTGAAAATGACCTGAGCGGAAGACAAATTCCTAATTATGATATTGCTTCACCTAATATGGGAAGGGGAGCGTCTAATATGAGAGGGGGTGGTCGGACCAAATGGTACCTCCACTAACCCGTCAATTTCAATTCAATTTTTCAAGACATGCGTCGGATAGCTTGTATAAAGTCTTAATGGAGGAAATTAATAGTTTACCAGTAATTGATGGAGGAAATACAGATTTGACCTTCAAGTTTTTGCTTCGTTTAGGTAGTTTTCTCAGGGGACAGGATTTCCCGTTGGATTTGGTGCTAATCGCTTGTCTTTCTCGAACTAAAGGGGAAATTCAGGATATGGTACAATCTCTGATTGGAAGTTCCCTCTCATGGGAAGCTGTTTGTAGGCGAATTATGTTGCGTTTCATCTCTACTATTGCTAGAACTCAATATATGAAGTTATATTTTTACACTACTATGAGTGAAGAGGAAACACTATGACTTTATTGATTCTAAATTATCTATAATTAAGGTTTTGGCTATGAATTTTGATGAACATACTATTTGTAGTCTAATTGTAAATATGGTTACTCCTTGAACGCATGAATTTTTAGTTGAGCATGGATTTCCTACCACTTTTGAAAACTTGTTAACTTTAGCTGCTAGGTATGATGCCTTGTTCCGATATAAAAGGGATTATTATAAGTTAAGTAAACGAACCATAGGGGACAAACAAAATCAGGTCGCAACACAAAAGTCACCTAATATGTTGAAGGCACGTGGCATGCGTAGCTCAGTGGTTCAGGTACCGAAACAAAAGTGTTATATTAATCATTACAGTGTTCACCAGTTAGGTTATGAAGAAGGCTCAATTAGTGGAATGCAAATGAGGGAGAATAGTCATGCTACAAAAGTAAATAGTTCTTTAGGTAATAATACACTAAAATGTAAACGTCCTCATTCAAATTTTGATAAATTCAATAGAGTACGGGGTGTTCAATCTCAACCACGGTCTAATGTGAAAATAAATGAATTTGGGAAATCTACTGAATCAAGTATAGCTCATACGTCTGATAAAAGGTTAATGAATTTGATTTCGGTGTTAATTTACATAAAAGGCGAAGCCGTACCTTGTGTAATAGACACTGATAGTAGTAACAATTTCATTAGTCAGCGCTATTATCAACATTTAAGTAGTATGTGTCGTATTAAAAGTGAGAATGTGAACTTACAAACTACGGGTCTTGGAAATACTCAGTTTCTCGTAAAACAGAGAGTTCGTATTTACTTCCGCATGGGACGTCAGCAGTTTTGTGAACTGTTTTATATCATCGAGTCGGACGACTTTGATATTCTTTTGGGTAACAGTTTTCATACAAAGTATAGTCCTGTTATTGACTTACCAAATAACTTATATAGAGTACAAAATCGAAGATTAAGCGTACCTATACAAGATGCCTCCCATTTGTCGGCAGAAACTGTGCGCTCTTCCCTTTATACTTCTAGGGGAGAGGATCGTGGAAGGCAACCACCATGCAACCTAGGTTCGCTGAAAACATCTTCTACTCCTAGTACTTCTGTGAGTTTTCAACAACCGCATGGATTACCGGAAGCTGCTGCATCCACGTCGTATGGAGCTCTTCCAAAAGAGCCAGACCCAGAGTTGGAGTTTTGCTATGATCATTCAGTTCTTCATCCAGAGGGAATTACCGAGGAAAATTTACAAGTTAATTATAAGGTTTCGCCTGAACTTTTACAAATAGATCCTAGTTTACAGAAATATGTTGATGAAATATTGGATAATTATCAAGATGTGATCTCCGATAAAATAGGTAGAGTCAAGAACTTTGAATATAAAATAGAAGTAACTGATAATACTACTATTAGACAACAACCTTATCATCTCCCTACCTTTAAACAAAAAGAATTAGAACAATATATTGAACAACTTGAGAAAGATGATATAGTAGAGAGGGTAGACTTTTCACCTTTTACTTCTCCATGCTTTCTAGTAAAAAACTCCGATAACAGGAGACGTTTGGTCGTAGCGTATGGAGAAATGAACAAGCGTGCGATTTGTAATAACTTTCCGTCTCCTAACATGGAGAATGTTATATCAAGTATTTCTAATCACTCTATATTAAGTAAACTGGATCTACGGTCCTCATTCTTTCAGTTGACTTTGACTAAAGACAGTCGTCCTTATACTGCCTTTGTCACAAAAAATAAAATTTATCAATTTAAGGTTTGTCCGACGGGTTTTCTAAATAGTCCATTTGTGTTAAGTAATTTAATGAATAAGGTACTTGATGGGTGAATCGGAAAGAATTTGGAAATATTCTATGATGATATTCTCCTGTTTATCTCTAATGTCGAAGAACATAAGCAATTGTTAGAGGATGTTCTCTCCCGTTTAAGCAAATTGGGTATAACCATTTCCCCTAAGAAAACATTTTTGTTTCAACAATCTATAAAGTACTTAGGGTTTCGTTTTAAAAAGGGAACTATGTGCATTGACTCTGACAGAATTAAGGCAATTCTGGATATTCCGAAGCCTAAAAATCGTAAAGGAGTGAATAAAATATGCTCATTTTTTGCATTTTACTCTTAATTTGTAAGAAACTATTTGGAATTGATAGCTCCTCTACAGGAATTACGATCTCCTAAACGAGTATTTAAGTGGACTAAAGATCATGATATTGCACTTCAAAGATTGAAGGATGAATTTTGTACTCATGTAATTTTGAAAGTTCCTGATATGAACTCAAGCTTTATTGTCCATTCGGATAGTAGTTTGCGTCATTATTCAGGAGTTTTGAGTCAATATGATGAACATGGTAATTTGAGACCTGTTGCTATGTTCTCTAAAGCAATTCCTCCTACAGATTGGAGTAAAATGTCTATGAGCTGGAACTTAAAGCCCTCACTCTTTGCTTAGAACGATTTGAATATTATCTATTCAATCCATTTGTTGTATACAGCGATAGTAAAAGCCTCTCTTGGCTTCTTACAAATCATAAAAGACAACGACGGTATGGAACTCTTCTAGAGAAACTTGCTCGATTTAGGTTTAGAATAGTCCATATCCGCACTAAGGTCAATTGTATAGCTGATTTTCTCAGCCGTGTTGGCAATCATTTGGAATTTTATACGAAAGACTATGATACTGTTGAAGTCTTCAAAGATCATGGTAAAAGTGTAAATGTGTCTTGTGTAAATTTTTGGAAGTATCCTGATTTCAGTATATCCTTGAAAGAATATCAAAGGAAAGACCCAGAGCTGCAAGAGATTATAACCAAGCTCGAAAGTAAGCAGGAGGTAAGAGGTTATAAATTACAAAATAACATCTTGCTAAAACGAACGAAAGGTAAATCTCGTCAAGGTTTTAGAGCTGTCGTACCTTCTTCTTTAATTAACAGCATTCTAGAGTATGCCCATAATTCTTTAGTAACGGGAGGTCATATGGGAATTAAGAAAACGATACAAAAGGTTGCTTCTCGCTTTACATGGTCAACAATGTATTCAGATATAAGGAACTAAGTGAATATTTGTGAAATATGTCAGAAATGTAAAGATAAAACTAAGAAACCTATGGGATATTATTATACTATAAATGTTAAACATCCGAATTACATTTGGCACATTGACGTAGCTGGGCGTCTTCCCAACAGTTCAGGATATGAGTTTATTTTTATTTTGATTGTTACAGATTCTTTCAGTAGATTTGTATTTTTAGAACCTTTGAGACAATTAAATTCTAAGACTATTTGTAATAAATTATTAGATCTTTGTCTGAGATACGGATTTCCAGGTTCTGTCTTGCAGGACGGCGCATCATATTTTGTATCAGAGTACTTTTCTCAATTTTTGTACTCTTATGGTATTCAGGATGTAAAATTACATGTATCCCCTTATAACCCGTCACCGAATAAGGAGCAAAGAACCATAATGTCGGTGAAGAAATTAATTCGTGCATACGTTGATAAGTCACAAAGAAAATGGGCCCAATTGTTAACAAAAATCGCGTTCACTATCAACATTAGCATGAATGAAGTTACTCGTTATTCACCTAGTGAAATTTATATGGGAAGAAAATTTTATCATCCTCTTGATGTTAAATGGTTATTAGATCTAGAAATTTTGGACGATGACCTAAATAAAGACGAGAAATTAGCCATTATTTGTAATAATAATCAGAATTCCTGGAAACGTAGTGAGAAAATTTACTCTCAGAAACATATTCCCGTTAATATACATGTAGGAGATTTGGTCTTAGTTAAAAGAATGTTAAAATTGTCAGTGGAAAAACACTTTAACCCAAAAATTTCTCCTCCTCGGGATGGTCCATTTGAAGTGTTGAGTAAACCTACACAGAACACAGTGTGGTTAAGAAGTGTAGAGAATCCTAATATTAGGTTGAAACGCCATGTATCCTTTTGTAAAATCTTTAACGTTCCTCCTAATGCTCAGGGTAATAATAATTAAGGTACTTTATATATATTTAAATTGCTTGGTATTTGTAATATTTATTGTAATATATCTTGTTGTTGGAATACTTGTTGTGTTTGTTTTATTCTGTTTTTTTTCCTCCAGAAAATCTTCACTATTGTTAAGGGCTAGGAGTTGTGGTGGTAGAGCCCATCATCATCATCATCCGTGTTCGTCGCGTGATTTTCGATAATATGTAATGGAGTGGATAATCTAAGTTTGTAAGAGGATTAACCATATAATATTGATCTTGAAGGAAATTTGGTAATGTACAAATTATTTTTATTTTTCTCCTCTTGGTTAGTCTAATAATATTGTTTGCCCTCTTCGGGGGAAGGGGAAATTTATGTGTTGCGTTTAGTCGAAAAATAAAAATTATGTAAAATGTTTGTTAATAAAATCTCCGTTTTAAATTAGCAATAGATTCGTGAGATACTCGTAACCGGGTGACCTTGGCAAGGCCTGTGGTGGAACTGCGCGAGCTTCCGCTCTGTGTCGCTGCAGCTAGCTGCTTGCTGCTTAACCAGCGGACGGCGTATTTTCACTTAGGTACTGCAAGAGTGCAGTTCGAAAACACGATAATGGAAATTGTGAAATGGAGTTGTTGATGTTTGAAGTTACGAAGACAAGAACCAGTGGATTTTGCCTGTAAGGATACTGAAGCAGAAATCTAACCATTAAATTGCTCAGGAAGGAAAACAGGTTTGGAGACAGAAAAAAAGAATGAAAATGAATGAAACAGTTTCTGGTAAGTATGGTAATTAGTCTTATTTGCATTAGTAACTTCCATTTCACTTTACTTATTGTCCTGTTTGAAGAAAAAAAAGAAAATAAAGGAAAGAAACCTTGAATTTGGTCAACTTACGTAACCATTAAATGCCTTGGTTAAGCTATATAAATAAAACCCCTTTTGATGTTTGCTTTTACCTGTAACTTAAAGTTTCAGTAGCTAACCCTGGTCATTCGCATTGAGTAGAGAATTCTCCTATATCATTTAAAGTTTCGATGAGAAGTGTTTTATTGCGTTTAAAATGGGGATTTTATATCTAAAGATTCTAGTGTCAAACAAATCTTGGAAAAAAAACTTAATGTGTGTTACTTTCTCATTGGAGGTTGTATTTGAGATTTGCTTTAGTTCACTGCAAGTCTTTCTTTATTACTTTTTGTTCATGTTATTTGTTACAAAATTTCACAAAATAAAGTTTGTTAGTTGTTAATTGAAATTGGGATTTGCAGTAATTTGAAACTGATACGAACCTATTCTACCCTTCTATGGTAACTATCGCGCTCACTCGATGTGTGGACGTTAATTGTCAGTGCTGGTTGTTTTATTTTCAGGAATTATTTTGCAGTAAAGAAATTTAATGCTATTTATATTCCTAGTGGGTAAAACAGCTAGAACTGGGAATTGGCGGATACATGGAATTATATATGTGTATTTCATTACGCAACAGCTTTCATCTATGCTGGCTTGTAGTTGCAGTCTTTTGAAATAGTTTGCATTTAACAATTCCTAATTATATTATGTTCATTGCTTTACTCTTAAGAAACACTGTAGATAAAATAATTCCATGAAATGACAAAAAAATGTAAGAAGCAGCAACGTCGTTCTTCACAAACTTATTGGACCATACAGTAACTCTTCTGTCCCCAGTTCTGCAAAAAGCATGTGTTATATGATAAACCTATCGCTACATTTCATAATACTGAAAGGATAATATCAAGACAATAGTGACAAGTCAGTTAAAACTGAAAAAATAGCTGTAACCCCTCCTAAACTATGTAACATAAGCTCATATGTGTTACAATTCTGATAATTCAACAACGTTTATATCTCATTATTATCCTATACGGTCTTAAATTTAGCATTTTCAAGTATTCAGTAAATAATTAAGCTGCCTCTATTATATATCCAGATTACGAAAATAAAATGGCATATTCTAATTCATTTGGTATATCGAGTATTGTATTTCTTTCAATTCTTGTACTTAATAATAAAAAAACTTTGTCCACAAATTGGTCTCTACTTGTCCTTTATAATAATTAAGACTGTATTTACTTAAATACCGCAGCTAAGCCAAATCGTAATTTCCTATACTAAACATCAAAGTCTGTGAATAACATTATATACCGCACTGTAACTTTCGTTAGTTAATAATACAAATAATAAGTTTAAAATTGCAGACAGTAACAAGCAAAAATAAATATGTAAACATACATAGCAACAACACCTGCCACATACAAAAGAAAAAAGTCTTAAGTTATACATAAACATGGAAACTTTAATCTTTACAAGATCCGTATGAATATCTACATAAAATTCCTTGTCATCAAACATTTAACTTTCAATATTTAGAACAAAAAATACAATTTTGAAATCATAAGTTAATAAAGTTGTGATCAATACTAACCAAAATCCTTCAACATGTATATAAAATCGCCAATAAATTAAGAAAAATGTTATCAGTCATAATTATTTATTTTTAAAAAGACCAGTATAAAGAACTTAAAGAAACAATTGCCTTCAAACATAGATGTATTTTTTAACTGACTTAATACTAGTTGCAATAAAATGTAAACAAAATACATAAAATCAGTTTCATTTATTTGTAACAAAAAAAAGGTAGCAGTACAAAATCAAAACCTCGTTATTTCTGTTAATAAACAAAAAAGCAGTAGCAATAGTTAAGTCTGTATTTCTCTTTTGTCAGCATTTTATAAGTCCTCTCACCCATCCGAATATTAGAAAATAATCCTGCGATCCAAAAATTAACGGAAATATCAATAAAGTTTATGTAAAATCGTGTAAAAGTTTACTATTAGACAAATATCCAAAAGAAATGAAAATGCAAAATTTTGATACGTCAAATATATGATAATTTTAAAACATCTCAAAGTCACCATATTCGTGGGTTTTCTCGGAATTCTTCCATTTTCTCCCACTCTCTTTAATCCACAATTATCATCTATTTCATCACAATCATCGTCTTTCCTACCCTCGGTCCCTAACCATGGGACGTTAAACATAGAAACTTTTAAGTTTTTTTTTTAAACAGGAAAACACATTATATAATATTCTTACAAGTTTGAAAACCAAAAACTAGTTAAATTGCTTAAAATATCTTTAAGTGAGTTCCGTGGCAAAGTTCAATTTAAAAAAAATCTTGTTCACAAACTTTCATGTCCAAAATGACCTAAAATATGGAAATGCATTTTCAAAATATTATTCAAGTTTGTTCTGGAGTATTCTATAAGGAAAATCAAAGACAGGATCTAGAGCTGTATGATATTCACCAGGTTATGGCTTATGCTGATAATATAAATCTAATAGGAAAACAATAGAAAGAAATACAAAAGTCTTATTGTACGCTTGCAGTGATATGAGTTTTGAAAAAAGTGCCAAGAAAACTAAATACATGAAAGTACGCTGCATTTGTAATATTGAAAATTATCAATACACCAAAATATCCAGTAATAGTCTCGCCAAAGTAAATAGTTTCAAATATCTAGAATCAATATTAACAAATCATACCAAATAAATGGTAATTGAAACTCAGTGAAATATTTTGGCGGAACAAATTCTATCAAAGAATGCAAGAGCTTAAATATAAACAATACTTATGGATTCTGTAATGTGTGAATGAAAAACATACTCGCTTACTCTCAAGAAAATAGTACAATAAAGGTATTTAAACGAAAAACTAAATCATACATTCAAACCCAAAACAATAATGAAAAATGACAAAGAAACATCACAGCAAACACCTAAATAATGTATTGCATTTACCAAAACATTAATAAAGCCATCGTGTGTACGGGGCTAAGTAATCAAGTCATGTATCCAAAATGACAAAGAGTAAAACGTATTTCAAAGACATAACTGGAAAATCAAATCGGGAAAGCAGCCATTAGAAAGACCTATATGTAATTCATTGAACAATGTTAAAATAATTCTCCTACAAATAAAAATACAAAGTAAAAAATAATACAATACAACTGTTAGCTACAAAACACAGTCCTTAAAAACATTTGTAAACCTCTGGAATCCGTATGGCCTCAAGCTAGTTAATTAGTAAATATTTCCAAGGCTATAATAAACCATCTGTACGATAGTTCTATTAGTAAAGATTGCTTCATTCATCAATGAAGGTTCAACAGTATGGCAAGTACAAAATCAAAGTATTGTAAAAATATTCTCCAACAACCATAGAACGTTAAAAAAATCTTTTTCAAATGCATCCCTAAAACTACAAAGAACGAATTGAAATTAACTGATGTTCAGTACTTCTGTAACTTGAAATTTTAATAGCCATTTCCATATATGGTACGTCGTAACTTCTCAAGCCTTCCGCAACATAACATCGACATATTAATTACTAGTATCAACATACGTCAAACGTATCATCACCAAAACAAAAACCCCTCTAGCACCAAAGATATGCATGCCACATGTTGAGAAATATTACAATAAAATATATATACGTTGTAATATTCCAAATTTTAACTGGTCAAATCTATAGGATTTATATAGATATCTATATTATTTCTCTGATCAAAATTCCATTCTCAAACGTAAAGCAAGTCAAATTTACAGTAAATTTCTTTCAGAACTGCATAAAATAATACCTAAAATAAAAACTAGTGAATCATGGATATTACAGTCCTAAGTTAATTATCATTGAATACTACCCAAAGTGCTATTTAGCAACTACACAATCAACTTTCATCATTTAATAACGTCATTAAATCATACATCCATAACTTTCATCATGCTTCTATTCATCTGTTTCCTTGTTTAAATATAATTAATAATATAAAATACTGTTGTTCAATACTTAAAGATATAAATAAGAAAAGCTAAACTAAAAAATCGCGTCAAAGCATGACACTATAAACACCAGTCGTTACGTATCTACCAATATTTACAAATCAAATCACTCTCTACGCCTCAATTCTAAAGCAAACTGACTTAGTTCAGAGAAGCTTTGAACTTACGATATATAACAATACACATATGCATTTCAAGGAATTCTTCCGTTTCCTCCCACATCCACAATAATTAAACCCATCATACAAAGTCTAAAAAAAATATATTTCCATGACAAACCATATACAGTAAACAAAATTATAAATATTATACAAAATTGGTTACAAAAGTGTCCTTTTCCACAATAAATCTCGCTTTATTTAAATAGGTTAAATTATGTTTTCCAATACCTATAGTTCATGTGCATGTTCACTAATTAAAAATATAATTTCATAATCAAATTTATTCCTTGTTTTCCAAAACACATAGACTTATTTAACATGGAAATAATAATAATCTCAAATAAGTATTTCTACATCTTTATATCATGTATTACGTCTTTTCTACCACCAAATGTCTGTGTAAGTGTGTTTATTTCCAAGCAATAATACTGTTTTATACTGTAGTTCATAAAGTGTTTCAAAAAATTTCCTTAGAACTGCAGAATTTTTTGAACGGATAAGTTTTGTGCCTGCTGTGTGCCAAAATCAAATCCTACAAGTATACGCACATAATTTCATTTCTATATGCTTTCTGTATTGTCGCTGTGCAATCAGCAATAGCTACTCCTCACCACAAATACGTGACAATTCGAAGTCAAAGCATAACAAACAAAATCGATGGCACTAAACTGCCAAATAGTCCATTCACTAAAAAATCACGCCAACAAACGATATGTTCTGGTCTCTGTTCTGCTCAACTCCAAATATAAAACTAAAATATTTTAACTTCGTACATTTATTCCTTAATAATTATAGTCAAACTATTAAAATCACTATATCGGCTTTTCAAATCCCCTAACATTCCCTTCAATGGTTTCAAATATTTCACAATACACGCTACATACTTCAATCATAATTTCTACAAATCTTAATCTTAATTAATAATAGTAAATAAAAGGTCCTCTGCTCATATTCTAAACAAATACATAAAATTACAATCACGTACGTTCACAAAACAATTTTGTACCCCCGCAAAGCATTGTCACAAGCACTTCGCCTTCAGTGTAAATGCTCCCAAGCGGGCCATTCCTCCTCAAAGAGTGTAGCAGCTAATCTGCATAAAATTTTTCCTGGATTTTCCTCATTCACACCGGGTAAAGTTCGAATAATACCTAGTATACAAATTTCCAAGCCACTTCCTTCCTTCTCCTTTTTTCCCCCTTCTTTCATCAAATAATCTGTTCACCAAGGGGGGCGTCATCCCTCATACGTCACAAAATAACATGGGCATAAATGCCCAAACCCAAATAATATTCCTAACAAATCATTTTAAATTATTAATCATACCATCTATTTCATTCCTACAACTAAACGTAGACCTCGCACATAAAAATACAACGCAATTTTCTTTCAAAAGTGGAACAGAATTTCTAAGATGTAGTTATAAAAAGTAAACAATTATAAATGTATATTTCAATAGCATAGTAAACCAAATCAAAAATGTTATTCCTATATTATTATTCAATGCCGTCAAAAAAATGAGTCAAATGCCTATCGTTTAGTAACTCAATGCATCATACAAAGTGATAGCTAATTCACAAGTTCAGTAATCTATCATGGCACTTTTCTTAAATATGGCTAATAACGTGTTCCTAAATGCAATATTATTCCTAAAATACTAAGTTTAATCAAATATATAACGTTCAGCCCATTCTGTTCCAAGCATAAAATCTTCATTCTGCAAACAATTCTGCCATCAGCGCACTCTATCTTAAAAAAATCCTAGTCCATATTCCGTGGCCGGTATGCGTTAACACTATGTATCACCGCAAAGCTAAATCCAACTTTATAAAGATTTGTGTGCACATAAGGTAAGTTCTCCATGATACAGCGTGAGCACAGAAACAGTACCTAATTTTAAAGTCCCATATAATTAACATTTAACTGAATATTTACATGAAACTTTGTACAGAGCTCAGTAAACTCAAAGTATTTTCCCATCTATCTTTTCAGAACCCTAGTTGTGACCAGGGCAGCTAGAGGGCAGTAACATCGAAAATGGCGTTCACCCCACAGCAACGAAGCTGGTGCGTTTTACAATTTGCAAAAACAAGCTGTTTGGTGAGAGTGCAGCGTGATTTCAATCGACAATTTAATGCTGATACACCCACACACAAATCCATTGTAAAGTGGCATAGAACGTTTATTGATACGGGGTGCATTTGTGATCAAAGAAAAGGACATTCAGGGCGACGTCCAGCCTCCGAGGGAACTGTGGAGCGCGTAAGAGCAGCCTTCGTACACAGCCCACAGAAGTCTACACGTAAAGCTAGCAGAGAGTTGCAGATGCCACAAACAACAGTAAGCAAGATCTTACGCAAGCATTTGCGGTGTTACCCGTACCGACTGCAGTTGGTTCAGAAGTTATACCCACAAGACAAGGTAAAGCGCCGTGAGTTCTGTAAGACTATGCAAAATTTCATGGAGGACAACGAAAACTTTCTGACGAAGATCATTTTCAGCGATGAGGCGACATTTCACTTAAGTGGAAATGTAAATAGACACAATGTAAGGATATAGGGAACCCAGAATCCTCATGCAACTGTAAATGTGTAAGGTGACTTACCGAAAATCAACGTTTTTTGTGCAGTATTAGAGCGTCGGGTGCACGGTCCGTTCTTCTTTCAGGAACAAACAATTACAGGTGAAAGTTACTTAGCATTGCTACGTAACTGGTTGATTCCGCAACTTAGTAATACAGAGATAGACGACTTCCTTCTACAACAAGATGGAGTGCCGCCACACTGGCATCGTGCTGTACGCAAGTTTCTAAACGAGAACCTCCCAAACCGATAGATAGGGCGCTCTGGGGTCTGGGGTCTGGGGTCAATGATCGAGTTCTTTGCAAGTGGCCTCCAAGATCAGCTGACCTCACTGTTTGTTACTTCTTTCTGTGGGGATTTGTGAAGGATAAAGTGTATGCACCTCCACTATCCGCAACTCTGAACGATCTCCAAGAACGCATCAGTGATGCTGTCAACTCCATCACACCGGATATGCTTCACAACGTGTGGTTGGAGCTAGATTACCGCCTCGATATGTCCCGCGTTACAGGTGGCGCGCACATCGAGTGTTTATAATTTCAATTATTGCTACAAAAACTTTTTGAGTTTATGTATCACTGTTCAAAATTTCAGCAAAATATTCCTTCGCGTATTAAAATTACACTAATTTGAAACCTAGGACTGTTTCTGTGCTCACCTTGTATTTCACAATAATAAAAAAAAACAATTAATTTACTGCAAATTTATGTTTCCTCAACCATTTCTTGTCTTCACAATAATGTCAATACAGTCAACATTAAGTCTCTTAAGTAAGTTAATCCGCACTATGTATTCCTCTTACAATCCAGCAAGTTAAAACAAAAAAGTATAAAGTTATGTAATATGTAAATTCTTCTACTCGTTAAATCTGAAATATCAATCTCCTCGGACCAATATTAAATAATATCAAAATTTAAAATGCCAAAAATGTGCAATACCACAGTTGAGCCCTACGCATGCGTTTCTATATGATTCAATAATCAAACATAAAATTGGTTATTATAATATATCTCCTGCGCAATTTTAAATCAATAAGATTGAACATAACTGTAAATATGTCTCTTTATTCTCTTTCTTAACTCATTTCATTCCAATCATATCAAATCTCACCCGCTTCATACGTAAACTGTCTCTTATCCTCCTCAAAACTATAAAAATGTGCAACAGATGGCAGAACAAATCACTAGCATTCTGCACAGAATAACTCAAGTTCTTTAACAATTCTATATAATTTTCTATTATCGATAAGCATATAATAATAATACAATCACAAGTGTCAAAGGGTATATATAATTTATACAAAAACAAACAATAAATTCGATTTCTCCGAGTTCTTATATTTGCCTATAGGTTACTAATACAAGCTTCAAGGATTCATGAGCATTTTTTGGAAGCTTAGCTTTATCATCCGTTTCATCATCTTTCGTTTAGCATACCACTTTGCGATCATTGATTTTCTATCAACCATCCTCATTGGGCACAATGAGCAGCGGACAACGTTCGAGTCTTCCTGCGGCTGCTCATAAAGTAGTGAAGCGTAAGAGGTACAAGGATGCATTTGAAACACCGGTACCTGCGACATCACGACCAGATGAGAATACCAGGACAATGGCAACGTAGCATCTACATCTATATCTCCACCTCACAAGAAGCACCACGACGATAACATCAGTATTTCTAGTTCTGACAACATCTCCCGACTCATGGTAGTAGACGGCATCCAGCAACTCTCTCACAAACCTCAACCGGACGTATATAATTTTCTACTAAGAAAACTTTGATCCAAAAGTCCGCAACACCAAACTGTTACTTCAGCAAATTCTTAAATATCGACCACGCACAGAAATCTTACAAATTGTTCAAACACAAAACGGCTACATCATAAAGTCACCTCTACTGCATTTTGCTACAACACTCAGAGACAGGCACAGTTTCGAAATCCCCGGCAAGACAGCGAAACTTACGTAACTCCAGGACCAACATACCAAACTACTGCCGCCACCAAGACGATCTCCTTTACTATCTGTGGTCATTCGCGGAGTGGATCCATGGTACAGCGACGAAGAAGTTGAGGACGAATTACGTCAAGAAGGGTACGCATTCAAGATATGTCTTCGTATCCGTAACTACCAAGGAGCTACTTACATGGTCCGGGTCTTGACCGAATCACAAGATACTATTGATCATCTATTGGAACACTTGGCATACATCTACAAGAAACGACACAGAGTCGAACCATCGAAAACTCCACCCCCTTTACCAATAAGTTGCGACCGCTGCCAGGAGTATACACATCCGACATCAAAATGCACTAATACTTTCAAATGTGGTTACTGTGGTGGTCCCCATCACACGCGGACCTGTCCAAACATGCAACAACCACCTGACTGTCCTACCTGTCACAAACGTCATCCTGCTTATAGTTACAAATGCAAATCGAAACCTGTTCCTCAAGAAGCACAGTCTGAATTAGTTGTTCCTCTCCGCATGCATCATGCGCAAAATCAAACTTCTGACACTAATACTACCTCAGATCAACCTATAGCAATCAAACAACTCCTAGCTTTCATTACTCTCACGCTTCAAAGTATACATCCGCTCTCACGTCCTCTAGTTTTGCAACACGTTCGATTTGCTACACGATCACTCTTCCACCTTCAATTTCATGCAACTTACAATGGACCTACAGCCTACTTTCATACTTTTTCATCTCAACAAAGCCTTTAAATTCCATCATGTCATGAGCATTATGGGTTTAGTCTTTCTCTTTTTAAATATTCGTTCAATCTTCACTCACAAACCACTTTCCGAACAACTATTAGAAGAAAAAGCAAACGCTTTCCTACTGAACGAAACTAATCTTACTCCGAAATTGCAATGCAAAATTCCAGGCTACACATTAATCCGCAAAGACATCATTCTATCAGCCCGACGTGCGAATGGTGGCGTTGCTATCGGCTTCTCACCTCATATACCATATCGCATACATACAGGTCCAGCACAGAATCTACCAGAGCATCTTATAATCACCCTTTACTACAAATCAGATTACATCACCATAGCAACAACCTATGTACAGCCAGGCCACCCATCCCTTTGAGATTCTTTCAGTATATTTCAAACTCCTTTCAGCGTTATATCACCAAGGCGGCAAGCGGTCGAAAATCGTAAAATAAAATGCACTTTACCGACTGTTGCCTGCCGTCAGAGTCGGCAAAACAGTCCGAAAGGCCTCTTTTCGACCCTCTGCCGACTCCTTCTGCCGGTTTCTTTTCCACGGCGGCGCCGGCGCATTTAATGCTCATTTCCGCCCGTTTGCCGACTGCTCGGCAAGGCAACTATTCATCGCGGTCTAAAATCGCGCTGAAAGACGCCGGCGTCCTGCGCTGGCAATCCGACCGCGGCATCTGGTCGGCATGGACAAATTGTCCGACTGTAGGCGGCAGAATCCTGATGGGGTATATTTGAAACAATGGTAATAATGTAAAGCTGTTGGTAACTGCAGCTTCGTTTTTCTTTTTCTGCTTTATTCATCATATACAGGGTAAGTCAAAATGATGTACTCGATTTTAGAAATGTATTATGTGAAATCTAATGAACATATGTTATTGTGAGACGTGTGCTAAGAAAGGTAAACTAGCAAAGTTCTCTTCGAACATATTAGAAGTGTTCCATGTGAGCTCCTCGCGTAACACAGCACACATCAAGCCGATAGTCTATCTCCTGACAAAACCTGTTCTAGCATGTTTCGATCAATATCACCAATTACGGCTCTGATATGGGTGCGCAGGTTATCCAATATTGTTGAAAGTCGTGGCACGTAAACATGATTCTTTACAAAAACCCACATGAAAAAATCACATCGCGTCCAAGTCATGTGCATACTAATCACAGACTTGATTCCATGATAATTAAGCACACAGAAAGATCTCTGTTCTCCAGTCAACGCCATTTTCCTTAAGAGTCTTCATCCCGGCGAAATTAAAATACCGCTAATTTTACTGTAATTATGTGATATCTTCAAATAAATAAAAGATAATCGAAATGTGGAACAAGAGCGCCCTAGACAATATTATTTTACATGAGAAACCGTTATCACGACTCACTTATCTGCTTTCGATTTGGATCATTTTGAAAAACGGCATTTATTTTCGCGTTTCTAAACAGCTGAAAACGGAAAGCCACTAGTTGACTTGTGATTACGGTACCTCACACAAAATAATATTGTCTAGGGCGATCTTGTTCCATATTTCAATTATCTTTTATCTATTTGAAGATATCACATAATTTCTGTAAAATTAGCGGTATTTTAATTTCGCCGGGATGAAGACTGCTCGCTGCTGATTCGTACAGGTAGAAAATGGAAACACTGCTTGGAAAATAAGCTTTGAAAGTTACCCTTTCGAAGCGCATGTGTTACAATAAGATATGCTTACTATTTTTCACAAGAATAAATTTCTGAAATTGGGATCATCATTTTGACTCCACCTGTATATTTTAATCGGTGCCAACTAATATTGTTCTACGTATATACTGCAATGTTAACCGTTTAATTTAAGAGAGGTGACTCATCAGAAAGCATTTAATTAATTTGCTTTATTGTTACTAGTTGTTCCCACAAATTTCGGCTCGTATGCTATAAATTAAAATCACGCTTAATTAAAAGTTCTAATAGTTAACATTTAACTTAAGTAACAGATTATACAAGGAAGGATTGGAAAGTTCGTGGCCTGACTTCGAAGGAAGCAATTATTTTATGTTTGTATATATTAGCAGCGTAACTATATTCGTTGGTAGTCACTGTGTGATATTTCATTTCTGTATTGTTTCAGGTAAGGAGTTTATAAGGCGCTAAGTCTGCGGAAGTGACGCAAATTTATGACTGTGATATGGAGAAAATCGAGCATCGAGCTGTTCTTGTTAGCAGGCCTTCAACGTCGACCACTACAGAAAATGTTAAGAAAATTTGAGACTTGATTTTGAATGACCGCAGAATCAAACTCCTAGAAATAGTTGAGATTGTGTGTATTTCCTATCAGGAAGCACAAAACATTATTGTAAACAAATTGCGGTTTCCTTAGGTGTTCGCAAGATGGATACCCAATATGCTTTCAGTTGAACCCAGAAACAATCGACTCACCCTTTCCCGTGATTGTTTGGAACTGTTTGAGAGTGATGCGGAAGAATTTATTGGCAGATTTGTGACTATGAACGAAACATGGGTACACCATCATACACCGGAATCAAAACAACAATGAAGCAATGGAAACGATCTGGATCTTGTTCCAAAGAAAGCCAAACAAGCTTTATGGGCAAACAATATTATTGTGTCAATTTTGGGGCATGCTAGGAGCATTATCCTGATTGATTTCTTGGTAAAAGAAAAGACTGTCTCAATTCTGAACACTACTGCATCATTCTTGGACGGTCACGTGAGGACATCAGAATAAAAGGCCAGAAATGCTACGAAGAAAGGATTTATTTCACAAGGAAAATGCGCGCATTTATACGTCCCTTGCATCCATGGCAGAAACTCATTCCTGTGGGTCCAAACTGTTGCCGCACCCGCCCTATTCGCCTGATCTGGCCCCGCGGACTTTCACTTGTTTAGAAACCTGAAAAGGTTTTTGAGGATCAATATTTTTCTTCGGATGCAGAGGTGAAGAGTGATGTACTGGGATATTTTGCATGGCTCGAGGAATCATTATTTAAAAGTGATATTGAAGGGTTACCGAAGAGGTGGCGTAAATGTATATCAGTCGAGGGGGATTACTTGGAAATCTAAAAATATAACTTATCCAAATATTTTCTAATTTTGTAAGTTAGGCCACGAACTTTCCAATCCACCCTCCTGTGTATTGTTCTTTGAATTCCCTTAACTCTGACATAGAAACTCCTAACAGTGACACATGAGGTACTAACAGTAGCGCTCAGATCCACAATAATAGCTCTCACACTCCTAAGAGTTGCTTATACACTATTTGTAATTAAATAAATAAACAAACATATGAACACGAAACAAAAATAGAAAGATGCTAAATTTAATTAGACAAACAAGATTTTAAAAAATGCATTTGCCTATCACAAAAATATGCTTGTTTATGAAAATCATCTTTTAATAATTTATATTTCAAAATTACAAAGATGCTAGATTATACGGTAAATGACACATTGAAATTCCTAATATTTTAATAACAAGAAATTAATTTAATGAAATATGGATAAATACGAAATATAACGGGAACACACTTCTATATCTACATAGGGCACAAAGAAAGAATGTCTGCACATTGACGAGGAGCACGTACATGTCAAAAAGAAAATGAAACAGAACATCGTAAAGTCATTGCTATATATGAAATATCATGAAGTATCACAAAAAACTCCCTTATATATATTAATCGACTTGTGACAAGTGCTGAAAAGTGGAAAATAATAATAAGCAGAAAATAATTAACATCTTCCAATAAGATAATTATTTATTTATTTTAATTTATTATAAAGGAATATCTTTCTGAATCTACCTACCTACAGACCTACATTATACAGGGTTATTCAAAAAGAAGGAGCAGATTTGAAATATGTATTTCTAATGAACGACAAAAGATAGAGAGACATACGACACCTCACTGGATAGAGGAAAGTTCAAAGTTTTATTTTCTACATTCAATATGAGCACCATTTGTTATGCGAGAAACGTCAAACCAGTAATGTATTTCTTGCAACACACGAATTAACTGGTGCCTGGGTATCGACCTCACTGCTATAAAAATTCGATCTCTCAAATCTTCAAGAGTAGCAGATATAGATGACATACTCTGTATTTTATGTACCCCCACGATAAAAATGGCAAATGGATAAGATCTTTTGACCATGGAAGCCACTTGAGATGAACAAGATCCTCTTTCAATCCCTTGTTCTGGAATTGTGTTATTTAGATACTACCGTGCCCTTGGTGGAAGCGAATTGGAGCCTTGTCTTGCATGAAGATAAAATGATCTCAATCTTGTTGAATTTGTGGAAATAACTAGTCTTGGAGCATGTCCGGATATGTAATTCCAGTTCCAGTTTCTTCAGCAAAAAAGAAAGGGTCATGAACTTTGTTGACGGAAATGGTGGAAAACACATTAGTTTTGAGAGTTTCTTATATATTCGATAACTAAGCTGGGATTTTCAGTCTCCGAAATTCTGACATTGTGGCTATTAACTTTACCAGAGATATGAAATGTTGATTTAGCGGGAAAATTAGCCTTTCAGAGAAAGTATCATGTTCCAAGCCTTGCAAAATTCAGGAATTACAGTGCAAAATTATTGTATTTTTTCATGATCGCCAGGATGCAATCAATGCCTGTTGTAACTGAACTTATACGGCTACAGATGCAGACCTTTTTAAGCACACGCCACACCATTGGTTGCGCAATTACAAGTTCTCTGCTCCCTCTGCTTGTGGATTTGATAGGGCTACGTTCGAAATCAGTTCGGTTATGCTCAATATTATCATCTGACTTCTGAGGACAACCAATGCTTGTCCCTTTGCATAAGCAATCATCTACGAATATCTTGTATATCTGTTTATAACGAAGCGGCTCTTTGTTGAACTTAGCACGAAATGCACGCTGTACTGGAACAATGGACTCTCTCTTTGCACACTGCAGCACACAAAACGACTTCTCTTGAGGAGTCGCAATTTCCTCGCAAACAAACCACAGCGCCGCTGTAGGCATTGAATGGTACTAATGTGTGGAGGTTTGAAACTTCGTACTTCCCTCTATCCAGTGATGTGTCGTATTGTCGTTCATTAGAAATAAATATTTTAAATTTGCTCCTTCTTTTTGAATAACCCAGTATTGTATCTAGCTAACAAAAAATATCAAATTCTGTGGCAAGTTAAACAAATTAATACTTAACATAGAATTGTGGTATCAATGGTAATTTCATTAGACGTTTTAGAATAGCGCTGAACCGAAAGGTTTGGCCACAGATAAGATATATCAATTGATAGGTCACATTCAGCTGAAGAAAATGATGTGGATATGTGATACCAAGGGTAAAAGTGGATGTGAAGAGGTGGGGGAACTGTAGGTCACGCCGTTCCCTTGCCTATCTTCGCCTATTGTATTTTTTAGAAACGGAGAAGGTGGTGTATATTTTTTCGAGGTGGGGAACGGCGTACCACATCGTTCCTTCTCACTTTTACCCCTGTGTGATACTATAAAAACATTTTTTTGCAAATATAAATATCCTAAGAATAGCACATCTACCTACGTAACAACAAAGATAAAAAAGTTTTACGTTATTAAGGAAAATGGAATATAAAGGTGAGAAAGATAGTGAAAAATAATAAATATTACAACAACATAAAAGTAAATAAATAAAAGAAAATAGAAAGGGTTAAGTACAAGAAAAACAATAAAAATCTTTCAATCTTAAGTATTGCTTTATCTTCTTTCGTGGCCTTGGTTGAACTTTAGCCACAGAAAAAGCACTATTCATACTTCTCTCGAGCTTTGAAACGCAAAGGAACACATCTTACCATATCAACAGCAACACTTATCTAGATGAGCATTTAAGCCTTGCACTTAAATGACGTCAAAGCCTCCATGCACGCTGCGAGGTGTTAGCAAATGATTTAAAAATGTATCATGAAGAAATACATAAATTTAACTTTCAGATTTTTCGAGTGGGATGAACAGTTTTTATAAGCATATCGTTCATTTAACAACAAAATTTTGTTAATACATTGTGTCTACGGATTAACAACACAGGATTTAGGCAATGAATGATGTGATACTAATTCTCGTCAGACAATTGCGATCTACTTCCAAGGATTTATTGTTCTTCATGTGTTGCCCATGTGTTGTTCTTCATGTGTTCTTCATGTGTTGTTCTTCATGTGTGTCAGGTGTTTGTAATTTCGTAACAATCGATTTTTTTCTTCTGTTGAATAACTCCATTATAAACAACTACTACACTGAGGAACTCAACTCATATCTTTCTTGATGATAAGAAGACTTTGAATTAAAAATTTAACGCTCCAGATTCCTTAGCACCATAAAGTACGAAAATGCTACTCCAAGAGCCTGAAAGGGAAAGGAGAACTTGGTGAAATTCAACATTCTGTGAATCCATCTTTTACTTGACAATGACATTATAAAAACTTAAATAAACTTTTGATATATTAGTGTCTATCATGTGTAGACACTTTCAAACTATCAGCACGCTACAAGAGAGCACATTGAAGATCTGTGAAATGGTTTTATACAATGTAAGATTGAAATTTTAAAGAGGGAAGGGTTCTGATCCTAAAATCTCCCTTCGGTTATAGCCTTGATCTGTGATTACTGTTACTGTTAAATATTGTTAAATATATGCCTTATTTCATTCTTTTACTATTAAATAAATGCCTCCTCTCACTCTGTAACTTTCTTAAATTGGTGATACCGTATAATTTTAAATCTTTATAGTCGTGACAATCGTCCTTCAATTATTTTAAATTGGGACATTCTTCTTCATTTACGGCTTAGTGTCCATGCAATATTTTATGTATAAGGATGTCCAAGTGAAAAGGAGAGTTTAATTGTAGCGGCAATGTATGTAATAGAAGTTGGGAAATATCGTCGATTCTTTCATGAACTGGAGAATACTCATATACCCATTACCATGCATTACGAACCGGCGAATGTGCGTTTTGAGTCCGTATCGCTGTTGATATTGGAACAACTTGTATTTTGTTCTGACATAATGTTAGCATCCCTTAAGCATTGTTTAGGAGATAAAGAGAGACAACATTTCGAAGAATATGGAAAATGGTAGTGTGGCAATTTTGCAAACCGGCGAATATATAGTGAAAGAAAACAAGATATGACTTTATAGTATATTCAGGATATGGCAGTTTCAGTACGGTACCCTCCCCGCCCATCAACAGATGTCGCTGTAAAAACGTCTTATTTTTATATATTTTAGGTATAAAAATATTGCTTTTAATTTTAATAAATTATCTGTACATTGAGGTGAGACACTGAAATAAATGGAGAAATAAGTTTAAAATGAAATCTATGTGCACTGAAATTTGGAAATTAATAGAAATATAGTCTTAAATTTTAATATTTTTATAATATACGTATTACATGAAAGAACAGAAAGGAATGAAATTATACAGGTCCTTCTAAATTTCAATAAAATCGCTATACATTGAGACACAAAAATATAACCAAAATATTGATTTGTGCGTATTTTAATGAATTGTGTACGTATAGTAAACACAGAAATGAAATTAAAATTTAAATAAATTATCTCTACCATGAGGCACGGAAATGAATCAAAATGTTTCAAATATTAATAAATATACTAAACTCTGATACACTGAGCAGAATAAAGATATAGATTAAATTGAATAAAAATTTTAGCTCAGTGAGATATGGAAATGAACAGAAACAGGGGCATCCTCAAGCAAGTTTTAGGGAGCAGGTTACGCCCATAAGAATATTTGAAGGCATAATTTTTGATCAAAAATAGTAAAATTAAACTCGAGAAACTGTAAATTTGGGGAAGACAAATATTCATTTGGTGAGGAACAATTTTAAATTTGGGAGCAGAATAGTAAATTTGGGTGCAGAATAATGAAAAAATTGGGAGTTTGGCCCCAGTCTCTTGGGAGAATGGGCACACTTGAGCAGACATACAGTTCATAATTAGTCATAAACGTTTAGGGATGGCAATCAGTCTTTCTTCCGAGACAAACATAACGAGCGCTTTAACGGCCACCAAAGATTGAATGGTTTATTTGACGTGTTAAAAACAAATGAGGTTTATAAACCCTGTCTTCTCCATTCAGACGTTGTATTTATATACTACACCCCTCCTTGGAAGAATCAGTTGCGTATTTATATGCCACACCCTAACCATAGTCTTTGCATAATACCCACAACGTATACTTACTGATCCAAACATCTCTACAGATAGAGTGAAAAATCCCATTCCAGTCAAAGTTAGAGGTCTCTCCAGAATTGTTAATATGATCTTGAAGGTCAATTGAATCGATTTGCTGCAATTCCACCACGGAACAGCATACATGCTTCGAGATATTTCCACCCCCTATATACATGAGAATAAATGTATATATGTAAATACTTAGGGTATAGTAAACTTTATTTATTAGTTTTGCTAAATACTTATTACTAATTTTCTGGTACTATTTTAATTGGCATTACTTCCATATTATTGTTACAATAATAATAACCTTCGTTTAGTGCTAAAAGAAGTCCGACGATAGTCTGAAATAGTAAAATGTAAATAACATAAATCAAGTAATATTTCTGTATCCTTGTTTAATGGTTATTATTATTATTATTATTAGTTGTAGTAGTAGTAGTAGTAGTTTTAGTAGTAGTAGTAGTAGTAGTAGTAGTAGTAGTAGTAGCAGTAGCAGTAGTAATAGTAGTAGGAGACAGCATATAAGGACAAGATCGGCCAGAATAAATACTAATCACCACAAAAACCAAACCCTGACCTCGACTTAAATTGACAAATGAAGAAGATGCTAGATATATCACAATACATCACAATACAATATAATACAACACATCACAAATGGATGCATAATGTTGGCGCAAGCGGAATATAAGGAAAACCTTGACAAGGGATAAATATCATACTCCAAGATATAGAATGAAACAGAAAATGATATCAGACGAAATATCATATTACAACGTCAATCAGCAACCATACTCGAAACATAGAAATACATAATTTACGGATAGGTGCTGATTGCCACGGGTGCTGACTGCCACAGCCAATTATCGGTGCTGATTGCCACGATTGTCGCTGATTGCAAATATGAAGGTGTTGACTTCCACGACGGCGTTCTGACTGCCACGAGCCTGGGAGAAACTATATTTGGAAAGAGAGGAATTAATCCCTCATACTAAATGTATGATTATTAATTAATTTAGTAGGGATTAATTAGGGATTAATTTAGTAATCATCACAGCAAATCTATGTGCAATCCTATAAGTTACAAAGTTGCTCACTAAGTGGAACGACATACACTTGGATGTTTATAAAGGGATTGTCTTTTCTGTTATATGTACAATTTGCACATTTCATTGTTTATATTAATTGTTTTATTGTATTATTTAATGGATATGATGGTCTGAAGCCAACTGACAAGAAAAGTTCGCGAGAAAGCACTCGCCTGCAGAGAAATAAGCATGTCATTTGAAGGACCAATTCATGCTGATTACAACAGGTAATAAAACTCCTGTACGTCGAGAACTGTTCGAGATATTCAGCTTGGAAATTTATATGAGAAAATGAGTAGATGCACGTTTCAACGCGTTAAGTATTCTCTCCCATGGCGAACCCTGATGGTTTGAACTTGCTATTGCTTGATCACTGGGGTCCATTCAGAGACAAATTGTCCATTACAAGTTGCATGACGGATTGCAAAGACGTAATGGTTGAGAAGATACTAAAGAATTGCACACAATTTGTGCAACCATTTGGTGTGTTTTGATTCCGATCAACCAAAGATTATGGCAGGAGATTTGTACATGGTATGAAATTTCTTCATCCGGACGTTATAATGTACCAACGAAACAATCAAATAATGTTCGTGTCCATACGAATCACTTCCGATCACCGCGATACATTGGATTGTTTCAGTTTGCGTTCTACAAGACAGGTTACGAACAAATTATAAGCATATAACTTTTGAATCACTTGTCGAAATTGCCTTTTGCTTTGGTTCTGCGAACTGTTCCCTTGACGGATGCAACTCAATTGCACATATAAAATGTTCATGGTGCAAGGGAGTCTTTTGCCTGCGTCATTTCTTCATAAAACAGAAGAACAACAGTGATCAATTTTCATGTCTAACCTATCATTATTGTGAACAATATAGTGACTAATTTAACAAACCCGTTAGTTATTGCGAAACAGTTTTTTTTTTCTGTTACTTCGGATAGCTTTCAATTCGTATGTCAATATTCGTTACTAATTATGTTGTACTTAACGCGTATAAATATGCATATCCTCATTTTCTCATATAAACTTCGAAGTTGAATATCTCGAACCGTTCTCAACCGTACAGGAATTTTATGCTGATTACAACAAACTAATGACTTGAGGCTTCAAATGGCATGCTTAGTTTCTGTGCAGGCGAGTGCTTTATCCTGAACTTCCCTTGTGAGGGACAGCCAGCAGTGCTTTTTTGATGGAATTTTCAAGAGCGGCTCGAAACAATTTGCGCAGCTCTACACAGTTCATGCTGACAGAGGGAGTTCAAGTGAGAACACACAAATCGTACCAATTTTGTACGCACCGCTCTCTGACAAAACTGAAAGTACACTCATGTCCAAAGTTATTGTCGCATATCTATAACTGTCTTCTTGTAAGAGTATATTTTGATAATGATTTTGCAGAGTACTTTTAATACTGATACTATGTGTATAATCAGGAAATGTATATTTGTGGTAAATTTCATAGGAAAAGAATTATAAATACGAAAATCATAATGAATAAAATAAAATGTAACTAAATGGACAAGAAAATTTTATTTTCCTTTCATTGTTCTTATTTACTGCTCTTTTGACATGAAGTTTACCACATACTTGTCTTTGCCGATTATACACATACTAACATTATAAGAAATACCGGGCGAATTCGTTATCAAATTATATTACTAGAACAACATATTTATAGTCATGCTTAATTTTGGACATGAGTCTACATACAGAGACCTGTTTACCTTTGTTAGAAGTTGGTCTGAACAACATGATCCTAAGGCTCATCACGTTTCTTTCATACTTCTTGGCGTCCGGTAATGTTACGTCTAGCAAACTTTCTCTCAGACTCGTGGCAGTTAGCACGCCATCGTGGCAATCAGCACCTTGATATTGGCAATCAGCAATAATAATTGGCTGTGGCAGTCAGCACCCGTGGCAGTCAGCCCCCCACCTAATTTACTGGGACAGAACAATACAATGTTCCATAACTGGAAAATTGAAATGTCCTTGAGAGCAACCTCAAGGAGTTTCTCAAGAAGCCATGCTTAAGTATATGTTTCTTTACTTATATTTCTACCAGTATTCTCTGGTCGAAGTTAACCATAATTATTGAAAGATCTTATACCTTTTATATGATTTCCTAGTATATCATGCCATATTTTTGCTTAGCCTTAAATTCGGAAACTAATTCTTAAGTATAAAATGTATGCAAATATGTGAAGTGGCTTGATCTGGCTTAATGGTTCATAGATACCTGCCAAATTCAAAAAATGCAAAAGGATAATGGTCGTTCTTGATAATACGGTGTACTTTCAAGCAGGGTTAAATGACTGCTGATGACGGCAATGACTGAAACGATTATTGTATCTTACCAAGAAAAGTATTGTATATAGTCAGTGACAGAATTTCTTTCCGTTTGATAAAATTAGTTTCGGAAATAACATCAGAATGGAAGGACAATTTGAGTACGGTTTTCAGTAAATTAAAAGAATGTATTTTTTTATTTATTCCAGCCATACCATTGTTATTCCCCAAAATAAATTTTACCAAACGGAAAGAACTTTTGTCGCTGACTGTACATCTATGAACAAAAGTTTGTTCCCAGATCTTTTAAAATTGTAATAGTTGACAACGGCCGAATTTCGTGAACATTTCACTAGCAGATCAATACTGGTTTTTAAATTAGACTCCATGGGCGTCTCTGGCAAGTTAAAGTGGGGGTGGGATGGACTAGAATGCTACTAGACCCCAACTAAATTTACGTCAAAATTATAAGTAAATGGTCATTTACTTGAATTATAAGCTAACTGGATCCCAATACTACCTTTACCAATACAATCGATAGGTTAAGTATGACGTATTTTTGCCAGTATTTGTTGTTAATTTGTTTCCGATAGGTTCCAAAGTCGTGAACTGCACATGGAACTTACAATGATTATATTTTATATTGACATAAATATTATAATGAAAGAGAGAATTACATTTTTTTAAGTTTCTGAAAGAGAGAACTTTGAAGTCAAACAGATCAAAGATAAGTAAGAGAGGGAAAGTTATTTGCATGAAAATTAAGGTGAACATACACCAACCTATGCTTTCCATACGTACCAGACGTATTGTTTGGAACCGAAAGATCCTTGCACTTAGGTTTAGTGGCAAACAAATGAAATATTATTACATTCAGTGATGAGAGTAGTTTTTTTTGTTTCAGCACAGTGATGGATCTGTGATTATATGTAAACTTGCAGATGAACGGAAAATCCAGCGTGTGTCCATTCATCATATACGACCCACACTAGATTTTCTGGTAGTTGGTAAGAGCATGGGCGATATATAAGCTACATATCCGCGTTTCTTAAGGGGAATATCATTATTATGTTTTACCTTCATAGTATTGCCATTGCTATCCTCAAAGCTTACCTGGACACTTGTCTTCATTAGCACCAACAAGTGAACCTTTCACACGCTATCGACAATACTATTTCCCTGGTCTGCTAGATCTCCGGACCTAAGCCTTATCGGGTACTGTAGATGGTATGTGATCGCCAGTGGAACACAAAATGACCATTTTCTAGACAGACATAGAACATTTGTACGACCAGTTACGCATCTGAACTGTTCCTGGCGTGGCTACTCGGAGTAATTATATGTGGTATTAAGGCGAGCATTTGTACGATTTTGAACGGTCTGTACAACATGTTTAGGATGTCTCATTGATGCCATGTTGGGAACAGTAAAATCTATAATCACTTTCTTCTCGTGTGCAACGTTGAGCCAGTGTTCTTAAGCGCATTTGCAGCAGTGTAGTTGTATAATCCTCATACAAAATCTTGACTATTTGAAAGAAGTCATATGATGACACTTTTGATTTGATTATGCATTTCGAACATGTCGTTTTCCTTCTTCTTTGTATTCTTAATAAAGTAGTGTATATTATCTACCTTTTCATCCTTAATTTGTTTTTGAACTTATCCCTTAGCATCTCAATTCCTTTGCCATCATCATTTACTTCGTTTTCCGTTTCAATATATATAATCTTGTTCCTCATTGTATTCTTCCCTTCTTTTTCAAGCTGCAATTCTCTCATCAAAACATTTCTATCTTTGTTTCTATATTAGATAGTGTACCAGTAGCATTCTGAAGAAGGACTGATGCCTGGTTCAGATCAACATCATTGGTCTGAAGAAATTTTGAAATCAAGTTCATAGTTTCAAGTGTTTTAGTATGAAGGACAGTACAACAAATTCAAACTTTCTTAATTGTTTCTGTAAATCATTCGACTTATCTACTTCGTTAGTGTTTTTGGACTGAAGCGCAAGTTTTGTTAAGGTTCTCGTAGTAAGTGAATATGCATAACGTAATGCTCTCAAGAATCAAATCTTGAACAAAAGCGCGTAGGACAAATTTCTTTCACGAATGTGAAGACCTTGAAAGCAGTTCCCATCTTTTAGTACTCTGACTGAAAAACACACAGAGTCTCTCAATTATATCATAAAAGCTTTTTGTTTTCCTGCACAAATGATACATCGTCATTCAGGACTAAGTTCAAATTATGTGCAGCACACTAAATAAACTTAGCTCTCTTTAATTTTTCTAGAATTCTTGTTTTTAAGCCCTTATAAATACCGTACATATTTGCCCCCTCCACCCGTTAAACCCCTGGCCAAGACATTCTGATAATAAAAATCCATTTTCCTGCAACTTTTTCAGAATTTCTGTTTCTAACCCATTTTCAGCAGATGTACAGTCGGCAGCGAAAATATTTTCCTTAACCTTCGAGTGCTAAGATGATTTTTGAAACTGATATTGCTAGAATGGATGAATTTTCACCCAGAGCATATTTTTCTTTTCTAAAGTAAATCATGTTGTTCAGGAAATATATATTTCGTATTCAGCTCACTTTTTGTAGGCTATAGTTCTTGGCATTTGCTTTGTATAGGCCCCAAACTTTGCGGCGCCCCGGCCCTACAGGCCCCTCAGTTACGCCACTGAGGGTAGCCATATACAATATGAGGAATTTATACAAAAATAATGTTTAATCAATGTCATGCTTAGAGATAAGAAAGTAGTTTAAGTTTAAAAGTTGTTATTTGCTGTTGAGGAATCGAAACATGTCAACAGAGTTTAGAAAGTGCAACATGCGTCATAGGATTATAAACACCCTTACACACACACACACAAAAAAAAAAAAAAAAAAAAAAACACTGATATCTAATCACTACGAAAACTTTTGCTTACCTCTTCTGTTAGTTTGCTCCCCCAGTAGGATGGAAGGCCAATTTGCGTAAACACAAATAAATTGAAACACAAGTGAAATGTCAGGAAAACAGGATCTGTAATCTGTGAGAATACATTATTAAAACCTATTATTAACAGTGACAAATAATCAGAATTGCCTATGAGACAAAATTTTTGTGACAATCGAGAGGAGACAGAGAACTTTCAATAGAAATCACAACACTTTCCGAGACGAGACATTACTTTTGTGAGACGAGACAACCTCACTTTTTTTGTTTCATAGACAATCTTACAAATAGTTGTAAAAAAAAACTAGCTATAAATACAAAATTGTTAAAGCCTTTGCAATGTTTACACATACCGTATTGTGTCGGAAAATAAATAGCAACAACTGTGAAAATTTAACCTGTGGCTTAAATTCCAAACCTTGCATCATTAATTAGTTTTAACATAATTTTGTGTCAATGTTCGGTGCTTAAGATGACGCTAAATTATCATTTTAAACCTTCGCACCTCACTCTTATACATAAGGGCCGCGATCCGGACGGGGGGGGGGGAAGCGAGGGGCCCCGGGCCCAGCAATGTATTTATGACTATACAATGTTTGGCATAATTTGAATGCAATTGTTTTAAAATCCTTATATATATATACCTTCTGCACCTGAATTCCCCGCCCTCCAAATTTACAGAGAAATCGGCGCCCTTGTGTATACATCCCACTTTCCAAATCGCATTATGTGTCTTCATCCCGGCGAAATTAAAATACCGCTAATTTTACAGTAATTATGTGATATCTTCAAATAGATAAAAGATAATTGAAATATTGAACAAGAGCGCCCTAGACAATATTATTTTGCGTGAGGTACCGTTATCACAAGTCACCTAGTGGCTTTCCGTTTTCAGCTGTTTGGAAACACGAAAATAAATGCCGATTTTCAAAATGGCTCGAAATCGAAAGCAGATAAGTGAGTCGTGATAACTGTATCTCATGTAAAATAATATTGTCTAAGGCGCTCTTGTTCCACATTTCGATTATCTTTTATCTATTTGAAGATATCACAATATTACTGTAAAATTAGCGGTATTCTAATTTCGCCGGGATGAAGACTCTTAAGGTCTTATGAATCGCAATTAATTAATTGGAATTTATTACATGAGTCGTTCAAAATATATTTCCCTAAACTGTACATATATATATAGTAAGATAAATTGTAAACTATGCATAGATGTCAAGATGGGTCCTTCCTCACCTTTCCACATAATCCCCATTGAGATTCAGGCATTTGTCTTACCGTTGCATCAATTTGTCCAACGCTTTGAAAAAAAAAAAGCTTTGACCTATTTAGCACTGCTCACATTCCGTTTCATTTCTTCACCACTAGGAATGCGCAAGAGACACGATTTGTGGCTGTCTCGTCTCGAAAATGTGCTGTAAAAGTGATGTCTCGACTCAAAAATGTATATTTTTTCTATTGGAAGAGCCGTGTCTCGACTCGAATTTTGTCAGAAAAATCCTGTCTCGACTCGTCTCGTGCGCGTCCCTATTCATCATCTGTTGACCTGAAACCAGCTCGCTTATATCGTACCTGAACGTTTCAGAGAAACACAATTCGACATAAGCGACCGGGTCTCTTCTTCTTGAAGATAAGGAACACCTCCACTCAGTACGCAGACAAGACACAAAATTGAAGAATTAGGGTGAGAACGGTTGGGCCCCACTCTCCATACAGCCTCAATTTAGCAAAGAGTTACTTCCATCCTTTTTCGGTATTAAAGTCGGCATTGCAAGGTGAACGTTTCGAAACAGATGAAGTGAAGCAGCGAGTGGTAAATGGCCAGAGCCCTGATTTTTTTGCAAAGGATTATGACAATGTGATGCAACGGTGAGACAAGTGCCTGAATCTCAATGGGAATAATGTGGAGAAATGATGAAGGCCCCTACACATGTATGTATACTTTACTAATGTATCTTAAAAAATAAATATTTTACAACTTAGGGGAAGTTATATATTGAACGACCCACGTAGTATTAAAAAGAAAAAAAAACAGGCACTTTTTCTAATGTTTTGTAGAAGAACCAAATTTTTAAAGTAAATCTGCAACATTCTGATATAGTCGTCATTACAAGAACAATTTTCTGCACACATTTCAGACAGAGGAACAGTCTATATGTTTTAACAAAAAATAGAAATATCTCGTTGTATTTCGTTTATTTGTTCTATCATCTTCGAACAAAAATCGTCTAGTGAAACCAGTGGCGTATTTACGGGGGGTGGCTAAGCCCCTCCCGAAATAAATTTGTCATATGCACAACATCATTAAAATTTGCCGGCTCCCAAAAGGAAAAGTATAAGTGTTGTGTATAGCCCAGCCCGAAACAAAATCCTAAATACGCCACTGAGTGAAACTATCATAATAAAGTTTCTATTCGTATTATATTGCTGTGCTCTTCATTATAAGATACATTTCTTGCAGAAAGTCTGTACTAGACAAAATAAAGTTTTTATATTTTTACATGTCACTTATTTGAGATTGGATATGACGAGTAGTGTTTATATTGTTATATTTCTTACGTTCTTTCTTTCTAAAAAAAAAATAAAATAAAATAAATAGGTTCAGGTGCAAAAATAGTAAAGGCATAAATGTAAATTAAAGGTAAGATCCACCGGATTAAACGTTCTCGCTTGCTTTTTTTAAACTTATTTCATAAACCATGCCATGTGTTAGGGCTCTTACTGAAATACTTAAGAGCAAAACTGCAAGCTATCCATAAAATCAGAAACAGACAAATTTATTGTACAAATGGGGCTAATAAGGTAATCAGTAGGGCACGAATTTTTTTAAAACCTTATATGCGCTTATCCATGTGAATATTATGAAGGTTAGTGCACATTCTAAGGATATTCGCATATTTATGCATATACTTGAAATTACAAATATCTTGACACTCAAAGAGCGAACCCCCAAAATCAGATATTTTGTCTTGAGGCACTAGCCTACTTAGGATTGTCAACGTGTGCATAACATATGTGCATATGGCTCCCAGTAATGGACCAAATGAATATAAAATATATGCACATAAAGCTTAAAATGTTAAATTTCTTAACGTCCTGAATCGACAATTTCGTCTATATTGGACACTTATTAAGAAAGTATCTTCTCATGTCATCGGAGTAATGGACAGAGCAGTGTTCAAACACCAAGATATTAATTTCAGTCATGTACACTCATGTCCAAAATTATTGTCGCATTCTGTGAACATGTTGTTGTAGGAATATAATTTGATAAGGAAATTGCCCGGTGTTTCTTATAATGTTAGTATCTGTATAATCGGCAAAGACATACATGTGGCAAATTTCATGTCAAAAGAGCAGTAAATAAGAACAATAAAACGAAGATAAAACTTGCTTGTCCATTTAGGAACACTTTGCTTTACTCATTCTAATTTTCGTATTTATAATTCTTTTCCTATATAAAATTTACCACAAATATACATTTCCCGATTATACACATAGTATCAGCATTATCAAGTTATATTCTTGCAAAAAGACAGTTATAGATGTGCGACAATCATTTTGGACATGAGTGTACCTACATTTAGGGCCACAACTAGGAAGGGAGCCCGGGCGCGTGGTTGATAGGTGCTTTGAAGGGGGTGCCGAATTAGTGTTCGTCATGGGCGCATCAAATCTTAGTTATACTAGGTTGCCTACATTACCCAGTGTCTAAAAATTCACTCGAACTTGTTAAGAAAACGACTTCTTTAATTTCTGCCTCACGCAAACTTAAAAAATGAATTAAATTAGAAAGATCGAATCAACCTACCAATATATATGTGGACTGAGTAAATTCTTGGCAGATAAATATTCTGATCTTTCTGTATCATTGTGCAAACATTGTCCTATCACATCAGTTGATGTTGAAAAATCATTTTCGGCTTACTAAGGTATTTTGGCAGACAATAGATGATGTTTGACGTTAGAAAACATTGAAAAACACCTGGTAGTAAACTGTGAGATATAACTTGAATAAAGTAAACATTGTTCTAGAGAAACGACTCTGAAATGAATAACTATTACTTAACTGAATATTTTCAAACATTTCATATCACATTTGCATGGATATCTTCAACTTTAGTGAGAACAAATGATGTGCTGGTAAGAAAAAGAACAATGAGGGTTATTATTATTATTATTATTATTATTATTATTATTATTATTATTATTATTATTATTATTATTATTATTATTATTATTATTATTATTGTTAGGGATCGGAGACTTTTATGAATAGAAGAAAGAGATTCGACAGAGTATGCATGCTAAAAATGCTAGATAATGTTTATATCAGTGAATATTGTTTACGAAACATAGGTTTTAAAGTACCCAATCATAACATAAGAAACAGCATGATTTTAGTTCCTCAGAGTTGGAAATGTGAATTAAAAAAAAAAAAAAAAAAAGATTGACAGATTCTATAAGCTCATTTTAGACTTATCGTATTAAGCAAGTGAATGTTTTATGAGGTTTGGCTGATAGTTTTTTTAAGCAATGACGTTTAGAAATCTTAAGTTAAAATACTGTCCTTAGCATTTCGTTGATTTACATAGATAGTGCTTAGTAATTTTTATAGCGTTGACAAGGAATTATTTCTGCTTAACTGACGTTTACTGACGTTGTCTTTTATATTAGTACTCATCTTTTTACTGTTTCCTTACTAATAGGCCCTATTATTACTATTATTATCATTAGGATTATTATTATATCGTAATGTAATGTGTTCTGAAACCCTGCTCCCGCCAAGTCAACCTTGTGGTGGACAAACACAGTGTGCGTGGGTTTCCGCGGGGTTCTCCCGTTTCCTCCCACTTTCTTCATTCCACCATTTCATTCATCTCTCATCACCACCGTCTCCTTTAGCCTACCCGGCATAATCGTGGGACGTAAAACTCAAAGATTTCATTTTATGATCAAAATCTCAACTGGCTATCTAAAAACAATCATGCAGATACAATTATCATCATGGAATAAAATATGACCAAAAATATGAAACGTATACCCTTAACTTTCTTACCGTACTTTCACAAAAATGTATTAGGTGAAGTCTGCAGGGGTCACATATTTTTTCTAGCCCCCGGCCTCCAGATGAGTTAATCCAGCCCTGGAGGGGGAAAATGTAACATACAACGGGGAGGGAAGATCAAGTACGATGATGATAGCAGTGAAGCCCTGAGTATCGAATCTTCAAAGTCCAAGTTACTATAATTCCGGGAGAACTGCCCTATTAGGCAGGAACTAAGGAGGTTGATCATTAGATATTCAAGTTATGTATGGATTACTTACAGCTGTCCATCATTTTGTAAAAATGTACCTTGAGAAGTGGATGCTGCAGTTTTTCATACAACTCTTTCACTATAATGACAAGCAAAATAGCCGAAGTTAAACCTATGCTGAATAAAGGAATTTCTATTTCAATGGTCACTCACTACAACTACTTTCATGGAAATTTACTTTAGTTTGATGAGATATATTTCGTTCTTATCTCGGATATCCAACTAATAAAATAATGTAGAGAAAATCAGATAAGTTTTTAAAGCTATTCTAAAAAGTATTAAGATTAGGACAAATAATGTTTTGACCACGGTGATTATCACGAATAATGTTTTGACTACGGTGATTAGGACAAATAATGTTTTGACCACGGTGATTAGGACAAATAAAGTTTTGACCACGGTATGTTTATACATAACTACTAACTTACCGTGACAGCAGTGTATGCAGACAAGAAAAGTGAACACTGGTTCGTAAGAAATGTGACCAGTATAAATGGTGAAGTAATTTCACGTAGTTGTTCCAGGAACCTAAAGAAAGAAAGAAAGAAGAAGAAAACGTAATTTCAATACCAAATTTAATGCTATATCTTCTAACAAATCATTCATATTTTGACTTGAGTATATTTAAGAATAATCATTTGTGAAACATGTTCTGAACAGAATCCGACGTTGTCATGCGACGTGTTACTCAAAATATCCGAGAATTTTAATATTCCGCTGCTAGTTAGATGCTTCTTGGTATGTATTTCAGCTGGGAGTCTCCCAAGTAGCATTATTTTGAGTTTAAGGGTTTTTCAGTTTTAGCTGGGTTCGTTACACTGAGTTTTTTCAGTATATGCAAATTTCGAAACGACTAACGTGAAGGAACAAAGCAGCTGAATTATTTTGAAATGAAATGAAATCTAAGTTTATGTCCTATGGTTATGTCGGTTAGGTAAAGGAGACGGTGATTATGAGAAATGAATGAAATGGTGGAATGAAGAAAGTGAGAGGAAACGCGAGAACGCCGAGAAAACCAACGTACACGTGTTTGTTCACCACAAAGTTCACTTGGCGCGACCTGGGTTCGAACCAAGGACGCATGCACCAGAGGTGAATGCTCTACAACCTAGCCACCGCCCTCCCCCGAATTATTTTGTTTCAAGTTGAAGGTGCGGAATAGAAAGATGTACGCTGTGCAATCTTTGTATTCCGTTTCAATTGTCAGGATTCAATTTTCGATTCCAAGTTGCCACCCCTGTAACTCTTACACAACGCGGAAATCGCTAATATACAAGAGGACTTTTTATCCTGATGAGAGGCACATCGGTAAAGCGTTAAATTGTATCGCTAGAAGCTAAGAAAAGAAAGCTTAGCTAATGTACGAATTCCTCTATATAGCTTCCTGAAGTTGTATGAAGCTCTATTTCCTTAGCCTGTAGCGATAACATTTATTCTCTTTTTTGCCGATGTGACTTACCTCAAGTGTTATCACTGTTATATTTGGAGTTGAAGTCAGGTCAAAAAGAGTAAGTGAATTTACCGCTCATCTATTAAGAAACAAATTCCCATAAATTTCATGAAAATTTTCTGATCTGATCTGAATGAAACATAATGGGCGGTATTCAGAGAGAATTCGTTAATCGAAGGTTAGTCACAGACTAGTTAGTAAGCATACTAACTCTTTACTAAGGAAGGTGCACTTTTTGGTATTCAGAGTCTACTTTGAGTACAACTAAAATGATGATTTGGGTATGATTAACTTATAGAACCCGAATGCATCGGTGAGTAAAATAAACATGCGTAGTCTGTAAAAATGAAAATACATGAATTACGAAATACGAAATGTGTCGCATGCTAAACCGTGGGTAAAAGATTAGTCTCTGCTCTAGATTAATTAGTCACATGTGATTAACTTCGTCCAATACTACGTCCTAATCAGAGACTGAATACAATTTTGATAACCATCCATTAGTCAACCCCGTAGTAAGGTGTTAATCAGACGTCAAAACGACTCTGCATAAGGCCCAATGTGTTTTGTTCGAGATCAGAAACAACTTTTGTTATTTGAAATTTGAATTATAGAGAAGAGAGCTTATTAAATGTATCTTCTAAAATTTTTAACGATAACTTTCCTAACAACTAGCCGATTTTCATGGAACATTGCGCCTGCTTTCTTTCAAGTAATGGCGGCTCTTGAGGCAAATTACATCTGCAAAAATTTAAATTTTACCGCCACAAGCTACGGGAAGGGAGCTTAACTAATGTACTAATTTCGGTATATACATCAACTGGACAGTTCAATCACACCAACCCAATATATTGTTAGATAGAATTACCATGTTCAGACATGCTAAAATGCAAATACAGTGAAACCTCTCTAAAGCGGACAGCCGTGGGGAATCAAAAATTGTCCGCTATAGAGAGGTGTCCGTCTTAGAGAGGTTTCGATATTTTCTTACGTAAATTAGTGAATAAGGTGATATGTAATTACAAACTATTGAAGGTAATTTATCAAACCGTTCTATGACTGTGGGCATGTCATCTGCGGATTCTCCACAAATCGCTTTGAAAGAAATTTTGTGTCTAATCCGAAACTTCTCTAACCACTCGTTCGAGACCTTGAAATCTGAAACATTCATTTCTGTTGCTACCTCCAAATTCTTAGCTTTTATCATCTACCCTAACACAGGATTTTTTTTTCATTCCGCACTCTATAAAACCATTCACTTGCACACCAACTTTGTTCAAAGCAATGAGACACTATTTTCATTGTCATTTTCACACCATAACTTTATTAACTTGTCTTGGTTTTATATTATCTCAGGTGCTTGTGTTTTACCGATACAAAAATTTTCAGCTATCCTTCGCACACCTCAGTATTGTAAAATTCAATCAATTCGAGTTTAACATTAGCGCTTCTCGTGGCATTTCGAAAACTCACAACAACTTACACCTTATTGCTTATTCGATGCAGAATGACTTAAAAAGATTTCCGTCTACAAATAGAGGTACTAAGACAATATGCGAATACGCGGACAAAAAATACCAAATATGTCTTCTGCTTGATTCCAGCGGAACAGTAGAATGACGTGTCATCCCAAATGGCAACTGTCAATCACTTTTGATTCTAAAACAGGTTGGGTGGGAGTGGAATGCAAGCAAAGGATATGAGGGTGTTGTTAAACAAAGACGCTTCATCTGAATTTCTGAACAGCCAGTTGACGAGGAAAAATGTTATTACAATGCTTCCTTGGTGATACATGTATGTATTTCTGAAAATGTATTTTTTCTGTACTTTTCAACTTGTTTCTAGAGAAAGTGTCCGTAATATGGAGGTAAATAATACCTATAAGAGACAGAAAAGACTGTCCGTGTCCGTACTAGAGAGTGTCCGCTTTAGAGAGGTTTGTCAACATGTTTTTTTTTCCTGTTACAGTGTTTGGGGATTACAAAATATGTCCGTTATGAGAGATGTCCGCTTTACAGAGGTGTCCGTTAGTAGAGGTTTCACTGTATATATTTCCACCTGGTAAACTCATTGCACAGAACACATTAACTATTTAGAATGAATTATCCCCCTTACCTGGATCCTGGCTGACATGCTGAAAGCAAGTAATAAGAAATAGAATCTAGGTATTCTAGATTGAACCATTTAAATATTTAAATATGACAATATATTCACAGAACATTACCATAGAAAACTTCGGCACAAAGAACTGTAAGCATACGGAAGGAACGAAAATATAATATGACGTGATACAATACCGAAGAAATTGTCATACCATGTAGTCAACCCCTTATATGTCTCATTGGACGCTGTTGTCAATACGTTAGATCATACTAGAAAGTTAATACACTTGATTTTAGAAAATGCAGACAAATCAGGAAATTTTGAAACATATATATGAGAGCAGAAATTTTTTACTCTCCAAATGCGGACATGTCTGCATAAATTCTATCACGTGCTCCTTTGAAATTTTGGAACGAAAATTGGAGAATCGGACTCTTAAAATCATGTTAATCTTCCTCGAGTTAAATATGACTAAGGAAAGAGGTCTGGGATGACGTTCATTATTTATAATGTGACATTTTCTTTTTCTTTTTTCTTTCAATTATACCAAGGGAATAATACAATGACATCATGGGAAATATCAAGAACATACATAGATGAAAATTATATCATATGTATGTTTAATTGTTAGTAGCTAAAAACAACTTACATAAATCTAATAAAAAATAATGTTAGTAATATGGTATTACTCTTACCGTATGAGCAACCGGTGTAATGTTAGCCACATTCGGAGATCTATATCCAATTGCGACAATGCATATGCATCAGGATCTAATGAAAGCTTTAAATCTCTCACAAATTTTCTCCGGGTAACAATGGCAGACACTTCATCTTCAGTAGTCTCAGATGAAGGATCCGTAGTTTTGTGAGCTAAAGGTGTTCCAATCTTGGAATTCCCGACAGACATCACTGTAGAACCCATTATATCAGCCATTCTTTGCAAATGGTGGCATTCTTCAGTAAGTCGTATTAGAGCAAAAATTTGGAAGAGATCCGTAACGACCATTGAATTCACAAGAGTAAAACATCCAAACACTTGTATTACCATCGCTATGGCATAGGCAAAATCTTCGCTGTAGTCAAACGGATAGATACAATTGGCAACGAGTGGTCTTAGTCCTTCATCAACTTCTGCAGTTATATTCAAATTGACGCCGTCTTCATCATTTTTAGGGTCTGCCATTGGAGCTAATAATCTTGAAATGGTCGAAAGAATCGGCGGAATTCCGAATAAGACTAAATTAACTTTCGCTTTGCGAAACGATTCTTGATGTACAATGTCCCATGACTCTTGTACTTTTGGAGACATTTCATTACGTAAATTGACTATCTTTTTGTGTAAGTCATAAATTGTACAAAATGTACCAAACTTCAATGATATCCAGAACACACGAAATCCCATTTGAAACACACTCAGCGACAGAGATAAGTCTGCCAAAAATGGTTCCAAAGCTTTATATTCTATGAAAGAAGTTGCAGGAATCATAATGGTGTGCCATCCACATATGATTAAGGAAATTACTTGATAAATATAGCAAAACCAATAGATACGTGTGGATTTACTTGAACGGTAAGAAGGAAACCAGAATCCAATAAAAGGAAAGATCTTCCACAAAAGTGTCAGAGCTCTGTCCTCGTTCGCACTCATGTTTAAAGTTGACGTTACTTTCTTTTCGTTTACTCTGATTTTTGCTCTTGTAACAATAAGATAAATGATCTACGCAATGGTACGACAAAAACTAAGTAGCTTTTTATACACATATACGATGATGTGATTCGCGTGTGAACAATCAACGATACGACAATAAGTTTCAAAACTTTCTTTAAATACAAGATCAGAAAGAGTAATTATAATGGAGAATGTTCGTATGAGAAATTTAATTGAAACTTGGAGGTTATAATGAATGAACTTTCTATCTACTTTTAACCAATTTTGCTCTTTAATTTCGTTAAATCATAGTGTGCAGAGTGTTAAAGAGTAATAGATAAAGTTTGATTCTCACCTTTTTTTATATCTTACACGATATTCCAGTAATTACTAAATTAGTAAGTGAAAACTTCTTTGTTCTGTATACTGAGAGAGTTTACAACTCGATGAGTCAATAAGACATTTATCATTGACACAAAATTAAACATTATGAAGCAATTATTTGGTGATAATTTTCTTTCAGTCTGACTCATACAGCTTCTATATATATTGTATTCTTTAATTCAGCAGTTAAAAAATGAATAATATAACTGCAAACATACTGGCACCTCAATATATAAACACATGTATGAGGGATAAAGAGGGCAGGTATCATTTTTCAACTTAAGGGCATATTAAGAGAGAAATTTTTTTTTAAAGTTGATTAATTGTGTATTTCAAGATTATAAGTTTCTTCTTTCGCAAACAGAGCAGCAATTCGATTTTATACACTCCTGAGGGATTTTGGACAAGACTTAGTTGCATTATACAATATAAACAGCTCAACAAATAATTTTCGTCTTTTGAAATTAAATTAGAATTAATTATTATAACATTAACCTCTTCAGTGGATTTGTACAGTATACTTACTGTACATCGAACTTAGGTATGCTTTAGGGAAACTTATTGATTTAGTTGAGATAAAATTATAATTATTCGTCTTCAACATTTATTTTCGACTCTTAAGCCACTTTATAATGAAAAGTTTAAAAATATATATATATCTACATATACGTATTTTTCAAAATATACACTATAATGTACATTTTCCCTGTAGCATTTGCATATAGTACACATAAAATGACCAATTTCAGAACACTGTACTACATTTTCGAATATCAAAAAGTGTACTAAAGAAAGGTCTCTTTTGTGATTACGCACCATAAGAAATCACTTTTGGTAAAATTCATAGAAACAATTTCTTTTTTTTTTGGTTTAGACACAATTGTACTTGGTATTTTTGACAAAGAAAATGAGACCTGAATTTTCCGTATGTCTGATATTTGCAACAGGTTGGTTCATCCTGACTATCATGAGTAGGAGGATGGTTTACTTTCTCCACTTTTACACTTCGTCAGTGAACTTTATGGTGGACAAACACCGTGTGCCTGGGTTTTCTCGCGGTTCTACCGTTTTCTCCCACTTTTTCATTCCACCATTTCCTCCATTTCTCAACATTACAGTCTCCTTTAACCTAGCCGGCTTAATCGTGGGGCGTAAAACTGAAAGATTTAATTTTTTTCATTTTTACCTGCGTTGCAACCAGAATCCAACACAAAATACACTGCACGGAGTAGAACTTCGTGGTAGAGCGTTCATCTCCGGTGCTTGGGGTCCCTGGTTCGATCCCAGCTCGCGCCGTGTGGACTTTGTGGTGGACAAACACCGCGCTCGTGGGTTTTCTCGAGGTTCTCTCGTTTCCTCCCACCTTCATCATTTCACTCATTTCTCATTATCACCGTCTCGTTTAGCCTAACCGGCATAATCGTGGGACGTTAAACTTAAAGATTTCATTTCATTTTTTGAGAATCCTTATCATGTGGAGAATCCCTTGTACACTCGTTCATCACATATGATCTTTGCATTTTTGGATACTACATGTTATATTTTTTACATGCCGCCTGACTGTCTTATGCACAGTCGATTTAAAACCAACCTGGATCATTTTTTATTTTATTTTTACACGCTCGTAACTTGGACAGGAAAACGTTCATTTATCATTCGTCACCATTAGCCTAAAAGATATAACTGTGATACGTTAATGACTTCGTTTAATTTAAATTCTTCCGAGAGTTTATTCTATGCTGAGACAAAATATATTAATCGCATATGTGTATCTCTCTTTCGAATTCTAAGTGTTCTTCTAACTTGAACGATGTACTATTATAGAACTGGCAGGATCTTAAAAACCTTAGTGGGTGGTAATCGGAACTGTCCGAACAATCATATCCTCTTACTAGTGACATTGTAACTTATGTCCAACGACGTTGCCATAGCTTTGGTCCCCTTTACACTGTGATTAATGGCTTACACATTGGGTTCTTTCTTTCTATATAGAGAAGGGGAAAATAAACAAACACTGACCATTTGCCTGCATATATAGATCATTCCTTCTGAATGGAAAAAGAAATATTCTGTTGAAAGCAGGTTCAAAGTGTCAAATAACAAAGCAACATCAAGCACTCGGAGTTTCCAGACTACTTTTTTCTTCGCCAAAACATTTGAGACATTCCATTCCTTATTCATGTGACAGAGAAGATCGCTTTTGCTCACCCCTATTCTCGCCCAGAGCTGTCGTCCAGTTCGAATTTTGTTCCTCTCCAAAGGAAGAAGGAAGATTTTTCCACTCAAAGTGTCAAACAACAAAACAACACAAACCATTCGGAGTTTCCACGCTACTTTTTTTTTTTTTTTCGCGAAAACCTTTCTCAAGTGACAGAGAGGAATACGCAATCACCCCTCTGGTCGAAAATTGTCAGTTAGCTTGAATTTCTTGGCAACACCGGATTTCGGAGAAAATATCGGTTTCACTACTATGTTGTAAGAGGAGAAGGTTAATAGGTCAATTTTCTATACCTCCCCCAAAAGTTTTTAAGAAGTTTCTAAAAGTTGTTGAAATCTTGTCCTTGATTGTTGTTCATTTTCCTCAATCAACGTTTGATAAAAATACTCAAAGGAATACTTCAGTTTCTTTGGGAGTCACTCTTACGCCTCCACTGCACTATATCCGATTGTACCTGATGGAATCTATGACTAAAAATAATGGATATTCTCTTTTACCAGACTTCGATCCGACATTTTGTTATTAAGTTATGGTTGCTTTTTACATTTTTCCGACAAATTTTCGGGTGATCAAGGCGCTGAAAAGAGGCATTTTTACACATAGCTTGTTGTATGCTTTTCGTTTTATCTCGGTGTCAGGAATCACCTCCCGACATTTGTTGTAGTCATTAAGTTACACCCTGTATATTTATAAGGGCGCCATTTTATGTATTAAAACCACCAAATTTGTTTAGTAACGTACATAGCTGAACTGTGAAAATGTATTTAATAGAGAAAAACTTTTTAGTTTTTTTTAATAGAAATACAATAGGCACTGATTATTCAAGAGCTGCTCTTAAACATATAGGAACAATCAAATTTGTAAATAAAGAGCTTAAAAACTTAAATTGTTTAAACTGCGCTATATCGATTACGCTTAACTTTTGAAAGTTTTTTGGCAATAAATATGTACCAGCACGAAAAACTCCTGTGGCTATACTAGCGTTATACATATTTTGTGAAAACTGTTCGTGTTTTTTGCCTGTTCTCTGCCAATAGTAACTATTAATGCATTATACAAAACTGGTATACAGAAGAATTTAAAAATATATATTTATAATGTGATACTACGCAGGTCACTTTCATAAGGGCTCACTGTACCCTTCACATTTTCTCTATTGTCAGCCACTATATGAATTTACTATTCAGAACTGGCATACCGAAGGACAACTAAAACCACTTATCTATAATGTGATGTTTCGCACGGGGACTGTACCCAACGGGTTCATTATCAACAGTATGTATTCATTGTATAGAACTGTGCCATACAGAAAAGTACATAAAACCATTTATCTTTGATGAAGTTTCGCAAGGGCGCCTTACGTATAGGGCGCACTGTATCCTTCGCGGGTTCTTTACCAACAGTAATACTATGTATTCATAGTATAGAACTGTGCTATACATAAGAATAAATAAAACCGTCTATCTTTAATGTGGTTTTGCAAGGGTGCCTTACGTAAAGGGTGCACTGTACCCTTCACGGGTTCTTTACTAACAGTAACACTATGTATTCTTTGTATAAAACTGTGCCATACAGAAGAATAAAAAGAACTGTTTATCATGGTTTCTCTATCAATAACTGTAAGAATTTATTATAACGAATGTACCTTTATTTATAATGTGATATTTTGGAGGGCGCACCGGGACATGTCTCGGTGTCCCGGTGGGCCAGCACGGGCCTGCCTATGTACAGTATACTGTACATTTTCCTTCAATGAGTAAAAAAAGAAAACGTAAATTTGCCGAGGAGGAGATTAATACACACGCAAATGGTTATTAAAATAATTGAAACGTCTAAAAGAAAGGAACTTAATTGAATAAAATAGTGTGGAACCTCCGATAGCCTGCAGAATAGTTCATGTTCCGCGTGCAATAGCAATGGAAACATCTAGGGCTTAAGCATAAAGAAAGGAATTTATGCCTAATGACGCTTGGAGGCCAACTTAGCACTAGTTTTATTGATTTTTGCATATAAGAGTGGTTTCTGGCCTAAGGTAAGTTTCTATCACTTTAGTTTCCCGGAAAGCAAAGATGTGAAAATAAAAATAAAAATCATGATTTATTTGGTTTAAACCGGTTTTGGTAGCTTCCTTTTTTCAAGTTTACGTTGAAAATATTTGGTTTAAACCGGTTTTGGTAGCTTCCTTTTTTCAAGTTTACGTTGAAAATATTTGGTTTAAACCGGTTTTGGTAGCTTCCTTTTTTCAAGTTTACGTTGAAAACTTGAAGACAAATGCAGAGGTCTTATTAGACACTTGCAGGGATATGGGTTTAGAAGTAAATGCAGAGAAAACTAAATACATAAAAGTTAATCGGGATCGTAATACTGTAAATTATGAATACGTTAAAACATCAAATTTTACTCCGACAAAGTAGATACTTTCAAATATCTAGGATCATTAGTAACAGAACAAAACCATATTCACGAAGAAATTAAATGTCAACTTTAAGCAGGGAATTCGTGTTAGTATTCAGCACAAAATCTGTTGTCTATGGAAATTCTGACGAAGAATTTGAAACTTAATTATATAAAACGATAATCATGCCTGTTATCCTGTATGGTTGCACAACATGATCGCTTACTTTGAGGATAGAATGTAGACTAAACAAGATCCTGAGACAAATATTCGGACCTGAAAGGAACGGGATTGGGGAATAGCAGACACTTCATAATGAGGAACTGCAAAATTTATACCGTTTACCAGACATTGTTAGGGTCATGAATATTAGGAGCCTCAGGTGGAAGGTCATGTAGCCAGAATAGAAGAAAGTAACAACGCTTTCAAAGTTTTAACTAAAAGACCAATCGGAAAATGACCATTAGGGAGACCTCAAATGGGAGGATAATATTAAGACGGATTTCGCAGGAATAGGAATACAAAGTAGCAACTAAATCCAGTTGGCTACGGATAGAAATGAATGGAGAGCTTTTGTGAACCGTGGTATTGAACCTTCAGGTTCCATAGGCCATAGAGTTAGTTAGTTAGTTATTAAGAACTTGTTTTGAAGAGTAATATTTATATTAGGATATTAAATAATTCTTTTGTATAACGAAGTAATAATAACAGGCATTTTTGTTTTTTTATTGCTATTGTGAAGCCTCTTGTATTGAAAATTGAAAACTTAAAAAATCTGCTAATTAACTTGTGTGAGTTTACGGACAGAAGTGATGAAAACCAACATCTTATAATGCATAAATTTACTACATAAATAAGTGGATTTTTATAAAATAATAAAAACAGCATGGATTTTCACTTCAAATTTAGACTACATAGATTCTTAAGTGTTATTTTTTTCTACCCTGAAAACTCCTTCAATTGACGGTATTGCGCTAAGCGTTCAGAACACAAATGAAGAATTCGAGCTTCTCGTGGCTACCGGTATATGGTATAGCGTACACGTCTTTGGAACGAGAGATCCGGGTTCAATTTAAGGTTAAAGGTAATGTAATTCGGGTTCCACGTTAAGCTATAGGTCCACGTCTCATGCAACCTCGCTGGTGAAAGAGATGCTAAACATCAATCCAACTAACAAACTGTAGGTTACAGTCAACTTGCTATAATAGATATCAATATATTTCATATCTAATTTTGTCTAATAGCGATAATTTGTAACCATGTGGTCGAGCAATATAATAAGTGGGTGGATATTATCTAGGTATATTACATCAAAGAATACTGAACTTATTCACAGATATTGATATAACTATAGTTGTTAAACTATCCTCTACCCCTTTCCACTAACCACTTGTAAGCCACTTGTAACTTTCACGTTGAAATAACTTAGTACTTCATTCCAACTAAACCAGTTACTCATACAGGGTGACACAAAAGTAGGTATGCAGTACCGTACTGAATAGCTCATTGCATTTTACATAATTTCTTATTGTTATCCATCAGGTAGACTTAATTTCTTTATTATTTGTTCGTTATGTGTTTTTACTCACATCTTAAGCTCGGAAGAGCCGAAGCAAATAAACCCATAAACTAGAATGTTATACTTGATCAATGCAGTAGAGTATACCTAGTTTTCGGCTACTCTGTATATGCATGCATGCAGTGACGTCATTTCGAATTTTTCTTATGGGGAGATAACTCTCCAAACTAAGTACATTTTCATGTATCCCATTGTTACGGTATGTTATTGATTACAATGTACACATATGTCGAGCTCAGGGGGATCGCCCCCTGAAGGCCCAAATGACGTCTCTCCATACATGCAACTAGTTGTCAACTTCATGTTTGTTGTTAAAACCTTTAAACAAAAAATTCCAGCTTCGTTGCCTTTTCGGTTTGCGACCTGTTTCGTGGTGATGATTGAACCAAACCAAACTTTAAAACAAACAAACAAAAAGAAGTGGCCTATTTCAACCCCAGATGTAGTTGAACAATTAACTGGTCGGTAACCGAAAATAAATCATGTTTTTTTTCCTGCTTTTCCATCATTCATATACTGAGACCCGTATCGTTAGTGTAGGATCAAAATATGGCACGTCAAATAGCTCGCTTTTACTTTGAAACTTTAAAATCAAAGGAAGAAACGTTTGGGAATATCGGGTTGTTATGCTGCAGTACCACAGTTATGGTGGTGTTAATTTTCTTCGATATGTTATTTGTTAATTGTTTAAGTGTATTTCATATTTTAAAATTTATTACTTGTTCTGTTCTCTATTTATTTCCTAACGAAACGTAAGTTTTGATTTATTATGAACTGTACCATCAGTTTATGAATATAAATTTTGATGCTGAGCAACATTAATGATGTAGCCAACATATTCTTTATCTGCACCGAAACTAACTGTAATGAAAAATATTAGAAAAACTTGGTCGTTGTTCTGTATCGTATAAAAATAAAAACAGAAGAAAATCAATTTGGAGATATGACTTCTAACTAAGATGAAGGGGAACAAGATGGCGACGGACATCTTTACACCTGGAGTGTTATGCTCTTACAATTATGCAATTGTGAATTTGTACATAATTTTAAATTTTGACAAAATTTAGTTTCTTTACAATTTTTATATATTATTACATCTTTTTTATATGTCCTGAGCCTCTAACCGCTAAGTAATTTTACAAATTGTGTGAAAACAAATCTACTTAGAACAGGCGAATTCGTCCATATTGGAACGCGCCATTTTATACAAATCTACGTTTTCAAAAACAATTAAAACAAATTTAGTGAAGCAGTCCACTGGGCTATAAGGCCGGGATTTCCTTTATAAATCTCCCAAAAAATGGGAGATAACTAGAACTAGAACTAAGATTAAATAAATGTCGAAAAATAAATACAGAATAATTTGATGTTTATATGCTCTTAGTCGTGCTAAAGAGTAGGTAAAGTTCTCTTGAAGAATAAAAAGAATTAGTGACCTTCCTAAGGTAATATTAATTTTGATTTATGTTCATTGGTTAAAAATTTCTGTCATGAAGTTGTTTAAAATGGTTTAAGTTTAGTCTTCGGGAAGTTTTGCTTTCCCCTTTTTCCATGCCACTAATCACATCTAAAATGAATAAGTACTAAATCGAAATGTTTCTCAAGAATCAAAATTGTTAGTTTCTTGTTTCGGCAAATCTTTAGTTTAGGCAAGGCAGTGACAGGAACTGATTGCATTAAGTACAAGGGCAATATTGTAGTAAATTAAAGTCCCCTTATTACTGCCTTTTTAAGGTCGTACATAGTCTATGAATAATCCCTAGCAACAGAAAGGAACCAATGACACCTGTGAATAATACTAACAGTGACGGGAGGGATATCACTGCCTTGCCCAAAGTAAAGAGTTACCCTTGTTTCTATTATGGAATTTTACACGAATTAATGTTTCATTTGTATTCTGCTTATTTAATGTCGGAACAGATTCATGTTGCTCTATGTACCACGACAAAGTTCGATTCAGCGAGAATAGTAAGACTAACTGCAAATACTTCAATTGCTTATTGGGGCATAACAGACTTTACAATTCTATTGTATTAAATAAGATCATGTCTTACGTAGTAATTTCTTAAGCCTTCACTCAAATCTCTTTCTTACAATAATATGGTAGTAGATTCTGTTCGTAATAGCAGCTTTATGTATGATTACCAAATGAAATTAGGCATCGTATTGATAATTATATAGTTAATATGTTATGTATAGTGGATCTTGGTAAATTGTTGGTAATGTTACTACTTTTTCATAAGATACCGATAATACATATACCACAGCGATACGGGATCTCTACGTATGCTACAATAGCCACACCAGCGTTGTGAAATATTATTATTTTTTTTTTTAAATTTAATTTACACACTTGCCTGTAACAACGATGTCAGAACTAGCTCTATGGAAAGGGATACATTATGCTTGGCTTCTAAAGGGCACGATAAGTGATTTAAATGTCATTATCCAAAGACATTCGTATTTAGTACTACAACTATGATAATTTATCGAACTAACAGCCTTATCTTAGCAAAGCAATATTTCCAACATTATTGAAATTTACTCCATTACCAAAGGATATGAATAACTATTCGGAAATTAAACCAAATTATAAAATGGGTGGATAAACCGAATAACATTGTATCAACTTAACCTAATTTCAACTATTGAAAGCTAACCAAAAAAATATTACGAGCTTAATCTAAATCTGCCACATTTAGGAATTAGATCAAACAATGATTACATTCAAACTGTCATAAATAATATTGATCTATGGATTTGTAAAAGAAGACAACCTTATGTCTAACTTTTATGTCTGGATTTCTTCTGCGAAGTTCAACCGTAAGCTCACTTTCTCCGGAAAATGTTCATTTACTATTACGTTTCAAGTAGGTGATTATCAATTGATATTGTCATTAATTATGTAATATCTATTGTATTTCACAACCTTAGCTTGGAAATTACTTTCATAAAGACATTATCTAGTAAAATTACGTCTATGTATTCAATCTTCTGAAATAGTTTAACCGTTTCTTTGGAGTGTAAATAATTCGATATCTAATGGCCCATACGCGTATCTGAGTTGAGTTGAGTTGATTTTGAGTTTAACGTCTCTTTCAGCAGCGAGGCTATATGAGACGTGGACCTACTGATTAACGTGGAATCTGAATCACATGAGCTCCCGCCGGGAATCAAATCCGGGTCTCCCACGCCAATGGCGTGTACGCTAACCGCTTAGCCACGGAGGAGCTCTACGCGTATCTGAAGACACGGTGATTAATCTGTCCGGTGCGGTGTGATTTTGAAACTTAATTGGTACCATACTTACTTTCCACCGAACCGGAATCAGCGTTCTATTCCATGATTTTCTAGGCGCACTGGGAGTTAGAAATACTACAAAACTTTAGTATCTTTTCTGTTGCGAAATTTCCATGCTATCGTCGAAGATCTGAAGAGATATTTGTGTGTTTGTCACAACATGATTCCTTGGAGGAGACAGTGCTACAGGGTTCTTGCAAATTCTAAAGCATTTTCTTTTTCCTTATCTGTTAAATCCATTTCTGCAGGTTTTTCTTTTCGATTAAACAATGCCAAAAAATAAGCCTAAGAAAGAGCCATATCATAGCTTTTTTTTGAATTAGAAAAGCACCTGCTTGTCTTTCATCTTCTACAATTGAAATTTAAGATTTTCCATATCCTTATAATGTCATCTATAGCAAAATTACTCTTTTGCACTTGACTAAGTGTTGTAGCCATAGAATTAAGAAGACACATAATTGCTATTTACGAACATTTCAAATTACGAACAGCTTACCGAACTGATTAAGTTAGTAACTCATGAGTCCACTAACTAACTCTATAGCTTATGTAACCCATAGGTTCAAAAGCTCTCCTTTGACTTCTGACCTTAGCCAAAGAGAGATAGTTTCTACTTTGTACTCCTATTTCTGAGAGATCCATCTTAATATTGTCCTCCCATGTGCCCTTAAGTCTTCCTAAATGGTTGTTTTCCGACTGGATTTCCAGTTAAAACTCTAAAAGCGTTCGTACTTTCTTTCATTCTGGCTACATGACCTGCCCACCTAAGCCTCTTAGCCTTGATGACCCTAACAATGTTCGGTGAACTATATAAATTATGTAGTTCCTCGTTATGAAGTTTCCGCCATTCCCCATTTCCGTTCCTCTTGGGTCCGAATATTCATCTTAGCATTTTATTCTCAAATACTTTCAGTCTGCGTTCTTCCCTCAGAGTGAGCGACCATATTTCCTCACCATACAGCACAATATACATGATTATAGTTTTCTATATTTTAAGTTTCAAATTCCCGGAAAAAATTAGCAACGACAAAATGTTTTGAACTGAATAATACTGCAATACGCATTTCCTGTCTCCTCCGATACAGAGGAATAAATATATGTTCTTCTTTGATTTTCTGGAATCAGCAAGAAACTAAACTTACGAAACGACAATTCGATTTTATTGTAATAAATAAAGTGGGAGCACCTGATAAAGTCTTTGATGGGTTAACCAGATACAGTAAGAGTTATAAATAAGGTACTGGAACCATATATGGTCATTGTAACCAATATGGGCACTTTTTAGTATTCCACAGCTGATGTTTGAAATAGAGTTTGAGCAATGTAAAAATTTTCATGGTTTCCGATACTGAAGGAAAATCAAATTGACTCTGAACTGGTACCATTGTGACGAGAGCAGGAGCCGGTATTGTGTTGTGTTGAGAGTGCCTGTAAGGTCCCTTTAATACTTGGTAAGTGCCATTTAAATCTATAAAGTTTCTAATTAAAGAGATTTTACACAGCAACGTATTTCAAATTGTATAAACTTCCTTATAGATTAAAACAGAAATGCCACATTTCACGGGATTTTGTTAGGTGTTGTTGCAGAAGCCATTTTTTAAATTATGCAGTAGGAATTAATATGGGCACCTGTCATATTTTTACATCGTACAGCGACGAAGAAATTAAGAGGAATTACGTCAAGAAGGGTACGCATTCAAGAAATGTCTTTGCATCCGTAACTACCAAGGAGCTACTTACATGGTCCGGGTCTTGACCAAATCACAAGATACTATTGATGATCTATTAAAACATACATCTACAAGAAACGACGTAGAGTTGAACCATCGAAAACTCCAGCCCCTTTACCAACACGTTGCGACCGCTGCCAGGAGTATATACATCCAACATCAAAATGCACTAATACTTTCAAATGTAGTTACTGTGGTGGTCATTACCACACTCGGACCTGTCCAAACATGCAACAACCACCTGACCGTCCTACCTGTCACGAACGTCATCCTGCTTATAGTTACAAATCACACTAATACTACCTCAGATCAATCTATAACAATCAAACAAGTCCTAGCTTTCATCAATCTCACGCTTCAAAATATACATCCGCTCGCACGTCCTCTAGTTTTGCAGCACGTTCAATCCGCTGCACGATCAGTCTTTCACCTTCAATTTCATGCAACTTACGATGGACCTACGGCCTATTTTCATACTTTTTCATCTCAACAAAGCCTTTAAATTCCATCATGTCATGAGCATTATGTGTTTAGTCTTTCTCTTTTTAAATATTCGTTCAATCTTCACTCACAAACCACTTTTCGAACAACTCCTTTTCGAAGAAAAAGCGAACGCTTTCCTACTGAACGAAACTAATCTTACTCCGAAATTGCAATGCAAAATTCCAGGCTACACATTAATCCGCAAAGACATCATTCTATCAGCCCGACGTGCGAATGGTGGCGTTGCTATCGGCTTCTCACCTCATATACCATATCGCATACATACAGGTCCAGCACAGAATCTACCAGAGCATCTTATAATCACCCTTTACTACAAATCAGATTACATCACCATAGCAACAATCTATGTACAGCCAGGCTACCCATCCCTTTGAGATTCTTTCAGTATATTTCAAACTCCTTTCAGCGCTATATCATCTTAGCTGACATCAATATTCATAGTCGTTCTATCAGAGACAAAACGCATTTTGTGAACTTTATCACCACTGCTACAACAGGCACATATCACCAACTACCAAAACCGACACGCCCAGATTCAAATACGACCCCTGACGTAGCTATTGCTTCAGCTATCTTAACAAAGCCCACAACACTTGACGTCTTAGATCCTTTAGGAAGTGATCATGTACCGATCAAGCTATTCATTCAATGTCGCACTCCTCGACCTCTTGATGCAACTCCACCTCATATGATCTTAAGATATGATAGAGCAGAGTGGGAGAAATATCGTTTATATCTTTCAACACACCTAGAAGGCCTTGATCCACCTACTACCGAAGACGAACCATATCGTCTATTGGATACTATTACATACCATATCATTCACGCCTAAGCACAATATATACCGCAATCACAATATACGCCATATAAGCCTAAACTTCCGCCGCAATATCTTGCCATGGTGCAGCGATCGCGATATTTTTTTGGGGACTACATTCATACAGGGAGTCGAGAGGCTCTTCGCCATCACAGAACTCTTCATCGTACAGTCCAAAACTATGTTAAAGCATATAAATTACGTCAGTGGGTAAAACCCTGCAACACTCTTTCAGAGACATCCCACCCGTCACGTTACTGGAAACGCCTCAACGTCCTTTCTGGCAACTCAAATAGAACGTCATATCCACTCATTCTTAACGACACACCTCTTCACTCTGATCTCGATAAAGCAAATGCCTTTGCCCCATATCTTCAGGATATCTTCACACCACTTATTCCTGACCGTCCTGTTCATAATGATCCGGTGGATCACTTTGATTTTTCATCTGCTCATCTTCAGCCGAACAGTAACCACCAGCTGAATATTCATAGAACACTAACAGCGGCCATCACTCCTGATGATATTACTTCAGCCATTAGAAGAAAACGTAACACAGCCCCAGGTATAGACTAAATCTCTTATCGCCATATTAAGGAAAGTTCATATGCAGTCCTCTACCTTCTCTCACTAATCTATACTTTCATCTTACCTTCTGGATTCATACCATCACAAAGGAAGACGTCTAGAATTCTGATGTTTCTCAAACCTAATAAACCAGCCGACAGTATTTCTTCATATCGCTCTATTCAATTAACGCCTGTGTTCAGCAAAATTCCCGACAAAATCTTAGTTCAACGACTGCATATCCATCTTACTCATTATAATCTTTTACCACGTTCGCAAGCTGGATTTCACCCAAATTATAGCATCAAGGACCAATTACTCCGTCTCTTCAATCACATCACCAACCATTATAATACATCACGACCAACTTGCCTTACCTTATTTGCTTTGGAGAAAGCATTTGATAAAGTATGGCACGCAGGACTTATGTACAAACTTTTGAACTTCCAACTTCCTCTTGCTTATATTCGATTCATCTATAACTTTTTGCATTGTCGCTTGGCATACGTATCTATTAACGACATATTCTCTCATCCTATATTCCTTTACTCTGGTGTACACCAAGGATCATCACTCTCCCCTTTGCTTTATCTTCTTTGACATACCACCATTACCTACGAAAGTCCATGTTTTCCAATATGCAGACGATACCGCCTTCCTAGCACTTGGTAAAACTGTTCACCAACTTAACATTTCAATGCAGTCCGCCATAGATTCGTTTATTAACTGGTGTGAAAAGTGGCGCCTCAAGATAAACGCTGTGAAGACCCAGACTATAGCTTTCTTGCCGCCCAAAAAACGCAAGAAGGTCCACCGAAACCTCAACCTACTTCATCTCACAGTCGATGATACGCGTATTCAACTCAGTAAATCTGTCAAACACCTCGGCCTCACCTTAGACACACATCTCACTTGGAAATCACATTTACAGGACGTGGTTACAAAAGCTTCAAACCGGCTCAATTTATTAAAACGTATCACGGGCACTATCTGGGGTCTCAGTTCTACAACTGTATTAAATGCTTATAAGGTCTTTTGCGTCCAGTTCTCACGTATGCTAATCTAGCTTGGATTGCTGCACCACCATCCTTCTATAACAAATTAAAGATCTTAGAACGCCATGCACTCCGCATTGCTTGTAGAATAAAATTACCAAGTCCAACATGCGAATTGTACGAAAGAATACCTTTTGCACATATTCTCTTCCATTTCGAATCTCTCCGTCTCAAATATATCGATAAACACCTGCATAAACGCCATCCGCTTCTCATAGATATCATCAACGCCCACATAGACTTTCCTATTTCAACTCCTATTATACATATGCCGTTATCTCTTCTTTTCACGATTTACCACTACACTCTACCCCCAAACCACAGGTACCTCCACTTAGCAGAAGAATTGAAGACCTCCGACTTCCCAGCCTCTCATCTGTCCATCATACGCACTGTAATACCTCTGTCACTAATCTGGGCTTTCCCTTGTCTTTCATCAATGCTTGGAGCAGCCCCCAAGCGAGAAGATTAACCAGCATCAGTCAACTAACATAACCCAGTGCTGTGTTTGTGATTCGCACTTCACCACATCATATTATGCCATCTTCACCTCATGATTGTGATCTAAAGATCACAATGTTCAACCTACCAATGCTGAAATTAATAAATAAAATAAAATCCTCTCTATAGTAACCATGCCCCTTCCTTCATTTCTATACCCCTCTTCTAACTCAGTAAGACAAACATCCCATAGACCAACCACCACTACTCCTATTTCTTCCCATTATGATGTCACCCACTTCCCCATAGAGAGCGTAACCCTCGACCGGGTAGTATAACGAGATACTTTGTATCGGCTCATAATTACATATATCTCGGGCAGAAAGTGCTTTTACACAAGCACTATACCTGTTATAATGTTAATTAAAAATAATAAAAGAAGAATGTTTTAATATATAAGAAATATAAATTATTGTCTAGTTGGTTGCTATGTCGTTGTTTATAGATACTCAGTGAACATGTTTGATTGCAAGTCGGTTTGTGTGAATATACGTTAAAAAGGGAATCAAAGAATAAATTATTTAATATTCATCATGGACTTGTAATTTCAGTAGAAAAGGTGAGCATACTAGTGAATATAACTTCAGAAGATATTTTAAGGTGAAAACGATTATTGCCACTAAAGATATAACTGAACCAGGGTTAACGACTACCTTTGGTGAGTCGTTGTAAAATTTTTTGTTTACCTCACCCGGGATTCTTGTAAATTCATATCCCGAAGTCTAAAGTAAGGGTGAATTTACCTTAGTAAGAAGGTTCATGAATACGAACTCAACTGTTCTTAGAAGTGGCAGAGTAATCACAAGAAAAATCATGATTGGTGAGACAGTAGGGAATGAAACTGTTGACAGTGCTAACAACGAGCAGAATATAGCTCCTATTGCACCCGGAATGTTGACCCTAGAGGATAGAATTTTAATGGCATTGCAGCGACAGGAACAACGACAGGAACAAAGCCGAAAGGATGATTTAGAAATTATGAAACAAAATTTAGCCCAGATGTCCGAAGAAGTAAAACAAACAGTACAGCAACAATCTGAAGAATTGAGTAGACGATATGAAGAAGTGAATGGACGATTAGAAAGACAGTATGAAGAATTGAATGGACGATTAGAGAGACAGCATGAAGAATTGGGTAGGCAGTTAGAACAAATAGATCAAAAGTCCGAAGAAGCGAAACAATCTGTAATACAAGCTGTGACAGACATCACGTTACAATTCGACGAGAAGTTAAAAAGATTATCTGAAGATTGCAAGGATAATTACAATCATGTAATCCAAGAAGTTAATATTGTAAAAAAGATTTTGAAGTAATCGAATCTTCTGTTCGTCAGCAAAAGATTCAGGTGACAGATAATTCTAACCAAATACGTGCAAATACACAATTGATATCTACCTTACAGGAGGAAATTAGGACGTTACAGATTAAAGACAACGCATACAACAACAACATGGTTAATGATCGTTTGGAGTTCCCTCATTCACAAGAGATGACCTCGCATTCACCCGCAGTAGATCGACGTGGACCTTGCGTTATCTCTTCTTCAAGTAACCCATCCGATGAGGATATTATTTTGGAAAGAATTCAACCAAGGAATACAGATGGGCGGAAAAGAGATGGTGGAACCACACATAACGCAGTAGGTAGAAATTTTCACTCAACACGAACACGAAATGGTGAAAGAAATGTAAAGTTAAGTGTAAAAATGAGCGAAATACGTGCTATGAGTAAGTTTAGTGGTAGATGTAATGAAAATGCTACTTCTTTCCTAGAAAAATTTCAGGACGAATGCAGTATAATGTGTATAGATAAATCTCAATATATGAAACTAATCCCTCATTTATTACTTCCACCGTGTTCTTTATGGTTTAAAGCGGTACGGGAACACGTCAACACATATGAGGAATTCAAGGCAGCGCTGATTGCAAATTATGAGAATGACTTTCTACTTGCAAACAGAGACGCTACGATTAGAAATCAACCTTTTAATCCTCGCGTGCACAAATCTGTTGTTGATTTTGTTGTGAATACGTATAATGAATTAAAAATCGTAAATCCACTACAATCTGAATTTAGAGTGATCGCATCTATTCGAAATCTACTACCGTTTAAATTACAACAAATCCTGTTTTCTACGCAATGCATGAGTTTTAATCATCTATTGATGCTTGTTCAATGTTATGAAACTCAATACCAGGCACAGAATCATCAAGCGGGAATAGGCAAAATTAAAAACAATTCAGATAACTTTAGATCAGTACCAGTCCGGAATCTAAATATCCGTAATGTAGACGATACGGAACATAACCTAAATCGAGTAAATTTAAACAATCAGAACAATCAGAATAGGCAAAGATATGATGGGAACACACCTAACCTAACTAATGGTGACCCTAATTATGTCAGACCATTTAACCAAAGTAGATTCAAAAACAGACGAAATACATGGCGAAATTCTAGAAATACTGTAAACTACATTGATAGACGTAACCGTAGTTCAAGAGATGGCACTTCGTATCAAAATCAAAATAATGACACAATTTCTGTACAGAATAATAATGCGGGACATAATCATGATTGTGCGGTACAATGTACTTTATTAGAACCATATACGAGTATGAATCTAAACTGATTGCAATTGATGTGGTAGGGGTTAAACCCATATCAGCTATTAATTCTTATGAATATTTATGTGTGAAAATAAATTTAATTCCTTCCTTTCGTTCACTTGAACATAGATTATTATATCTACCATACGGGAAGATGTTAATGTTGTTACTGATTAAAAACAAAGATTATTTATATTATATTGATTTATGTTGAAACTTTATTGTCAAAGATTATATTCAGTAGAAGGTTCATTCTATTAAGCTAATTATCCGACGGCTGTACTCATGTGTCACCTTATATGATACTTGGATAAGATTCTTTTGTATCATGACGCCTTGTTGATATGATGTATACTTTAAAATACCATCTTACGTAATTGTTATATAATGCGCCCTGGAAAAAGCAAACATTTTTTTAACATGGCCGTTTTTAATGATGAATGAAATCGTTGATCATTGTAATTTGTGTTTTAAAATGTAATTATCTCTTACGCTTTTGATTTCGCATCCTTCGTTGATTATATTAGTAAGCGACGACATTTTTAATGATAAAAGATAAATAATAATGGAATAAAAGTTTTATTATAAATGTATTTATATGAAGGAAACTTAATGAAGTTATATATGAAGGGCGATCAAAATGTAGAGAACACAATTATTATCATGTCATTATTATAAACGGACCAGTGGTTCTTAAATATAAAAGTCAAGCTCCCTTGTAACTTTTATATTTAGTCCCTTTATCGGGCGACATTTTATATAACGAGATACTTTGTATCGGCTCATAATTACATATATCTCGGGCAGAAAGTGCTTTTACACAAGCACTATACCTGTTATAATGTTAATTAAAAATAATAAAAGAAGAATGTTTTAATATATAAGAAATATAAATTATTGTCTAGTTGGTTGCTATGTCGTTGTTTATAGATACTCAGTGAACATGTTTGATTGCAAGTCGGTTTGTGTGAATATACGTTAAAAAGGGAATCAAAGAATAAATTATTTAATATTCATCATGGACTTGTAATTTCAGTAGAAAAGGTGAGCATACTAGTGAATATAACTTCAGATGATATTTTAAGGTGAAAACGATTATTGCCACTAAAGATATAACTGAACCAGGGTTAACGACTACCTTTGGTGAGTCGTTGTAGTAGCTAGCTCTGGCTAGCAAAAACAAAAAAAATCATGAACCGTACGTTTGCCTCATAACCAATTTTCTTCATCAACGTTCAGCTTATATCCAAATTAACCAGGCTTAATCCCACCACTTTGTTCTTCGCGTTGGTGTACCACAAGGCTCAGTGCTCTCAGCCTTACTATACTTCTTATATGTAGCACATATACCTCAGCCTCGGCCGCCCATCCACGTACTCCAATTTGCTGACGACACCGCCTATATCGCCTTGTGTGTCTCTGTTGATCGTATCAACAACACTCTCCAACCAGCAATCGATAAGCTCGTCAGCTGGTGTCTGAAGTAGAAGCTGAAATTAAACCCCTCCAAGACCCAAATGGCAATATTCGCCCTCAACCGCAACAAATTTTGTATAACAAGAAATCCCGAGCGTCTACGTCTTACGCTTCTAGACTCACCGTTGACCTTGTCAAACAGTATCAATTATCTAGGCGTAATTTTTGACAACCATCTCACCTTGGACCGTTCATCTTTCCCTTTTACAAGTTAAGATTAGACGTCGTATAAATTTGTTGCGAAGTCTCTGGGGTCTCAACACCAGGCTTATTCTCCATACGTACAAGGTTTTTGTCCGCCCTGTCCTTACACATGGTCACATTGCCCGGTTGCCAGCTTCACAGAACTTCTACGACAAATTACAAGTCCTGGAACGTCATGCTCTGCGCATTGCATACTCATTACCGCCACATACTCCTACTCAAGAGGTCTATCACCGCACCACTATACCCACGCTTTTACCGCATCTTTATCGCCTCCAACTCGATATATTCAGCGCCGTATAGCGGAAGCACATCCCATCCTTGGTGAATTACTAGATCAAACTCCTGCACGACCACCAGTTGACCATCTACTCGCTTTACATGACCTTGAACAGGCCATTGCTACCTATAATCCACGTCGTCGAATATATCATTGCCACCCACATATCTATAATCCGTAACCTCTGTCCTACACATTTGGGTTTTCATCCACGCTCATGCACTTCTTCTATCGCATCTATAAATATAATAATTAATACACAAGTACACTTCTAATAGCTTCCTGAACACCATCTATAAACAAAAGATTCCAACAACTCCGTTTTCACTGGCCCCAGAGAAGGCGTTACCTTCTGTGGCCCACCCAGTTTCGACTGGGAATGAAATTGCAGGTTTAAAAAAATTCATGAATGCCCGTCATTCATTCCTTCGTTTCCAAAGCGGCAATCAGGAAACGCTGCCCAATATTCCCGCTACTAATTTCATGGCGCTGCAATCGTAAATCTCCAGAAGATGTGATGACGTCAGCGGCAAGTAAATATTTATTTATTTATACATGTATTATAGTATTTAATATCACAAAATATAATACCCCGGTCAATTAAAAGTAATTAAAGGGTTATCAAAAATAATATTAACCACAATTCAGTAATTTGCATACATTAGCATGCTATGAATAATTAAAAATTTATGCTCTAATTAAAATATCAAAATGTCACGCCTACATAAATTCCTCTAGTTTTCATGCATATCATTAAAAATGATCTAGTTTTACCTAATTAATATGCAAAAACATTTAAAAATGAGCTAGTTTTCCTAATTAATATGCAAAAACATTAAAAATGACCTAGTTCTACATCACCATATGCTAAAATATCGCCTTTTTATCAAAATATGGCTATACGGGCCAGTAAATATGGCTTAATTAGTCCTTAATTAGAAAAAAGTTCATTAAAATCCTGATATATTACCTCCATCAGCTAGTTTTACCTAATTAGTATGCAAAAACATTAAAAATGACCTAGTTTTACATCATTATATGCTGAAATATCACCTTTTTATCAAATTATGGCCATACGGGCCAGTAAATATGACTTAATTAGTCCTTAATTAGAAAAAAGTTCATTAAAATCCTGATATATTACCTCCATCAGCTAGTTTTACCTAATTAGTATGCAAAAACATTAAAAATGACCTAGTTTTACATCATCATATACTGAAATATCACCTTTTATCAAAATATGGCCATACGGGCCAGTAAATATGGCTAAATTAGTCCTTAATTAGAAAAAAAAGTTAATTAAAATCCTGATATATTACCTCCATTACTACTTAGATGACCGTAAATATGCCTATGTGACCGTAAACAAGCATTAGAGAAATAGCAGCTCCCTACGAGAACGTTAACCCGTGCCGACCAGAGAAACGAAACTTGCACAAACCAACTAGAGAAAGGACGGCATCTGGCCGTGTATTGACGAAGATCACTGGATGAACAGTGTTGCCATCAACAGAAGAGAAAAGTTGAGTTTGGAAAAAGTATGGTTTAAAACCTATAATGCAAGCCGGTAGAGCATGAGGAGTATAAGTAAAAAAGTTTGTAAACAGAACGCTGCAGCCTAGTTGTTGCGCACCTAATCCTACATTTCCCCACTCCCTTCTCCGCGACGATGATGTTTTGCAGTGTTGCAATCTGGAGGGAGCGGAATGGTCTGAGGATTTTCTACATTTGAGTGTAAATACTGTATATTGACTGCACTAAATTTTTAATGCATTTTAATATTTTCTCTTTGAATATTACCCATTTTACCCATTTCTGTGGTGAATATTCATTAAATAACTTTTCCAGTAATTCTTTCTTTGCATCCAGTGAATCGGAAATGCATTGCATTGCTTTGCTCTTGATTCCCCCCCCCCTCCCACACAAGTTCAATAGGATTTAAGTCTGCGTGGTAAGGTGGAAGTCTTATTATAGTGTGCCCCGCGTTTATAAATTTCTTGTCAATTGCGTATTGTTTCACATAAGGTACATTTTGAATTCTTAAGAAAAACTGTCTTTTGTTCATTCTCCACAATGTATTTACTCTATTCTCCGCTTCAATTTCGGTTTCGTTTATAGGTTTGTCTGTCGTTGATAGCCACTGTATCATGTCGCTTTTAAGTGAAGACATAGATAGTCTTTTATTGATTTGAACATTGTGATAACTGGCATTATCAACGACAACAACGCTGTTTTCGGGAAGATTAGGAAGTAGTTTTTCATCGATCCATTTTGAAAAATTTCTACTGTTCATGTCATCATGATAATCTCCACTTTTTTGCTTAGATTTGAACATTAATAGAGCATTATCAACAAACCCAAATTCCCCTCCTGCATGGACAATATCAAGACGTGGCTCTTTTCCAACAGTTTCTGTTACACCTATTTCACTCTTACTTTGTCAACACGCCGGTACTGAATGTGATGCGTGAATGTAGGTTTCATCTCAGGCCGGGCTCATGAATTAATAATGTTTTAGCATTTAGGCCCGACCCAAGGGCGCCGATTTCTCTGTAAAGTTGGGGGGAGGGGGGCATTCAGATGCAGAAGGTATATACATGAGGATTTTAAGACAAATTGCATTCAAATTATGCCAAATAATGTATATTCATAAATACAATAGGGGGCCCACATGACCTTTGGGGCCTCGAACGTATAGCTAGGGTGATAATTAAATCAAATATTTTAATTGCAACTATGCCAAATATTTTGATCCGCACTTCTGGAAGAGGAACTAGCTGAAATAAAAGAAATCGTTGAACAAAGTTTTCTCTACTAGTTATCAGTGTTTTTTTTTTTTTTTTTTTTAACACAAGTTGTATCTTCGGCCTTGGAAGTTGAATAATTATTCATTCTTACTCAGAAGGATGGGGGACGCAAAATGTTAAACATTATAACACTTGAGACATAGTTTGCACTAAGAATAGACTGAAAGCAGCTTATTTGTTGTCTTATATTGACAAAAATACTTTTGTCAACTCGTCTCATTGAAGTAAGACAGAAATATTTCTCTTTCAGAAAGATGCGCCCCCCGTTCTGTATTCGCCCCTGGTTCAGTATCGTAATGTTCTAGTAGGCTCGGCTGTCAGTTCAGTCTTTAATGTGGAATCCAGAAAATTAAGCCATTCGCCTTTTGGTTTCTCTTCGTTATAAAGCTTAATAACGAACATACGCGAATATACTACCGTAGAATACGAAGAGCTACCACCGCAACGCATTTTCAAAAGCGGGATTAAATGAAATGGGCCACTGATATGAGAATTACGAGTCGATACTGTAACGCTACACGATAATATTTGTCATTTATTTTAGCAGGTGATATTTGTTGTAGCATAAGTTTGTTAAGTTAGTATCACTGGTACTTACAAGGCCAGATCAGTGGATGGAAGAGTAGTGGGGAGGGTGGTGGAATACGAAGTGCTCCGCAGCGATCTGCGCATCTTGGTTTGAAACTTGTCGAGTTATAGTACCGCGGTTATGTAAGATCGAAAAGTCACTTTTGACGTCATCATAACTATCAGCGACCTGAAAAACCCACGAGTACATAAACCCATGCAAATTGCGCTGTTTTTATATTTTGAACAGGTTTTTAGGATTCCAACCCACTTTTACAAACCTTGCTTTTCAACTTTAACAAGATACTGAATATCTCAGTCAGTACGTGACTTATCGATCTCACAAAACCACGGTACTGCTCCTCATACTCTACCACCTTGCATTATAGGTTTTAAACCACACAGCACTAGTGACCTTTTCCGAGTTATTGTACCTTTTCCATACTCAATTTTTCTCTTCTGTTGATGGCAACACTGTTCAACGACCCTTCTAGACTTGGAGTCAGGGTAAAAAGTTCTTGTCAATATTTAATTTAAGATGTACAAAACGTTTGTACCTCACTCCCTGTATGCACAATGAGGTTTGCATTTAACAAATGTTTTATGTTATTTCTCCAAAAGTTTGCAACACTGATCCGCGTTTACCATCTCTTTTGTATTTATTTTCATTGTTGCTTCCAATGATGATATCCTATTTAGGTTATTCCATTTACAAAAACACAACTTTCTCTTGGGTTGACAACACTGTTCATCCGGTGATCTTCGTCAATACACGAGCAGATGTCGTCCTTTGTCTAGTTGCTTCGTGCAAAGTTTCGTTTCTTTGTCTCTTTTAGTTTCTCCGTTACCACGGTTGAACATTCTAAATTATATTATAATGTGGAAACGTCATTTCATGACTGTCGTCACGGCATAGGTTAACGTTCTCATAGGGAGCTCCTATTTCACTAATGCGTGTTTACGGTCACATAGAATAGGCTACATTTAGCGGGTGTACGTATCGCAACTCCAAATTACCGTAAATAAGGGACACCCTAATACAGGGCCCAACATTTCTAGTCGCCAGGTCTCCAATGGCGACTAGAAATTTACAGCTGGCGACCCGTGTTCTGTAGGAATTGTCTCTGCCTAAATTCACAGGGTTGCGGAGTTTCTGTTTCGCACGAAAATTATTGTCACTGAGTGAGAAATAACAGGGAATGTGAAGAGAGCTCATGGGGGGACATCTCATAATTTGTACATGGGAGATACTGGTGAGCACCTTTTTTGGATTGGCGAGTGCGTCTAACTTTGAAATTTTGTGCTTTGCTCTAATATATATATTCTGAGTAAAGAAATCCTTAACATTGTGTGTGTGCGTGTGTGTGTGAAAGATAGCTTAACCAAGGTTTCCAAGCTGTATAAGGTTAAATCATGCACATATGTTAAAAAAATGTTCTTTGATATTTTTCTAATGAAGCCTTGATTTAGAGCTTATAAGGTAACTAACTTTTTTCTTTTTTCTCAAGTAGGAAACATATTTCTAAGGTATTGGTTCAGGGGAGTCATTTGGGAATGGCAGGGGGAAACACCCCAATAAGTTTGAGATACATAGGCTTTTTTATAAATTGTATAGTAAAATACTAATTGAAAGAACGTGAAATCCTCATGTTCGTGGAATGTCCCTCCCTCTCCTGACAAAATCTGAAATGATGCTACTGCATTGCAGTGGAGGATCTACAAGGTAAAAACTAGGGGAGCAGGCAGAACCCAGACTGTGATAGGTAGACCCTATGTTATGAGTTTACTATTAACCTTTAAAAATATATAAATAATAGCTTAAATTATTTCTGTCACTCAAAAACTGGGAGACCTAGCCCCCCTCCTGGCCCCGGGCTAGATCCGTTGGTTGTTATTCTTTCAATTGTGAGGGGATGCGATGGCTCAGTGGTAGAGCGTTCACATCTGGTCCTTGGGGTCCCGGGTTAGATCCCAGTCCCCACCAAGTGAATTTTGTGGTGGACAAATGCCGTATGTGTGGGTTTCTCGGGGTTCTTCCGTTTCCTCCCACTTCCTTCATTCCACCATTTCATTTATTTCTCATAATCAAGATCTCTTTTAGCCTAACCGGCATAAACGTGGGACATAAAACTCAAAGATTTCATTTCTTTCAATGTTGCTACTTGTAGTTATATTGAATTCAAACATACAGCACTGCGAAGAACGAAAATAATGCAACTTAAATATTTAAAGTAAGCGTAATTTATTAACAATATAATTCAATACAAAAGTGAAGATTCTTTTCAGCTGAAGCAGATAATTAAAGACCTTTGTTCCCTTGATATTCATAAAGTTTATCATTCGCTACTTTCTTTGCTTGCGTCAGGGTAATTTCTGTTCAAAACTTACTAAATTATGTATTACTGTAACATTCATTCTTCAAAATTATAGACTTTTCAAGAGACCTATTAAAATTTCACAACACTGTAAGAACTTTCAAACAGACTATCATATTCTGTTTCTTTTTATCTCTTCTGAATAATTATTACATTTTCCTAATTCCACTTGTTTACGCCCCGTTCCTTCCTCAAAGTTTGCAAATTCATTCTAAATGGTAAATCAAAGTGTATAAAGCAATGGTCCATTTATAAGGTTATCGCTAAAAATTTGAGAAGCGGCGGATTACTTGAAAGTGTGTGTCTGGGCATAAGGACACTTCAGGGCTTCGATCCGCATCGACGCAATGAAAAATTTTGCATTTTAGTTTGCGATACTTATTATAATACATAGATTTTTGCAATATGACGCAAATTTGCAGTTTGCGTTTCTGAACCATCTATCCTTCGTAATGTTTTCACAGATTTACCACCAAAAACTCTTAGCTCATATTTTGCGTTGCATTTTCCGCCCGCAAATTTTGCTAAGACACGTACGGAATGAGGTCCAAGGATGTTAAAAAATAGAGGATCTGCCAATATGACAAAATCGTGAAGCCACACGTCATAGCTTCGCCACACCTACTCTGCCCACTCCGCGCCACTAAGATCGCAATGTTTCCAGCCAACAATCATGGCGGAAACGAGAGTAGCCAATCAGACGTACCGGCTCGGACAACGCTCGGTTGTTTTTTGGCTTCATTGAGTTTATATGATGAAGATATGTATGAGCAGATCCTCTATTTTATAACATCCTTGATGAGGTCCCAGGATAGGTTACTTGATTCTATTTTTCTTTAATAATTTGGTGCATGGCATAATTTACAAAAAAAAAAAAAATCTTCATTGTAATAGGTGTAACTCTACTCTTTGTGACCGATTAGTTTCTCCACTTGGTTTTAGTGTGAGTCCTCCAGGTTCGATTCAGTTAGAAATCAAGCCTACAGTTAGAGACGGGCTAGAGTGGGTAGTGTCTACCTTAAGTTATTTTTATACTCTTAAAATAGAACGTTATAGAGATTTTTTTTAATTGACAGAAGAAAATCTTGCAGTTTCATTAATGAAATTAAATTCAACTTGGCGCAATTACTTTTTTCTATTAGGTTGGTGCATAAATTCACAACGTTTTTGTTTCGTGTGTTAGTACTCCGGTTGTTATGGGTTTATTTAGCGATTGTAGATTTTTGTTTTCAAGTTCAATTGTCGTGTTTCGTTTTAAATATTGATTTTTTTTTTCATTTTTTGCGGATAATTCATAGAGCAGGGGTAAAAGGGGATATGAAAAGGTAGGGGGACGCTTGACGTCACGCCGCCCCCGTGCCCATCTTCGCCCATTGTATTTTTTCGAAAGTGGGGGAGACACCGTAGAAATTTTTGAAAGTGGCGGAACGACGTTCCCCCTCACTTTTATCCCTGGAATGGAGCCATGGATGCTAGAAAATAGTGTCAAGTTAAGAAAGTGGAACAATTCTTCTCTGTGAGTTTAATAGAGCGGCTAAAGCAGCGGAGGCAACCCAAAACATTTTTGCGCCATGTATGAGGCAATGACGTCGCCAGTTTTAATTTCTTGAGGAAAGACAAGCGAAGGAGCAGAGACATTTCTTTTAGGGCAGCTATTTTTTGTGTACTGAAAATAATAATTTTTATATTACTTACTGTATCCTACATTACAACACAATGTTTGCGGTCACTGTATCACACAAGGCCTTGGTTACAATGTTCCGTTTTAAGGGACAAACATTCTGCTATCCTTTAAAGGAATATATCACAGGATTAGATTTTTACTGTGACAGGATTTTGCAGTTGGAAGACATCGTTGGAAGACAGCGGGGAAAAGATTTTATAAGCATGTTTCCTCTAAAAAGCCGCGTAGAAGCACTTCCAATTTGGGAAGATCTTAAATTAAGACATTTCAGGGGAAAAGATGTTAATATAATGCTAGATGGAACATAGCATTAAATGGGTGCTATGTCAAGTATGTATCTGAAGTAGTACAATTTCTTACAGTGGTATTAGAGATCCAGAAATCCAGATCCATAAGGGTCTCTATATTTATGATGAAATCAAAAATATAATTCCTAATATCTCGTTTACTATGTTAGATATTAAGTTAGAGCTTTCACTGTATTACTCAGCTCCAGAAAGTCTTTAAACTGTCATGAACAACATTCGAAACTGAAGTAGTCTTTTTGTAGAAATTATACTGGTGTACTCGCTTAACCCATAGGGGGTATGATCATAATGAATTACAGAACTCCCACCAGACTCCCAGTTAAGGTGCATATATTAGTTTTGTGAATTTTTTTCTCTTTATAGCGAAGACTCAAATGTCCAAATCCAAAAAGGGTATCCACTTTTATGTCGTCATAAAATATATAATTCCTTACAGCTCGGTTGTTATATTAGATATTGACATAGGATTTTCACTGTTTTACACAGCTCAATGTACGCTTGAAGTTGCCCAAAGTAAACTTAAAACCGAACTAATCTTTTGATAGAAATAGGACTGAGATACCCATAGGTATGCCATCATTTTAATTCTTGTTGGGCACCAATAATTATTTCCGATATTCTAACATCTAATACGCTTTTATTTCACGGTAGTTCTAGCCGTTAGGTACCAACTGGAAGTTTTAGATAAACACATATTTCTAAGACTCTTTAAAAATCTAAAGATATGTATAATTTCAAAAGCTTTCAAAATTTAACCTTAGAAGACCCCATGATATTCTAAAACGCCGTGAAAATACCTAATCACTTTAGGATGAAATTACTTCTGGGGTGTTTCTTAATCTTCCATGACCGGTTTCGGACATTTTTGGATCTAACACGAAAACCCAGATGGTGCATGGTGCTTCTCTTTATTCGATAATATCTCGATAGCTGTTAGATATGATCCACTTTACCCTTAGATATATGCACCCAACAGTTTGGAGTGGAACTGTTGTAGGAGTTGTTGAAAGACCTCAATAATTAATTTTTCGAAATTATACCCTGTATCACTCTTTATTTCTCCATATTTTCGGTAAACGTATATCAATAATGTTCTTTACAACATTTTAGACACACATATTCCAAAATTTTTAAAAGTGCAAGTTAGGTTCTCATTAAGGTACCCACTTACTTTTGCCTAGTAATAAATTTTGAGCTGTTGTTAAAATTTAATAAATACTTTTTTTGTTTTTTGTTTTGTAATACATCGTTCTTCTACTCGAAAACTAGAAGTCCATACCCGCTCTAAAGCTATGACTTTAATGGGCAAAAGTGAGCTATACCATACAGAGTTGTATAAACATTTTATCCGTTTTTGAGAGAATTTCTATTTTTGATTCACAATTCAGTAAACTATTCTCATTTTTGTTATAAGAGTAAAATTCAAAAGATGCGCACTAGGAATCTCACTGAAACCACAGGATTAAAATTTGATCTTCATTTGGACCAGGGCCGGATTAAGGGGAATGTTTAGGGGGCTTAGGGAGCCCCAGGCCTACAGGTGGACAGGGGTCTTCACTCTGATCAAAATCTCAACTGGCTATCTAAAAAGTAGAGATGCAAGGGCTCGGAAAAAAACCGGCTTTTTTGGAAAAAAAACTCGGTTTTTTCTGCTTTGCTTTTTTGCTTGGGAAATTTTGGGCTTTTTTCAAAATTCTGCTTTAAATCGATAAAGCAGACTTTGTTTCGCTTCTCTATAACACAGAAAGTCATTTAATTAGTGGCTGATGCCGATAATAATATAAAACCTCGAAAGTAAACCATGAATTTCGAAAAGATATTTTAAACAATTTTACTTCAACATTTTTACATTATGAATTCTGTAGCGGCAGTCTTGTTACCAAGTAATCCACTACCTATGAAAGGGTATTTTAGGATTCCCCTTAATGCGGAGTAGGTTGGGCAAGTAATCCTTTTCGTGAAAATTATAAATATACTTCAACTCGAACAATTTATTGTATAATTTCTTCAACATTTAAATAAATTCAACAATAACAATATAACTGCGCTAACACAAAACAACATTGCTCAATATTAACTTGAACCCTTTCCCAATTTGAATAGTACTCCGGAAATTTTTATACATTCGCATTCCACTACTTTATATTCTAAATTAATTTTACTGATTGTACTTTTGACAGGTTTCATATATCAAATATCTACACAAATTAAATTTAATCCCCAAATATAACAATATATATATATTAAATTAGTGACCAAAGACATACACTCACCAAAAAGTTGTAACAGTTGGGCCGAAATGGAAAGAAAAAAAAATAGATTAAAATTTTGTACTTACAATTTCCTGACGAGCTGCATATCAATGGCACTTACATACATTTACACTTAATTAATCCGGCTACTTTCTGTGTAGGAGCATTATTATCCACACACTATTCCGAAATCACATTTAACTAGTTATCAATTTAACGGACACAATTTCTAAGCTCCTACCCCTGCTTACCTCATGTTTCAATCTAAAGGAAACGTAATAGGTACGGGTAGAATACAAAGATAGATGGCGTTTTAGTCACTTCGAACAAACGAATATCAGAACCATGACATTGACCTACAGAGCCAATGTTTCCATATACAAGTTTATTTAACTAATCAGCTGATCGAAAGTTTTCAAATTCTTTTTCGGAACTTACGAGAGAAATGTCTCATATTAAATTTCCCCCCTCTCCGGGTGATTTAATTAAACAAACAGTTATTTAACATTTCGAAGTAAGTTCATCTTCCATGCACGGCATGCAGTAAAGAATAATGGAACGAACTCACCGATGTAAATTCTTCACAAACAAATCGTTAGTTGTTTCGGAGCTCCTTTTAGTTCATTGTCCAATCGACGAAGCACGCACCATAACTGCAGAAAGATAACAGAATTGATGACGGTATTGTTCTTGCCTATCCACCTGATGGTCCTGATTTATTGCCATTCTTCTATGGGAAGGTTCTCTCGGACAAACACAACAAACACAGCCATGGCCAGAAACACCCAATTCCGAACCTGCAGAATTGTACAAACAGAGCACAGTACACAAATATATATAACACATAACATATATTTTAACAGTGAAGTGGATTACAATTATTACAGAATCTGTACATATTTTCTTAATTTCCATTATTATTTTCTCTTGCTGGATAAAATTTCTTTATGAAACTGACATGACGTTTAATCTTTACTTTCTTATCAGCTAAAAGTTGTAACCACACTGTGTTCTTTGTTGGATAGCTCATAATTTCGAACGGACCCTGATATTGGCTATCTAATTCAGGTTGATAACGTTTTTCCAAAGAAGATTTAGTTACTTTCTTAACCAATACTTTTTCTCCAATAGGTAAATCTATATCTCTATGTTTTCTAGAATACAATTTCTCTTTCCTTTTCCAGGCCAATTCAATATTATCTACAATAGTTTTACTCATCTCAGCTTTATCTTGAGTACTTTCAAGAATTCCTAAATCTAAAATCCAGTTTACATCTAAAGGATTAAACATCTTTCTTCCTAAGTATACCTCACTTGGAGTTTTACGAGTTACAGAATTTTCACTACTATTTAATGTGTACTGGACTTGATAAATATACTTAGACCACTTAGTTTGATTTTTATAAATATAGGTTTTCAAAATTAGTTTTATATTTTTATTTTGTCTTTCTGTTAAATTGCTTGACATGGAATAAGGAGTAGTACAAATGTTTTTAATGCCTAAACTAAATAAATAATGTTTGAAATAATCGCTTTGCAGATATCCAGCATTGTCATGAATCACCTTATTTGGAAATCCGTAAGAATAAAATATTTTATCTAATTTCAAACATATAGACTTTGAATTCAGATTCCTAAGAGGTTCAATAATGACAAATCTAGAAAAACCATCGGTTAAGACTAATACATATTTAAACCCATTACTGATAGGCCAAGGCCCCATTACATCTAAAAATAGAGAATTATTAGGATATTTCTCTTTCTGAGTATAGTAGGTACCATAAGGAAGTCTATTCCTATCCCTACATAGCTGACAAGTCGTACATCTCTGAACAAAATCTCTAATTTCTTGGAATAAATTAGGAAAAGTATAACGTATAGCCACTTTTGCTATCGTTCGTTGGACCCCACTATGTCCTCCACCTACAGGGTCTTGATGATGAAATTTAATCACACTATACTTAAGAGACTCTGGTACAACAGCTCTTAAACCTCCATATTGTTTACCTTTAGTTTTCTTCAGAAGGATACCATTTTTAAGAACATAAGGTTCCTTTACCTGTCCCCTTTCTAATTCTTGTATTATAGTATTTAAACTAGGGTCCTCTCGTTGATGATCTCCTAATGGCTTATGAAAGAAAGGATTATTCCAGAAATTAACAAAATTCAAGTGTACTTCTTTATCATCCACCTTATCAATTTCCAATATATCTGATGAAGGAGGTGTATAATCGATATAATTATGCATCCTAGTTAGAAAATCTGCCATATTGCGCTCACTCCGCAAATGAATAATATCAAATTGATATCGACTCACCTTTTCAATAAGAGAGCCGTATTTTCTTTGACGTTTATGATTTTTAAGTATCCACGTCAAGGCTGAATTATCACAATAAATTGTGAATTTCTTATGAAGATACATGTCAAATTTATCAAGCGCATGAACTAAACTAGAAAGCTCAAGATCAAAAACGCTTTTTGACCAATCTGATGGAGGAACACGTTTACTCAAAAAGTAAACAGGTCTAAGTTTTCCATCACCATCGTACTGGCTTAATATAGCACCATAATTTTTGGTGGAAGCATCGACATGTAAAACGAAGGGCGCATTCATATCTGGCACTTTAAGAACAATATGGTTAATAATAGCTTCCTTAATTTTCTCCAATAAATCGTCTTCCTCCTTCCCCCAGATAAATGGAACTGTGGGTGATCTCATAGCATATAATGGACTCAAAAGTTCTGAATAATCTTTTACATATCTAAGATAATAATTAAGAAATCCCAACATTCTATTTAAGGCACGTTTATTTTTCGGTCTGGGTATTTCTTTAATCGCTCTTACTCTCTCATCATCTATTCTCATTTGACCATTAGAGAACTCATATCCTAATATTTTCACTTTTGATTTCATAAACTGAGCTTTGTGTGGACTAATAGTAATCCCCCAATCTTTCAACCTTTTTAACACTTTTTCTAAAATTTCTTTATGTTTTTCAACACTATCCGAGTGAATTATTAAGTCATCACAGTAAATATCTAAATAATCCCCTTCTATATCACGAAAGATCTTATGCATTAAACTGGACAAAACGAATGGTGAAACTGCCATCCCCATCGGTAGGCGACAATACTGTAATAATCTATTTGGTGTAGCAAATGCTGTTATATTCCTACACTCAGGTTTAATCTCCAATTGATGAAATGCGGATCGGACATCAATTAATGTATACAAATGGTGTTTACCTATATTAGAAATGATAGATTCTAAGTTCGGACTCGGAAATCCAGTCAATAACAATTTAGAATTAATTTGGCCATAATTGATCACTAATCTCTTGGATTGATCTCTATTAGTAACAAGGAAGCAAGGGGAAATATATGGGCTACTATTTATTTCTTCAATAACACCCTGTTCTATTAATTTATCTAAAAACAAATCAAGTTCTTTCATTTTATATTTAGGAATCATATATGGTTGAGTAATGCTTGGTGAAGGATCTGTTAATTGAATTTCATATAAATAATCACGAACATGCCCTAACTTATCGGTTATTACTTCTTTGTAATCATTAAGTAATTGTTTAACATACGGTATCAAATTTTCATCATAAATATTTTCAAAATTTACACTACCTTTTAATGCTTCTCCATCCCCACTTTATCTGCCTCCTTATACAATGGATTAAAGATTCTCGTGCCAGGTGGAACATCTTCATAAACAGCAGCATCAGTATTCTCAAGTGCAACTGTCTCCTTGGTCTTTGCCTTAGTACGGTTCTCCGCCCTACTCCTGGACTCGCCTACGCCACTGGTTGTCTGCTTGGTCTGGTTGCCATAACGTCGAGGCCTCCTTGGAAACTGCTTAGCCTTGCTGGTTTGGGTTGGTGTTGTCAGGTTACAGGAAAAAGAACTGCCACCATATTGTAAAGCTGCACCTTCAGACCTAGTCCCCTCGAATCGATCACAAACTCTGGCGCCAAGGTGTCTGGGATCTCTCCGAGTAGGCCTGAAATGATATTGAAAAGCGCACAAATCACTGTTCATACCAACTGGGTTATTCTCAAAAGGTTGTAACTTTACTTGCATTTTCAATTTCTCAAAAAGAAGTTCTCGAGCGTTTATATTTATATGGGCGTAATTATCCCGTAAAAAGTCTAAACCCAATAATAATTTTAATTTTGGATGGTTAACAACTCCAAACCACGCCGTAAAACGGACACCGTGTATAAAGAAAATAAGTTGCACCAACTCACGCACTAACAACTCATTCCCTTGCATGATGGTCACAGAGTAATTTACTTGTTTTATTTTAGGCTTGCATTTCGTACGGATTTCTTCTAAAACACTGTTTTCTATTAAGCATAGAGTCGAGCCAGTATCTATTATACAGGGATATAAAGTATGGCATATACTGATGGGCAATTGTAATAAGCTTCCATGATCTTCCCTTGCACTATGAGAGTACGCACTATGAAGTCCGGTTTTATTTTCATTTAAATTTTGATAACTCAGTCTATTCTGTCTATTAAAAGGTGTTGGCATATAATTTGTCCTGGCACTTCTAAGAGGAGTTTTTACCCGTGGTAAACAAACCTTTTCACTTTTAACTACATTTTTATAATCTTGTTTATATTTGTCATTAATTTCATAACTTTCCGCAAAATCTACATATTCATTTACCGTTTTTGGAACACTAAGTATCAACAACAGATTACGAATTTCGGGAGTAACTAAATTACTTATTAATTTACAAATTTCATCTTCAGGCATGTTAATTTCTAAAACATTTAATGTACTTAATTTCTCTTGTAAAAAGTTTAATAAATTTTCATTTTCTTGCATTACTCTATATAATGATACCTTCATAAATTCCGTATTAATCAAGGGTGTGACAAATTTTAATAATAATGAATGACAAATATGACCCCAATCTGTAGTTATTGTTAACAAGCGCTGCAACTCTTCATAAGCTTGCTTCCTACACCTCTGTAAACTCGATACTAATATCGCCTCTACAGGAGCAATTTCCTTTACTATTAACATATCAAGTTTCAAAAGAAAATGGCATACTAACATACCATCTGTTCCATCTATTACCGGTATATCATATATTTGCTTTTCTAAAGAATTAAAAATACTTTGCGAAAATTGTTTTTGAAAGTTACAGGTTATGGGAGCTCGCAACACTGCTTGTCTATGCTCATGAACAGGTGTATGTGAGAACGACAAGAAATTCCCCCCTCTCTGATTTTCCTGCCCTTCACACCTACGACCTTCTATCTCATCGTCAAATGAAATAAGGGGAGGGTCAGCTACTGCGACTCTGCTATTACGTAACATACTACCCCTAGCTTCGTATGCCGCTTGCCAATGACTCATTTTTTCTTTTCTTTTCTAATGATACCAATAACCGAAAGATGTATATACTTAATGAAATTAATTTCTTTCCTTTTATCCAGCTTACAAATAGTAGACTAATACAAATTTTATTTTCGTTTTTCTTGTTTTTAATCACAACCAGATTCGAAATCCACTTCTTATTGCCCTCACGCATTAAGGTTTAAGTTCCGAGATTGAAACATGAGGTAATTTATATTTATATGTAGCGGCAGTCTTGTTACCAAGTAATCCACTACCTATGAAAGGGTATTTTAGGATTCCCCTTAATGCGGAGTAGGTTGGGCAAGTAATCCTTTTCGTGAAAATTATAAATATACTTCAACTCGAACAATTTATTGTATAATTTCTTCAACATTTAAATAAATTCAACAATAACAATATAACTGCGCTAACACAAAACAACATTGCTCAATATTAACTTGAACCCTTTCCCAATTTGAATAGTACTCCGGAAATTTTTATACATTCGCATTCCACTACTTTATATTCTAAATTAATTTTACTGGTTGTACTTTTGACAGGTTTCATATATCAAATATCTACACAAATTAAATTTAATCCCCAAATATAACAATATATATATATTAAATTAGTGACCAAAGACATACACTCACCAAAAAGTTGTAACAGTTGGGCCGAAATGGAAAGAAAAAAAAATAGATTAAAATTTTGTACTTACAATTTCCTGACGAGCTGCATATCAATGGCACTTACATACATTTACACTTAATTAATCCGGCTACTTTCTGTGTAGGAGCATTATTATCCACACACTATTCCGAAATCACATTTAACTAGTTATCAATTTAACGGACACAATTTCTAAGCTCCCACCCCTGCTTACCTCATGTTTCAATCTAAAGGAAACGTAATAGGTACGGGTAGAATACAAAGATAGATGGCGTTTTAGTCACTTCGAACAAACGAATATCAGAACCATGACATTGACCTACAGAGCCAATGTTTCCATATACAAGTTTATTTAACTAATCAGCTGATCGAAAGTTTTCAAATTCTTTTTCGGAACTTACGAGAGAAATGTCTCAATTCCAAAGGATTAACCAATGTATATAATAAACACATTTTAACCTCCTATATACAAAAGTAAGCAGAGTTGGCAAGAACCATGGTTGTTTTTGAAAATGCCAAAAACCCGTTTTGGGGGGCAGTTTAAACCAGGCTTTTTGGGGGTTTAAACTTTGTTTTTTGATTTAGATATTTTGCTTTATGTTTTTGTATTACATATTCACATTTGTTTCGCCTTGGTGTTATTATTCAACAACGGGGTTATGCTGGAAGAGGTCCCATAAGCTTAAAGAAGTCCGGTCAGTAAATTTCTTAAATTGAGAAACTCCCGCCCTAGCCATCGGGAAAATCCCGTCATTCTTTTAAATGTAAAACAATAACGGGAAAATCCTGTAAAATTTAATTTGCATGTAAAATTTAAAGGTCAACGTATTATAATCAGTACGCTAAAACTGAGTGACACACAATCATAGTCAACGTCTTGCGAATAAAATCAGAAAAATAAACACACTGCTGAACAAGACTGCACTTATTTAATATAAAAACACATTTACACGTGACGTTTCGATCTTCTATCCAGGATCCTCATCAGACGTACACTCACGTCTGATGAGGATCTTGGATAGAAGATCGAAACGTCACGTGTAAATGTGTTTTTATATTAAATAAGTGCAGTCTTGTTCAGCAGTGTGTTTAGTTTTCTAAAACTGAGGTATTAAATTACAAATTTAGTATGTAGGTATCATTGAAAGTCCAATCCAAGCTAATGTTGGAAGCTAAGTAGGCAATCGATAAATTTTACCAATTTTAATCAATATATTTAAGCAACCTTCGCTTCTTTATAAAACAACAGGAATGCAGAAATATATAATTTGCTTTCGTTTTGTATGTTTAGGCTTAACATCCTTACGTAATACCGAGGTTATCAAGGAGAAGACTTTCGCTTAAAGTGACATCCGAAAGAGTACTTGGTTTACACATGAAAGAAGGGTTGTGGTTCGACCGAGAATTGAACATGAGACACCTTGATTAAAAGGTGAAAAGGAAATAAGACTAATGCAGATGGTTTGACATGTGAAACGTCACTATGAAGTTCACACGATTCGCATTTTTGTTCTTTTAATTTTTTTAGTTTAAACCAGTTATTAAAAAAAACAGCTGGTGTAAACGAGCCAACCCTAAGAGTAAAAACTTCTTTCAAAAAATACACAAATAACTAGCAAAATTATGTAGTATTTTTACTTCAAAATATTCCATACCCTCTTTTTGAAATAAAATAAAATTAAAATAAAACATAAGAGAAATACTTAGATTTGTATGATACAATTAAAGGCTGCACATGGTTCTGTATATTCTTGAAATTCTACAGTCAAGTTTTTTATAACTACCATCAAGGGCGCCCATCAGGGGGGTTAAGGGGGCGCTTGCCCCCCTAGAGGAAAATGTACTTCAGAATATTAAAAAATCCAATAGGATTTTTACATTAGTTACAGCAAAATTTGAAACTATTTTTGAAACGTCTCTTATACTTCCCCTCCTTGGAAACCACAACATGGGCGCCCTTGACCACCATCACGGTTTACCCAGTCCTCAAGTTTTCTGAATTTTTAACAAGAGGGATTCAACATATCATTACGGAACAAAAAAAAAAAAAAAAAAGACTACGGAATATATTTAAGTTAAGCTAAATACAACTGCACAACAAACGTGACTGAGTGGTTGGCTTTTGCGCTTCTATCGGGAAGTCCGGGATTCAACCCAGCATTCGACCATTCTGACAAAGCCTTCCTTCATTCCATCTGAGAATGTAGAAATAGTGTGTGTACTGGCCGACTAGGAGTGTAGGAGTTGGCCGACTTCCTTTCTTATTGTTTTTAAATCGTTATTATTACTAATTACCAGCAGTGACGGTTTTGCGAAGGTTAGAGGATCGGTCTTTCGGACTGAAGCCTGTTCTCCAAAGTTGTGGAATGTCTAAAACTAACGAAATATCTATTAGTTATGCCTTTACTCATAAACTTTAAGCTCCCGTCAAATAAAAATTACGAATATTTAGAAAAACTAAACATTAGTAGTAAGAAAACCCCTCCCAAAACACTTTTTTAAATTCGCCACTGATTCTCAGTATAAAATGATCTTCAAGGTTGTATCCGGAAGATTATTGCTAAACATATAAACGAAATGAAATATTAGTTATGCCTGTACTCATAAACTTCAAGCACCTCCCAAATAAAATTAGGACTTTTTAGAAAACGAAACAATCAGAGAAACCCCTCCCAAAGTACTTTTCTAAATCCGCTATTGATTATTTGTATAAATTGGTATTCAAGGTTGTATCTGGAAAATTATTGCTAAATCATTGCACAACTACAGTATAACAGAAATGTGGAAATACGGTTTGACGGACATATTGAAAAACGTATGCTTTGACGGATATATAGAAAAACGTAAGTTTAACTTTCGTGCTAGAAGCTGGAGTACTAAGCTCTTAGAAATGAAACACGGATGACAAACTAAAATGATCTAGAGAAGGAAAAAAATGTCGATAACTCAAAGGTTAAATTAAAGTTAAATAACCTGTAAAATTGCCCTCAAATACTACATTCTTCATGTTAGCTTTAATTCGTAAAATATGTGCTCCATCCATCTTGATGGTGAATTACAGAGCTAAATATGGCATTCAGGTCGTGGAAATCTTATCTAACTATAGAATATACTATAAGAAAGCTATTTGGATAGAAAAATCATGAAAATGAAAAAAGCCAAAATTTCCAAAATTCTCGGTTTTTTTCCAAAAAAGCCGGCTTTTTATGTGAAAAAAACCATCGATTCAAAAAAGCCGGCTTTTTTGCATCTCTACTAAAAAGAATCATCAAGATTCAATAATCATCCTAAAATTTTAAAAAATGACCAAAACTGTGAAGCATATTCCCTTAACGTTTCTATTGTACTTTCACAGAAATATATGAGGTCACAGAAATATATGAAGCAACAGAAATATATGAAGCAACAGAAATATATTAGAAATATGTAAGTCAGCAGAGGACATATATTTTTTCTAGCCCCGGGCCTTCAGATAGGTTAACCCAGCTCTGATTTTGACGGACAAATGAAGAAAACGACAGGGTTCTCGATGTAGTGTAGTTTCTCGATGTGCAGGCAAGGGCAAGGGGGGGCAAGTATAAGCGACGTTTCAAAAATAGTTTTAAATTTTGCTGTAACTAATGTAAAAATTCAATTGTATTTTCGATATTCTGAAGTACAATTTCCTCTAATGGGCGCCCTTGTGTGCAGGTCATCAAGCATGTAAATTTACATTTAAATCTTGAATTTTATTTATAATTTCGAGGTCACAAGTTTTCTTTCTTTCTTTCTTTTTTTCATTCATATCGTTGCTCATAAATCCGTACTAATTACAACAGATTTTTATTATAGGATTTTTGATCAAATATGTGAAGCGACTGTTGAAAACAAAGGGGCAAAAAACTTTTTGGAACTTCGAAGCATCATAGCTATATGTAGTACGGTAATCTCTCAACAGATGTCATTGCTTACGTGACCGTATAATACAATATGTAATATCCTTGGTAATAACGACATCTGTAAACAGCAAACAATACTACACATTGCAACCATCTGCTACCAAAATTTGATCGAACTTCAAAAAAATGCATGGATATTGTGATGGTGTGCGTATACTGACACTTTTTGGCGGGTTCTTTATGTATCACAAAATCTAAACAAGACCATTGTGTCCGTTTTCCAGCAAACATTCTTCAAAAAGAATTGATCTTTCTGATTCTCTTAGTTTTGTATTTATTTATTTATTCTAGGTTTCAATTTATAGAGTTACAAATAAAGTTTTTACTTACGAAATATGGAGAGAATTACAGTTAGTTTAACAAAATCATTCCAACGAAATCACCCCACCAGTAAACTACTTCTTGCCGTTTTGCTTAAAACGTAAACAGGGAGCAAAGTGACTTAGGGCCAGTCCTACAATATCCTGATATTCTTTCTGAATACTATCAGTCAGAATTAGATATCAGGAAGTTGTCAATTACTTTAACCCGTGGTTCGTTCTACAATATACTGTGCCTGATATATACTCTGTCAGATAGTTAACCCGAAGCAAGGTTTTAACGGACCATTTGATTGGTTGGTTTTCTGTTGATCATACTGAAAACAATTGAAACGTCAAATTTATAACTAAAATTTATAACGTTAATTTCGTTATATATTACACTCCATTTTATAATACTACACGTTATAACACAATCTGAGATTTTAATTAATTCATTTATTTGATATTCCACCTCTAAAAATATGTAAATTAGATTAATAATTTAGATATGTTTTTATATATCATTCAATTTCAATAATTAAACTCTATATTTTATATAGAATATATTTCTTCATCTTCTAACTACACAAATTACATGGCGCTTATGTGCGGTCACTTGTAGCCAACGGGTACTACTTATCGTAAAAAATTGGCATATATTCAAGCTAAAATGGTCTTCTAAGCCTCGCTATATATTGAACAATCTCCTCATCGTCCTCGGACACCATCAACAATTCTTCGATTTCGTCCATGATTCACTACACGACAACTAACAAGTAGCTGATAGCTGTTAACAGGCAATTGAACTTCCTGTCAAAGTACCAACCAGCTGATAGGGTTTATCAGCCACCTGATTGTTATCAGGACATTGTAGAACACTTATCGGAAAAATGTCAGGAGGATATTCATATCAGACAGATATCAGAAGATGGTAGGATTGGCCCTTAGTGGTACAGCCCCAGACTCTGACACGAGAGATCCTTTTCTCAATGAATGGTAACTTGAATTAGTGTAAATAGTATCGTGTCTGTGGGTTTTCTCGGGATTTTTCCGTTCCCTCTCACGTTTTTGTTTTATTAATTCTTTCACAATCATCCACTTTTATTAATCATTGGTCTCCTTTAGGGTAGTCAAGGGACTGAAAGATTTTAATTGTAAGAGGTAATTTACTGGTGGAGTAAGTTTTCTTCCAACGATTTTCATGCAAACGGCTTTAGGTATTTTTGCAAAACTTACTCTTCCCGGCGAAATTAAAATACCGCTAATTTTATAGTAATTATGTGATATCTTCAAATAGATAACAGATAATTGAAATATGGAACAAGGGCGCCCTAGACAATATTATTTTACATGAGAAACCGTTATCACGACTCACTTATCTGCTTTCGATTTCAAGCCATTTTGAAAATCGGCATTTATTTTCGCGTTTCTAAACAGCTGAAAACGGAAAGCCACTAGGTGACTTGTGATAACGGTACCTCAAGCAAAATAATATTGTCTAGGGCGCTCTTGTTCCATATTTCAATTATCTTTTATCTATTTGAAGATATCACATAATTACTGTAAAATTAGCGGTATTTTAATTTCGCCGGGATGAAGACTCTTAAGGACGACAGTAACTTTCATATGAAGTGTCACTCTCAAGTGGCATAGTTTGGAAATTGAATCATACATAGAACGTAGTGCTACAGTAGGATATAGGAAACAATAGAAAGAAACACGTGATTATAAGAACAAAAATAACACTTTTATACAAAAACAATGATTTCATCAACTCATAATGGCCCCCTGACATTACAGAATGAGTGAAATTGTTCTTAAATGGGGTGTGATCACCACGAAAAGCGGTGCCTGCTTCGCAACGTGGTCCTATGCTGCTTACAATGCTGGTAATGAGTTGTTGTGGTATGGAATTTTATTACTCCACTAACACTCTTGACAACTGTTGGATGGTCATTGATGGATCTAGATGTGCTGCAAGACGTTTCGGCAAGGAATCATAAACGTACTGGATGGGATTGAAGACAGGGAAACACTCAGACCAGTCCGTTCGCTGAATGTCTTATTGTTTCAAGAGTTCCACCACCTATGCTGTTCGATGTGGTCACCGCACTAGGAAAACCTACATTATACGTACGTGGAGGAGTACAGTAACAATTATTGGTGAGTGTACTGTGTTCAGAAATTGCGAGGTCGGAATTCACATGCACATTATGCCTCTTCACACAAGAACACCGAAACACTAAAATAAACATGTTCGAGAATGTTCTTGGGTTCTTTACGGGTTTCCACTTCTTTCAAGGTGAGTGTACATCCAAAATCATGCACTACTCAAACTGAATTCGCTTATAACAGTATTGCCAACAAGTTGATACAAAAAGTCGCTAAATAGCAGATGAAATAACTCCAATTTTGGGTGAAAAGTGGGTAAAAACTTCTTGGAATTTCGTCTTTCTCTCTTATATATATGATCAAGCCATAGTGTTATCTACGCTACAAAAATGATGTAAATGAAAGAATCATGTAAGTAACAAATTTCGGGATACGGACAAAATCTCGTGGCCGAAACCTCGCCACCCAAACTCTCGTGGTCCAAAATCTCGCGTGACCAAAACCTCGCGGGACAAAACCTCGCCGGGACAAAACCTCGCCTAACCAAAACCTCGCCGCCCAAAACCTCGCGGGACAAAATCTCGCTGCACCAAAACACCGCGTGGCCAAAACCTGGCGGAACCAAAATCTCGCCTTTTCTAAAACCTCGCCGCCCAAAACCTCGTGGGCCAAAATCTCGCCTGGTCAAAACCTCACCGTCCAAAAACCTCCCGAACCAAAATCTCGCTTAGCCAAAACCTTGCGGATCGAAAAAATCTTTCCTTAAAATTTACCCAATGAGTTTCTTAATATGCAATTCCATATTACAAATAATAATAATAATAATAATAATAATAATAATAATAATAATAATAATAATAATAATAATAATAATAATAATAATAATAATAATAATAATAATAATAATAACAATAATAATAAAGAAGAAGAAGAAGAAGAAGATGCAAAATATCATGAGTGTGGTCTTTCTCAGGGTATTCCCGTTTCCTCCCACTTTTTTCATTACATCATTTTCTTCATCCTAATCATCTACGTCTCCTTTAACCTAAAGGCATAGTCGAGGGACGTAAAAACTCAGATATTATTTCATACTTTCATAAATATTATAGATTTTGTTAGAATTTCCTAAGGTCACCGTCAAAGTAAAATAAAAACCATCCCATTCTCAAACCCCATATATGTTGAAAATTTGATCGAGACCAGTCAAGTGGTTCAAGAGTTATAAAGTTTTATTTATTTTTAAATATATCCCCCTCTCCTTCGTTAAGCCGTCAAAATGAAATTATAAAATACATCCCATTCCCGAACCTCATCTATGTTGAAAATTTTATCGAGATCGGTCGGGTGGCTCAAGAAGTACCATGTCACAAACATAGTAATTTTCATTTCTATATAGGATAGATTTTAAAAGCACGCATTAAATTTTTTTCTCATTATTTAAATGCAATTATGTGTTATTACCAAATACATACATATAGCAATATATAGAGCTTTCTACATCGAAGAAATCGTAGTGATGACAAAATCTTTAAGTTTTACGTCCCACGATTATGCTGGTTGGTCTAAAGGAGACGGTGATGATGAGAGATGAGTGTAATGGTGGAATGAAGAAAGTGGGGGGAAACGGGAGAACCCGAGAAAACCCACGAGCACGGTGTTTGTCCACCACAAAGTTTACTTGGCGTGGGCTGGGATCGAACCCGGGACCCCAAGCACAAGAGGTGAACGCTCTACAATTGAGCCACCGCGCCCCCATCGTCGTGATGACGTTTTATACTGACGACATTTCTTCTCAGGCGAGATTCTGTTTCGAGATCAGGACCGCGAGGTTTTAAGCGGCGAGGTTTTGGGCAAGCGAGGTTTTGGTCCGCGAGGTTTTGTACCCCTAACCATTAATTTCCCTTTAATAAAATATGTTTCTTTTAATTTTATTACCAATATCAGTTCAACGAAATCAAAAATGAGTTTAGAAAAACAAACAAAAATAAAAGTCTACAAGGAAAAAAATCTTACACACTTCACTTCTACTCACGGTTCTACAGATAATCAACTTGCTACCGGTCATGTCTTATTTGTGCCTGCAAACGGTACCTCTGAAAACTAAAGGATATTAAAGGTTAGTCCCCATTAGAGGGCAAGAGATAATACCAATTGAAGTGGAAATATGGAAATAAATGCTATGTACTTTCCTAGATTGTTAATACGTTCGTTGATTCAAATAAGCAAACGGAAAATAAACATATATTTGAACTGATTCGAGCTAATAGTACTTGATTACAGGTCAAGTTGTTTGAAGCACAAGAGGCACTAAATTCGTAATTAAGTCGCCAAATTGTCATTGAAAAATCACCAAAAAAAAAAAAAAAAAAAAAAAGTCGTTAATCAGAAAAATTATTTTTTGTCGCTGTAATGAAAGTTGAATCCTTTAGATTTAGCGCCTTTTTCCCCAAAGTGACAACATTGGCTTATAACCATAACTTGTAGAAAAATGTACAGTAGAACGTCGATTATCCGAAGTAATTGGGGGACATGAGTGTTCGGAAAACTGGTTTGTTCGAATAATCGAACTGTACATGTTTATTTGCCAAAAAGAAGTACTGTACAGTAAATTTGTCAGTACTGTTTGCACCGTGAGAAGCTCTTCTTGGGGGCGCGCAATCCTTCAAACTGCGCGGAGCGGCACGCCTCAACTCTAAGCTGGCGCAGCGGTTGGTGTGAACAGCTTTGATACTGCCGCTACTTCTACAGCCAGTGCCAAACCGACAGAAGTGTGCTGATTGTTGAAACACAGCGACTGGCGGCTTGGCCGGTCAGCAGCGCCTTATGAAGACTCCATTAGAAGCAATGTTCCGCCAGCGGTGGCTCAGTGCAGCGACTACTGTGGGAAACTTGGTTTGGGAGTGAGGGGGATGATGGACGGTAGGGTGGGAGAGTAACAGGTGCGAGCGAGTACACAGTTCGGTTAAGCGGTCGTTCGGTTGACCAACGTTCCGATAATCGACGCTCTATTGTATATGTTATTAAGGATAATCGTCTGTATCTTACGATATCATTTCCTATGGTCTGCATCATTTGGTATTATTTTCTTCTTTCTTTGTGGCCAAACATGTAGAAACTTGTTCTTTCTGGATAGTTCTCAGTGTTGCCAATTTGGAGGAAAAGTCGCTAAATCTGGGAATTTGACCTGCACGATAGCGACAAAAAGTATTTTTTCCGATTGGAGACTTTTTTGGTGATTTTTAAATGGCGATTTAGCTACTTGCTTAGTGACTTTTTGCTGCATCAATCTGTTCATATGTAGAGTAGCATTATTAGCGCAAAACAATTTTTTTGTTCTTTTCTTTCTTTTTATTAGTTTTAATCAGCGCAAGTAATGAAGAGTTTGGGAATACAACGTACCCACTCCCCCCAATTTTGCATTGTTATCTGTTACCCTTGCCCTCTGACGGAGAACAATTACAAACTTGATGTTCTTTAGTTCCCAGTAGTGATGTGAGGTGGAAAATTTTCCGTTCTAAAATAAAATATCAGTAATTAAGTAATAATTTCTCAGCAATCATAACATTGATTGAATACATGTATAGAAATGTTAAAAAGTGAAAAATCATTTAAAGAGTCTAAAAATTTTCATGGCTCAGACAATTTTCAGTACTATGTAGGAACAAATGAAACAATTTTTCATGAATCGAAATATTTTCTGTCTTATATGGAAAAATTGAAGAACTTTTTATGAGTCGGAAAATTTTCATCACGATGTAGAAACAAGTGAAAGAAAAGAAAAAATGCTAACGTAAATACTGTAGTATTAATTATTTCGGAACTATTGTGACTCCAAAATATGAACAAAAGTACCCGAAACAATGTGAAATGATCCCTGAATTCAAGGATTGATTGCGATCTGTTGACAAAGATTGAGTAGAACATATTGTTTAATTTACATCTTCAACTTTCAAAGAATGCTTTATAGACAACGGATTTTATGAATAACTTTACTTCGCGACTTTTCAGCCAAAATTGGAGTAATTTCATCTTTCGTTTAGGGATTTTTTGTGTCATCATTTTGGCAATACTGATAGTTCTACCAGTACTGATCTAGTTGGCAATACTGATATAGTATTAGAGGAAGCCATAGTGGATGTATGTAAGTTTGTCTATAAAGAAGATTAATTATTTACAAAAATAATAAGTTAAATGCAGAAGATCTACGAAAAATACAGTAGTTCAAATAAATTCGATTTCTTGTGATATCATTTGAACAGTTGGTAAATTGATTATTTTTGAAATATTTCCATAATTTTAATATAACGAACTCAGGGCTATTAGAGCGTCATATAATAAATTTGTGCAAAATCCACTGGAACTTTTAGACTAGTTGAAGTAAAGTAAGCCAGTCTCATATTTAAAATTAAAATTATAAAATTATGATACTTCGAAATAAGAAAGTGTATAGTTTTACCATGACGAGTGTAATAAATAATGGTGATAATGCTGGAGATCATATTGAAGAAATTAACATGACAACGACAGAATCCATGACTAGAGTAATTGATAAGTTTCGACAATCAAGACAGAAAATAAACTCGGCAACACATCGAATGCATATAACGCCTCAGCAGATGGATACACAAATTGAACGCATGGGAATATTTCGAAAATTATACACCAGGTCAAAAACCATTGTAGATGAAATTTGCTCGTCTTAAACGGGATCATCCAATGATATTACACTTGACATTTAAATGGGAATCCTTAGTTTTTATTGCAGGTTCAGATTCTCCACACACACCCAAAAGATTCACCTATGACGAACCCCTCAACCCACCTCTGGCGTTGGAAGAACAATTTCGAAATTACAGACTCAGATTCTCCATAAAAATTATACTAATTTAATCTGCGAAGAGACTTGTCTAAACCAAGTATTCTAAAGGTGAGAAACGACCTAAAACCTAAAACAAACTTCCAAAGGGAACAGAAAATTACTACATCCATGTCGTTGTCAGGCCCGCAACCAGACGGAGGCTAGGGGGGGCTGGCCCCCTCTAAACTTTTCGTGGCTCCTCCAGACCTCAATACAAAATGCACAATTTAGAATTTGTAAGAGAAATTTTAATGACTTGGCCTCCCCTTACATATTCATGGCCCCATAAACCTCTATGGCTGGTTTGGGCCTGGTCGTTGTTCCTGGCTAGTGATAAAAAAAGTTGAAATATTTCGACTAATTGTAGGTGAATGTGAATATTTTTAAGAGAATCTAAACCTGAAATAAAAATAATAAGGTTCCCAATAAATCTTACAAAATTGACCTCCCATCCCCAGAGGTGCGGGTGAGAGTGTTAATTGTGGCTCAAACTTTTTATTTATTTATTTATTGAGAATTTGATAGGTGAAATATGTTTTTATATAGACATTTGGTTCTCGAGCTATTGGCAATCAAATTCGGCGTTAGCGCGTAGTGAAATTTTGGCAAATAATTTCACTAATTGCTATTTTCAACAAGAAATAGAAAGAAGGGCAGGGAATAAACTTGTTAGAATTGATTTGAAGTTAACTGTTAGTAGTCTGTTAAACACTGGACAAAAGCAGTGATTACTTCAAGTTTTATTTTAAAAATAAAAAATTAATAATAATTTTCAGGAACTCGTTTCATAGTTGTTTCTGCAGATGATATGGCAGCACTTGTTGCAGAATCTGAAAACTTGAGGAAGGGCTGTGAAGAATATAAAAATGAAAATAAATTTTAGAAAGGAAAAAGCCATAGTGATTGGAACGAAGCTGTCGGTGTCAAATATAGAAGTAGGAGGGGAGAAAATAAAACAGGTGACTAGTTTTCCACGCCTGGGTACTATTAATAGTAATAATATGAAGTGTGAACATGAAATAAAAGCAAGGATAGGAATGATAAAAGAAGTCTTTAGGAGGTAGAAAATACTATTTGGTTTAATACGGTACTATCTTGAATAAAGAGTTGAGAAAAAGATTCATAAAATGCTTCGTGTGGAGTACTGCACGTATGGATCGGAAACATCGATATGACCAAAAATGATGAAAAACGACTGGAAGCTCTCGAAATGTGGGTGTGGAGAAGAGTGGACAGAATTAGATGGCACGAGCGGAGAACGATGATAGGGTGATAGAAATGGTGAGAGAAAAAGTAGCAGAGTCTTCATCCCGGCGAAATTAAAATACCGCTAATTTTACAGTAATTATGTGATATTTTCAAATAGATAAAAGATAATTGAAATATCGAACAAGAGCGCCCTAGACAATATTATTTTGCTTGAGATACCGTTATCACAAGTCACCTAGGGGCTTTCCGTTTTCAGCTGTTTAGAAACGCGAAAATAAATGCCGATTTTCAAAATGACTCGAAATCGAAAGCAGATAAGTGAGTCGTGATAACAGTTTCTTATGTAAAATAATATTGTCTAGGGCGCTTTTGTTCCACATTTCGATTATTTTTTTTATCTATTTGAAGATATCACATAATTACTGTAAAATTAATGGTATTTTAATTTCGCCGGGATGAAGACTCTTAAGAAGAGGAAGAGAAATTGGTTGGGACATTGGCTAAGAAGGAACTCTATCATGATGGACGTGCTAGAGAGTATGGTGGTAGGAAAGAGAGGGAGGGAGCGAAGAAGACTACAATTAATGGACAATATCATAACAGAAAAATCGTACTTGAAGACCAGAGCTGGATTAACCCTTCGGGAGGCCCCAGGCTAGATAAAATTTGTGGCACTTGCTCACTTCGCCTTATACGTTTGTGTGAACGTACAGTGGAAACTAAAGAGTCTTCATCCCGGCGAAATTAAAATACCATTAATTTTACAGTAACTATGTGATATCTTCAAAGAGATAAAAGATAATTGAAATGTGGAACAAGAGCGCCCTAGACAATATTATTTTACATGAGAAACCGTTATCACGAGTCACTTATCTGCTTTCGATTTCGAGTCATTTTGAAAATCGGCATTTATTTTCGCGTTTCTAAACAGCTGAAAACGGAAAGCCACTAGGTGACTTGTGATAACGGTACCTCACGCAAAATAATATTGTCTAGGGCCCTCTTGTTCCATATTTCAATTATCTTTTATCTATTTGAAGATATCACATAATTACTGTGAAATTAGCGGTATTTTAATTTCGCCGGTATGAAGACTCTTAAGTGAATATGTTTTTTATATATTTTTTCATATTTTATCTTATGATTATGATTGTATTTTGTATGATTCTTTTTAAACAACTAGTTGAGATTTTGATTAGAATGGAAGCCTCCGTCCAAATGGAAGCCCGGGGCTACGCCCCCCTAAGCCCCCCTCCTTAATCCGGCTCTGGTGAAGACGAAGAGGTTAGCGGAAGACCGTGAAACATGGAAAATTCTCAGTTGCAGCAAGTGACTTGCCAATAATGGCAGGCTGCTTGTGATTATGATGATGATGATGATGATGATGATACGCAACACAATTATATAAATCATGTGGTTCGGATTCCACGTTAATCAGTAGGTCCACGTCTCATATAGCCTCGCTGCTGAACGGGACGTTAAACTCAACTCAACTCAACTCAACAATTATATAATTCACTTCTAAGAATTCAACATAAAAATGTAAGTAGGTTGCGCCCTTGAAATTATTTGGGACATCATAATTTTTAATTGAAAATGGTACAATTAAATTTTAGAATGGAAAATTTGGAGAGCAGAACTTTATTTCAGGGTAAAATGCTAATTTTGGGTGAGAAAAAGGTAACTTTAGGAAGTAAGAGTTAAATTGGAGAGTTGGGATCCAAGCCCTTGGGGAAAAGGTATCGTCCACCCCTGGTGCGATTAGAGGAAGTGGCTGAAAACATTCAACACTTGAATTTACTAGTCATTTTGTAAAACTCAAAAAGACAGTTACTCTTTCTTACCTGAAGTACATACATATACAATAAAAGGCGTGTATGACTAATGTGGACATGAAGATGGCCAATAAATAAAAATGCAAAGTGAAAACCAAGCGAAATAGCTGATTGTGTTCGTGGTCAAGTCAGTGGTTTGCAGTAATGTGGCAGTAAATTATTTTATGACAGCAAATTGGTGTACAGTTAGCATATAACTTATCCACGCGATAGTGGTAACCTCTCTTATCATTACATGAGACCTATGTCTTCACTATGCAATATTGGACATTTTTCTTTCTCTCTTTTTAACAAAATACATCAAAACCAGAAGGTAAACAACAAGTTCTATAACGGATTATATCCTCCCATTGTCTAGTGGCAAAGACCTTGAGCGGACGGTATGTGTTCGTTGAGTGTTCCCTACAGCACGTGCGTGTAATGAGGTGTTGTTACGAAGAGAAGATTTTGCAACCAAAATAATCAGTAAAGTGTCTTTAAGAAAAGGAGCAGGAAATGCTCAATTTTGGAAGAATGCTACAGTTTATGAGCATTGTGATCGACACGAGTGTAGGTATAAGATTATTTTTTTCGGAGTGTGTGTGTGTGTAGATCAATGAGAAGTGGGCCACGTTGTGGGCTCCCTCCTCCTCCTCCCTCGGTCACAAGGGCATGGAAATATACAGTTAGCTGAATGAGAAGAAGCTACATGTATGAGTTGTTGATATGAGAAGAAAGAAACATAAAAACATACTTCAACTCCATTGCGTCAGTTGATATATACTACATACAACGTCACATTACCTACGGCACGCTGTTGGCAATTGTTCACTTGGCGACGGATGCCATTTTCTCCATTTTTTTTTTTTTTTTTTGGCCGAAACAAAAGCAAAAAAAGGAAGAAGCTCCGGGAAAAGGCAATTAAATTTTTATCTTTGTAATACTACAACTTTTTTTCTAAATCTTTTCGTTTGGGAGATCATAATAGTGAGGTGTATCTATTATTTTCAAGAATTTAATAAACAAAAAACAGAAAACAAAACATATTTTTAAACAATACTTTTGACTTACAATTGGAAGGAAGTGAAATATTAAAATAATGACCTCTGTAGTGTTAGCTTTTCAATGCTATTTCATCCTATTATTATTATTATTATTATTATTATTATTATTATTATTATTATTATTATTATTGATTTTGAGTTTAACGTCCCGTTCAGCAGCGAGGCTATATGAGACGTGGACCTACTGATTAACGTGGAATCCGAACAGAATGATCTTCCGCCGGGAATTGCACCCGTATTATTATTATTATTATTATTATTATTATTATTATTATTATTATTATTATTATTATTATTATTATTATTATTATTATTATTATTATTTCAGACATTGAACCACGTAGGCCTATTCCTCGATTAGGATTAGGAATTAGATTTCTGGGCTTTTGGCATCTATGAACATGTTAACCAGTCACATATATGAGGGATGATGTCCCTCGGTGATCATACTACCCATGGGAATTGGAGAGGAAGAAAAAAGAGGGAAAGGAAGGAAGTGACCTGGGAACATTGTTAGGTACCATCCCGGTATTTGCCCGATGTGAATGAGGAAAACCATCCCGGTATTATAAGTGTGTTTGTGTATCTCTCTCTCTCTCTCTCTCTGTGTGTGTGTGTGAAAAGTGCCTATAATATCAACTGTAGTGCCTTCAATGAAATTTGGAAAAGTTGGCGTCGGTGGATTCTCCCCCACTCTACAAAGTTTAATAAGTAAAAACAGTAGTTCTTGAAGAAAAATAGAAGTCTAAAAGACAGATGATGATAAGTAGCTAAATCTTATCTTCAGTACTCCAAGAAGATACATTCATTAACCATTTTATTGAAACTTAATAAAAGAAATTGTTCGTTCTTCAGACCCGAAAAAAAAACTTTTACTATGACATTTCTACACAGTTACATACAGTCACGTAAGTTTTATATCTTTTTTTTAAAAAAAAAACACCTAAACAAGAGAGCTAAAAGAAGTAAAATTAGTTTGTTTTTTTTTAATATGTTGCTTCATGTTTTGAACCAGTCTTTCCTAACTGCTGTGTCGTGAAATTTTCGAATTTAAAAATAAATTTGATGGCATTCATAAGGGTTACAAGTCTAGAGTTTTATTTGATCTTTTTTTTTTTAACCAAGAAGTCTTTAATAATAAGTTAAAATCGATTTTGATACACTGTGTGTGTCAACACAACAGCATCAACACTGCTCAATTTTAACATAATGTAAGTGTGTTGCGATATAATAACACGTTCGTGTCGTCAATGAGAAAAGTTTGAGAAGTAATTAATAAGTTCCTTGAATCTAAGCACGATGATTGGAGGATCATAATAATTCTGAGATTCCAACACAAACGTTGATAAACGTTTGATAAAATTTTTGAGTTATTACATATACAGGCACTTATCAAAGAAATGGAAACACTTGAATAAGTGCCACTTCTAATATGACACATGGCCATCTTTCGCCTCGCCCCCAAAGCAGTTCTGATGCGACCTGGGGTGGAGTCTTAGGGGTCGTGAATGATAGCAAGTAGAATTTTACACCGTTCCACGTGCAACAATCAATCTGTTCTGTCAGAGACGAGAAAGGTAGAAATTTGCACCGGATTCGAGTCTACACTAGTGAAATGGCTTAAAAGAATTTTCAATAAGTACAGGGGCGAGTCAAAAATTATCTGCACTTTGTCATAACTTTTCTTACTTTTGCACTTTGTCTTTTGCCCTCGCATATTTTATTGTTATACTGTTGTGGTAATGCTGTGAAACTGTGATCTTAATTTCTCCATTTTTCTTTCTTCTCTTGCAGATATATCATGGCTGCTCCATTAGAAGTTTGCACCAAAGAGGAACAACGAGCAGTGATCCGATTCCTCTGGTCGGAGGGTGTTAAAGGGCCAGACATTCATCGCAGACTATCATCGCAATATAGGAGAAGTGCACTATGACGTAAAACTGTATTTTTGTGGCTCGAGAAGTTTAAAAGTGGTCGAACAAGTGTAACACATGAAGAGGGAGCAGGACGGCCATCAACCTCCACTACAGATGACAACATTCAGCAAGCTCGAGAGATGGTTGTGGCGAATAGGCGAATCACTATCGATGAGGTAGCAGCTGCTTTGAACATCAGTCATGGCTCTCCCATCAAATCATCCACGACGAGCGCGGTTTTCATAAAGTCTGTGCACGATGGGTACGAAAAAGGCTTACTGCAGAACACAAGCTCACTCGTGTTAGGGTCTGTCAACGCTTACTCACTCGCTTGAACAACGAAGGTGATGCATTTTTAAGCAGAATAGTCACGGCGATGAAACACTGATTCATCACTATGAGCCAGAATCAAAGCGCCAGAGGATGCAGTTTAAACACCCTGGATCTCCGACGAGGAAAAAATTCACGCCTGAACCATCCGCAGGAAAGGTTATGCTAACTGTGTTTTGGGACTCACAGGGGCTCATAATTTCAGAGTTCATGGAAAAGGGAAAGACGATCAACAGTGTGAGTTATAGTGAAATGTTGGAAAATAACCTGAAGCCGGCGGCAATTCGCAACAAACGCCGAGGTTTGTTGTCGAAGAAAGCTTTGTTGTTCATTGACAATGCACGGCCACACACGGCTCATCACACTATTGAAACCATCAACAAGCTGAAATTTGAGTTATTGGAACACCCTCACTACAGCCCAGACCTAGCTCAATCTGACTTTCACTTCTTTGGGCCACTCAAGGATGCTTTATGTGGTCGCCGATTTGCCTCAGATTTAGACGTGCAAAATACGGTGCAAAAGTGTCTTCACAACCAACCGAAAACCTTTTATTTGGAAGGAATACGTAAGCTCGTTGACCGATGACCAAGTGCATTGAATTTTAGGGAGATTACGTAGAAAAATGATGTGCATAGTATAACCCTTGATTCATGTAAATAAACTGTAGAATGAAAAGTGTAGATAATTTTTGACTGCCCTCGTACTTCACCATACATAAGTACTTTTTCCCATTTATGGTCACAAGGTAAGAACACCGCTTTAACCCTTTTAGGATTTCCACTTTTTGAGGTAAATTTTAGACTTTCACTCAAACAGCTACTGCTTCCTTACTATTTATCGTAGGATCATGGTTCATACCTCGTTCTTTTTTTTTTTTTTTTTTTTTTCAGGATAGATCATACTTTCTAACGGTACCACTCACTTGTCCGTATTATACACCAGAAACGGGAAAATAGGAAAAAAGATGTCTCGAAAAAATTTCGAAACTTTTGTGCCCCTCTGGCCCGGGCCTGGTTTTACGTAGGGATATAAATTTTCTTTTATAAAAATACACTGTTATGTATATAACATGTGTGCAAAATTTCATTCTTGTATCTTGAAAACTGTGGGCGGGAGAAATTTTTGAAAAACTGAAGGTGACCCATTTTTCATACATACACACACACACACACAACCCCCCATATATATATATATATATATTCAAAAATGTACTGCGTCATTCCTATTTGACCCAGAGTCATGGTTCAAACGCCATTGTCTACCGTATAACGAGCCCTTTCCAACAGTACCATTCACATGTCCGTATCATATACCTAAACCGGATAATTAGAAAAAAAAAACGGATTTTTTTTTAAACTCACCAAAATACTTTGCCCCTCTGCCCCGGGCCTGAGTTGAGGTAGGGATCTGAATGTTTCTTTTTTTTTTTCTTTTAAAAAAATACGCTGTTAAGTATATCATACGTGTGCAAAATTTCAATCTTGTATCTTGAAAACAAAGCGCTGAAATAATTGTTGAAAGTCTAAATTTAGGCTCTCACTATACACACACACACATACACATGCACTATATATATATAATTACTACCTCGTTACTATTTGGCCTAGAGTCTTGGTTCAAATGTTATTTTCTTCAGTATAACGAGCCCTTCCCAACGGTATCAATCACATGTCCGTATTATTTACCTGAACCGGAAAAATCGAATAAAGCCGGAAATTTTTCTGAAAAAATCACCCCTTTGGACCATTTGCGGCCCTCAGGCCCGGCCCAGGTTTCATGTAGGGATCTCAGAAAAATTTGAGAAATACCCAAAGATATACACAATCTGTATGCAAAAGTCCAATCTGATATCGTGAAAACTAAAGGCGTGGAAAAATTTTGAAATTTGCGTTAAGAAAAAAATAAATTCACGCCCCTCCGGCCCCACTTGGCGCCTCAAGTTGTCCACTCGGTTCCAAAACGCATCTGGGGTGTTCTTTGTTCCATAATTGACTTGACTAATAAAAAAACCTGGCTTAAATACCTGTTATAGAACCTAAATAAGCGGTCAAAGACGATACTACGCCCTGGTAACAAAAGTCCTCAAAGGGTTAAATATATTGATCACAGAAGAATGATGTTCAATTTATTTCACGTCCAAAATAACCGAATGATCCCTATTACCTTAGAGCCAGTTTTAACAGAAACTGTTATGAATAATAAGCGAGGTATATTTCCTATTTATATCAAACACTGCTGTACTCTGTCTCTACAGCTATTTAGTAGAACTTAACCGTATAAATCTGTGGAATACGTGTTTATTTAAATGTACTGAAAAGTCAGTAAATCTTCTTCCTGATATGCTGTAATAAGACATGAGACGACAACGAAAAGCAGAAAAAAATAATAAAACCGAAAGAGACAGACAGAAGATGTAAATACCAAGATCATGGAAATAACGGATCTTTACGATCAGAGCAAACGTCTCCTCATCTAATTTGGAGAGAAAAACTCGTCAAACTTGACCGCGTGCTTCTGCTTGTGTTTGTGATCAATGTAATCACGGATAGAAACAGCAGGTAGTTCAACTTGTTTGTTAAGGTTCACTGACCCAAATTCTTAAAAGGAAGACGATTGCGTAAGGTAAACTCTCTGTAGCTCACAGAATCATCACTATTTAATATTGGAAGCTTATTTTCTTCTTTTTTAAATATTAGACAGGGTTGCAAACTCTCGCGAAGAACATCAGTTCTGGAATGTGATGGAAATGTTCTAGTTTTTTGTAGATTTTCACTGGAAAACGAAATATTAATCAAACAGATGTTATGTACCTTATTATAGTGTTGAATAAATATCATTCTGAAATTCTGAATGCTAAAAATATAGAATATGTATTTGAAAAGAAAAGAAGAAGAAGAAGGATAATGCTTATAGCATTCAAATAGAAATTCTTAACAATTGGGTTGTGAAGTTATAGCTAATATGATGAGTGCGTCAAAGGACTAATACTAACACACGAAAGAATTTATGATAGAATATACATGAAGTACGTTCTCATAAGCATAGAGAATATTTATAGATAAATTATGTTCTTTTTTAATTAACGTCCTACACATGTCTTTCAGCCTAATGAGACGAATGATTAATAAAAGTGAATGACTATGAAAGTATTGCTGAAAGAGGATGTGGGAGGAAACGATATAACCCCGGCAGTGGTGTATTTACGATTTTGTTTTGAGCGGACTTTGTTAACTTTCGGAGGGGTTTGCCTGAAAATGTGAAAATTCGGGAAGATATTTCATATACTTTACTATAGTAAGATTTCGGGGGGGCTTAAGACCGGAAGCCCCCCTCCATAAATACGCCACTGAGCCCCGAGAAAATCGACGTTGTTCATCATAAGATCACATGGTCTTGGGATTGAAGCATGGACCCCTCGCAACAGAAATGACCTCTCTACCATTAAAGAAAAGAAAAACTTTCTTATTCTTATTATCTCTTCTGTGCTTTCGTTTCCTTCCAGACTGGACAAGGGCGCGAACACAGAAACAGAGGACAATTAAGATCAGCCATGATCTTCAGAGAGACTTGAATCCCTGATACGTTTTGTCTCATTACTGTTAGCCTAAAGCCTCAGATCAATCGACTGCACCACTGTGCCCTCTGGTGTAAAGAATAATTTAGACTCTCGGACCGCCAAGACAATGTTATCTCACTCAATGCTAACAGTCTGCTCATTTCTGACCCACGTGCGTACATTTCTCGTAACAGTGAAGTACTCGTTCAAATTGAAGGTATTTTAGGGTATGTGTGTAGAGCAGGGGCGGATCCAGGGGGGAGACGATCGAGGCAATCACCCCTTCCCTCAGAACAGGAAACTTTCTTATTTTATATATATAAATAAAACCCATCCCAGCGTTTGAAGCTCTTAAAAGTAGCTCTAAGTAGCAGTATTACAACCCACCGCCCCCCAGAAGTCCGTCTTGGATTCGCCCTGGTGTAGAGTACAAACTCTACAAATATAATTTTTCGACTTTCATTCATAGAAAATTAAGATCCTGGCCAGTTTTTCTATCGTTATTACAACTACCGTGCACACTGCTACACAGTGACATATAACTGAACTAAAGTCATTTGCTCAAGTTGTTTTGACTGGTATTTCTACCTGCAAAATCGAGAAATCGTAAGATTACCAATTTAGCCAGCATTTAGTGTTATTTTATTTTTTTTTCAACAGAGTATTGGAAACCTACGTGAAGAGTATAGAGAATTTCACTCTTGTGTATAATGAACAAAGAATAAAAATAAATGACTTAATGGATTATTATGACCCGATCTTAACGTTCTGATTATAATTATTATTGTTCCAGCATAAAACACAGTTCACAAAGCATAAAAAAATCACTTTAAGATCCAGAATAAATCAAAGTGCAAAAAGTAGCCCCGAAAGACACATATCTCCAATATTAATTAACAACGCACACCATATTTTACACGAACCAGTCCATGCGTTAGAGGCCTCAATTCAGCAGACTAGTTTTTTAAGGAAGACAAAAATTAATGATAGGTTTCCTCCTTTAACTAAACAAAAAATGATACAAATGAACGGGTCAGCTTTTCTTATGGCTTTAAAGTGTAGGGCACAATATGTGCATACACACTAGAAGTTTTAAATAGCAATTCAGTGCAAAACATGATTGCACAAGTTATTGTATAGTTAATATTGGACCATAAAACACAATATTATCATCGAATCTAATTTTTAAGTTCGTAACTATACGTTTACATGATTGAAAAGTGGATGAATCTTACAATTTTGACATTTTTATTTGAGATATAATAAGATTCCCGTCAAGAATCAAAATAGTTGCTTTAAATAGTGGGTTTCGTCTATAACTTTTCTAGAAAATATCCTATTCAGATTTCTATTTATCATAAAAAATATATACTTGGCATATACGGAGCCATTATCAAGATTTGTTACAGACGAAACGAAATCTTGTAACATATATATACACAATTAAATATTGCGGTCCCAGTTCGATTAAACTTTTTTTAATAACCACCAAAACTTACTACGATAATTATTTCAGTAAATTAAACCATTATTGTTCCTTTTAAACTTTGTATTCTTTTAATACTTATCATTGCTTTCGCAGAAATTAAAAAGACACTTCCATGAACTATGGCTTCCTCACTTATTATATTTTCAACAGCATAAAGAAAACAAGTTTAAACAAGTCTAGCCACAATATTTGTTATCATAAGGTACCGGACTACAATCCTTGTTGCCGTATAATTAAATATACATAAACGTTATCGTTGCAATATTTAGTCCTAATGTTACATTCTCGACACTTAGTAGGGTAAAATAAAAACGACAAATTAAATATAATGGTGAGGTAAGAACTGCTAGAACAAAGATGGTGAGAGGAGGCAGGAAAGCCAAGAATATATTGTTTACAGTGAGGGCACATCACCTAGAAGAGAACCAAGGACTTTTCATGATACATTTTCGAACTATACCACTGAACCACCGTGCTCTCCCATACACAATCAATATCTAATGGTTAATAAATTACTTGAATACAATTTCCTGGAGTTATTTTCCATAAATTTACCGTTAATTTTCATAAATATTCAGTAAGTCAGATACACATCTTCGATCCCAGGCGAGGTCAAGTTTCTGAGGTGTGAACGGCCTTTTCTCTCGGTAAACCATACCCTCATACTTTGTAATAAATGCACCACATAGTTTGTCTTCATTCATTTGCGTTATCATGGTATACTTACAATACATTATTATAACAATTTCACTTCCCTTAAATCTTTTATTGTTGTTATTATTATTATTCGTAGTAGCATTGTATTGTAAAATAGAAACATAGATGAACCTATGTTAATGAAGTATACACAAATGGACATTAATATTAATATATAGATATGAAAATAAATTTTCTTTCAAAAAAACAATAACAGTTTATTAATTTCGTTTGTATAGTAATTAGTAGAATTGAGACAACTGAAAATGAAAATACAGTTTTCTAACAAATTTGGTTACCATATTAATCACTCTTTTATGTACAAAAACATTTCCTTACAAATCATAAAATTCATATTATTTGACAATATATTTCAGTATGAAACGATTTTAAAATTTTAAACATTGTTTTAACAATACAATAACTTAAATTTTAATCAAATTTAATGAAATATTAAATTAAAATTTGCACAAACATTTGTATAAGTTCTAAGTCAAAATTACTTGAACAGAACACGTAAAACAGTTATCTTATAAACAGTTTACAATTTCTTAAATCAAATATGAAAAAAAAAATCTTGTTTGCTCAAATGTAATAAGATAGACTTACATATCGAACACTGAGACAGTTGTTTTAATATTACCCAATAGCACTGTCAATCCCTGTTTTCTTCTTCAGCACGTGCTCCCCTGCATAAGATATCACGATCCGCCACTGGTGACACATGATTGAGATTATAAATAAGACATAGCATGCCGCGATTAAATGATTACACAGAACAAATAGTATTTTTGAAAAAAAAAATGTTTTCAATGAATGCCTTAACGTAAAATTATTTTTTACGAACATGCAATTCATGCGCAATAATCTTGCTAAAATTCACGGATGCATGTCATATTTTGCTTTCTGACATTATTTCTCGCAGCGCGTGGGTTATATAGACTGAATATTTCAGTATCGGAAGTATAACGCCTCTTATTATCACGTAAACTAAGTGAGATTGGATGTGGTATTACAGTGGAATCCAATCCACTACTCTGGCTTTTTATTCAAGACTTGGTACTTCCATCAAGAGCTTCTTCTTGATGGCTTTTTGGTTACCGTACGCGTCTTCAGCACAAGAGAGACAGGTTCAACTCCCAGCAGGAGCTCATGTTTTGGATCCCACGTCAAGCTGTAGGTGTAAGGAAAAATCTCAATCAGTATAGTCTACCGTGTTACTAGAAACTGAAATCTCCAAATTAGAGACAAAATAAAAAAGCCTTTACTGTTCATATTCCTTATTATACGTCATTACATATAAGATAATGCCTTCATAGATTAGTTTGAGGAAAATAAAATAAAAATTTTAGTATAATGACCTAATGTATTAGCTAAAGGATAAGAATATTGTACTTTCAAATCAATTATAATGGATGAAGTTAATTGGAGAAATGTTGAGAATCGGAAGGAATTTATTATATAATTTATTCAATAATAATAGTTGTGTTTAAAGACATATAATGAAATCTGATTTTGACTTATTTCTCTTGTAGCTTAGATCATTCTTTGAGAACTCTTTAAAACTTTCCTTACATTCTACTCACTAACGGAAACGTAATGGACAATGTTGGAAATTTGTAAACTAAGATACTAAAATAATAATTCAAAACATTGGATAATTGTTTCCATAGTTACTCGAATAACAAACCACGCTCGAATCAAATGATTAAAAAAGGAATAAATTGTAAACAAACAAAAAACAATCTTATGACCAATAAATGTTCTAGAAATTATTCATCTTTGGCGCGGAAAACTCGGGTTCGACTTCCAGCGAGAGCTCATGTGGTTCGGATCTCACGTTAAGCTGTACGTCCACGTCTTATAGCCTCGCTGCTGAAGGGGCGCTAAAATCCCAATCCAACCAACCGAATGGAAACCTGGTATTATGTCAGAGAACAAACGCGCACACCCGCTTTAGTCATTTACATGCTAGTTATAAAAAAGCACTTCCAGCGTGTATTATTATTATTAATACACTATTTTTTGCTGATTATTCAGTACTTTTCTCAGCAGTAGCGTGCACAGAATTTCATTACAGTTTCAAGCTCCCAAATACATATTGTTGGCTGAATAGGGATTTAGCTTCCTATCCACCAGCGAAGTTATATGAGACGTGGATTTACAACTTAACGTGAGATCCGAACCACATGAGTCCCGTTGGAATTCGAACCCGGGTTTCCAGCGCTAAAGGAGCGTACGCTAGCCACATAGCCATGAGGGAAGTTAAGTTTTAAAAAAAAAAAAAAAAAGATTTTCTGTGTACATATCTTAATGTGGTAAGTGGATATATTTTTTAAATACCTTGTTAAGGGCAATGTTAAAACCTAGAATCTACACCCCTTTGAATACGTCACTGCTTTTCAGTACAAACTAGAGTTTACTTAATGTTCAAGAATCGTAAATAAAATTTACAATGTCTGAGGAAATTAAAATTGACTTTGGAATTGATTAATGACACTAAATATGTTTATAGATTGTTTGAAACGTTGAAGTAACAATCTTCAATCTTGTTAATCCGTGTTGAAATTTCTTGATCACACACTGATGTAAACAAAAGAATGGATATTAAAGGTCATTTTGGATGTTTATTATAATACAGCGTTGTATAACAAATAGCGTTGTCTGCCGACGGGTTGTTACCCCCAAATGGTAGTTGGTTGGTCGGTTTGCTGAAATTTACTTTTTAATTTGACGCCCACTTTTATGATCTTTAGGTGAAAGGAATCGGATGACAATAACTGAATAATTGTGATGAAGTGTTCGTTGAATGCAAATGTGTGATGAAACGAGGAAACCCTATCAGTTAATCACGATGGCTCACTACAAGCTTACGTGACAAGGATTCGAACCACGGTATCATCAATTTGAGTTTCATGTCTCTGTGTGGCACTGCGCTATGAAACACGACACAGTGTTTAAAATGCTATCCACTCTACTACTTGGTTTTTGTATAATGAAAACTGTACGAACATGTTCTTCTGTAGTATTTGCGTGTCAAAGTATGTATATGAAGGTCGTTTAAGAAGCCACTGTATAATTGAATAAATGCGTCACGAAAGAGTTACCGTTTGGCATGATATAAGTTATTTTCAAAAGTATTTGAATCTGTAATTATATTTAAAGTACAAATGTACTTACCTCTACCGAAAAGTCAAGAAAGTGAGGTGACAGTAAAAACACTAAAAGAGCACTACAATAAAAACTGTACGAATAATTCCTATTAAAAAAATGGATTGGAGCTTTTTATCCCTTTCAGCAGCGAGACTACATCAGACGTAGACCTACAGCTTAACGTGAGATCCGAACCACATGAACTCTCGCCGGATGTCGAACCCGAGTCTCCCGCGCCAAAGACGAATAATTCCTAGAACATTTATTGGTTATTAGAACTTATTCGACCCTTTTAATCATTGTATTCGAGCGTGGTTTGTTATTCGAATACCGAATTGTGAAAACAATTATCCAATGTTTTGAATTATTATTTCAATGTATTAATTTATAAATTTTCAATATTGCCCATTACGTTTCCGTTAGTGAGTAAAATGTAAGGACAATTTTAAGAAGTTCTCAAACAATGACCTAAAAGAAGACGTCAAAATCTGCTTCCATGGTAAGTCTTCAATACTAAATACACATATTATTGGATAAATTATACAATATATTCCTTCTGACTCTCATTATTTAATCAATTAACTTCATTCATTATAATTGACGTGAAAGAACAATATCCTTATCCTTTAGCTAACACGTACGTTCGGTCGTTATACTAAAATCTTATTTTATTTTCCTCAAACTAATCTATAAAGGCATTAGATAATATGTAATGAGGTATAATGAGAAATATAAAGAGTGAAGGCTTTTTCCTTTTTAATTCGAAGATTTCAGGTTTGAGTAACACGACTGGCTATTCAAGCTAAATGAATGAACTTAGTGGTGAACAAACACCTTGTGCGTAGATTTTCTCGGGGTTCTTCCATTTCCTCCCAACGGCGCCGATTTTCCAAAATTTATGTGGGTGCGTATCAATGGCGGGACGTGTTATATGTTTTCAGGGAAGTTTCGATATTTGATTGATTTATTTTTTAGTTAAAATCTTATGAACACTGTCAGAAAGGGCTATGCTGCGATAAAGTAAAATATATCGGTACTATAAGAATAAGTTGGGGCTGCCCTAGCTCAGTCGGTAACACGGCTGTCTTAAACGCAATAGAAACGGGTTCAAACCCGGGTCCAAACTAAAAATCTTGTGGGTGTGGAGCACCCGCAAGATTATTTGTGTGGGTGCTGGAGCCTCGGAGCACCCACATAGTTGGCACGCATGTTTCCTCCCACTTTCTTTATTCCACCATTTCCTTCATTTCTCATCGTCGTCTCCTTTAGCCTAGCCGGCATAACTGTAGAGCGTAAAACTGAAAGATTTCATTTCATTTACAACAGGCTATATTGACTAAGATTTTCCCACACTGAGATTTACAACAGGCTATATTGACTGAGATTTTGAGTACTATTAGGCAAATCTTATTAGAAAGTACATTAAGATGTAGAACCAAACAAATATCATTTCAACCTCTTATTATTAAGTCTTTTTTGTGTAAAATGTTCCCTAGATATGTCTGAAACTTACTGAATCAGTTGAATAAAGTTAAGGTTGGATTAAAGGGACAAGTTTTGCAGATAGATGTCATTACAGTCTTCGTATCTCTCTCATGCAATTTTTTTTTTTTTTTTTTTTTTTTTTTTTTACCTTTCACGAAAATTCACGATTTCTTTTACAAATTTCAACCTACAGATTTTATTAAAGTTTTAGAGAAGGAACTTCATAACCTATTGAAAGCAACAATCCGTGCCGATTTTTTTATTTAGAATTTTCTTCATTGTTGAAATGTCTTTATTTTTGAGATGGATATCCAAATCTTTAACAATGGAACTGTTTCAACAATTAAGAAAATTCTAAATGAAAAATCGCACGGATTGTTGTCTTCGATAGGCTATGAAGTTCCTTCTCTAAAAATTTGAAGTCTCCAGGTTGAAATTGGTAAGAGAAATTGTAAATTTTCATAAAAGGTAAAAAATACATGAGAGAGATACGAAGACAGTAGTGACATCTATCGGCGAAACTTGTCCCTCTACACCAACCTTAACTAATGATTTAATTTTTAAAAAAGGAAAAAGGAATATTTAGATTTTGGCCGATCAAAGTATGCTAACACTTCTAATAAATATTTAAAATGTTCTGGATACAATTCTGGTATATTCACTAAATACTAACACGCAGCGGCGTATTTAGAGTTTCGTTTCGGGAGGCTATTCACAACACAGGGTAGCAGGGGTCAATTGCCCACTTGAGTTTGGGAATTAAATATATTTTAATTGATAGTCTACTAATATACTAAGAAAAAACGTGAAACTCGTATGTCGGTGGAGGATCTTGCCCCTCACGCAAATCTAAAATGACGCTTCTGCAAACACACGTTAGAATTTCCAACTCTGAAAAATAAAATAATCGACATTCCTCAAAATTCCCTATGATATAGGTCTAAGTATGAAATATCTCTGTTTGGACCCATCCATGAGAAGGAAGTGCACTATCGTGAACAAAAGTGCATTAACACCTGTATTCTACATATCCTTAGTACATTTAATAATACTCTTAATAGATACATTGTGCTATAAATGAGAAACTGAAATCGGTATTGATCATTTTATTGTATTTACCAATAACTGCCACTTCTTTAAAATTATCGAAGCTGATGAACAAAAAACATATATTAATCTTTACGTGACAATTTAGGATTTGGAAAATGAAATTTATTCTTTAAACTTATACTCCAACTACTGGAAATTGCTTTAAGAAGTCCTTTTCCACTCTCGATAAATGTGTAAAATTACAAGTAAATTTCAAATATTACCTGATACAGCCCTGTCATCTCTTTAAAATTATCTAAACAGATGAACAAAATATATTAATCGTTGATAGATGGTGAAAGGTGACAGTTTTGAATTTACAGAATGAAAGTTATTTTTTAAATCTATACTTCGAACTAGATAAAATTTGAAAGAACCGGTGATAAAGAGGCTGGTAAGAAGTTTGTACCGGTCACAGAAGAGTAGAATGGATGAAAAAAAGAAAGAAAAAAAAAGAACACAGTTCGAACGTAGATTGAAATTTGACAAAATACAGTATTATTTCTGAACAAAGAGCAAAAGAAAATGGACAATCAATGAAATTCTTAGAAATGGTAAGAAGAATTATTGTTGTACGTTGAATGCGAAAAACTAACAAATTTATACCTTGGGGAGGGAGTCTTGAGCCCAATAGGCCCTAAAATACGCCACTGCTAACACATAACAGTTTTAATATTTGAAGAATTTGTAAAATCTTTTGGTTTAATACTCAGGTTAATATAGTTTTAAATATTGTTTCTAAAAAAGTTCATGATAATTAAGTTAACTAGTTGCTCTACATAATAAGATTTTCACTTTAATAACAAAATATTTATATCAAAATATTAATATTTAACAAGTCTAACATATTGTATATAATATTATCATTAATATTTTTTTGTAATTCAAATACGCAAACAATTGGATTAATTGCAAAATAGTTTTTGTTTTGAAGGTAGTAATAAAATTATTATTATATTATCTACGATGTTAATTTACACAAATCTCTTGGGTATAATTTTGAAATTTACAACAGCAATAATACACATTTTTACAGTAGTGCTAGCGTTTACATGTTATAATAGAAACTATAAATAACACTTTGTAATATCTTTCTCCGCTGAATTCAATTTGTTTTTCACATTCGAGTATTTGTCTCACACATTATAAAAACAGCTCGTGCAAATATATAGTTAAAAATTACTTTCATTGCGACAATATAATGGCCACTCTGAAAATTCCGAGAGAATAGAAATATTTTCAAATTTTATACTAAACATTTAATTGTAAGATTTCACCAGAATAAATATCTGTTTTGATAACTATACTTACGTCATGTATCACTCTTACTTTCTTTTATAAATTTCATTTCTACGTTATCAATTGTTATAGTAGAATTTTCAGCTTTTACAATTTTCAAAAGGAACGAAAAAATAATGATGAATTTTCTTTATTTCAAAAAGATATAGCCAAGAACTTTTAAAATAGCCGCTATGGAACGAGATCTTGTTCGTTTTCTTGGTTTATGTAGAATTTAATGTCCTTTTTAAGTAAAAGTTCTATCTTGTACACAGGGCCGGATCCAGGATTTTCCAAGGGGGGTGCACTAAATAACTGCCAGTACATTTGAATGAAATTTGAGTTTTTTTAAATGCCTTTAGGCATCTGTAGTGTGGATGAGGAATTGCCGTGGAAATGCTAAGTGTCTGCTCTCGGTCCTTCAACCTTCAGAAAATTGACTGAAACTATTGATTTTGCAAAACTCACTGCTAGCTTCTCACTTTAGGTAGTGTATATTTACAACGAAGGATTGAAACTTACAACGAAGGAGGGCTGCACGTGCACCTTTGCACCCCCCTAAGTCCGGTCCTGCTTGTACAAATTTTCAAATTTAGAAATACTGGTACAACCAAGATGACATTCTACAGAAGAAACAATACTTTTTATGTTGAACACGAGTTTCTCTGTAGTTACAATCACGTAGGTGTATGATAGCAGACGATAGGAGCTTCTCTTGATTTGTAGTTTGACATTGAAGGGGCATAGTGACTCAGTGGCAGAGCGCTTACCTCTGGTGCGGGGGGCCCTGGTTCGACCCGCGACCAAGTAAGTTTGTTGATTTTGAGTTTAAAAGTGCCTTTCAGCAGCGAGGCTATATGAGACGGGACCTACTGATTAACGTGGAATCCGAACCACATGAGCTCACGCCGGGAATCGAATCCGGGTCACCCACGCCAAAGGCGCGTACGCTAACCGCTTAGTCACAAAGGAGTTCCCAAGTAAGTTTGTAGTGAACAACATCATGTCCCTGGGTTTTCTCGGGGTACTACCGCTTCCTTCCACATTTCCATCCCACTAATGCTTCCATCATAATTCACTGGCCTTAATTATCGTCTCCCTCAGCTTAAAGGGCGTAAAAGTGGGACGTTAAATTAAAATGTTATTGTTTGAGAAAACCATGCCCCTGGGAGCTAAACTAATTTATTTCTTTATACCCTACGCTAAGGCCGTCAATGGGACACGATTGGAATAATATACGAGTTTTATTTTCTTTAATCCTTATGTCATACCGTGTTTTAAGTTTGTGTAACCCCGAGATTATGAGTAATAGAACTTACTGTTAACATAGGCTCAGAACCACAATCCGGACTTAAATACGGCGCAGTTGGTGGGTTTGCAGACTGTCAATATAGGCCCTGACAATATGGGTCGATCACCATCACACAATGTCGCTCGTAAGAAAGCTGACAACAGAATCACGCCACATGGTCCTAGCTCAGAATAATGCGAGGTGAAGTATTTATTTGAAATTTTATTTCTTCTGGGAAGGCTTAGATTTTAGCTTCCTTGAGGTTACACCATTACTAAGCAGACTTTATCGCACAAATTAAATATACTATCATTATGATTATTACTTTTATGTTTTTGTACAACACTTGAGCTATGAAAGACGGGACCTACGATTAAAGTAAGAGTCGTACCTTAGTTAACTGCCTTTTATCTTTTTACTCAAATACGATAACTTCAAAATAATCAGTAGGTCTAGTTTATAGACTATTTTGCGAAGAATAAAAGTTTTTCATTGATTTTTTACGAAGCAGACACTGCATTTACTTAACGTGTAATCTTAAATGAACGTTAAACAGATTCGTCCCATTATATTTTCCTCTAATTCTTGTTCTGAATAACAATGAATGATTACTACTCCGAAAATTTGACTAAATCCGAGCCCTAATTTTGATTACTCAGAAAATAAAGGCCTGTACAGAAATATATTTCACATGCATATTATGCAAATCAAGACCTATATCTATGCCAAGTTTGATCAAGATCGGATAAGTTATATAGATCGCGTACAAACTTCAAACATCCAAACCCCCAATTTTGATTACTCAGAAAACAAAAGCCTGTACAGGAAAATATTTCACATGCATACTATGCAAAAACCTGTGCCAAGTTGGATCAAGATCAGGTAAGTCGTATAGATCACGTACGAGCTTCAGGTGTCGAAACTCCAACTTTGATTACCAAATATCTCAGGAAAGTAAGGTCTGAATGGAAAAATGTTTCACATTACCAAATATCTCAGGAAAGTAAGGTCTGAATGGAAAAATGTTTCACATACATACTAAGCAAGTTAAGGCCTACCTCTATGGTTTATATAGTACTAAGCAATTAAGGTCTATTTCTAAGTTCTATGCCAAGTTTAATCAAGATTGGCTGAGTAATGTAGAGATTGTGGGCTTGTGCAGCGTCGTTTTTAGCGTTGTATTAAGAGCTTGACTAACTTGTGGTCCTTACTTTCGTATTTAGTAACACGTAAGTGAAGTTAACAACAGTTTATACCGAAAAAGGCCAACCTCGACTTTTTCGCAGGGTTGTCCAAACACTTTAGAAGAAACCAAGTTAATTGAGTTACATTCTCTCTTATATTGATTTGAACAATCCTGCGGAAAAGTCGAGGTTGGCCTTTTTCGATATAAATCGTTGTTAACCTCACTTACGTGTTACTAAATACAAAAGTAAGCGTCATGTGTTAGTCAAGCTCTTAATACAACGCTCATAACTACTTTGCATAAAGCCTTATATATTTTGGCCTTTTGATTGTTTTTCTGAAGAACAAAATTTGCCTGGAAATTTTTCGAATTCTTATACGAAGTTAATTGTCACTCTTAAAATAGTTAAAGCATTATTTCTTAGAGAGAATACTGAGAATCAATCCCTCGTCCCCAAAAGAAAAGTTTTAGTAAGAAAAGAATAATTCCCTCTTTTAAGTAGAATGTCACATGATACATAATATCTTTAAGGACTTTAAGTGAAAAGTTGCCTTACTTGGAAAGGTCAATGTAATGTTCAACTTATCATATTTGTAGGTCTCCCTCAATCTTAAGAACTTTAATACTTTTCAAGAATATCAAGTTTTTCTAAAATAATAAAGGGTGGGGTTCTTTTATTTGGAACAGGTGTTTAGCAGCAAATTCAACATAATTATTGACAAGGGCAAAAACAAAAAGTTACGAGATGAACAAGGGAAGACACAACAAGGAAGGAGATTAAAATAGGAGATTACATGATGGAAGAGGTGAAGAAGTTTTGCTACTTTGGAAGTAAAATAACGAGCGACAATATGCAAACAAAGTATAAAATCCTGAATATCTCAAATGAAGAATGTATACGAAGAAAAACAGACATATCTAACCAGGAACATTGACATAAAACTGGAAATATCTGAAGAAGTGCATATGCCATGAGTGTGGTTTTGTATGGATCATGCACTCTAGGAGAAGGGAAAAAACCGGGAAACAGAAGACTTCAAAATGTGGCGTTAAAGAAGGATGTTGAAAATTAGGAGGGTTGATAAGGAATCAAAGAGAAGAGTGTTGGAAATAGAAGGAGAAAGGAGAAATATATCAAAGAGTAGTTCGAAAAGAAGTGATAAGATGATTGGACACATTATGAGATATGGAGGAATCATGTTACTAGCTATGGAGAGAATAGCAGAAGGAAAATGGGCTAGAGAAACCCACGATTTAAATATACTGACCAAATAATACAAAATGTAGGGAAGAAAAGTACTGGTCACCCACCTCTCTTTGTAAACCTCTGAACTCGTAACCTACAGTTGGAATTAAATTAAACAAACATATTTTTTTGGGCAATTTGAGATCCTGATTTATTTAAAGCTAAAGTTTTGGAATGTCTTATTTATGGTTGACAGAATATGGTCTTGAAAATCAAGCTGGGTGGACAGTTTTTTTTTTTTTTTTTTTTTTTGAAAAAACTTGTACATAGAAATGAAAAGTTTGGTTCAAAATAGGAGAAATGGAAAGCTGTGTCAAAAGAGTCGGAAGACTACTGATCCGAGAAGAGAACTAATCTCTTTCCAGCCTTAGAAAAAAGTGGATGTAAACAAACCCACCTGACTACCAGTGGATCGATGACCAGTGATTGGTTGTTGGTCTCACTGCACTAATACTTCGCGTGCCGACCCCACTCATTGGAAATTGTAGAATGCAGAGAGTTCCATTTCGAAAAAGTTTTGCGATATTCCAACTTCCTTTCGCGTTATAAAACACAAAAGAGAACAACAGGAACAGAGGCAATCTTGTTAATATAACGATTTAAGAAAATATGTATTTCCAACATAACAGTAGTTAGTGTCAGTGCGTTAATTATATACGAACCAACAGAGCCTTCCACTTTGGAAATTATGCGACGACAAGAAGCTAGTAGAAGATCTTGCTATTCACGTCTCTCGCTGCCGAAGCATGTGTAAGCTGCGGAGTAATACATTTCGCTTTGTTAACATCTACTTTGTTCTAAGGCTGGAAAGACTTTATATACAAATTATAGACACGATATTTTAAGTTGCGAGGAGCGCAAGAACAGCTAAGCCTGCCGCTTCCTACATATCACTACAAACTATAAACATGAGTTGCTGTTAGCATTAATTTCAATATCCAGCGCCTTTTGTGTAATCTCCCGAAGTTTTGAGAGTGGCCATCTTATTATAGAAACATATTAAACTTCAGTTTTCCATTTGAGGACGTTGGGTATGGTAGACGTCGTAATTTTCTCTCCTTCGCTATGTATTGTTCCTATCCATGTCGCACGATGCAGATCGCTTTTCTCAACCTGAAAAGATAAGAAAAGAGAAACCTTTCCCATGGTTAAAAAACATGAAGCAGTAAACGTCTGAGAGAATGTACGTGGATCGTTTACGGTCAGACATATACTTACATTGCGCAGTATAACGTTATTGTTTTCAAGTGTCTTTTGTCAAAGTTAAGTTCTCAGTTGTCGAAGCTATCTTTTCATACTGTACCAGTCTCGTTGTCCAAATATTTCTTTGGGTTTGTTCGCTCAATTTTACAGCGTAAATTCACAAAATATTTAAAAGCAATACAAGCTAACGTTAAAATTGTATAGGAATGTTTTTTTTTTAAAGTTCTTAGTACTCACTTGTCTTTGAAAGTCTCACTCTGTATTCTTATCCATACATAGAATTTAAGTGAACAAATATGAACTCCTTTGACCTGTTGAGAATTTGATTGAGAGCAAAGTATTGATATTTTATAGGTATGTTTCCAGGAATTCGACCTTTAAAACAGAGTTGTGTAACAAAGGTTATTTGAAAAACTCTATATCATATATCTTAGCATTTACACATGCTACACTTTGATATAGCTAACGTTCTTAATAAAACCCCAATTACTACTATCTGCTACAATGTTAAGGGCATTTCGATATGGGAAGTTCGTATTCTTCCATGTGCTCTTTCCCCTTAGTTAGAGTGCTTACATCTGGTGCATGAGGTCCTTGGTTTGGTCCCCGGCCAAGTAAGTTTCTAATGTAATCATTGTGTCCGTAAGTTTTCTCGGTGTCCTCCTGTTTCCTCCCATTTTCTCATTCCACCAATTCTTACATCATCATTTACTTGCCTTAACCTTCCATCTCCCTTAGCCTAACAGGCATAATTATAGGACGTTAAACTGGAAGATTTAAACCATTTTTTTCCTTACTAGTGCTGTTCACATTATATGACACTTTCGGTTTTCCAATTGTTGAAAAATCAAATATCTGAAAATCGATTTTCGGTTTTCAAAACCGAAAGACTGGTGATCGGTTTCGCCGTTGCTTCAGTGACGACTTTTCTATTCTGTATTCAAGGCCCAGCCTAAGCTGGCTACCTGCAAGATATGGTATATTGTACGGTATTTGTTATTTTATTCAAATATTTTCTACATGCTTTTCAAACATGGCCCGTATGCTAACAATGCAGGAGGAGATGAAATCAAGTTTGCTACTAATATGAAACTATTGTATAACCTTTGAAAGTATTCAGTTCTATTTCAAAATTTAATCTTTGTAAATATTAAATAGTTATGTTCAGAAATGTTTATATATATATTCCTGTATATATGTTGAAAAATAATAACTTTACACTGTAAAATTCAACGAACAATTTTAATCAAAATTTAATGTAATAGTTGAATAGTTGAAAATAGTCTGTGATAAAATAAATAGAAATTACTACAAGTAGTAGAAAAAAGGATTGTGTAAAAGAAAAGTATAGCTAATGCTATCAAGGATAAAGAAGAATGCATTGATAATAATTTGTAATTTTAAGCTAATGACGGCAACAGGATAATTTTAATTTTGGTATGACAATGGGAAGAGAGAATGAAAATTACTGAGATAAAGTTGAAAACGGTGTTCAGTCAATTTTTGCAAATACTCTATCAAGCTGCAATGGTGGAACCAACACCTGGCCAAAGCTAAATTCTATATATGTCTATGTTCATCTTGGCTCTCCATTTGAACGTTTGATTTCGGAGGGTATACTGGTCCTCAAGCAAACCATATTTTAACCTTCCTTTCTTTAATATTTTGTATACTTTAACAGTTTTTGAGAATTTGTTGGAAGGACCAAAAATAGCCCATCATATTCTTAATTATGTGAAGCTATGACGATATTCGGATATTTATGACCCCTTTAGTAGGCTACAGTTGACAAAGATGTCCATTTGGAATTGTACTATCACGCAATGTCCCAGCGATCACGTTTCGCTGGTCCCTATAGATTGATGCCTCACGAAAGAAAAGCAAACTTTCATTGAAAAATGTGTGAAAAATCAGTTTCGCATGTTAAAGTTTCTGAAATGAAATGTGACCATGTAAAGAAAACTGGAACACATGAATATCTTTTAAAGTGAAAATATTAAATATGTTGGTTCGTAAAAGAACTATTCTAATGCGGATGTTGCGTAACATTAGAAAATTAAGATGAGTACATTAGGTATTACTAGAATTCTATTTTAAACTTTAAAGTATACTAGTCTAAATTAAATTATAGAGGATTTTTTCTCGATATCGAATTGAGCAAATCGTACAAATATAAAATTATGTAAACGCAATTGATTTTCGTGAGAGTTTAATATCCAATTACTATTTAGACGGTAAACATCCAAGTCACATTTCATTTACTCTAATATTGAGTGATTTATTTATTAATATGGTTTCATATATAGATGTGAGACTACTCTACATCTGAACATTGTAACAGGAAAAGATGGAAATGAATTTTGTAAGGGAGTTACTTAGGGTTTAGATTTAAAAATACGTCCCATCCCTTTATTTATCTAGTAGGATACTGAGGAAATACTCCAATCCGAATGAGCAAAATCCAATATCTTGTTACAAGTGATAATGGTTATCATTCAACTTATTTTCTTTTACGATAGTATATTAAAATGTGATTTGCTATTGCTATTATGTAGTCGATATGATCAGTTAATTAGTATAGAAATTCTGTTTTAAAAAAAACCATGAACTTGAGATGTTTCCAGCTCGTTGTACTCTTGATTAAAACAAAATCTGCTAGAATATTATGTAATTGTGGTAATTTAGTTTCGGATATGCTTATAGTTTGAGAAAGAAAATAGGTGGTAACAGTAGACAATGAAAGTAGAAACAAAAGAAGAACAGAACTTAACGTGCTACGACTCTAGACTACTAGGCTTTTGTATGCAACGTCATGTACAAAAGTTTACATGTTGAAATCGTGATATGTGTACAGTAGCTTGTCCTTAAAAGGCGTAATCACTGCAAACTTAAAATACTGCTAATTTTACAGTAATTATGTGATATCTTCAAATAGATAATCAAAATGTGGAACAAGAGCACGCTAGACAATATTATTTGGCATGAGGTACCGCTATCACGAGTCACCTAGCAGCTTTCCCCTCTTGCAGCCATTTAAAAACGCGAAAATAAAGAACGATTTTCTAAATGGCTGGAAATCGAAAGCAGATAAGTGAGTCGTGATAACGTTATCTCATGTAAAATAATATTGTCTAGCGAGCTCTTGTTCCACTTTTCGATTCTCTTTTATTTATTTGAAGATATCACATAATTACTGTAAAATTAGCGGTATTTTAATTTTGCCGTGATTGAGCCTCTTAAGATCAATCCAAAACAAATCTATAAGTCGTTACGAATAAAGTTCAAACAAGAAGAATAATTACTTTTGACATGATCTGTTAAGTATGTCTGAATTTTCATTCCAGAAACAACGATAGTATAACAGACAATACACTAAGCACATGCCATAAAGGCTGCTGTGTTCTTTTGTAGGTTAAATTACCAAAGAGTTTAAAACAAATACGTATTAGTTACTAAGAGAACATAAACAACATTTTGTTGTTTATATAGTACTACAAAGCAATGTTCAAGTAAGTTCTGAGTTATGTAAAATAGTAAAAGGACTCAGAAGGCACTAGAAACTTGTACAGACATACTATCTACTAAGAATGAAGAAATATTTGATTTAATATATTTTTATATATAATTTAGTGCAAACAGCGTTGAATACGAGTGGCACCTTTCTTTTTCTAGCCCATTAATTTATATGAGGAGTTATTTTTCTTTTTTTAAAGTGAACCATGAAAGTAAACTAGAATTTTAATGTTTTGATTTTACGTCTTTCTTCTTCAAAGCTAGTTAAATGTTTCTTTTCTTATTGAAAATTAAAATTGTTGTTATATATAATTTTAAAATTTAATTTACGTATATATATATATATATATATATATATATATATATATATATATATATATATATATATATATATATATATATATAGGGTGTTACAAAAGTGTGTCACGATATTTTGGTAAGAAATTCCTTACATCAAAATGAGAAAAAAAATCATTTGGAGCTGTACTCAAAAATGGATAATTTCGGAGTTATAGAGTACCGAAAACGTGAAACAAGTGAACTTTAAAAGTTCATAGCTCCACTACTATGGGATCTATCGTAGTCGGGTCAAGACATCACTGAGGAACTGGTATATGAACTATCCAAATATACTGTACTGTACATGTTTAAGAATGTTTGACTACTTGTACAACAATTTTTAGAGAGGTAGGTGGAGAGTGATCAAGTATTCCCAAACAGACTCTCTCTGAAGATGATTGTACTAGTGCAAGAGATTCTGAAAGATGTATATTTGGATAGTTCAAACACTAGTTCCTCAGTGATGCCTTGGCCAAACTATGATCGGTTCTATAGTAGTGTAATTATGGACCTTAAGAGTCTTCATCCCGGCGAAATTAAAATACCGCTAATTTTACAGTAATTATGTGATATCTTCAAATAGATAAAAGATAATCGAAATGTGGAACAAGAGCGCCCTAGACAATATTATTTTACATGAGAAACCGTTATCACGACTCCCTTATCTGCTTTCGATTTCGAGTCATTTTGAAAATCGGCATTTATTTTCGCGTTTCTAAACAGCTGAAAACGGAAAGCCACTAGGTGACTTGTGATAACGGTACCTCACGCAAAATAATATTGTCTGGGGCGCTCTTGTTCCATATTTCAATCATCTTTTATCAATTTGAAGATATCACATAATTACTGTAAAATTAGCGGTATTTTAATTTCGCCGGGATGAAGACTCTTAAAAGTTCATTTTTAACGCTTTTGGCACCCTGTAACTACGAAACTACGCACTTCCGACCACAGGTCCATATGAACTTTTCTTCTTATTTGGATGTGAGGAATGTATTCACAAAATATTGTAACACAGTTTCCTAACTCCCTGTATATATATAAATGAATTTTTCGTATATAATGAAAAATTTATTTTCAAAAAACAGAATCCAGTTAAATCACATAATGAAAATTTCAGCTTATTTCAAACAGAAAATAGAAAAAATAATTAAATTCGCATATAAATGAATGGGCTAAAAGTAAATGTTCCGTAAATATTCAACACTGTTAGAAACTAATGAAAAAAAAACAAATGATGAAGTTTTTATATATAATATATAAATATATGTTTTATATAAAAAATGTTAAAGAGTTTTATTGCAGAAATTCACAGTGAAAAAGTATATGTATTTTTTATATTATATTACACAGAATTAATTCAAGAAGGAAGAGTCACTTCTTGTCAGTAACAAATGGAAGATATTGTCTTAATGTCCTTGTCTATACATTACAACGTTTCTAATTATTTTTTTTTTTCATAGTCAATATTAATAGAGTTTTGTCATGGATTGTCCCAAAATCACACCAACCACTACATCCCTATTTCTCAGTATGAACACCCGAGAAGATTTTTGTAGAAACCCGACACCAAACAACAATCCAGTCTTCCGTAAAGTCTTCCAGATTGAATTGTTTCTGCAAAAGTCTTTTGTTGAGTTTTGGTTCTTTTTCTATACTTATAAAGTAACAGTCCCTGTCACAAAAAGTCCACATTTACTCAGTAGAGTTATGTAATGTAACATGGTACATAATGTCTTTTTTCGTTGTTGATAAAAATTTGCTATAGTCTTTGTTGAGCAAGAAATTTCATAACACTCTATTACCTAAAGTTGAAGCGAAGAAGGATCTTTCTCTATCCTAGAGAATGTCCTATAACGCACATATAAGTTACTAACTATTGAATCTGTAAACTCTCTACATACTAAATGTAACATCAAATTTAAACATAATTCATTAGTTTTCTAGTAACCTTTTATTATTTGTAATTAACTTAGAGAAAATTTGGTACATTCTGTCCTTCTTCTCCCAAAAGAAATTACAAACAAAATTTTATAAACTGACCAAAGCAAAGTGGTATTACTTGTCTTCCGGATTCTGTGAAGTTACGAATCAATCTGAGTAAGAAGTTCTTTATAAGGATGATGTGTCAATAGTCATTGGTTATTAAATATTTCTAACCTAGCTTTGACTAATGTTGGTTGATTTTATTTACAAAGCGCAATTCTTCAAAAGGACTTTTTAAATATTTAGTATATTAGTTCGCGGCCTACGACGATGTTCTGAGGCTAATGAAAATTCGGATTTCAAATTAGAAACATCTGCAACAAGTACAGTGGACATGATTTATAACAAATACATACAATGGATTAAGCTTTTTAAAAAATATAAAGAAATCAAGATACTCGATATAATCATATATTGAATCTGCTTGCCTGACCTCATTGTTTGTCTTGGAGAATATTTTTTTTATTTCTTTCTTTATATCGAACTAACATGAGGCTTCGACTTAAAAGATCCAAAGTACGTAGGCTTCGAGTGGGAATTAAAAGGTTCTATCAACAAAAGTGCTTAGCTGTGACGAAGCCATTTAAATTGTTGGTCATTATTTGATAACGGAGATAACTATATTTCTTGTCAATTGTCTTAGCGTTTTTTGCCGTATTGTCATGTTACTGTTCTTTTTTTAATATTTATATATGAAATATCTGATTAATTAAAGCAAAATCAGATAAAATTCATGGAAGCTTTTGACTATATCTAATAGCTAAATTTTAAAAGTCAGTCTCTATTTTTTGAATCAACGACTCGAGATCTCTTAATTTCTTTGCGCAATAATATGAAGCCAGCAAATTACCACTAGTCTTACTATATAAAGAATAGACATGTAATGGCAACTATGTCAAATATGACGTAGCACGAATCTTACCGACTATTTCATCCCAATCGCGAATACTAGCTGCAGTTACAGTTTAGAAGATGATCTTGTTATAACACACCCTTGAGGATGGACGGGTATTTTGGATGATAACGAATTACATCTTATAATTCAGGATTTAGAAAATACGTTTATAAGAAAATGTTGCTTACTAGTTTTTGTGCCTATAAAATATTTTTAATATCTTTTATAAGAAAATTAAAGCTATTTGTTTGTCTAAGCAACTTACTAATACTGTATAATATTTGATTAAAATCATAATGGTTCATTGTTTACTTCTTACTGATTGATTGATTTTTACTGAAAAATATCGAAATGCACAGAAATATTCTTCAATGTAAAAATGGCTCTTTTAAACTGGCCTACTTTATTCAATAAATAAAGTAATTAAAACTTTGACACATTTTTATAAAAAGAAAATGATGTGTAACTAAATCAAGTTAATATACTACTGAAATATACTACTGATTCTAGTATACTGTGGAAGTTGTGAACTATTTAATACTTCATTATCGCCTAACGCTTCTTTAAAAACAAAGAAAATTGCTATAATTCAAAGCAATGCTACTTTTTTAAGCATTGCGGAACACTAACGTAAGTTGACCAGCTTTAGGCAATAGAGTGTACAGAATCTTTCTGTTGCTCCCTTTTTTATTTAGTGTTAAAAGAAAAAAGTCACTAGTAAAGTCTTGTTTCTTTGATAACAACGATCAAAGTAGTTTTTTTTTTTCTTGTTGCTTCGACAACAAGGAAAAAAATGGCAAAATTATCCGAAGAGGCATCCTTTTCGCATTGGTCCAATTCAATCATTGCTGCCTTACCCTAGTTCTTCAGGTCTCGCACTATCTGCAGTCCATGCCTCGCATACCTGCAAGTTTACTTTTTTTTGCTCACCAATCTCTCTCTCTCTGTCTGTTTGTGTGCGTTCCTGAAAGAAGTTGGTTCGGTTTCGTTGGACGATGGCTGCTGGGTCACAGAAGTATCTCCTTCAGACTTCCGTGTTCACGGTGCAGGACGGGTAGAGCCTCAAGCAGTTCTTCTTATTCTGTCCGTCCTTGGCCGCCTGCACGTATTTGTAGAACCTCACTACAGCTGAGTTGGTCGACGTCGGCTTCTGGAGTTCCCTGGAGTCTCTGCAATAAGAGCATGAATGAATGAAGATTAGCCGTGAGCAGAATACACTGAACCAAATTGAGAAAGGAGTATAGAACCAAATAACAAAACAAAAATAATTGAATTTGTCACTATATATACACATTGGATAACTCGATGGAAGTAAGATGGTATCCCTTGTGCCGTTGCAATGTTTGTGAAAGCACTTCTCAAACATTTTCAAGTAAGAACCACTTTTCTTTGTCAGAATGTTCTGCGACCATAAATTTGCTTTCGATGGGAACATCCCAGAGAAAGCAAATTTATATATTTTATTTTTAAAGAATGTCCCTTATGTACCACTCTACTAGTATACTTATATCATTAAAATTAGCATTTTGTTAGCTTGAGAATTCGCCTCCGTATCCTCGCGTTTGCTCAGCCTAAGCTCCCCACCTAATATTTCAACCTTTGCTTCTTAATGCTGTGCTTGTTCATCGCATTTCTACTTTTGTTACGTTATTTTTTATGAATTTTTTCTATAAGATCAATAATATTGAAGTTAATGGATCATCATCCCTTATTACGTAATTAATATAGATCTTTAACTAATTCCATAGCCACGTTTCATTAAAACATTTTTCAATTTTGTCTCTGCGATCAAGAATACGGGAGTAATGAAAGTTTTAAACTTTCAAACGGCACCATTTTGAAATAAGATGCAATGTTTAAAAACAAATTAAAACAAAAGTTGTGTAGATATGCTTACGAGGATTAAGAAACACTTTCTATTTTTTTCCCTCTAGTATCAATATTAAGGTAGTTACGGATCTTTCAACAATACATGGGATCAAATTTTAGAAATCAGATTTTTTAGAATTTTATTTTCCACAATTTTCTTCTTTTGTCGTTTTCAAAAACCTAGGAGTATTCCAAGTTTTGAATTTCTTTTCTAATATGAAATACTTAAATTTTAAAGTTTTTTTTTGGTTGAAAAATGAAATCTTTAAGCTTAACGTCCCACGATTATGCCGGTTAGGCTAAAGGAGACGGTGATAATGAAAAATGAATGAAATGGCGGAATGAAGAAAGTGAGAGGAAACGGGAGAACCCCGAGAAAACCCCACAAGCATGATGTTTGTCCACCACAAAGTCCACATGGCGCGAGCTGGGATCGAACCTGGAAACCCAAGCACCGGAGGTGAACACTCTATTACTGAGCCACCGCGCCCCCACTTTGTTGAAAAATATCACCATTTGAGTAACAAGGGGCCCTAAATTAAAAATTATTCAGTCTTGACAATTTTTGTGTGGGTTAATTCCGGGAGGCTACAAACATGGCAAACTTCATCATTGTAGTTCTATCGGAACTGACTAATGGGGTGTAGAAGGTGTCCCATTTAAATAACATGGGGTAGATATTTTAATTTCCCATAAAACCCAACTAAAGATTTTTTTTTTTAAAAAAAATGGTAATTTACTTGGATAACGCTATCAAAACATATAACTATACAGTTTCAAGCTTTTATTCCAATTCCAATTACTTAAACATGATATTCAATGTCCAAAAAGGGTCCATTTAAGCAATATAGGGATTTTTTTCACTCTCCCTTTTCTTACCTTCTGGAAATATTTTTAAAAAATGGCCTTTTAACAATTTTCCTGTTGATTTCCTTGTGACAAATAATTAATACTTTTCTGACCAGAGTAGGACCTAGATACTTATTTTATTCAAATTAAAATAAGTCATAACAATTTCAATAACTTAACGTTATCTTCATCAAACATTAACTAACAGAAATATCTTCATAGTAGCATTAATACTGTTAATTAATACTGTTACAGAATTTCAATTATCTAATTTTATAATTTTTAATTTTTAATATGTAACAATCAAGTATTGTGATAATTTACTGTTTAATTTTAAATATTTAGTATAATTGCTATTTATGATCATTATTATTTTCACTTTCCCTTTATTATTATTATTATTATTATTATTATTATTATTATTATTATTATTTTAACAAATTATTCCAAATGTCATAACTTCTATAATGATATAATTTCATTTCTATTGCTTCTCTTAATAATTCCTCATATCCGTGATTTTATCTTTCCATTCATTCCAAAAATTTTCAACATGCGTAAACATGTTTAAAGAAGAGAATATTTTTTGTGTTTCAAAGTTTTTATCTATATTTATATCTATATAACTAATTTCTCATTTCTCAGTTCTAGCATTGAAATTTTATATATTTTATCATACAGTAACATTGCTATAAACAGTTACATTACTATGACATTTGCTATAAACAATAACATTTTCTTTGAACAATGTACTATCAAATAATATACAGCAATTTTCTTTTACACAAAATTCTGTGCTGAATGAAAAATCACAAATACACCATTATTTTGATTCATTTGTATTTCCACCATTTATTAGCAGCAAGGATGAATGTGATCTATAGCTTAGGATGACCTGAGAACTTGCGTAGTGCATTCAATACTTTCCCCGAGAATCAAACCCAGTCTCGTGCATTGAAGGCATATGCACTAGCAATTAAATCAGGAATAAGAGTCACAAAAACCTCATAGTAACATCGACTCAATGCTAGTATATGGGGGCGCAATGTAAGTGGGCATACTATGTGTCTATGTTTCCCTTTCGTAATTGATAAACGTAGTTTAAACATAGCATGTAATTTTCTCATAGTAGACTACATTCGGTAGTAAATCACACTTCAAGTTGATAACTTTGAAAAGAGAATAAGTTATCTTGTGAAAAGAACTGAGTTTAAGAAAACACTGTACGACAATCGGCCGGAGAATGCACGGAACTTCGAAGACGCCGCTCTACAAGGTGTTCCAATTTCGTGCAAGACTTCCACTTCAGACGAATTGCATATGAAAAAGGCAGAAAGGGAAATGAAAAATATTGCCCGGTTTAACACGTGGAGATATTTGCTAGCAAGGGCGCAGATTTCTCTGTAAATTTTGGGGGGGCCCATTCAGATGCAGAAGATATATATGTAAGGATTTTGAGACAAATTGCATTCAAATTATGCCAAATATTGTATATTCACAAATACAATACGGGGGCCCACATGAGCTTGGGGCGGCCCGGGCTCCCCGGCCCTCCAGGATCGGCGCCCTTGTTTGCTAGTATATAATAAATATATACAGATGCTTAACAAAATAATAGTGACACATGTTAAAGGTGCAACTCACTAAACAAATATGGCGTTGAAACACCTTACACTCTCAGAACAGTTCTGATGTGACGTAAAATGGTAGCATATAGAATATTACACCTTTCCATGTGCAGTGTTTCACTGGGTACCGTAAGAGAGGGAAATCAGCGCCGGATTCGTGTTTTCAAACTAGACCACAGATGTTCAATTATTTTCAGGTCCAGAGATTGGATGACCCAAGGTGCCATCCTTGAATCATATCGAGACAGCTCCATATGAGTGAATCACACTTTCTCATCCAGGAATATGACGTCATTGCCTGGAAACATCTGGATGATAGGTTGGATGGTTAGTAAAATGGAGACATAATCACGGACAGTGGCGCGACGGTTAAACATCGACACAGGACCCACTGAAAACCAATATATTGCGGCCCACAGCATCACAGAACTATTGTTATATTACTTGGATGGAGAACGTGCGGATCATAAGCTGTTTGCGCGTCCGCCATTCATAAACACGGCCTGTTGTTTGAAATAAATAGAAAGATGACTCGTCCGACCATATCACACGTTTCCAGCCATCAGCAGTCCGTGTTACATGTTCGCAGCATCATTAGTGCCGTGCTAAAGCGTTATTATCCCTTATTAGCAATTTCTGTCATTCAATACGACCCCGTAAATACATGTCATATAACTCGAGGCCGACTAAAGATTGTCGACGCAGGCTGTGCCCAGATACTGCTTGAGTTCCTCCGTAACTTGCACTACAGTTGCATGATGGTTCTGAGTGCATTAATGCTCGAGGAAACCTGTCAGGAAGGGTCTTCTTCCGACCACTGTTCCTCTTTTGCGATGTGGTTTTGCCGAGAGTTTTGTAGGATATCATTACCTTGGACACTATCCCTCGCGCGATACACTCAACACACTTTCCACTTTGGCCATGCTCGCGCTAAATAACCGAGCGCTAACAATTTGTTCTCTTTGAAAATTGGACAGGTCACCAATTTTGCACCATCAGTTTACTGGACATTACTGTTCTACTGCTCCCCACGTATTATCGTGTTTCACCTAAACAGGCAGCCAGTAACAATTTGGCGTTGTGGTCACTGCTTGACTGTTACCAACCCAGACATCTGGTGTGTTTTCAACTTCAGATGTTTCTAATGTTTTTATAATCATCTGCGTATGTATATATTTATAAAGGTTAGAAAAATGACAGGAGTGAGGGAAATTTCCGAGAAAATGAAGATTTAAGGTGGCATCAAGACGTGCAAGAAGAAATGATAACAGATGAATGAAAAACACTCCTAAGAAACAAGAAACGTTCCTTTAGAAATATTCTCGAGCAAAATAGTGTAATGAAATCAAGATATCTGACGAGTAGCTTGGGACAAGAAAAAATGATCAAGATATATATTTGTGAAGAAGAGTTAAGAGATCTGCTTCCAGCAGTGGATTGATACTAGTTGACCCAAAGACTAAAAAGAGTTGATGTGACACGTGGAACACACATACTACACTTGTTACACGGTCTTCGCGGAAAAAAAAAGAAAAGAAAAATCAAAGTAGGAAAACTGGTTAGTATTGAAACAGTTGTTAACTTGCAAACGTTTTTGCTGTTAAAATGAAGGCACTGAGTTTTTATTATTATTATTATTATTATTATTATTATTATTATTATTATTATTATTATTATTATTATTATTAATAATAATAATAATAATAATAATAATAATAATAATAATAATAATAATAATAATAATAATAGATCAGGTTTTCTGATAACCCAGCTCCTGAGTGGCTACACCTTCAGACAATAACCATTAGGAGTCACGGTAAACAGATGTGCCTATGCTTCTTTTTTCAAATATGTGATCATTCTACGAATTACTGTATCTTGATTGTCTGGTTGTGTCTTTTAGTCAATACAAGGAATATAGATAAAGACTTGAAACAATACTTTGTCTTAACTTCCATAATCTTGATTTGGTTTTTCTTTCATTTGCATGATGTAGACTAAAGAGCACAAGACTATTTTCAACAGTTTCCACCTTGACACTGAAATTATTATGGTGCGTTAAGTTCTCATACTGCTCATACATGCTACAGTGCAGCTTTGACAACAACAACTGTGTGGAGTGAAGCATTCTCATGTAGTATGAGAGCTCCTGGTTCAGACAACTGCCTCCAATGAACTGAGACGCAACTAGACAGTTGAAACCGAAACATTATTTGTTCCATAGATGGCACTATATGTTATGCGCGGTTTAATTACCAATGATGCGATATTTTCAGTGTGAGGCTAGAAACTTTTTGAAGTACCCTCGTATGGAAATATATATGCCTGAGTGTCCTATCTGAAGGCAGATTTTAAACCATATAACCCAACGTAGCTTAGGTAAGGCTACTTAGACAATAGAGCCGGAGACAGGTGATCAATTTGTTCCCTTATGATTTTGATTTGATTTGACTTTTAGTTTAACGTGCCTTTAAGCAGAAAGGCTATATGAGACGTGGACCTACAGCTTAACGTAGGATCCAAACCACACGAGCTCCCGTCGGAATCGAGACTAGGTCTCCCACGCCGAAGTCATGTACGTTATTGCTTAGCCATGAAGGAGCTCCCCTATGATTTAAAAAAATATATGGCAAAATAGAAAGCAAGAGTTGGAGTAAAGGAGATTGAGGACAAGGCTGAGAAATAAGATTAGTGATACCACATATATATAAGTAATGTGTGTTACTTTACTAGCTGAAATGCCCGTTCTACACACAGGAAGAATAAGTTAATGAAGAATATTGAATCCTTCTCTCACCGCTAGGATATGCATGTCAATGAAAGTGCAATATTAAAAACCAATGAGATATGCTATTTTTGGCATAAATTTTGAACACTCTACCTTTAGGATACGCTCTTTGATCAGAAGTTACATGATAAAATCCGAGTTTGACCTAAGTGGTAACTAACTAACTAATTCTATGGCCTATGGAACCTGAAGGTTCAATGCCGCGTTCACAAAAGCTCTCCATTGACTTCTATCCTTAGTCAACTTGATCCAGTTTCTACTTCTGGGAGATCCACCTTAATATTGTTCTCCCATCCGCACCTAGGTCTTCGTTTTGCGATTGGTCTTCCAGTTAAGACTGTAAGCGTTCCTACTTTCTTCCATCTTGGCTACATGAACTGCCCACCTGAGCCTTCTAGATTTGATTACCCTTACAATATTTGGTAAACGGCATGTGAGATACTGTATTTTCTGCTGAAAAATTTAACGCCATCTATTCCTTAAGATACGTCGTTTAATCAAAGTAAGATGTAAAAAAAAAAAAAAAAAAAAAAAAAGTAGCTCAAGGTAGGTACTATGATCGAAAATTCACTTCAAACTGTTCAACCGTTTCCTCTAGATACGATAACAAACAACTGGCAACATCGTTTTCGATGCGAGGAAATGAATTATAGAAAATGCTTCCTTTCCTTCCTTCAAACGAATATTTTCAGAAATGCTCAGACACGTGCCACTTATTTTTAATGGGTAGTTTAAAATACTAAGTTTCATCTTCCTAACATAACGAGCTCATGATATACTGTATTTTTTACTAGGGATGCGCAAGAGACGAGTCGAGACAGGATTTTCCTTACAAAATTCGAGTCGAGACACGGCTATTTCAATAGAGAAATATACATTTTTCGAGTCAAGACATCACTTTTACAGCACATTTTCGAGACGAGACAGCCACAAATCTTGTCTCGTGCGCATTCCTATTTTTCATATTCATTTTAAACCTCCTCTAGCCCTTCCTTAAGGTTGTCCCCAGTGGCATATTTAGGGGGTGGCTATCGGGCTCAAGCCTCCCCCCCGAAATAGATAAATTTATACATAGTATATATAATAACTGTATACCTATATAGAACCAGTACATACACATCCACTCAGGAGAATGTGCATAGCCTCCCCCGAAACAAAATCCTAAATACGCCACTAGTTCTTCCATTTTCCCCCAGATTCTCACTCCACTAATTCTGTCATCATGATTTACTTTCGTTAACCATGCGTCTCCTTTAGCCTAAATCATGATCGTCGGACATAAAACCAGAAATGTCACTTCATTTTTACTACAATGTTCAAAAGTTAGGGCAAAACATAACCATTGCAAATACCAAATGTGGTTCGTTTGGAAGTAAGCGAATGAAATTGGAGATATTGTCGAAAATACGTCACTCTAGAATGACACTGAATTGGATCGGAGCAAACATCCCTTTTCAGGATCGAGACTATATGAGACGTGGACCTTTACTTTAAAATAGAATCTAAACAATAGTAATGTGTCAAAATTTCAAAACTCTCCCACTGGGAATCGAATCCAGGACTCCGTGCACTAAAGGTGTGCGCGCTGACCACTATACTAGCAGGAAAGGTTCACTTCCATTGAATAACCGGTATGAAACATACGACAAAAAATGACTACACCATATGGGGGATCATAATCTCTAAATACAATAAATACATGCAGGCGCGCAATCAGAATATTTTTCTTGGGAGGAGTCCAAAGTTTTTTTTGCGGGGGGGGGGAGTTCAATAATACATCTATGTAGTATTAAACGTATGTTATCCTTTACCCGAAAAGACTATAACTAATTGTTAATTACTGCCATCTGTATTCTCAAAAAATCCGATAGAGTTAGATTATTTTTATATAAGAAAAGGAAGATGTAAAATCAAATCTTAAATTACATCAGTGATTTCTCTGTTAAACAAGTAGAGTTACGTTACGGAATTGTACAAATATTAGACAAACTACGAAATTTTGAGGGCGCCCCGACCCCCATCCTCCTGGGTTCGCCTCTCAATAAATGTAGGGGAGGTGGGGGCATAATGTACACCTTAAGATTGAAATTGAAATAATAGCGTTGCTATGAATAGAAAGTCGATGATTTTGTAGTTGAATATTCTTTATTCTTTCTCCTACAAATGTAAATAGGTGTAATGCGTGAAAGTTTTACCAAATAAGTTGTATGTGCAAATAAATTGACCTATTGTGAGTGACCGTTTTACTCTACCCCCTGGGTAAAATGGCCCCATCGTTGGATCATATATATATATATATATATATATATATATATATATATATATATATATATATATATATATATATATATATATATATATATATTAACCAAAATTACGTTCTGTTTCGATAAGGAAATGCTAGTTTCCTTATTCATTGAAAATGTCAATGAAACAATTAGCTCTACAACTATAAAACAATGAGCTGAAAACTATAAAAACGAAAATATTACTAAAATAAAAATAAAGAACAAAAAGTAAATACAAAGTGAAATAGAGGGGCTATCAAAAAATTCGAGACTAGGTCTCTACAGAACAAGAACACAAGTTCGGTCACACCGACCTTCATACGTCAGTGTGTCAAGATATACCTTACTGTGTGCATCGATAATTGTGCATTCCGTGGTACTGTGATTGCATGCGTAACCCTTTTGCGATTCCAACATAAACGAGAAGCTTGAGTGGCATGCAGGTTTCCAGATTGGAAGAACATCAATGGAAGACGAAGAAAGATCGGGAAGACATTTTAGTCTCCTATAAAATTTTAAGGGGCCATTTTACCCCAATCCCAATATAACTTTCAAAAACCCTTTATCTGATATCCGCCATCTTCCACAAGGAAATTATGCATGGTTGTTTGATGGTCAAATCTTTCTCATTGTCTATGTGTTTAACATGTGTAACATGTTTTATTCAAGTAATTACTTTTTTCAGCAACAGGTAGAATATTCACTACATACAGTATCTTATATCGACGTACAATGAAAATGGTTTTCTCCGCTTATTTCACACGCTGTTGAAGGTAGTGACGTCTCCCTTTCTCAACACTAACTACGACTTGTGCAATAGTACCAGTGCTCTGTCATCAGAGGAATACCGTTGTATACCGGGGTGCCCATCTTGCCCCGGGAGGCCATTATACCCCCATTTCCCCTACTATTGAATCAAATAACCTATATATATTGATTAACCATATTATGAAGATTAACTATATTATATATATAGTTAGTCAATATATAGTTAATTTGATTTAATAGTACATTTATTGAGAGGCGCACCCAGGAGGATGGGGTTCACCGGGTAGGGGCGCCCTCAAAATTTCGTAGCTCGTTTAATATGTGTACGATTCCTTAACATAACTCTACTTGTTTAACAGAGAAATCACTGATGTAACCTAAAGATTTGATTTTACGGCTTCCTTTTTTTTTTTTTAATAAAAATAATCTAATTCTATCGGATTTTTTAAGAATACAGATGGCAGTAATTAACAATTAGTTATCGTCTTTTCAGATGAAGAACAACTCACTTTTAATACTACATACATATGCAAACAGGCTAAATAAATAAATAAATAAATAAATAAATGCTGTACAATTAGTGCACGTGCTCATAAGTTAAATTGAAACTATTTTTATTTTTACATGCACCCAATTACGCTCATTACGCGTACTAGTGAGTCTTGTAAAACATTTTTATGCATTAATACTTAATTTTATGCCAATTAACTTGGCACTAGAGCGAACAATTTTTTTCTTTAGAGTAAAATAGGGTTCTCCGTATGCTGAAGCCATTACATATAGGTTACTTTATGAGTTATCCTATTAAATATATACAGTATTTATACTTTAGGATCTATATCTTTTGTAAATCCGTAGATTTTTCATGCTACAGTATTTCATTTAAAGTTGCAAAAATATCGCTTTCAGTGGATGATTGAAATTTAGCAAATAATGATAAATGAAATATTTCAACTTAACGCTCCACTCTTTTAGGCTAAGAAAGTTTATGATTAGGGCAAGTGAATGTTGATGAAACAAATGGTGGAATGAGGGTGTGGGAGGAAACGGGAACACCCCAAGAAAACGCACGGACACTATGTCGTAAACCAGAAAACTTACTTGGCCGGAGATCGAACAACGGACCCCACGCACAAGAGTTAAGAATCTACCACTGATCCACCGTGTCCCCCCACAAGCAATACTAAAACTATATGATTGATAATTACGTTCGTTGTAGCAAATGCTTGGAGTAAGGATAAAAATGTTCACATGCGACAAAGACAAGGATGGAAAAGAAAACGAGAAGATTGATAGAAATAGGCAGCATTTCTTAAGTCACTTGCGTAGCCCAGGGTTTCCCAAACGATGTGTCGCGAGACTCCATGAGGCAAGGGCGCCGATTTCTCTGTAAATTTGGGGGGGCCCATTCAGATGCAGACGGCATATATATGAGGAGTTTAAGACAAATTGCATTCAAACTATGCCAAATACTGTAAATTCACAAATACAATGAGAAGGCCTACATGAGCTTGGGGGGGATCGGCGCCCTTGCCATGAGGTGTGTCTAGGTTTGTCCACGAAACAAGACGAGACAGATAACTCTTGGGGAAAAAAGCCGGATACATTTCGGAGATGAAACATCACTTTTCATAACTTTTCGAGATGAAACAGCGTCAATTCTTGCGTTGTAGGTAATCCTAGGTGTATCGCAGAATTTTAAAATAAACTATTTGCTTTTTCAAAAGGCGTACTAGTCCATACTTTATTATTACTATGAAACCATTAATAATAAGACAACTTTTATACATATTGTTCCAATGAACTATCATACTTCTCAGCCTATGCCTTTACTTAGCTCTTAATTTTCTGTTTACTATATCCTTTCTTAAGTGCAAGGAAAGGCTGTCCATACTGCACCTGTTCTATCCGCTCAGTGGCTTCACCTAGCTACGTTAGGATAGTGTTTCCAACACCCAACGAGAAAAAGTTTCTAAAATCAATAGCTAAAAATGGCCAGAAATGACTTTAAAAGCCACGTAAACGAATATTTGGAGTTTTGCATATCTAGAAGTAAATAACTGTGGCCAATAATCATTAGCAATTTGTGATGAATGTGCCGCGATAAAGAGTGGAAGTTTCGCTTTTGACTTATTACCGAGATTGAAGGGCCAGGATGAAAACGGAAGTTTTGTTTGTCGTATTACTGATAAAATGTGTGTTTATTGCAGAAATGTGTTTTGATTCATTTGCTTATATATGTGTTTCTAAGTCAAACATTTCAGCTCTTGTTCCTGATTTACAATATTGCTTGTTGCAGCAGGCTAAACCAATCTTAAATTCTGGCAGATTCTCCTATTCGATTCTATAACTTGCAGTGTACAGAGGTTTTGGTATTTTTGAAATTTACTGTTCACAGTAGTTACTATTAAAATAATAACACAACATATCAGAACATTAATAAGGAAAAGGAAAGAAGATTCATAACCAGTTACAAAAATTACTTCAGTGGTACTTAAGTTCACTCTACTTTACAAACTTTCTGCGCACAAAAACTTGAATCTGACTAAAAACGTTTTAAACTAACCGAAAATAGCAAAATGATGCACAAAATCTAACGGAAAAGTTTCTAAATTCAGAAAATGGCTAAAAACGTAAAACATATGGCTAGAAGAGCTGGTTAAATTGTCAATCCTACGTTAAGTTTTTTTTTTTTTTTTTTTTTTTTTTTTTTTTTTTTTTTACTGCCTTTGGGCAGAAAACTCAGATATACGCATTACAGGATCTAGAAGTTCACTTGGAGAGAGCGAATTGCTTACTGGATGATTAATGTAGACCAGAAATACGGAAGTTTACATCAAATCAGTGTAAAGTAGTGCAATATTTTATATATAGGCCTACGAAAAAAGACAGCCTTTTGAGGTGGGTCGGTTGATAGTTGATATAAGCTACAGTCAAATTTTGATGACGACAACTTACCTCTAAGGTCAATTTTTTTTATTTATTTATTTATACTTTTTAAAGAAAATGTTGGACTATTTTGGCATTTTTAGAGGTAATATGGTTCGCCTAAACTTCTGTAAGTCCTGAATTGTGTGAACTCTGAGGAGACCATACTTAGTCATATACTGAAAATAACCATAAACGGCGCCACAATGGGCAGCTGCACCCACATTAACTTTGATTTTCAGATTTCCTACAATAATCTTTTTGTATATGTCTTGTTTCCTTGCTATCATACCGTGTTTTTCTTTGAGTAAAACTTCGAGATTATTTTTGACATCTTAAGGTTCAATAGTGCAGAGCGTTCTGGCAACAATGTTAGGGTGTGTTGTCCCATCCTAGCCTACACCCACATTACCAAAATCCTCGCGCCGCCTATGAAAATAACTGAAGTTCCGAAAGGAGAGCTAATGATTCCACCCAGTCATCTAGGCCGGAAATGATCTCACAAAATACCATAAAGCTTCAACAGGGCAATATGACTTCTCATGTGTAAAGGAACTAGTTGTTTATTCTGAGAATGTCATCATGTGTGTGTAATAGTTGTGCAACACCCTTCGAAACGCCGTTAGTTTAAACAAGAATAACAGGAAAACGGATCTACCATCAAAATGTCGATGCGTGCGTTCAATGCCAACTGCGACCTACTTAGAAAATCACCATATATTATGCAGTTGACGATTCCGAAGAACACGTTTGTTTCGTTCATTTACTTGGTGTGTGGATGGTATTTGTTTGGAATGTCTTTTCGGAGACGAGGCTTTGGCCTGGGGCTAGTATGTCACCTAATCCAGAACGTGACAAGAAGCATAACGTTACAAGTTACACATTATGAAACCAACATTTAAAAAATGTATTCATAGAACTATACAGAATATTAAGATACATTATAAAAGGGATGAAAAAGCGCAATATTTTAAACCTTGGCCAACATTTATGGACAATATATTTGGCTTTAAGTAAATTTAAGTGCATGTCCAGATAGAACGTCAGTCGGGCAAATAATCCTCACAAATAGGCATTTATTTTTCAAATAATAATAATAATAATAAAAAAAAACACCATTCCAATCTCTCTGATCTGCGTGCAAACTCAGAACATGAGTTTTGAAAAATTATTCGCCATTATCCATGCGATAATACAATGTTAAAACCTTGTCGCGCAAAGAAATTGTAAGCATTTTTCTACATGTTTGCTCAGAAGTAAAAAGCTCACGCGTAGTACGAGAGATCACTGGTTCTACCCCGAGTCGTGTGAGTTTTTTGTCGGCAATGCCGTGTTCATGGGTTTTTTGATGTTCTCCATTTTCTCCCAAATTCTGATTATTCCACAAATTGGTTAATAATTATCTTTCATTAATCACTTGTCTCCTTAATCTAAAGAACAATCGTGAGTGTAAAATGAAACATTATATTTCATTTATTTTTTTAATATAAATTTAAGAAATTCAGTGGAATTTGAGTAAACCATTAGTAAAGAATTGGTGAAGTTAGATTATGAGATAAAACGGGAGTATTTCGAGAAGACCCACGCACACAGTGCTGTTTGCTACAAACTTACTGGGTTGAGATCGAACTATGGACCCCTGGCACTAGAAGTGAGCACCCTACAGCCTACCCAGAATGACTCCATGGAAACGAGAAATTACAAACATACAAGATGCTATCTGGGGTTTAATCTCAAACATTTTACGATATTATTATTATTATTATTATTATTATTATTATTATTATTATTAGTAGTAGTAGTAGTAGTAGTAGTAGTAGTAGTAGTAGTAGTAGTAGTAGTAGTAGTAGTAGTAGCAGTAATAGTAGTAGTAGTAGTAGTAAAATGAAATGAAATCTTTAAGTTTTACGTCCCACGGTTATGCCGGTTAGGCTAAAGGAGACGGTGAAATTAATGAAATTGTGGAATGAAGAAAGCGGGAGGAAACGGGAGAACCGCGAGAAAACCTACGAGCACGATGTTTGTCCACCACAAAGTCCACACGGCACCAGATCGAACCAGGGACCCCAAGCATCGGAGGTGAACGCTTTTCCACTGAGCCACCGCATCCCCAGTAGTAGTAGTAGTAGTAGTAGTAGTAGTAGTAGTAGTAGTATTGTAGGATAACTTTTTGAATGTTTTTTGTGACTACTATAGGTCACAGAGACAATACCGGCCATAAATTGATTTTCATTCATTCAGCAGAGACAATGTCCTGCCTCTTTCTTTCACTGAAGATGCTGTTAACTTACAGCAGCTCATCAAGGATTCTAACCTCAACTGTTCTTCCGTACACAAGGTGAGGAATGCCGCCATACTGCTAATGAGACCGAAGTCTCACAGTCACAATATTGAAGAAAAACCTGTTGTTGTAGGTTTCCCACAAAAGTTCAAGGCCCTTGTTCTCTCACGGAGTTTATTTACAGGTCATCAGGTGTCATTACGTCTCGTAGCCGTGACAGAAACCAATATCTCTTTGGAAGTAGTTTCTGTTACTTGAGAGGGATTGAGTAGTAATTGATCGTCTCAAGTGACATAAATAAAACGACTGTTTTATAATATCTTCTGTGGCGGTAGGCATAATTCTCTTTGAGAAACAACATTTACTTATGGTTCTTTAGTATCAATCAATAATAAAATTGAATGTTTGTGCGTTATGTATTGAATCTGAGATCAGGGACAGATAAAAGTAAGTGAAAAGGACTCATGTCCATTACTGTAGTGGTATTCAACATGTGCTACGCGTACCCCAAGAATATCCAGTTACTTCTTACAACGTACGTAAAATGTAAAACAAGATAGTTCTATTTCATTTATAGCATAATTCTCCTCTTTAGAGTAAAACTAAATTATTAATCTTTTATATATATGTAGATTAATTAATGTTACCATGTAGCGAAGTCGGTAACGCTTTTCGGCGCTAGCGGTCCCGGGTTCGATTCCCGGTGAGGGGCACTCGGTCAAAAAAAGTGTAAAAAGCTTTTTCAGGTCAGCCATCCTGAATGAGGTTTTCTTCATTCATACCGGGCAAAGGGCCCGGATGGTACCTAACATATATAGATCTCAGGCCACTTAAAGAGTCTTCATCCCGGCGAAATTAAAATACCGCTAATTTTACAGTAATTATGTGATATCTTGAAATAGATAAAAGATAATCGAAATATGCGTGAGGTACCGTTATCACAAGTCATCTAGTGGCTTTCCGTTTTCAGCTGTTTAGAAACGCGAAAATAAATGCCGATTTTCAAAATGGCTCGAAATCGAAAGCAGATAAGTTAGTCGTGATAACGGTTTCCCATGTAAAATAATATTGTCTAGAGCGCTCTTGTTCCACATTTCGATTATCTTTTATCTATTTGAAGATATCACATAATTACTGTAAAATTAGCGATATTTTAATTTCGCCGGGATGAAGACTCTTAATTCCTTCCCCAATCCTTTCTTCCTTCCTTTTCCTCGGGTGGTACGAGAACCAAAGGAACGTAACTCCAAGAATGGAATTTTTGTTTGCTTGGATTATGAACATAATTCTGATAGCCCTACTTTGTGTTATTTGAGTATTACTCAAGTTGACTTTGTCATTGACTTGTATGCTATCCAGCTCCTCCGTGGCTAAGCGGTTAGCGTACGCGCCTTTGGCGTGGGAGACCCGGGTTCGATTCCCGGCGGGAGCTCATGTGGTTCGGATTCCACGTTAATCAGTAGGTCCACGTCTCATATAGCCTCTCTGCTGAACGGGACGGTAAATTCAAACTCTACTCCACTCCAAATAGCTGGGTAGATGGAGGTAACACTCAACACTTTCAAGACTTCGGAACATACAAAATGTGATACATCACGTCTTTACTTCCCTAGTTTCACCAGGGGCCATTTTACAGACCCATTAATCCTTGAGCAGGATTGAAAAGAGGGTACAGAAGAAAAAGACCGCTCTCATCAGGGATTGAACCCGGGCCCCTCAATTGGTTGCTAGATGCCACCAATTGATATTAGTACAAAATCTCTTCAAAGGATTTTGCATTATGTTTCTGTGTTGTCTTCTACATGTAAAAGTAGAGCACCGTATTGAATATGACAGAAATGATCTAACATGGACCATTTTTTGTTATGTGGAATCCTTAAATGTGGAAATGGTATTGAATATCATACCAACAGATTTTACTTAGACGAAAATGGACCACACAAATACATAAGACACACGCAATTTATCGTTGCGTGTTCTGAAGAGAAATTTTGATCTTCCTTTCAGATATCCGTGTGAAGTTTTCCACGACAGAGACGCTTTTTTCAATCCATTGGAATAAATTTTACTCGATGAATGAAGTTGTAACTACTATCATTTTCATCTTTATTCTATTTGTGTTATGCTTACAATAAATTTCTTTTAAACTTTTATCTAAAACGCAAATTGATTCAAAATAGACGTGTACGATATTATGGTTCATAATAAGAATAAGCATAACAATAGCTGATATTCTACCAACTGGCAAAACATTTACTCCTAATTGAAAATTTTAGATGCAATATGGTCCCCCTAGATATTTTGGTAAACATTAACTAAATGCTGTTGTTCTCAAGTGAATACATATATATATATATATATATATATATATATATATATATATATATATATATATATATACACCAGTGGCGTATTTAGATTCTGTTTCGGGAGGGACTTGGCTAACTTTCGGGGGGGGGGTTGCCTGAAAATGTGAAAATTCTGCAAGATATTTCATATACTTTAATATAGTAAGTAAGATTTCGGGAGGGGGTTAAGCCCGGAAGCCCCCCTAAATACGCCACTGATATACACTATGTAATCAAAAGTATCCGGACACCTGGCTGAAAATGACTTAAAAGTTCGTGGCGCCCTCCATCGCTACTGCTGGAATTCAATATGGTATTGGCCTACCCTTAGCCTTGATGACAGCATCCACTCTCGCAGGCATACTTTCAATCAGGTGCTGGAAGGTCTCTTGGATAGGCAGCCCATTCTTCACGGAGTGCTGAACTGAGGAGAGGTATCGATGTAGGTCGGTGAGGCCTGGCACGAAGTCGGTGTTCCAAACATCCCAAAGGTGTTCTATAGAATTCAAGTCAGGACTATGTGCAGGCCAGTCCATTACAGGGATGCTATGGTCGTGTAACCACTCCGCAACAGGCCGTGCAGTATGAACACGTGCTTGATCGTGTTGAAATATGCAATCGCCATCCCCGAATTGCTCTTCAACAGTGGGAAGCAAGAAGGTGCTTAAAACTCAATGTAGGCCTGCGCTGTGAGAGTGCCACGCAAAACAACAAGGGGTGCAAGTCCCCTCCAAGAAAAACACGACCACACCATAACACCACTACCTCCGAATTTTACTATTGGTACTACACACGCTGAACAGATGACGCTCACCGGGTATTAGCCATACCCACACCCTGCCATCGTATCGCCACATTGTGTACCGTAAATCGTCACTTCACACAACGTTTTTCCACTGTTCAATCGACCAATGTTTACGCTCCTTACACCAAGCGAGGCGTCGTTTGGCATTTACCTGCGTGATGCGTGGCTTATGAGCAGCCGCTCGACCATGAAATCCAAGTTTCTCACCTTACGCCTAACTGTCATAGTACTTGGAGTGAATTCTGATGCAGTTTGGAATTCTTGTGTGATGGTCTGGATACATGTCTGGCTATTACACTTTACGACTCTCTTCAATTGTCGGCGGTCTCTGTCAGTCAACAGTACAGACGAGGTCGGCCTGTACACTTTTGTGCTGTTCGTGTCCCTTCACGTTTCCACTTCACTATCACATCAGACAGAGTGGATCTAGGGATGTTTAGGAGTGTGGAAATCTCGCGTACAGACTTCTGACACAAGTGACACATTATCACCTGACCACGTTCGAAGCCCGTGAGTTCCGTGGAGCGCCCCATTCTGCTTTCTCACAATCTCTAGTGACTACTGAGGTCGCTGATAGTAAGTACCTGGCAGGAGGTGGCAGCACAATGCACCTAATATGAATAACGTATGTTTTGGGAGGTGTCTTGTACTTTTGATCATATATATATATATATATATATATATATATATATATATGTGTGTGTGTGTGTGTGTGTAGTTATATGAATCATATTTGAAAGATGTACACAATTATTTTCTGGTTTCGAAATGCTTGTTGATTTCACTTCAGTTATGAAGAAATTCACCTCGTTTCCTCCCTTACAGCTATATTTCATAGAGCTCTATAACACTCTCATCCTAAGATATGGCGAATATTTATAGAAACTTTTAATTGTCCTACACCATGGGTGTCCAATGGGGGGCCGCCTCCCTGGCTCGCGAAAATAGCTGCACGATTATAGCAACTTAAATTTCTTAAGATTTTCTTAATGCAAATAAAAAATACGAAACGTAATATAGAAACCAGGGAGTTACCCCTCGTAGAAAATTTTCTCCAGAAGCCCACGTCCTATAAATATTAGTTTCGAAGTTCTACTGATGCTTGAATTAGTGACTGAGAAATATAGATAGATAGATAGTTTAAAGATAGTCTTGAATAGCGCTTATGTTCACAGGACGATATCCACAGAGGGTATTTGCTACCTCATGGAGGATTTTTTCGTAGCTAATGCGCTTTCTATTTCATGGTTCGGCGTGATTTAGTGTCGTTACAGTCGCTAAGTTGCATGTTTGCTTGCAAATTAATAATTCTATCACATTTGAATGCATTAAGAGCCCCTATCACTGCGAAATTAAAATACCGCTAATTTTACAGTAATTATGTGATATCTTTAAATAGATAAAAGATAATCGAAAAGTAGATCAAGACCTCCCTAGACGATGTTATTTTGCATGAGGTACCGTTATCACGAGTCACCTAGTAGCTTTTCGTTTGCAGTCATTTAGAAGTCATTTAGAAACGCGAAAATAAATGCCGATTTTCTAAATGGATGGAAATCGAAAGCAGATAAATGAGTCATGATAACGGTATCTCACGCAAAATAATATTGTCTAGGGAGGTCTTGTTCCACTTTTCGATTATCTTTTATCTATTTGAAGATATCACATAATTACTGTAAAATTAGCGGTATTTTAATTTCGCAGTGATGAGGCCTCTTAATGTAGGCAGACTCATAACTGAAAAACAGTCTCAGAAACCCTCCTCTGGGTTAACCTTAGACTTTACTATGGTGAGTACCTTGTGCCTTAGGATCTCACCGCCATCCATGCCAGGATAAAATGGATAATCAGGCGGAAATCTCCTGGCTAAACTTACTATCACTACCAAATCAACTCTCCCGTTCATAAACTCCATGCGATCACATTGGTGATGAGCCGAAGTGCACCTTTTAGTTACACCAACTAGGAAGGAAACTTCTCTAGTGAGGAGCTATATATCCTTCTAGTGGTGTACCAATACCACCAGGCTCTACATTTCAGAGTTTGAACACAATTCGGCAGAATCCAAGTTAATCCGGCTTCCTGAAACCACCATACACCATACAGCGTATTTCAGAATAAAATGTAACTCTGAATCTACAAATCAGAAACGTCTTGGAATTGGATATTCACTATTGTTCTAGATATCGGGGGTCTTATACAGAGTGGTTTTGACTTCTGATTAAGGCGATACTACGGGGTTGACTAACGAATGGTTATCAAAATTGTATTCAGAGTTTCTGATTAGGACGTAGTATTTGACGAAGTTAATCACATGTGACTAATTAATCTAGAACAGAGGCTAATATTTTACCCACGGTTTAGCGTGCGACACAACACTTCGTATTTCGTATTTCATGTATTTTCATTTTTACAGACTACGCATGCACTCATCTACTTTTCCGTAGTTGCCACATTTATTTTTCTCATCCGATGCATTGCGGTTCTATAAGTTAATCATACCCAAATCATCATTTTAGTTGTACTCAAAGTAAACTCTGAATACCAAAAAGTGCACTTTCCTTAGTTAAAAGTTAGTATGCTTACAAACTAGTCTGTGACTAACCTTCGATTAACGAATTCTCTCTGAATACTGCCCCAGATTTTTATGCAAATGCATATTTTATGTGCTTATATGCATCTCTCTTAAACTTGGTAGGGATTTTTAACAACAATAATACAGTTCGAATTTGAAGTTTTATAGTGCACATAAGTGCATATTTCAAAGGTTAATGCATATATTAGTGCTTAAGAGCGTATTCAGCATATTCTATAAGTTTTCGTCATCGTGTTCGAATGAATCTGAAAAATGTCAAAAGATAGATCTTGCTTAAGCAGTGGATACAATATATAGATACGATACATGCTACGTCATAGTAAATAATTGTTTGTCAACCTTCTAACAAGTGAATTGCATGTGAATAAAAAATACCAACTGGTCCAGCATTCCAACACAAATGCACATACCGACACAGCTGATAGACAACCGTGTAGTAAGCAAACGTTGTTAACGTTACAAATGCAAGCAAATGATCGGGATCAGTTGTACGTACATGATTATGCCATGTAATGGTAGCTGCGAACATATTATGGAATAAATTAAGTAATGCACATTTTCGTGGCTTCTACGGAAATATTGTAAACGGAGCATTCCACAAGAGTCGACTTTCCGTAAATGCTACTTCGCGAATACTATAATTTGGCAGTCTAAAGATTCTGATAGAAATGGACAATTGTCATATGTGGGGGCTGTGTGGATAAAATACACAATTACTTGTGGCCGATATATTGCAAACATGGTCCAAGGGACGCTCTGCGAAGATAAGCCAGGTACGCTGTATCTTATAGCGTCGAAAGTTGAACCACTCAACAATAACTGCGGGAGTTTTTATTAATGAATCTTTGAAAATTTTGTAGCCAGCAAGTGTGAGGACAAAAAGTTTCTTATCTTGATATTAGATGCTGCTAGGTACATGCTGAAGTCGAGTAGAGCATTAGAACTTTTTTTTAAATTTCCAGATGATCCACATTACATGCTCGGCTCATAAACTTCATAGGGTAGCATAATACATCCGATCTCTATGTCCGGATATCAATTCCTTAATATTAAATACTAAGAAACTCGTTGTGAAAGCAACCCACCTTCCGTATATGGTGAGTATCGTGGAACGTTTCCTCATATTCCTCTTTCCCCTAATCCCATTCTTAACCGCTGGGAAATTTGGCTTAAAATGGAAACAGAAAAGTAAAGCTTGTGTTATTTCGTGTAATGTAAATGTACTCTAAAATCAATTGTGAAGAAAACCTAGAGAGCGCGTTCTCATATCCCTTTGTTTATTTTATTTTCATAATTTGTGTGTGTTAGAAAAAAAGGAAAATATAAACTATAGATATCTAGATATCACAACAATAAATTCTGAAGAGGGGACCCTAAAAATTAAAGTACACTTTCGGTATTATATTTCACCTGCAAAACTTCTGTCACAACTTTGCTACACGTCTGAAAGTCCTCTTTTGTTTTTTGTTATTGTATATTAAGTGCACATTTTAACAAATTTAAGTTGCATGTATACTTCGTGAATTTTAAATGCATAAAAATCCGATGTTTACAGTGTATTGGCAATTGTACTATTCGAACCTGTTGATTATCCAAACCTGTGCAATAGCAATAACATGTTTACAATCCGAATCACAATGAATCCATCAACATAGAACGCAGGTGCAGATCCAGGAGGGAGGGTGATCGGGGCGATCGTTCCTCCCCAGAAGCGAAAGCTTTCTTATTTTATATATATAAATAAAATACATCTCAGAGTTTGGAGCTCTTAAAAGTAGCTCTGAGTAGCAGTATTACAACCCACCGTCCTCCCCCCCTCCCAGAGTTCCGTTGTGGATCCGCCCCTGATAGAACATGAACTGTCGTAAATAGCTCATACTACTTTAAAATGAAAGGGTTTTATTTAAAATAACAGAGCAACTACGTCAAGGAAGTGAAGCAGAAAATAAACTGTTTCTTAAAAAAGAAAAAAAAACTATCCTCATTCTCAACGGATTTGTGTTTCGAGGGCATCACTTTTTAACAATATTATCCTTGACCATGAGCAACTCATTTGAGATTCTCTGTGACATTTGGTAGTGAAACTAAGCTCCCAGACTAAATGTTAAGTGATTGAAAACGAAGTGTCGTGTCACACGCACAAGCTCGTGAAATATACCAATAAACTTCAAAGTCTAAAGGTTATTTGCGTGTGTATATTTGTCATTGTGAATACATTATGGAATTTTATATCCATGCAACAAGATAACAAATACAAAATTCAACAAGAAATGAACACACTGGCTTCGGGGACACATCCTTTGATAATAATGCTTATGTATGGAGTTACCTGTTGGTAAAATGCAATTAAAGTACCTAATGTAAGAAATATGGCATTTTCGGTACTATGGCGACGAAAACTGTCATACTATATGATGTATAGTAATGCTTGAGATAATTCTTGCATTTCTTTTAGGAGAATCTCTATTATTACATTATAGTAATACTCATATTTCACGTGTTCATGTACAATCTTTCTACCACAACAGTTATGTGCCGTCACGTTAGTTTTCAAATTTTATTATTTAAAATACAGTAAAGTCACGATTGTTCGCGGTGCGCATTATCCAAGAGTGCCACATTTAAAAAAAAATTACGAACTCTAGAAAAAAACAATTTTAATCCAAACCAACAACCGGCAAAATGCAATAGGTCCTATAGTGCTAAGGTCGAATATTACTGACAGGTTTACAGTACAGTATTGTTTGTTTTGTTTTTTGTTTACTATTCTATATTTTAGTGATTAGACGTGCAGCAAATGTATTTTTAAAGGTTTATTATCCTTTTTGTACTATGAAACATGGTTTTTATGCTGAAATGTTTTTTCTTCGTTTCTGCACCTCATTTTTAGTCTTTTTTCGGGTTACCTGTGATTTTCGCTATCTGCGATGCTCTTGCCACCCAATTCTGCGGATAGAGCTCCTCCGTGGCTAAGCGGTTAGCGTACGCGCCTTTGGCGTGGGAGACCCGGGTTCGATTCCCGGCGGGAGCTCATGTGGTTCGGATTCCACGTTAATCAGTAGGTCCACGTCTCATATAGCCTCGCTGCTGAACGGGACGTTAAACTCAAAATCAACTCAACTCAACTCCAATTCTGCGGATAATCGTGGCTTTACTATATCTTTGAACTAGTAATGAAAATTCTGACTGCAGTGAAAAAAAAAAAAAACTTTCTCTAATTCTAGTAAATCCTTTTATTATATTTGCACACTTCATTTACTGAACGTGTAGCCTAAATTGAATATTGAATAAGTTCCTTTAATGTATTTTCTCCTAATTCTTGTTCTAATAAATAAAAATTTGTGGTATTTTTGGCAAAAACTTGACTATAGTCCATATCCTAACTTTGAAATCAAATGACTTGGGAACCGAAGGTTTGAACTGTAAAATATTTCACATACTCACTAAGCAACTAAATGACTACCCCAAAGCGAAGTTTTGATCAAGACTAAGTGAGTACTAGGTTCCGTGCTACATATACTCCGAGTCTATTCACCAATTTCGATAGCCTATAACTCATTATAATACCTGACATTCATTTTATTCAAGTCAAAGTCTTCTTTCATGCCAAGTTTGTAAAAAAAATGGAAAAATTTGTCAGATTGCGATTTGTGTGTGTATGTGTGATTTTTCTTTTTAAATCAAATTAAGAATTTAACCAGAAGCTGAAGTGAGATTTTGTATTGTCGTCCATTCAGCTACCTCTAATCTCTTGATAATTCTACGAAATACAACACAAAATCAGGATATTTATTTGAATATTCTTTCTTATTAATTCTGTAATTAAGCCTACTTACTTCAGAAAATAACTGTATTTATGTTGAAAATACCATATCCATATTGCCGTTTACCAAAACTACCCACAATTGTATCGTTTATCAGAACTGCCAAAGCTATTGTCGTTTATAACATAAAACAAAAATAAAATAAGTTCACTCAATGCTTTTTGCCAACGAGTGTTAACATTAATACCATTCTTAACACTACTCAACATCTCGTTAAGGAAAATTGTTTCACGAACGCCTATCATCACTTATTACCGTATAATGGGAACCGTTTATTCAGCTCAATTATCATTGAAAAGATTACAAAAATTGAACCTACTTCAGGAACGTCAGAAGAAAAGGCTGTTACTCTTTGGAACTTAAATAATATCGTAATACATAAATTTAAAGTTCGGTTATTTACACTTCTAAGGCCATTTTTTTTGTCGTTCTCTGTATAAGAAAAAAGAGCCTACAGCCGAGTATAATTCTCCCCCCCCCCCTCTCTCTTTCTCGAATGTTGTATTTAAGACCCAGAAAAGGGCTGCCTCTGGTAGTCCATATACTTGAACTAGAGTTCCCTAGGGCGGTACGAAGGTAGATTTTTCTTTGCCTTTTTTTTTATTTAATTTTATTTATTGCTTCGCTTTATGGAGTTTGTAACAATAATAGGGTGAATAATTACTATAAATATCTGTAAAAGCAATAAAACAAGCTATCATATATGGTAGCAAGCTGCACTGTGTACTTGATCGAAATCGAAATGACTATGACGTTAACTTATGTTCAGGTCAGGAGGGTATTCTTTGTTAAGGCAAAAGCTCTTTACCTACCAAAAAGTGTAATTTCATTAAGTCAGATTGACAACTCTGCAATCCGCCTCCTTCTGTAGAGGGGGTGCAGAAGTATTTCTCACCTGGAGTGTTAAAATATTTAGAGCCGCCACCTTGCTAGAAAACTCATCTTGAATCAATGATTTTTTTAAAAATTAATTTAAGTGGCACAGTAGTTCATAATTTTAGTATTCCAATTAAGCTCTCGTCGCTACAGCTGAATTAACGTACAAGTATCTGCTGTTTATACTGAACTCGTGTACCACTTTATCTAAGAAATTTTGCAAGCCCATAAGATGAAAAGTACGTATGGTTTACGCAAATAGAAGCTTCTAACCCATACTCATTCCTCTTAACAAAACAACACCAAAATGAGCAGGATTCTTATTACTGCTTGATACTAACTATACCTGAAAATGGTAACATTTTAACAGTATTTTTATATTACTAAATATTGTATAGTAAATAATGTACTCACCTGCTAAGTTCCGCTGATATTAAGTTGCTATGAGGCGCATACTTGGATGGATTTTTGTACATGCTACACACCAAACGTTCACGACATGCTTCCTCGTTGAAACCCAATTGCACGAACACATTATCCATTCGCTGAAGGATTGGGCTATAGAATGGGTCGTAGGTCACTGGAACTGTTGTACCCGATGGGGGTGGCTTCGGGGTCAAAATTTGAGGTTGGAAACTTAGTTGAGCTCTCACTACAGCCTCATCGGAAGGTTGAATTAGGGGTGCCAATGGTGAAGCTAAAGGTTGAGGAACCGGTAGCATTTGATGATTGCTCATTGTCTGAGGTGTTTGCATTGGATGTAAATGATTATCAGTGTTTTGGATGAATTGGACAGGAGATGATTGATGAATGAGTTGTAATTCCGGTTGTTGTTGTTGATGGTGTTGGTGATGTTGAAGACCTTGTTGATGTAGCTGATGAAGCTGTTGATAATGTTGTTGTTGATAAGGAGGTTGTTGCTGATGATGATTGTATTGATGAGCTTGAAGCTCAGGTTGGTGTTGAAATATTTGATTCTGCGAGAACTGCATCTGATGAGGTTGAATTTGAGGCTTATATTCGTGTCCGATGATTGACTCCGTCACAGGGTGAGCACTTCTAGACACACGTTGCTCATCGCCTAAGAAGTAACCCCTGTATGCTAGTTGGGCTGAGTCAAACAAATTGCTTGTGTCCCACGAAGATGCTGCTTGATTATTGCTTACCGCCGCCCACGTATTAGAGGGCTGTACATTGTTATTATTCAAGTAGTCAGTCCTTCTGTAATACTCTGAAGGGCCCGATGCAGCGAACAAAGCATCTGGAGGTGGTCCGTAGCTGTATTCAATTGGAGTATGAGGATGTCCTCCTCCACCGATATTGTGATACGTAACTGTGTGATGATGTTTGTGGTAGCAATGCTTGTAAAGATGAGCCAGGAATGGGAATACGAAGAACAAGAATTTCAACAGCAATTTTTTCACAGTTCCAATGCCCAGAAGAAGAGGTAGCAAGAAGAGTAATTTGACTTTAATGAATTTAATGACTAGGAGGATGGCCAAGAAACTAAGCAGTAACTTCTTCTTGAACAGTTTTCCTGAAAATAAAAGTAAAACAACCTTTAAATATATTGAGCTAGTGACTCAAAAAAAAAATATCTAAATTATGTAATAATAATGTGTTAAATAGAGAGTTATTTCACAACATTTTAAAATTTTATTTTGTAATACGTTTATATTCAATAATCAAATAACTTATCTTTAAACGCTGAACACAAGTTTGTAATTTTAGCTTCAATTCTTACGGAAGAGTTCATTGCTGTCTTTCATCGATGTCTATTTTTATAGCAGTTGTCACAAGTATGTGACTGATCTGCTGCCGACTGTTACAGCAATTCTCATAATTACGTAACTGCACTACTACCGACTGCTGTAGCAATTCTCACAATTACATGATTACTTCTGACAACTGCAATAACAGTTCTCACAAGAGCGTGACTGCACTGCTGGCGACTGATGTAACAGTTCTAACAAGTACATTGTAACTGCATTTCTGCTGACTTGTATAGCAGTTCTCACAATTATATGACTGCATTTCTGCCGACTGCAATAGCAGTTCTCTCTTGACGACTGCTGTAATACAGTAGTTCTAACAACTACACCGTAACTGTACTTCCGCTGATTGCTATAGCACTTGTTACAAGTATGCGACTGTATTGCTGTCGACTGCTATAACAGTTCTCACAATTACGTGACTGCACTTATGCTGACTGCTATTGCAGTTCTCATAGGTATTTTACTGTATCCCTGTCGAGTATTGTAGCTCAATTCGGCAGAAATGCAGTCACATACTTGCGGGAACTATTATAGCCGTTAGCAGCTATGAAAGGGTTGAAACCCTCATGGTTCAACTTTTGCTTAGTAATTAAAATTTTCATTTAAGCATTAATTAATCGAACTATCGATCAAATTAATGAATCAAGAATTATTGAGTCTGAAAACTGCAGAACAATACCATACTTCTGTTGGTCACATTAAAATGCAGTGAACAATAACTGATAAACTCTGCTCATTTTTATAGTGCATTTTAAGTAGCAGATTGATTTTTCATTCAACTTTAAATAGTCTTTGTTATCAGTGGCGGCTCTTGAAGGAAGTCTTATCGGTAAGAAATAACCTTTTATCTCTTCAAACTAAGGCAAGAACATTTACCTAATATACTAATTCTTATATACAAAAATTAGAACATTAATAAAATGTTCTGCTCTTAATGTGAAGAGAAAGAAACTCAATTTTTACTAATGTGTCTTTTCTTAAAAGCCGTCTACAAAAATAGAAGCATATGTTAAATTTGTCTCGACTAGTACAGGTCACAGAACTATTAACTTTGATTTCTTTATTTTAGAATAGTGAAGGTCAGTTCCATGTAGATATTTCATTCTGTACTGAACCAAATGTTTTCTATTTCCATTTAACAATTTCTTGTTGATTTCATGGATTCCTTTAAAATGCACTAGGTTAAAGGAAACAAATGATAACAACATATAAACAATTAAGGAAACATTGAGAAAATCCACAGACACGCTATCGCATCAGGTCACATGACCTGGAATCCAACCAAGGACCTCACACTAGAAGTTAGAGTGCACGGTATAACTGAGCCACCGTGCCTCGTGCAAGGTAATACTAAAGAAATTGTTTTTCTTGAAAATCAGGCCATATTTAACTATGATGTTCATTGACAAAGCACATAGTAAGAAGCATAATATTGCAAAGTAATATGGGTAGTTGATATATTGTATATATTTTTGTATTTTGGATACAGGAGTTAAACTGGAATTAAACTAAATTAGAGGTCAACTAAAGTTCAACAGAGGAATTCAAACAATTACCGTTAGTTTGAATGGAAACAACTTTTTACGCTTTTCCAAGAGGCAACTTGCTCTTTGACCCCAGGTCTGATGGGAACCTTTGCAGAAGGTTATATATCTACGGTTATTCATAACACCAACGCGCTTGGCCTACGGCTTTTGGGCCAACTTTACATCTTCTCCATGCGTGTACGTTTCCCTCTAATATTGTGGATGATGAGCATACTCTTTCATACAGCATCTGGGAGGATTCTGGCTTTCTGACACAGTAGGAAGCCAGAGCGATTTATATAAGGAAAATAGAAATTGCCAGGTACAAGTGACTATCTTTGTAAAGAATTCAGAATAACACAGCTCTTGCGTACGTGACACTCTTAATTTTAATTATCATCCTCTTCTACTCCTATTCGTAATTTTCAGTATGTCATAGGAGCCTTTCCTTAATCACAAGTGGAATAATCTGTCCATCCTACCCTTGCTTAACTATCTGAGTGACCTCACTGGGCTACGTTAGGATAAGTGGGCTAGAACGTTTCTTCAGGCTGAATATTCAGAAATAAATATATTCTACCAGACATGTCTATTAAATCTACTCTGGAGTAGAACTTAGGGAACCTTCCTTGGGCGGTGCAATTTTATTCTTTGCAAGCATAGTTGCTTTGAAAGACAAGTAGAAATGCAGTGGTATATGCTTTAACCATGGTATGCTCATTTATAAGGCAAACGTAATAAACAAAAGGTTTATACTGCAACTAGCCTTCGACTAGCTGCGTTCATCACCTCCAGATCGCACAGCAAATTGAATATCCCTAACATATCTCTAATCTTAAGATACTTAGAGATTTGGCCATTTTATTATAATAACTGCAACTCGCACCATATTTTGTTCCCGCCTTTTTGTCTCTTCTAAGAGAAACATTTTTTAAAAAAGCTGCAACACGTCTTTAATTAGTATCTCTCTACTTTTAAGGGATTTCGAGATATGGTCATCTTATTTTAATAATTGCAGCCTTTTTCTTCCCTTAAAGAAACATCAAAAATTGCTGAAACACGTCTTTAATTGACGAGCGTTTTTACAAAATTCGATAGACAGCACAAAACATTTTTTTTTTTTTTTTACAGGAGTTGCGTTTTTGTTATTGTACATAACCTCAATCGAGTTCTGACAAAACGCTCATCATTTAGTATTCTATACACACTGCACATTTCGAAATTTGTCAATTCTCATTTCAAAGCTTGATTGGTAGCATAAAAATCATACCTATCTCATATATATATATATATATATATATATATATATATATATATATATATATCCGTTTCTCAAAATTTACTCTATCGAGTTTTGAAGAAACGCCCCTCAATTATTTTAAATTAAAAGGCTAACTACTAATTTTCACGTGTCTAACCTTCAGGGATTTCGAGATATGGTCATCTTATTTTAATAATAAATTCCAAGCTCCACTCTTTTTTTCTTCCCACATTTTATCTTCCTTTATAGGAGAAATATCGAAAACAAAAGCGCTGAAATATATTTTAATTATTTTAAATGAAAAATCTAAATATCAAGTTTCATGTCTCTAACCTTAACTAATCTCAAATGGTCATCCAATTATAACAATAGTAACCAACTCTTTTTTCGCCCCTTCTAGAGCAAATATCAAAAAAACAATATAACATACATATTGAATATATCTAATTATTTTAAATGAGAAGTCCAAATATTAAATATAATGTATCTAAGCTTAAGAAATTCCGAGATATCGGCATCTTATTATAGTAATAATAATTTCATCCCCTTTTCCTTTTCAATCCCTTTTCTTCCCTTCTAGGTCAAGTACCGAAAAACCTGAAACATGTATCTAATTATTTTAAAAGAGAAATCAATATACCAAATTTCATGTCTAACCTTCACAGACTCCGAGATATGGACATCTTAAGATAATAATGTCATCCCTATTTCCTCTCCTTTTTCACCAAGTTTCTAAAAGCCCTTTCTTAGGGGAGCTAAATCCTACCTACGTATACTCTGTCCAAATTTCAAGTTTCTAGCTTAAGTGGTTTGGCCTGAACGTAGATTATTCCGTCAGTCATGACTTCTCGGGAGCAAGTTCACTACAGGTCTAATAAAAGAAAAATTTCAACTTGACTTTAACAAACTTGTGTCTATGCTGTAGCAGTACAAAACAAAACCAAATAAATTGCTGGTTTTCAATCCTTCAGAGTAAAATTCAAACCCATGCGAATCATGCGGTGACTAGTGTAATCATCCAAAATACTCACTCCAACCATTAACCCTTAAGAGATCCGGGGTTTTGGGGCTATTTTTAGACTTTCAGTCAAGCAGCTAGTGCATCGTCACTATTTATCCTAGGATCATGGTTCATACCTCATTCTCTTCAGAATGGAGTTGGCTTTCAAATGGTACCACTTGCATGCTCATACCATATACCAAGAGCGGGAAAAATGATGTCAAAGGAAAAATTTCGGAAGGAAAATTATTTTCCTCGCACTTTGGCCCCCCCTGGAGCAACCCTGTGTGAACGTAGCCATCTAAAAAAAATCTGATAAATAGTACTTGGTATACTGAATGTGTGTGCCAAATTTGAAGTTTCAATCTTGAATACCAAGGGCGGGAGAAATTTTATCAGGAATTCCCACCATGCCCCCAAATTACCGTAAAACACCGTAATCTCAGGTAAGAAATTTCCTGAGACATCCATAATTACCCTAGGGTCATGTTTCGCCCATCATTCTCTTCAGAATAGAACTGGCTTTCAGGCGGTATGACTCACGTGTCTCCATCATGTATCTAAGGCGGGAAAATGAGGAAAAACGGAATTTTTGGGGTCTAAATATCCTTTGTCCAACATTTAGCCCCCCTGGACCCCCCCTGTTTTAACGCAGAGATCTGACAAAAAAATCTGGTAAATACTACTCGGTGGGCTGAATGTTTATGCACAATTCCAATTTTCCAGGTGCAAAAGTAAGCCCGCCAAAAAAATATACCGACAATGTCCCATATTCCCGTAAAAAGAGGGAAATTTTTAAACATTCCCTGAGACATCCCAAATTACCCTAGGGTCATGTTTCGCCCATCATTCTCTTCAGAATAGAACTGCCTTTCAGGCGGTATCATTCTCTTGTCTCCATTATGTATTTAAGGCGGGAAAATCCCGTAAAAGGGATTTTTGGGATAAATGCCCTTTTTTAACGTTTAGCCCCTCTGTACCCCCCTGTTTTAACGCAGAAATCTGAAAAAAATGTGGTAAATACTACTCGGTGGACTGAATGTTTGTGCACAATTTCAACCTTCTACGTGCAAAAATAAGCCAGCACAAAAATAGTACCGAAAATGTCCAAAATTCCCCTATACAGAAGTATATTTTAATAAAAATTCCCTGACACTTCCCTAATTACCCTAGGTCCATGTGTCGCACATCATTCTCTTCAGAATAGAACTGCCTTTCAGGCGGTACCATTCACTTGTCTCCATCATGTATCTAAGGCGGGAAAATGAGGAAAAACGGGATTTTTTAGGTAAAAATATCCCTTTTTTCAACTTTTTGACCCTCTGGATCCCCCCCCCTGTTTTAACGCAGAAATATGAAAAAATCTGGTAAATACTACTCGGTGGACTGCATGTTTGTGCAAAATTTCAATCTTTTACGTGCAAAAATAAGCCCGCCAAAAATACTTTACATAATCCCCCCCCCCAAAAAAAAGTATTACACGAAAATATAAATTTTAGACTTATGACGTCATCACCTCCTATGTCTCGACACAGGAAGGTGTGAAACCATCCGTGATGTCTTCTGCAATGCCTCTGGACTTGAAAAATAAAAAAATAAAAAAAAACCGGACGAAAAAGCTCAAATAGGAGAGTTATAACGCAATGTACCATGAAACACCCCTATGGTACAAATTGTACCATGGGATCCCCAAAGGGTTAAACATGTGTAGCTCCTCTCTTAATGTGCTTTTCAAAATTGATTGATATCAGTCTTCATTAGCAGTATGTGATCAATTCTTCGGTTTGAAACGAGTTTGTAGTTTTTAGATATGAGTCGCGGTGTCGGCCCGTGAGGTAATTCTTATTTTCGATAAAAATTATTTTATCAGTTGGAAATTGAGGTGAGATACACAATTACTTAAATACATCTTGGTTTGCCTGATCAGAAGATTGTTGCATCCACATTATGTCCACGGCCGTGTGTAAACATGAATGATTTCAACAGAGTTAACAGAAAAGATAAAAAAACTACTATATGCAAGCTGAATTCATTGTAAAAACCTGCATCTCATTATCTCTTTTACTGTTTTTACTCTACAGAAATCACTATTGAAACCGGCCGTAATAGTAAATTTCAATCACTTCCGGGCTTGTAGAGTGTTGTGGGTTGTAATGATGTGTTCTTTTGAGACCCTTAATCGAGTACAGAAAACCGTTTGTCGCTATCTATTACCGTTTTTGTTCTATGACGATAAACATCGAAACCAGAAAAGGTAATTTGAACCACTTCCACTTTGAGTAGAGAGTTGTGGAAGACATGGAACCTATCCTTGGGACACTGAATCGATTGAAAGAAAATGCATCTAGATATCTCCTACCGTTTAGAAAGAAGTATTAAAACCGGAAGCAAATAGTAAATTCGAACCACTTAGTTTTTTGGTAAAGTGTTGGTAATAGTCATGTTATGTTGTCTTGAGATACTGAATCGTATGTAACAAAACCAATTCGCTATCTGCTACTGCTTTCGTTCTATAATGATAAATGTTCAAACCGGAAATTGCTAATTGTAACCACTTCTGGTCTGAATAGAATTTCAACAGAGAAGATGGAATCTATTCTTGGGATGCTGAATCGATTGCAAAAAGAAAAAACCGCATCTTGATAACCTTTATCATTTTTATTCTACGGAAATCAGTATTGAAATCGGAAGTACTAATGAATTTAAATACTTCCGGTTTTGATAGAGTGTTTTATATAGTCATAATATATTGTCTTAAGACACTGAATCAATTGCAAAAAATAATATCTTAATAGCATTTACCTTTTCTGATTTACGGAAATCAGATTGAACTGGAAGTAATAATAAATTTGTAGAGTTTTTTTTTTCTTTCGGATTTAGTAGAGTGTTTTAGATAGTCATGCTATATTATCTTAAGACGCCGAATCGTTTGCGAAAACAGCTTGTTGCTATCTGTTACCGTTTTCGTTCTATGATGATAAATGTCGAAACTGAAAATTACTATTTTGAACCACTTCCGGTTTAAATAGAGGATTAATCGAGGAGGAACCTATTCTTTTAACGCTGAATCGATTGCAAGAATCCGCATCTACGTATATATCTCTTAACGATTTCGCTCTGGTACATATTGACAGATGGATGTCGGACAAAGCCGTTATATAAGACTTCCGACACCTATACATAGCAAGGTTTGGAAGTCTAAAAAACATTCTACAATAACTTTCAATTTTTTTAAAAAATATATTAATTTTTGGCACAATATAGTGCACATGTTTATTGAGACTTTCAGATAATCCACATTGCGTGGGATATTAAGCTAACTTGAAGTAACATTATCGGCAACATAAATATATTAAACTAGCTGAAATACCCATTCTTCGCATGTGTCAGATAAAATATCTGTTAATAAACTGAACAACAAAAAGAAAAAAAATATCGATCATTTTCTACTACATTTACATATCCAGGTAAACGCCCCCTGAGACCCGCTGGTTCGAAATTTAAAAAAAAAGAAAACCTCTGGGCCCCAGCCGATGGAGGCTGTATTTGGAAGTCAACGACTGTGAGAGTATCACCATTCATATCAACGACCGCGAAAACTATGGATTTGACAATAATGTCGGTCATTTTACATTATTTTTACATGTGTTCTCACCGCCCCCCACAGGTAACCCCCGGTTCACATACAATGGTAGCTAAATTTTAAAGTCACCTCTAGTGGAAGTGTCATCATTGATTTCAGCGACAGCGAAAACTATGGATTTGACAATAATATCGGTCATTTTGGATTATTTTTACATGTCTCGATATCCCCCAGGTGACCCCCGGCCCGCAGCCGAATTGGGTGAATTTGGAAGTTAATGCGATCGGAGTTTCACCAATGATCTCAGCGAACGCGAAAACTATGAATTCGACACCAATATCGGTCATTTTCTGCTACTTTTACATGTCCCGGTAAACGCTTCCCCTGAGATCCTTCTTGGTTAGAATTTAAATAAACGCTTCGTTTTGGTCTGGGGCGGGACCAAGGTACCCGTGACCAAAATTTGGTAACTCTCGGTCCACTCGTCTGGTCCCCAGGCCGCACACAGACAGACAGACAGATACAAACAAACTTTTTATTTTATTTATATTACCTAGGTAGATATACAGTATTATTGTATGTACAAATATCATACACTATTCAGTGTTACTTTAGAAACATTACACAGTATTTTGTAATGTTATGTAAATATATTACAGCGTAACGTATTATTATAGTTACACATAGAATATAGATACCTTATTATCATGGAAATATTATACAGTATGCTGTATTATTATAAAGAATTTTAAACAGTAACCAAATATACCGTACAATATTATCCAAGCCCACTCTTCTAATAATAGCTAAACACATTTATTAAATTAATTGCTTATATTTCCTTCAAGGTTTCTTAAGAAAGAATTGTGATATATCTTCAATAATTACAGAGAAGTTGAAATCTTTAAACTTAGGCAAGATGGCATAGAAGCTCTCTTGACTGGACAAGTATACCTGAATCTAGATCCTCCAATTGCCTGTCAATTCTTTTAGTGTTGAAATTTTGTTTCTCTTTGAAAGAAATAGTTAGTTTAAAAATTAATAGAATATTTTCTTCTTGTATGGTTTGCATATGCAATTTTATATTTTAAAAAGTAATGTTTGCAGCAATTTTGAAAATTATGTTTAATATTTATTGTTATTTAGAAAATGTAGCAATTTTTTAAATATTATTTTTAAAATATCAAATAAGACTACTGCTTTATACATTTCTGAATGTATTATTATATTTGACAACTCATGAGATGCAAGTGTAATCAGAAATAATCATAAAAGCATACCTACAATTAAATGAAGTTTCCAATGACAAATTATAATTGTTTTAGATGACAGAAAGAAATATGGAAAAAAGATGAATCAGTATAGATTTGTGATTATAAAGTAAGCATAGATTTTATGGAGAAGCACAAAGATCATATAAAATGTATGTAGAAAATGATTCAATAATTTGTTTATTCTATTTAATCGATTACTCGATTTTTTTCTAAATCAAACCATTCTAATATGAAGTTGTAACAAGACACTCTAAATTTAATTTCACCAAGATCACAAAACTATTCACATCACATTATTAACTTACAATATTGTGAGCAAAGTACCAACGATGAAAAATAGTTTTAAAATATTAATGAAATATGTATAGGTTAAAAATCATACAAGTGCAGTATCTGGTTATTAAGTAATATACCTCTTAATTACAGATTTATGGTTATAATAACTAATAAATAAAATTAATAAATAATTTGTAACAAAGAGAAGAAATCGTGTCGTTGAATAAGACAGCAATAAAAAGGAAAGGTATTTACTAAGGTTTCTCTTAACTTTAACTTTTTCATTTTATGTACACTAAAGTGTATTATAAGAATCATGTAATAAAAATCAAATTCTCTTATCGAAATTTACGGCAATAGTTTTGGAATTGCATAAAGTTTTCAAACTCTTTAATTACAAGATACCAAACACATAAAATTGCAGATAATATTTACTACCTTGAAAATTTTTGAATCAAGGGGAGAATTTCAAATGTAGCGGAACAAACAATGATAAATTGAAAGTGTTACGTAGAAATTATTAGGAGAAGATAGTGTCTGATGAAGCCAAAGTAGATAGTTATCGAAACTGTTACACGTTAATATATATATATATATATATATATATATATATATATATATATATATATATATATATATATATATATATATATATTACAATAAACGTATTGCTTTGCTCAGCAAGTAGTTTAAATCAGATTTAAGTCAGTTAAAAGTAAAGCTTGTACAATGAAAAATATTACAGTACGTACAAATTATGTGTATTATTTATTTTTTGAGATTTTAAATGATTCCTTACGTAGTTATCTTTTGATATGACATTTTCCTATACAACATTATTGTGAATGTTGATGACATTTGAGCGTGATACTTTTTTCTCAATCACTAAGTTTTCTTTATGTGACACAGGTTTTTAATTATGGTAATGTATACTATGGTGTTTACTTTCTCAATTTAGTAATAGAATATGTTAGAACAGTAGATAGCGCATGATTTGTATATATATAGTAAATAAGAAAATGTTCGTCTCAACAATAGTGATTGTAAACTAAACAGAGGCACTTGCAGTGTGATAGTGATAATAAAATAAAACACTGAATTAGCTAGAAGTCAATATGAATAATTTTCCGTCTCTCTATGTACTTTATTTACTTTCTCTATCCTTTATTACCATAATTATCTTCCAAGACAAGAATGTTTTTTTTTTTTTTTTTTTAGAATTCAAATTATTTCTAAACATTTTCTTTGAAGGTAATTTTCTTTGATTTTTTTTGTTCGTCATTTGTACTTTATTTAAAATATTTTCTTCTAAATTGGAAAATATTTATTTCAATTCAATATGATATGAATGCAGAAATAATATTAGAATTTTTATATACATGGATGATGAACTTCCAAAGGTTAAAGAATTCTATACAAATAAACTGAACATCCTAACCAACAAAATAAAACCACCAACTCAACCAGAACAAGACTACAAGTGCAATGATCACAAATGTTAGTTATTTATGTATCTTAGGATAAATAGAGAAGATATTAGGAAAATATTAGAAGTGACAGTAAACCTAGTTAGTAGCATATTGATGTAGACAGAGCCTGTCATGATTCAGAGAAAAATTTTGTCCAATACACCTACAAACTCCAAGATATTGTAATGTTATTAGAGAGTAAATATATATATATATTTTAAGAAATTACGGTTAAATAATACTGAGATTTGGGGACCACCTACCCAATTCAAAATTGCCAAAAAAAATAATGATAAAAAATTATTACAATTCACATCTCAACTTCCTTGCACCAATGAGTTGTCAAAATTTTTTCCGTATTCCAAATGTATAAAGCAATAATCTTACCTGTCGTAGGAGCAGGAGATAGCTCTTGTTCTTCCTCTGTAAAAAATAAATAAGTCTAAGATACATTCGAACTAAAAATATAGGCAGAGTACTCACTGGAAAATAAACATAAATACATTCAGTGTGTCTCACATAGAACAACGTTCTTATTGTTCTAAAGGTTAAAGAAAAATTCAAGAAAAAATTTCAAGGAAGTTAAATTTTTAACTTATGTTATGAAACCTTGGACCTTGTATTTATTAAAAGGTTAATTGTGGGTGGGTTGTAAGTTATAACAATTGAATTAAACGAATGATAAATCATTGACTCAGCAACGCTGAGTTTATTTACGTGATTTTATCATCGTCATAACCCATCATAAAACAAAACATCGACAATAAATCTAAATTTTCATTAATTTTGACTTAGAAGACTTAACCTTAGAAATTTTCTCTGTGTATGGTTTTACGAAATGTAACTTATCAGTTATGTTACGAGTCAAGACAGTCTTAAGTTATAAACCTCTGTATACTTAGGCTAGGATGTAACAATGAAGGATACGAATAGCATGTTCTTAATGCGATTTACATGAAATGTTGAAGTTTAAAATTCCTTTTTTTGAAAATTTCCATTTTGCAGTTACCACTTGGCACTCAAACTGTCCATAAAACAGGTTCGTTGATTTAATTCGTAAATTGTTAAAAATAATACTTTCAAACTCCCCTTTGGATGCTTTATTATTGTTTATTATACCTATTCTCACATTAGGATGTCGTGAAGTGCAACACACCGTTAAGGTCAATATTTGCGTGGTACAATGTATTACTATAGCAACGCTACAAACAACAATTTATAAATTCTTCTTGTTTTGAGCTAGTTCGTATTGGCGAAATGAAGCCTCAGTGGTCAGAATATGGAAGTGATGATTCCAGGAAGACAATACACAACAATGTGAAGGATCCGAATGACTTCATCACGCACAGACAGAGAAGACAGATTCTTTGTACACTTGGAACAAATCAAATAATGACATCCCAAACACTAGCATTTGAATACGCGATTGTTGAGTAGCCGCATAAATGTGTAGCAGTACTATGGCCACATGAGGGGTGAGCATCGCCTTATCAATCTGGCATCGGGTGTGATGATATGATGTGTTATTGTATTCTGCCCCTGCTTGAGTCTAAATATTCATTGACGGGTCTTTGAATGGTATATTTATAAGTTTTTGCACCCACTTGTAGTCCCTTTACTACAAATCCTGCATGGAGACATTTTCCAACAAAATAACGCGTGACTACACTTGACATCTAATATCTTACATTTCCTGGATGGACACGATGTCCCCGTGCTTCCTTATCGTAGAATTCACCTGACATCTTTTTTTTTTCACAACTTCTCACACAGCAAATCTCCGCTAACTACAGTTGTTGAGCTTGACAACATGTTGCAGATGCTTGGTATTCAAGGTCTCATTTTTTATGCTGATCGTGTCGAAGCCATTCTGGACGTAAATAGTGTACTGATGCGCAACTGATCTATAGACTTTGGTAACTCTTGTGAAGTTGCCACATGCGGCAGAGAACGGTAAGTGTAATTATTTCAAACTAATATCTTAAGGTATGTGTCTGCCACGTATAGAAATGCTACCTATTCTCCTTATTGGTGTTGAATTTTTAATGACCAGCAATGTACTAATTAAAAATAATAATAATAGTCAAGATTCATACTAAAATTTGATCCTGCAATTCTGGTATTTAATCATTTAAATACATTATTTATTTCTCACATATATTTTGTTCTGTCGTCTATTCATTCCTCCCTCCCTACCAGCTGGTGCTACAGCTCTATGAGAGCTTAGGGCTCTTCATTTTATCAAAGCTTCTACGTCTTCAATCCAGCATTTCTTTGGTTTCCTTTTTTTTCTGTGTGTGTAACCTTTCCTGTAGCATTCTTTTTGGCATGTCCTATGCTTCCATTCTTTCAATGTGTCCTCACTCTCCATCATAATCGATGAGTTTTTACGTAACGTACAATGTTTGCACTTTTTATCAAGTCCTGCTTTACCGAGCAATATATTCCTCGTAATATTTTGCTTTCAAATGCATTTTATGCATTCTTCCCTTTCGTTGACGTTATCAATTTTTCACATCCATAAATAGCCTGTATTAAGAGGATTTTGTATATTTTAAACTTAGTTCCCTTTTATATTAACTTACTTCTCAACAACTAGATATTTGCTAAATATGCCCTATTTCCTTTTTGTGTTCGGTCTTGTATACTCTTTTCATTGCTGTTACCATTGCTAATTAGACTCCCTACATACTGAAATATGTTCACTTCTTCAAACGTTTTGATTTCTATTTCTACGTCTTTCATTTTTCATTTACTCTCCGCATTTGGTATTATCATATATTTTTTAAAATTTACTTTAAGACCTGTTCCTTTCACAGTTTTTTTCTAATTCTTGGTATATCTCTATCATTTTTTGCTTCTTCCGTGTCATTATCTTTATGTCATTAGCATATGAGCATATTTGACTGCTTTTGTGGAATATTGTACCTCTTTGGTCAATATTTTCTATGGCTCTATATAAGGTGAGCAAAAACAAACTTACCGACAACCCATCTCTTTGTTTCACTATTTATTGATCTCTACTAAACCTGACAACTTAATTATTGCATTTGACTTTGCCATGGTCATCTTCGTGAATCTGATCAATTTTTCCGGAATTTCCTCATTCACCAAAAAAAAATCTACCTAAGTATTAGACTCTGTACATGGTCATGTTCGTGAGTCTGATCAATTTTTCCAGAATTTCTTCATTCACCACAATAAAATCTACCTAAATATTTGACTTTGTACTGTAGCACTAATATGCTATGTATACGTAGTTGAAATACAAAATAGCTTAAAGTGAAGTGTACAACATATCCAAATTAATTTTGGTCATTTCTCAGTATAATTTCAATTCATGGCTCAGTCTTATTTTATACCTCCAATCTGCATAATAATACGTCGTAATTGCAGTTTAAACTATATATACAATAACACCTTGAGTGCAGACAATTATGTTACAGTGATCCAGATTCGTCTTCCCTTTGTTGTAAACTTACGTAACAATTGGAGTCTTCCATTCTTAATTGTTGCGGGAAAGATTGTGATTCTTCGTAAGTGGACACTATTTCTTTTCATCCTGAGAGTAATTTACGCATTTCTTTTCTTTCGCTTTGGGAATTTTATTCAAGCAATTTACAGGTACTTCTTAGTTCTTAAGTATTATTATTCTACTTATGCTGGTTACGTAATTTCCTGAAACATGAAAGCACCGTTACTTTCACATTAAATTTTATACATTTCTTTTTCGTTGCCTTTTTATTTTTCAGACTTCTGTTTTTGTTCCATTACATGACATGTAGAGAAGTGTAACACATCTTTCACAATGATTTATATATTTACTGCTTGTCAAAGAAAAGCAAAGATAAACCAGTTTTGTCACATTTTCGTTTTTTTTTCTTTTTCTTTAAAATATTGCTCAAATAAAATTACCAATAAATATAAACCTTTCCCGATCCATATCCTATTTGAACCCACAAATTTAATAATTAAGTTAGACCAATTACATTTTCAAAAAAATGATGCTATAGGTCAAAGTATTTGGTTTTGTATTTTGGAGTCCGAAATTGGCTTAAGACTGCTGATTGGTGTAATATTTGGGTTTATATTCAGGGAACTTGAATCAAATGCAAAGTGAAGACAAAAAGAGTGTAAAAAAAATAATGAAAAAATTACGGCATGGTCAGAATTCAGTAAATATCTGCACAGAGATATTGAAGGAAACAAGAAAATGCTATGTGGAGGAACTAATAAACAGAGTCGTCCCGTCGATCTGCGAGGCCTGGCTGAAAATAATTTGGGAGGGGGCAGTGATGTAGTTGAGAATTCCACATTTAGCGTGAATAGATTATTTTGCGCCATGTTTGATGTTTTTTTTTTATGTCAATGGCAGTGATATCGTAGTATGAATCCATTTCGCAGCATCTATACCATTCAGTTGTAAAATTATCTTACAAAATGTTGGTTCATCATTTCAAAATATTTCGAACATCGGGAATGAATTAGAAATAGTAAATAGTAATTAGAATTGCATTTTCTAAACGGTCTAACTCTCCTTTTACGGCTCAAGGACTGAGGCAAATGACCCACATACTCTACTCCCCTGTTTATAAAATAACATGTGACGCAAACAAAGACCAGAAAAGTGAACACGAAGACATACATAAGATTCTAAACATAGAAGGAGGAACTATAGTATTTAAGAAACTGCTAAATAGAAATGCCACAAAACATGTAGTAGGTAAGTGGACAAACACCGTGAGCGTGGGTTTTCCCAGGGTTTTCCCGTTTTCTCCCATTGTCTTCATCTCGTCACTTTATTCATTCTTATCATCAGCGTCTCATTTAGCCTACACGGTATAACCGCCGGAGGTAAAACTGAAAGATTTCATTTTTTTAAAATTTTGCGTAGCAGATGAAATAACAATACGTAGAAATAATACGAGGTTAGTGGGTATATAGTGACTACAGTGTAATGAAACGAGTTTGGAGATAAAGAATGATACCAAAGTATTGGACAAGATGTAGAATTGTGCCAAGCTTCAAGAAAGAAGTTCCGAAAATATATCGCGGTCACCAAATAATTGAACAGAAAGTGTGTGATTGTGAAGAAAGAAAAAAAAATCAGAAGAGAAAGATCAACACTAGTTCTCATATTGGCACTGAGAGAACTGTTGGAAAGAGCTTTGGGAACAGGTAGTCAAGTTTTCATAAATTTTGAGTACATGTGGAACGAAACTGGAACCAAATAAGAAACAATATGATGAATCAAATAACTCTATGGACTACCAATGTAGAGTGTGAATAAAACCATGGAAATAGCAAGTGGTTTGATAGAAAGTAAATGTACCTCGTACAATATGGTCTCAAACAAGGCAGTGTATGAATCTAAACTATTCATGGTCGTTATGAAAACAATAGAAAAGTAAAACTGAGACAGATTGATGGTTGGTTGAATTTTGGGTCCCTTTCAGCAGTAAGGTTATAAGAAACATGGACTTACAGCTTAATGAAGAATCCGAACCATAGAATTCTAACAGAAAATCAAATCCAGGTCTTCCGCGCCGAGGAACAGATTGATAGAAATATATTAGTATTTTATAGTCGACTAACAATTTTGGGGAAGAAATCTAAGAAGTACAGAGACAACTGTTTGCCTGTGACAAATATTGAGGGGGAGTAAATTTTTGATCATTTCATGTATCAAACACAAAAAAGAGAAACAAAGAAAATTACGAGAAAAAATATTGAAGATTGAGAAAACTTTCCAGTATCTGTACTCAGGAAAGACGAAAGATAGAAGTAAATAGGGCACTGGAAAACGGAAAAAGACTTACCAAAGAATGAAACATCTTATATGAAAATAAGCATAAACAGAAACGGTAAAGTAATAATATATAACAGATAATTTATATACATAATAATATACTCTGCAGAAGCATGAAAATAACGAAAAGAATATGGAGTAGCATGAGATGAGACTCTCAAGAAGCATGTGAGAAAGATAACAAAAGAACAAATTACAGGAATGACATAATCAGAAATGCACTGAAGAAAAACTGATTGACAAGAAGTAGAAAAACCTAATATATATGTTGGGATGGACAAGAAAGAAAAATGAAGAGGAAACACTTATCAAAGAAGCTGATACATATGGAAATCACAGAAAAACGATCAAGAGGAAGAAAAAGGAACAAATGTAAAATAAAGTATAAAAGAACGTAGGAAAGAGGAAAATAAGACTGGAAAAGGTACAACACATGAAGAATAGTGGAATGAAATCTTGTTGAGACCTCGTATAACACAAAGCTGGCAAAGTTGAAGTTGGCACTTTATAATGATGACAAGTTGAAATTTTAAGATTTACAGAATTTATTTTGCGAAATTAAAGACAAAGTTTTAAAAGCATTTTCTTCCTCTTCTTCTTCTTCTTCTTCTTCTTATTATTATTATTATTATTATTATTATTATTATTATTATTATTATTATTATTATTACTATTAATGTTTATGTTTATTAACATAAATCAAAATTCAACTCTAAAGCTAGTTAACATAGGAAACAACGAACAGTAGAGCTGATTGCAAGTTTGTGAAAAAAGTAATCCAAGCTGCATACTGTATATTAAAGTACAACCTAAGCATACGCAAAGATAGACTAAGGAAATAGCTGAGAATACCTCAGTCAAGATGATGATCTGCGAGATTGGGTTCGATAGTTAATTTTGAGTATAATATCCCTTTTAGATCAAGAATAAAACATGGGCCTACAGCGTAACGTGAACTGGAAACTATATGAGCTCCCACCGGGAATCGAACTCTACTCTTCCTCGTCAAAGGAGTGTACGCCAGTTAGTCGCTGTACAGTGAGCTCACATATTGCATGACAATGCTCAGTTCGTATGACTGTTATTGCCAAGGTTGCAGTGTTACGAGCTCGTAAATCTGGGCTGTAGAGTGGGTGTTTCTCGAAGCTTTCACCTCAGCCTTGACAATTAAGTCTAGTGTACTAGAGCATTATCGTAGGAAGAAACAGTACTTTTTAAAAGTCTCTCCTTAACACTTCTTAAGCACCTGAACTGTGCTATGCATGGTTTGGGTACAAAATCTCGCGGCCGAAACGAAACGAAATGAAATGAAATATTTCAGTTTTACGTCCCACGATTATGCCGGTTAGGCTAAAGGAGACGGTGATGATGAGTAATGAATGAAATGGTGGAATGAAGAAAGTGGGGGGAAATGGGAGAACCCGAGAAAACCCACGCACACGGTGTTTGTCCACCACAAAGTTCACTTGGCGGAGGCTGGGATCGAACCCGGGACCCCAGGCACCAGAAGTGAACGCTCTACCACTGAGCCACCGCGGCCCCACGCGGCCGAAACATCGCCGTTCAAAATCTCGAGGGCAAAATCTTGCGTGGGCAAAGCCTTGCCGTCCAAAACCTCGCGGACCAAAATCTTGCTTGGCCAAAACTTTGCGGGATGAACACCCTCCCCCATCCCTAAGTTGCATCGTCAAAGTGAAATTAAAAAAATTCAGGCCCTAACCTCATCTATGTGGCAAATTTGATCGAAATCGGTCTCGTGGTTCAAGAGTTATTAAGTTTTATTTATATATCTCTCCTTCCAACTCCCCCCCTACTTGTTCTACCGACAAAGTGAAATAATAAAAATCCATCCTCAGCTCGAACCTCATCAATGTTGAAAATTTGATCGAGATCGGTTGGGTGGCTCAAGAGATATGATGTCAGAAAGTTATTTTCATATCACGCGTTAGAATTTTTTTCTTGTCATTATTTTAATGCAATTATATGTTATTACTAAATATATACATATAACAATATACAAGGTGCTTCAAAACAACACCGACAGCATTTGGGAGCTGATTCTTGACACCAAGATAAGACGAAAACTATAGACCAACTTGGGTGCACAAATGCTTCCTTTCGGAGTCATAGGCTGCCGAAAATATAAATAAATGAACTTTAAAGGTCCATAGCTACGAAACTATGGGACCTGCCGTAGTCGGGTCAAGACTTCATTTAAGAACTGGTGTGTGTCCTATGCAAATATCAATGTTTCAGAATGCTGCGGTAATACCGTAACAATTTTTATAGAGGTAGTTTGTGAGTACTTTACATTATAAGACCGTAGACTAACTCCCTCTCCAAAAATTGTTATGTGAGTACCTTAGGATTCTGAAACATGTATTTTTTGATAGGGTACATATTAGTTCCTAAGCGAAGTCTTGACCCGACTACGTTAGGTCCCATAGTTTTGGAGCTATGGACCTTTAAAGTTCATTTTTTCATGTTTTCGACAGCCTATAACTCCGAAAGGAAGCGTTTGTCCACCCAGGTTGTTCTACACTTTTTGTCTTATCTTGATGTCAGGACTCACCTCCCAAACGTCGTCGGTGTTGTTTTGAAACACTCTGTACAGAACATTCTACATCGAGGAAATCGTCCTGACGAGGTTTTATACTGACGACATTTCTTCCCAGGTGAGATCACGTCCCGCGTAGTTTAGGCCAGATGAGATTCTGTGTCGTGAAATCAGGCCAGGCATGATTTTGGGTATGGCGAGATTTTGTCCCGCGAGGTTTTGGGGGACGACGTTTTGGCCAGGTGATGTTTCGGCCCGGCGAGATTTTGGGCCGCGAGAGGTCCTGGGAGGAGAGGTTTTGGCCAGGCGAGGTTTGGTATCCAAACCATGCATAACACATTTCAGATGCTTAAGAAGTGTTGGGGAAAGACTTAAAAAAAGGTTTATTTCTTTGGAGTTCATTGTACCAAACGACCCTATAATTTGGGGGAGGAAGCACAGTGGTAGAACGCTCACTCTGGTGATAAAGATTTCTGGATCTATCCTAGACAATGTGAGTTTGTGGTGAACAACACTGTGTCCTTTTACTTTATAGGTTTTTTAACTTCCTATCACAGTTTCATTTCATCAAATATTGCATAATCCTTCCTTTTCATTATTAACTGTATCCTGTGGCCTACAGGTCATAACTACGGACCGTAAAATTAAAGATTTCTATTGTCTGTCTATACATCTAAACATAGGGATTCAAGATGCCACATGAACTTCAATGCCACAAGAACCGTCTTTGAATCACTAAAGATAGGAATGGTAGTAATTTGCCAAGTACAGTAGGTGGTCTTGAGATTTTCAGAAAACATTAATTAAAACGAAGATTGGAGGAATTTAAAATTCAGAAGATTAAAGCTTTGGCGAAAACGTGCTTTAGTGAAACGAGTCACACAGGAAGAAAGATTGTATAATAGCTTCGTAATTCTACCTGTTACTATGTAACGGTTCATCTTCGGGTTTCTCCCTTAAATATTTAATTTATCACTGAAGGAAAAAGGCAGATATAGCAGAAGTGTTCAGAAATGTTGATTAGTATGAAACTTGTTTTTGTAACTTGCTGATTTTAACTTTTCAAACTATATATAATTAATGTTAAAATTACGTGAAATCTAAATTTAACATCAGATTACTATGTCATTTACACTAGTTGGATTAGGATTAGGATTCAGATTTCTGGGTTTTCGGCATCTATTCCATGTTAGCCCGTCACTAGGATTAGGATTTAGATTTCTGGGCTTTCGGCATCTATGGCCATATTAACCCGTCACTAGGATTAGGATTAGGATTTAGATTTCTGGGCTTTCGGCATCTATTGCCATGTTAGCCCGTCACTAGGATTAGGATTAGGATTTAGATTTCTGGGCTTTCGGCATCTATGGACATGTTAGTCCGTCACTAGGATTAGGATTAGGATTCAGATTTCTGTGTTTTCGGCATCTATGGACATGTTAGCCCGTCACTAGGATTAGGATTACGAATTAATTTCTGGGCTTTCGGTATCTATGGCCATATTAGCCCGTCACTAGGATTAGGATTAGGATTTAGATTTCTGGGTTTTCGGCATCTATGGCCATGTTAGTCTGTCACGTATGAAGGATGACGTCATTCGGCGATCAGACTACCCGAGAAAAGGGAAGGAAGCGACCTGGGACCTGTATGTTAGATATCATCCTGGCATTTGCCTGGTGTGAATGAGCAAAACCCCGGAAAAGCTCACTCAGGATGCCTGACCTGAAAAAGCATTTACAGTTTTTCAACCGAATATCGCCACCGGGAATCGAACCTGGGACCGCTCGCACCAAAGACGAGAGCGTTAGCGACTACGCTACGCGGGGTCACTACACTAGTTGGAAACGAAACTAATAACAATAACTAATGCGAAATAATAAGTGAAAATTCACATTGGAAGAAAAATATTAGAAGATAATCCAAACAAATCCAAAACATGAAACATTAGATTTGAACTCCGAACCTTCCAATAAGGAAGTGAGAACGCTAACCAGCCACTTGTACGATAAAAGTCGAATTGAGAAGAATCAGTTAAAACTAACGTCTGCCATCTTTTCTAGGCTGCAGAAACAGCAATAAAACCTCAGCCTCAACTTGGGGAACGTTCCGAGACATTTTCCTCATGGAGAAAGGTCTATTTTGGCCTGTTTCTTAGTTGAAGAAGGAAATGATTAGCAACTCAACTAATGATCATCTCTTGATACAGGCCTTAGTACCTAGACTAGTCTTACATGAAAGGTTTTCAACTAGATAAGTTTTTTTTTTTTTTTTTTTAAGCAACATCAAGTAAGAGGTCGGCGTAGATAAGTTGTTGTTAGAGCATTGTTTCTTTTTCCCTTGGAGGGCCGGGCTCGAGTCTTAAATTTTTAATGTGCTTCGATTTCAGTTTCAATCCATAGTCAATGTGATATGCAAGATCTTCTCTTGAGGAGAAAGAAAGAGGGGTTGGAATGACTATAAATTGGAGTAGATCCATGAATGGGAAGAAAGATTAGCAAATTGATCTTCTTCAATTGTTCCAGATTTAGTATTTTCAGTTGATTTCAACCATTTTCCAACGCATGTATAATCAATGTTTTTGTCTCTCTTCTCATATACAGAATGTAGTGAAATAATACGTTATGCATACAACGAAGTGTAATATAATTGACATATAGCGCTCATTGGACAACACGCTTCAAACAATAAAGATTCGTTTTAAAATGGAGAAATTTATTTGTGCAGCAAAAGCCTGTTTCAGTGCTCCACAGGTTCACCAACTGTCGTCTCCTGCTTGAAATGTTAGGTGTAACTTCGGTTGCATCTGTACAGGCGTTTGTGAAAACAGCAAAAGTACTAGATCCAAACTAATGGAGTTATAGCAGTCAGAGTGAGAGATACTTTTGCTGCTGACCCTTGGGGTCCTTGGTTCGATCCCAGCTCACACCGTGTGGACTTTGTGGTTGACAAACACCATGCTCGTGGGTTTTCTCTGGGTTCTCCCGTTTCCTCCCACTTTCTTCATTCCACCATTTCACTCATCTCTCATAATCACCGTCTCCTTTAGCCTAACCGGCATAACCGTGGGACGTAAAATTTAAAGATTTCATTTCATTTTCACTTTTGCTGCTGACTGTACATAGCTATCATTAGTAACTGCTCTGAAATCGTTTGTAGAGAACATGTAACTTCATTAATAAACGTAATTTAACAGAGACCGTCAAATTACATTATTTTAAGTCGTGAAATCAAACTGATTTCTTCTATATTATGTGAAAATGCTGTTCCGCCGGAAACCTGACCTCGATAAGAACAAATGAAAAAAAAATTACACTTCATTACATTTCCATACATTTCTATCCGTATACACTAATTTTTTTCTGTGATTCTGAAACCGAAAATAATTCTAACTCTGCGTAACGGAAAATAATTTATTCATCTATAAATCAATATGTCCGTTTATTCCTAAATTATCTACTTAGAAAAAAAATCAGATAATTTAGAAACAGGAATCAACTTTAAATAGGATATACATTATAGGTGAGCAGTGGAACATACACCTTAACGGAATCTGATAATATAAGCCATGTTTTAGTTTATGTAATAATCAATAAAAAACTGTACCAGAAAAATATGCTCTTTTTTGTCCTGTATTTATTATCGAAACTTATACATATTTTTTTATTGATTATTACATGATTTTTCCTTAACTTAAATTATTCATACGTGTCCTGGTTGAATTTTGCCCTTAACGCTTCCAATCTTAATTTAACTCATTTCCCGTCGTCGTAAAAAGACTAAATTTCGCACAGCGTCACAAGCCGTTTGAAAATACATTGCTCCAATCTTACTTTCATACATTCATATACGAGCGTCAGTTACCCGTTTCGTTGGGTTAAAATAAGAAAAATTAATAATATATTCCGTCAGTCAGTCACTTTTTACTACTACTGAAGTGCTCTCTTTGCTTCACTTCAATATAATTTTAATATTTTTCATATTGATCATTTTCGGTCATTTATATATATCCTGCCCTAAGTTCCATCGTCAAAGTGAAATGATAAAAACTCTCCCAACCCCGAAACTTCATCTTTGTTGAAATTTTTTATCGAGCTCAGTTGGATGGTTCAAGAATTATTAAGTCACAAACCTAGTTACTTTCATTTTTATTTACATAGATTATTTTTTTCACTTGGATCGTACAAACCGTGTCCTCAAATATTGCAACTTGAATGAAACTCATTTCCCGGCATCATACAATGATGAAATGTTGTACAGTGACATACGTCAATTGAAGAAACAACGCTGTATTGTTATTTTATACGTACATTTTTATTAAGGTCAAATATATATATCCTATCCCGTTATGTAACCAAAAATGCTCTGGAGTTGACATGTGCAGTAGGGTCTATGTAGCAAAAATTGACGTCTGGCATCTTTTTTAGCTATCAAAACTTTTAATGTGTTTTTATGTTTCTTATAAATCATTTTTCTGTAGAACATTACAAAAAATACACTAAAAAAACATTTAGTTCAATGTGGACAACAAAAGAGAAAATTTGTTGGTTAAAACAAAAACCAAGTAAGCAAGTGCAAAATTGGGAGAAAAAGATCAATTCTAGCAGAAATTGTATTACTTAAACGTGATAAAACATAAAAAGGGAAGAAAAGAAAGAATAAGAAGCGTTGCAATTAATAGTAGAGACATCAAAACATAAGATTAATCCGATATCTTCGTTCGTAAGTTTTTCTTTATTTTCGAAAAGTTATGTCCCGACTTATCATGACTTCTTATAACGGTTACAAGTAGCATATGCGTAAAAAGTATGTGTGTCACTGTCAGGGGGGAAAACAATCAACAATAGATACATGCTTCTACTTAACAACGTGTTTTGTTATAATATATTTAATACAAAAGTAAATAATTTCTTACAACCATTTTTTAAAATTCAATTACTATTTACAACGAACAACATACTTTTGAGCGTACCGAAAACTCTTTTTAAAAAAAGATTTTCTAAAAAAAACTAAGCATAACAATGCGCCCTCAAACACATGGTAACGCGTTCACTTCGATGTGATCTATGGATTGACAAATTATGTCTCTTATAAGGTATATCAGAAACATACTATATCTACTGATATACTATGATTTACTAGATCTTTAGACAATGTTTTACTTAAACAGATTTTTTTTTTAAAAAAAAAATCAGTGTTATTGATAGTTTTAGATTATATTTCTTTATTTATAGAATGTACTGTCGTGTCTTGATATATAACGAAGAGCTTAATGAAGGTATGTTCCAGCATCAGTGTCACCTCAGTAAGTGGTGTAGTTCTTGGACAGCATTACAACAGTTAAGATTTACACAGTACAAATTTGTTCCTTTTCGACTTTCTCGAAAACTACACATGAGTTTTTAGACTTCCGCATATATAATTTTGTCCAACTCAATGTGATCTACCAAACACCTTGCTTGTGGGTTTTCTCGGGGTTCTCCCGTTTCCTCCCACTTTCTTCATTCCACCATTTCACTCATTTCTCATTATCACCGTCTCTTTTAGCCTAACCGGCATAACCGTGGGACGTAAAACTCAAAATTTCATTTCATTTTTCAATATGATCTGTGGATTGATACATGTATCATTTTCGAAGTTTTTCTCCTTAAACGCTAATAAGACTGTAGAACTTTTTTTTCTTGTGAAACATCTTCCATCTGTATTATTTTATTTATTTATTTAACAATTATCAGATATAGCCCAGAGGCCACTTTATGTTGGATATCTAACAACGAAAATAACACTAAAATATTTGGAAAGGCCAGGGCCTGTTTAGTAGGTATCATCCCGATATTTGCCTGGTAAAGACTGAGGAAAATCCTGGAAAACTCCAGTCAGGATGGTCGGCAGTGGGGATTGAACCCACGACCTTCCGAATATGAAGCCAACGCTCTACCACTTGAGTTACCTTCCTTGGTAAATATGTGTAGGGATGCGCACGAGACAAGATTTGAGACTGTCTCTTCTCGAAAAGTGCTGTAAAAGTGATGTCTCGACTCGAAAAATATATATTTTTCTATTGGAAGAGCTGTGTCTCGACTCGAATTTTGTCAAGAAAATTCTGTCTCGACTCGACTCGAGCGCATCCCTAATTATGTGCAATTTGTATGGATTACAAAACTTTGAAGTAGCATAGTTTACATTAATGCCTTAGTAAGATTATGAACGCTAACAAGTACTACCACTCAAACTAATATATAATCAAAATCTGTGTGTTTTACATATTAGCACTTATGTGAAGAATATCATATTACTTTATATACGTACATATGTGTGTTTCACACACAAGAAATATAAAAGTATTAAAATAGGTAAAAAGCACCACAAGAAAAGTTTGTTCTTCTTTCATCCAGCTTCTAAATTAATTAACACTACTCTTCGTGTAAACAAAGTGACTTTAAATGAATAAAACGTCTCTGTTCACATGTGTTATTTTATAAATAGGAACAGTTAGTTTTAATATGCAACATTTAAAAAAAATGATTCTCTGTTTATTTTAAATCAACATTAAAAATTTTAAGGAATTTAGATTCCAGTTAAAGTAGAAATAAAATTTTAGAATCGTTTTCTTTAATATTTGTGAGATTTTCTGTAATATTTATGATTAGTAATTAGAAACTTTGAAAGTACTAACTGTTTCCGAAGCAATGTCTTAGTGGAATAACTACTTTTGTATACAAATGTCAAATTGAGCGGGGCGGGGGAGTAATTGCCCCCTGCAACTCTAAATTATGTCTGTGGGGGGCGCGGTGGCTCAGTGGTCGAGCGTTCACCTCCGGTGCTTGGGGTCCCTGGTTTGATCCCAGCTCGCGCCGTGTGGACTTTGTGGTGGACAAACACCGTGTGCGTGGGTTTTCTCGGGGTTCTACAGTTTCCTTCCACTTTCTTCATTCCACCATTTCATTCATCTCTCATCATCACCGTCTCTTTTAGCCTAACCGGCATAACCGTAAAACTTCAAGATTTCATTTCATTTCTAAATGATGCCTGTAGTTGATGTTCAAATTGTTATTTGTTACATATGCGAGCAACAAAATTTTTGCGTGCTTATTATAAATGAGTTGCCAGAAAAATACTTGAAAACATCATTTTATTCGATTCATTCTGTTGGTTTTATCGAGATTCTTTCGATTCCTCCCACCATCAGTTACTTCATTATCATTCACTTTCAAACAATTATCCGTCTCCTTTAGCCTAAAGTGCATAAACTCAATTTTTTTTTTCATTTCGGAGTTAAGAACATGTGAAAAAAAAAACATGAATTGCACCTCGGAAGGAGTAAATTATTGCAACTCATTTGAAAATATGTAATGAAATAAACACATCATAATATTGAAGTTTGTATTCAAAATGGATATCGTGGAGTTAATCTCGAAATTCTCATGTTTGCAATTAACAAAATGGCATTTCAAATCTTTATTATTAGTGAACAAATAAGGAATCTTCATAATGTCTTCTTTTCCTATTTAAGACATTAACTCGCATTCCTTTATTATTCCCTGATCAAGCTCTTGACGCCATTCAATCTTTTACATTATTAAACAATCAAAAATATTCTTTCATTTCTAATACTAATTTAACTATGTTAATTAATGTTTAAGGTTCAAATATATCTATGTTCATAGCGATCAAATGCAATCAAGTGTTTTCTTCGATACAAACCTCCTGGAAGAAGAGGGAATTTGCCTTCCTTATCCCAGTCCACTAGCAAAGAATGTCTCAGTGTAATATAGCTTCCTCACACTGCTTTGATTTTGTCCTCCCCCTCCCTTTCCCCGGACAAAAGGAAAGTCTGAGTGCAATATTAACTGTGTCAAATATCTTCACCAGCTTTGGTGGTTAGCCCACTGATTTATATGCGAATTATTTTTTCTAATTCCTTTGAAATGAACTGGAAATTTTGATTATTTGATTTTCCTGATGTCTGCTACAACTTCGTTTAAGTGCCTCTTCTTTTTAAACAATCGAATTTCCATTATATATAATATTTAATATTATTTAAATTAAATTTGATTATTAGATTTTAAAATTATATAAATAACCATTATGTAAATTGTAAAACAAAATTTGTTTCGCAAAATAAGGAACAATTAAACGCATTTGAACAAGAATTCAGCGAAATCAAACCATTTAAATTCCAGTTCATTTCAAAGGAAACAAGAAGAATTCAGAGACTTCAAATCATTTAAATTTCAATTCACTTCAAAGAAAACAGAAAAAAGAACTAAGAGAATTCAAACCGTTTAAATTTCAGTTCATTTCAAAGAAAATAGAAGAAGAATTCAGAGACTTCAAACCATTTAAATTTCAATTCACTTCAAAGAAAACAGAAAAAGAACTAAGAGAATTTAAACCATTTAAATTTCAGTTCATTTCAAAGAAAATAGAAGAAGAATTCAAACCATTTAAATTTCAGCTCATTTCAAAGAAACAGAAGAAGATTTCAGAGAATTCAAACATTTAAATTCCAGTTTATTTCCAAGAAAACAAGAAGCATTCAAACCATTTAAATTTAAATTCATTTCAAAGAAAACAGAAGAAGAATTCAAACCATTTAAATTCCAGTTCATTTCAAAGAAAACATAAAAAGAATTCAAAACAATTCCAATTCATTTCAAAGAAAACAGAAGTAGAACTCCCCATTTAAATCAATGGGTTAATCAACAAATGTGGCTACAGATATGTAACACTGATCACTAAATAATTTTAAAAAAATAAATAAATTAAAGACAATCAACCGTTCTAATTAGCTTACTATTAACACTAAATTGAATAATATCTTACCTTGTATCTTCTTAAGGAAGTACCTTCCATCTGTTGGCTTTGGGACTTCCACTTTAATCAAAGCACCATCATCTTCAAGAGCTTTGGGTGATATTTTCACAGTGGCTCCACCAAAGAAAGTTTCCGGAAGTTGAAAATTAAGATCATGGGTCATCAGGAACCGTACACCTTTATCATACAAAGCATCGCCAATTTCCGAAACACTTTTACCGAAAATGGACGAAGTCGAGCGTTTGGAAGGTGCTACACTAGCGTTATATTTATTGGCATTTCTTAAGAAAGACACCCCATCTGACACCTCGAATTCATCTGAACCTAACGTATCCTCAAAATATGTGTACACGTTGTTACTAACGCATGATAAACTAGGTTTCCGAGCACAATCACGATACATGTTTCTGAAAAACCTATCCTCTATAGTTCTGTTTGGTTCAATATAACTGAAATTTTCTTCAGTTTGTTCCTCAATTGTTGCTACTGGACTTCTGGTCTCTTCTGTGCTGTACGTCGAAGAAATTTCATTGTTATTATTATTAGTAGTAATATAATTAGTACTTAAAGTATTATCTGTAACAATTACAGTTGACAGTTCTGTTGTTGTTTCCGTGGAATACGCCCCTGTAAATGAAGAAGACCCAACAGTATCTACAGAATTTTCGGTTTCTTCCAAACCGGCAATCGGTAAAATAGTCCAACTAACACACAACACTAGCCATAGGAGTCTCATTTTGAACATCTCCATTGTATGGCTAAGAAATGCTAAATAAAACTCACTCGAAGATAAAACAATTCACTTGTATAAGATAAACAAAATTTCGCTGACACTGCAAGTATAGTAAACTGCAAGAATAATATATAATAAACAAGTCACTACCGAGTAACACGAATTTTCCCGGTCATTTTCGGTATCAATAAATAATAGTAACACTTATGTCCACATATTTCACAAACTCGGATCACTGTTCACAATAGATCGATTAAACTTTTCATGGCCGTGATTGTTTTCCTTCCTTGAATCGCGTCCCCGACCTCGACCGAGCGAGTGTTTTACGAGAAATGATTTTTTAGCGGACGAGAAGTCCTCGCGGTTAAAATGAAGTAAAATGATCATGAAGAACAGGTTCACTCACCTTTTATTGGTCTGTCGTTTTTTGAATTGCGGTCATACCGTTCCTGGCAACACTGAATATCTCGTACTGCAGCCTTGAGAGAGTGTTGCCAACGCGCTGCGTCTTTGCTCCGATTCTAGGCACTTTTTCTGCGGCACTTGCTCAGAGATGAATCTACATAATACTGAAATTATGGTGAAGAGTTTCAATATTCGTTAAAAACGAAGCCCTTTCTTTTATCTTCGTTATTAATCTCTAATCAAAATGTCTTGTAATAAGGATAGAAATTAGAAAAGAAAGAAAAAATACTTCATTTGTAGTTTGTTCTTTTCTTTTTCTTATTTTTTGTTTCAGTATGCAAACTTCACATCTCGGTCTTAATTTATCCTATGAATGGGAAAAATAAATAAAGTTACTTTATTGCAGTTTATAGTAAATTCAAGATTAACTCACTACAATAGATTTAGGATTTAGATTTCTGGGCCTATGGCCATCTTAGCCCGTCACGTTTTGAGGGATGACGTCCCTCGGCGAGAACACTATGCGGGGAAAGGGAAAGAAGGAAACGGCCTGGGATTTATAAGTTAGGTACCACCCCGGCATTTGCTTGGCGTGATGAGGAAAACCCAGGAAAACGTCATTCCGGATAGCTGGCCTGAAAAAGCTTTTCACACTTTTTGGACCGAGTGCTCCCACCGGGAATCGAACCCGGGACCGCTCGCACCAAAGACGAGAGCGTTGGCGAATATGCTACGCGGGGCGACTCTCACCACAATACAATACATAGTACTGACATTTGAAAACTGCTGTTTCTGCTAATATTTAAAATCCCAGGGAATTAATTTAGTACCAGTACTGCGGGCAGCTGGCTCAGTGGTAGAATGTTCACTTCTGGTGTACGGGGTCACTGATTCGGAACCGAGCCATGTGACTTTTGTGCTGGATAACACCCTGTCCGTGATTTTTCTCAAGGTTCTCCTGTTTCCTCCGACATTGTCCTTCTACCAATTGCCACTTTCATTAATCTATAACGTAACTTGTTATATGCAGGTCCTCAGTCCAGATTATACTACAAAAAAATCACATAAAACAGTTTACATTACATTTTACTTCCGCTCCTTTTATTGTGGTCCACTATTAATGAAATAAATACACCTTTATAATTATGCACACATTATTTTTATGAGATGGTTCCGGAATTCTAACAATTATTTTTCAAAACCTCATCACACATCATCATATTGCCTTTGGCGTGGGAGACCCGGGTTCGATTCCCGGCGGGAGCTCATGTGGTTCGGATTCCACGTTAATCAGTAGGTCCACGTCTCATATAGCCTCGCTGCTGAACGGGACTTAAACTCAGAATCAACTCAACATCATCATATTATAATCAATCAATTTTCTCTTTCCTTTTTTCTTCTTCTGTATATTTCTTCTTCTTCTTCTTCCAACTAGTTAGTGCATATTTTAAAATCATACATTGACCGATATTTAAAATTACACTGAAAATACAAGATGTTGCAAATCTTCCGTCTCCTTTAGATATAGGGCACAACCACTGATCGTAAGACTGAAAGATTTCAATTTTAAAACATACAAATGTATATATAGTACTGCTTTATCTGTAACTTTTGTTTTATGCCTTAGGGTGCTATAGCTACTTTAAAGATTAGTGAATCGAAGCATCTCTTTACCAGACTTAGAAGACGTTAGTTTATCCTATAGCTACTTTAAAGATTAGTGAATCGAAGCTTCTCTTTACCAGACTTAGACGTTAGTTTATCCTATAGCTACTTTAAAGATTAGTGAAGCGAAGCATCTCTTTACCAGACTTAGACGTTAGTTTATCCTATAGCTACTTTAAAGATTAGTGAAGCGAAGCATCTCTTTACCAGACTTAGACGTTAGTTTATCCTATAGCTACTTTAAAGATTAGTGAATCGAAGCTTCTCTTTACCAGACTTAGACGTTAGTTTATCCTATAGCTACTTTAAAGATTAGTGAATCGAAGCTTCTCTTTACCAGACTTAGACGTTAGTTTATCCTATAGCTACTTTAAAGATTAGTGAATCGAAGCTTCTCTTTACCAGACTTAGACGTTAGTTTATCCGAATACTCTTCCAAGATCCCTGAACTATTCTTCACCAAATTTGACGTAGTGAATCGAGAGCGCGGAACGCGCACTGATTGTCGTAAGAGGCTGCATGTCCCGATCAGATGTGACATATCATTGAGGAGTAATCACAGAAAAAGTGGATCTCCGACATATTCGAACCGTTCTTCACTAAATTTGACATGGCGAATCAAGAGAGCGGACTCAGTGTCTTAAGGGATTGTATATCCAGATGGATATACAATTGAGGAATAAACACCGAAAAAGAGAAAAAAATGAAATGAAATCTTTAAGTTTAACGTCCCACGGTTATGCCGGTTAGGCTAAAGGAGACGGTGATAATGAGAAATGAGTGAAATGGTGGAATGAAGAAAGTGGGAGGAAACGGGAGAACCCCGAGAAAACCTACGAGCACGATGTTTGTCCACCACAAAGTCCACACGGCGCGAGCTGGGATCGATCAGGGACCCCAAGTACCGGAGGTGAACGCTCCCGAAAAACAGAATGCTCATAGACTTAACAGTGGAAAAGTATTTCATCCGTGAATTCTCATTGAAAATAATGGAAAATAGAATTTTAAAAATTAGAAATACGGTGAAGTCCTTTTTGTTTTGTTCTGCGAACACAATTTTTCAAAGCCATTAATTATGATTTTCGCTAATATTCAAATTCAAGTATTTGCATGTCGTGTTCTTTCACGAAAACAGTTGATGCATTAAAAAATTCTATGAATAATGAATAGATTCGCTCCAAATTTACAGTTAATACTTACCTAGTTATTATTATTATTATTAATATTATTATTATTATTATTATTATTATTATTATTATTATTATTATTATAGTAGTAGTAGTAGTAGTAGTAGTAGTAGTAGTATACTATCGCAATGTAATGCTCTGCATTTTTGCCAAAAGGTGTTCGCAGCACTAAAATAAAGATTATTATTATTATTATTCGAGATGTAGTATAATCACCCTCGAGCGTTTCTTAGAAATCACACATGACATTTAAATATATATAACCCCAACAAACGTCTGGATGTTATTGTGTCATTAGTAAACTCCAAGTATTTGCTCCGAAAGCCAGAGTGCTAGACAAAACTATAAGAAATTCCTTTAAGAGTAAGAAATTTAACTTAAAATGTTTTCAAAAACGAGCTAGTGTCGGATAATTTATTCTATATATATATATATATATATATATATATATATATATATATATATATATATATATATATATATATATATATATATAAGTTTTTTAAGAGACAGTAAAATAGGTCCCGAGTTCAAATCATGTTCATCGCAATGTTAGGAATTTTACCTAATGCTCTTAAAATGAAAAATTAGTGATAAATAATTATATAGATATTATTCATCTGCATAGTTCTCCTGTATCTCTAAGTAAGTCTATCATCCAAATTTGGATCTATAGTGAAGGATATGTCTCGAGTTTGATATTTTTCAAGAGCTAATACTAGCAATTTGTGCCGACATTCCGAAGAGAACACGCAGATTTGGGGCTCGGCAAATGCAGTAATAGGTATTTTGATTAAAGTTACTTGAAATTAAAAATATAAGTACTGTAAAAATCAAAATCTATCATGAAAAGAAATTCAATCTTTCAGTTTAAAGTCTCACATTTATACTCTTTAGGCTAAGGGAGAAGATGATTAAAGCAAGTGAATGATGGAAGAATTAGCGGTTTGGCCAAGAAAAGTTTGGAATTTGAGAGTTCCATCCTTTGCAATTTTTTTGAAAATCAGGTATGTTCAATCTGCAATATCTCAAAAGAAGCAAACATTTAAAAAAAATCTCAAATTTTCACAAAACAATTGTACTTTGTGTTGTAAGAAGTGGTTAAAAGTTGATTACTGAGACTTCACTAGTCTTTGAGTTGCTTCTTTTAAAAGTATTAATATCACAAGAAGTAGTGCGCTTGATAAAATATGATAAAAACTGATGTATAATTTATACAGTTCCCACTTTAATCAAAATGAAAAATGTTCACTGATATCTGCACACACTTTTTGCTGATATTATAACTCAACTTGTAGCATTCTAGTGATAGGTTCCTTAGAATCTTGGTGATTAGCACCTAAACTGGCTTTTTAAGAGATTTTGAAAGATGTTCTGAGACCATGCGGATGATAAAAATGAATAAAAAGGGTCGTTTTTTAATGTTTCTAAAATTTCCCCAATCCAAAAGTTTCTGTTGCAGTGCCGTACCGTGGAAAATCAGCGCCCGGAGCGAGAATATACTACGGTACCCCATACATATATTCCAAGCAATTATTCCTTTCTTTTTTCTTTTATCTCACAAATTTTGCGACCCCTTACTTCGGAGCCCAGAACCACCGCTCCGCTCACCTCTCCCCACGGCACGATACTATACTGCAATTAGTAAAGTCTTTTGAATGTGAGTATACATAAGACCTTGTGTTTGTTTGAATTTGAATTAGTCTTTGAAATGACTTTGTGAAAATTGCTTGCAGGAATCGAATCTCCTCAGTAATGTCATGCTATTTGATTACATTTCTTCTGATGGTACATAAACAAAATGATTCTTAATGAAATTTCATAGCAAAATCTGCACGTGTCCTCAGCTGTTAAAATTTGATTGCTATATGGTTGCTGCATATAGGGAACCATTCACCGCTCTTTTTGTGGTGCCACCGATTCCATCACATGCGATTTTCCCATATGAGGAAGCAAACAGATTCAATTCAACATCAAGCCCAAAGTCACTTTTCTGATATAGTACCAATTATGGGATAGTATTTCTTTTCTAATATTGGCTACTGGCACCATCAATAAAATACACTTTTTTTTTAACTCCTAGTACTACTTTCTTGAATTGTAAATGTTTATGAAAAATGTGTGTAGCAGCAGTATCAGGGTACAAGCTATTACTGCGCTAACAAATTCTTGCAGAAAATCGTATCATCATTTTTCGTATAATGAAACACATAAGGGTGTAATGTTACCGGAGAATTCGATTGTGAAAACCTTTTGACACTGCCGTCTTTAAAGGTGTTTCTGTATGTAGTCTTTTGTATTTTGGTTAAACATAAGCTAAATAGAACCTCCTATAAATTAATCGGTCTTGAATACTTTATGAATTGCGCAAGCTTAAAAGCTACATAAGACAAAGTAACGTTTATTTTTTTAATAACGATTTCCTTCAAAACAAGATTAAGTATTAATTTGTCTCAGTTATGAAAATATTACAATAAATCGACATGCATAATTGAACTGGACTATACGTTTTAATACTTAACATATGTAGTTTATATGCTGAATAAACTCTCAGATTATTTGTACTTTAGTTCCTAATAAACCGAATTTCATCACATAAAAAATACATCTTAACTCAAAAACTAGTAATGTCTTAGTGATCAAATTTTAACAACTTCTTGCAACTTAAGCCGCAACTGGTTTATAAAAATTTGAGACTTTTCAAGTGTGTCTCTTTTAAGATATTTCAAGTTCAACATAGTCGATTTTAGAAAACTCGCAATATTTGAAGACTCATAAAAACCAAAGAATAAAACTCTCAGTTATCAAACTATTTTTGGAAGAGGTGAACCACGAATCCTATATTTAGAAAAAATTAACAGTGACGTTTATTTTTTCTTTAAAAATTTGTTATTTCAAAAACTTTCAACATTTTTTGAAAGGTATTTGTAACATAGTGTGTTTAAATGTGCACTGGGCATAAAATTCTATATTTAATTTTCTTTCGAATGGTTTTTGTTTGGAGTCAATATTTTCAAATATAAAGCATTCACCATAAACCTTTGTAAAGAGCAAAATAGGCTAACGCGCATATACAAAATGATCGGTCAAACAAAAATTGAACATCTAAAACAGGAATAAATATTTGTTTTCAAATCTCTAGATATAGATTAACTTTGTGTATAAATATCACGCAATAATAAACTTTGTCAGCAACCTCATTGGGTGATTTCAAATAGATTGACCCTGTTTAGTACTTAGAAATACAGGGTGATTTTTTTTAAAACTCACGGATTTCATTTCGGTCTAGAAATTCTAACTGAAGTCCGATTTTCATGCGGTTTGTGGTAAATGATCAAGGAAGGATAGGAGATTTATAGGACTAGGTTTACTGGTTTAAATTCATCCTTAGTAATATAGAGCACGCCTCAAGAAAAACAGCAAATATTCGGCAGTGTATCTTACCATTGGAATGAGGTTTTGGATTTTTAAAGCTAATTGCAGAATACAAATTAAGTGTTAGTGAGAATACAAATTGAGTGTTATTGGTAACATTCACAAATCATATGTTGAATAGTTATAGCTGGTTTCTTGCCACAAACGACGGATAGATTTCTTGGGCGACCTAAGGAGTCGATAACTAACATCTTCCACAACACCTGCCTGCGGGGTTCGATGCTCCCTATCTCACTCAGAAGCGATCCTGCTTCTTCCCATTTATTCATTAGCGACTGTATTATGTTCCTGTCTGGAGCAGAACGTGAAGCAAATTTGTTTGTTTATGCTCTTTGCGTAGCAACAACAGATTCCTTTCTCCAAAAACTTTTTAACGATAAACTCATGTTGCTCCAAAGAGTACACTATTTTCATTGCGTCCTAATCATACTCATACAGTAGCATAGAACTGTACAGCACAATTCCCAATACAACGACCCAGTTTTCTGTTTCTTATTGACCTTGGCGAAGTTGCTATCTAAAGAAGAAACTTCAAATCTCCACACAGCACCGCACCTCATTCCAATTGTAAGATACACAGGTGAATATTTGCTGTTTTTCTTGAGGCGTGGTCGATATTACCCCGGGAGAATTTAAACAAGTAACATGGCCCCATAAATCTCCCATTCTTCCTTGATCATTTGTCACAAACCGCATGAAAATCGGACTTCAGTTAGAAATTCTAGACCGAAATGAAATCCGTGAGTTTTAAAAAAAAATCACTCTGTTTAATTTCTCTGTCATCTAAATTCGGAGTTGCAGTTGAAGGTGTGTTTGTGCTGCATTGGATGATTTGAGTTTAACGTCTTTCTGCAACACTGAGGCTTATTAGACGAAACTAACTGTTTAAAGTGTGTTTCGTGCTACGGTACTACTCAGGTTAGTATCCAAGGCAAGTACACCCACGGAAATCGGATCACCGACACAGAAAGAGTTGAAATTAAAATAATTATGACACGTAAATGAAATTCTTTAAATATCTCTGTAATTTTATTTCTTATCTTGGAGTTGTAGCGAAAGAAAAGTCTTAAATCAAATCATTTACATGAGTTGAGTTATCTACAACTCAGCAACGATCTTTAGTATTTAGTGAGATTTATGTCGGAATTTTGAAGGTACAAATCAGTTAACACTTTCCAAAACATAGGGAAAATGTAACACATCGAGAGATCCTATATCTAGAAACAACCATTATTTCGCTATTTTTTCGTCATAATCACGCTACTATTGGTCATGCCTCTTGTGGCCTTTCACCAAAGATCACTCTTTCTGTGTCTATGCCCTGAATTCGATTCCCTGTGGGGTAAACCCGTGTAGTGATTCAGATCCCACTTTAAAATATAGGTCCTGTCTCATACAGCTCTGAAAAGAAACCTAAATTCACATTAGTGTCTCATTCTGAAAAGAAACCTAAATTCACCTCAGTGTAATTCAAGTACTGCAACCTGCCCGTACGTATGTACGCAAGAGAGAATTAATGTAAAAGGCAAAGAGAAGGGGGCCTAGTACGTTACCTTGCGGGTAAAGTAATAGGTAAAAAATCAATTGTTTGAAATGCCTTACTACAGTCAAGTAGAGCTAGAACCATTAGTTTTCTGTTATTAACAAGCAATTTTATATCGTCTGTTACGTTCACTAGCGTAGTGCATGTGCTGTAATAACTTCGAAAACCAGATCGAAATGCATCCAACAAATTATTTGTTGTTAAGTATTCCCGAATTTTATAATCTACAATATATTGATAACTTTAGAGAACACGGGAAGGACACTGATAGGAAGGAAGTCTGCAATATTATCAGCGTTGTTCTTTTTCGAAGTTGGGCGGACCTTGGCGAGTTACCATCTGTGGGGAAGATACCTCTCAAAAGAGGGTAGTTAAATACGTCAGTGATAGGATTAAATACATAAGGTAGAATATTCCTAATTATAGTTATTGAAATATCGTCTAGATACACCAATGGCCTGACATTTTATTCTTTGAATCGCTTTTAATACATGTGCAGGTTATATGTGAGAAAACGAAAACAGAGAGTTGATTCCCGAAACTGCAGTGCTATTCATTGTTTCTAGTTTAGTGGAGTCTGATATCATTTGCCTTTGACCCCCCTCCAAAAAAAAAAAATCAATTCGTCTGCCGCACAGATTATTGCGTTATTGGCTAAGTTTCTCCCAACATCTAACACTTTCAGCCGTTTCCAAAGAAACTTTATTTTTTCTTTATTTTCGAATTTAAGTATTTCATAGCCAAAGCGCGGTTTAGCCTCCCAACTTCTTGAATGCAACGGTTTCTTAATATTCTATAATTTTCGAATTTTGTAGGAACTCTTTCAAAGTCTTAACTGGAAGACCAATCAGAAAACGACCATTAGGAAGACCTAGGCAGCAGATGGGAGAATAATATTAAGATGGATCTCGCAAAACTAGAAATACAAAGTAAAAACTGGATCCAGTTTGCTAAGAACAGAAGTGAGTGGAGAGCTTTTGTGAACGCGGCATTGAACCTTCGGGTTTCGTAGCCCATAAAGTTAGTTAATTAGTTTTTCGAATTTTGTATTGGGGTTTGTTGTGCTAGCACTAGCAGAATCGTTTAACATGTCTGTTGTATGATCTATACATTTTATCTCACCGTATCATTAATGAAGGTAACTCCAACTTTTTTTATTGGAGTGCATATGAATTCGAGCTTTAGTAATTGTAAATAACTGTTGATAGATAACAAAGTATTCAATACAGTTGAATAGTATATAGCAGGCCCGTATCCAGGGAGGTCTAGGGGGACCAAGTCTCCCTAATTTTTTGCTGCCCCTACTAAAATTTTCACGGTAGGCTTGCAAATGTACTATAATATGGTGATGAACTATAATATAGTTGGATCGGGCCCCCCTACATTTTAGGGCTTGCTACCGGCCTGGTATATAGGCCTAATTTTATTTTATACGTTCAAGTAGTGTTGCTTTCCAGTACCGAGGGCACATAAAATATGAATTAACAGTTTAACGAGGGAAATAAATTATACATTAATCCATCGGGAGAAAACCTAGTTCTCTTGGACCAAAGCGACGAATACTAGCCATCTCGCTGCGAGAGACTCATCAATTAATTTAACTGCATAAAGTAACAAGTAAAAGTTTGTAAAAGAGAAAAGAATTCCGAAAACGAAGAAAGTTTTCCATTTAAAAAGAAGGATCACTAATTTCCTTGTCTACAGGCAACCGAACAAGATATGCCTGGGGAATATCCCTCAAGGCATTATTTACGTAGCAAAGTAGATGAGTGTTTACTTGTTTATATTTATTAGAAAACTAAAAACTGTTATACATGTTTTAGAGGAAAAAAAAATTCTGGTAGCATGTAATGTATATATCTGCAAGTGGTTTGCAAAACGCAGAACTAGATAGGGTTCTGTATATTATGCTCGATAATCGTTAGCAATGTACACACCATGTGCCCCATAAACTTCAAATTTCTCTTTCTAAAATTTGCAGATGCTTCAGATCCGAATCAATGCCCACGTACTGTACCAATCTACTGAAAAAATATTAAAGAAGTTTTATGGACTAACTGAGATGAATCTTAAATTAACGTCACAAAGTTATGTACGGCAAATGTGCGACAAATGTTTTAAATGTACGGCAAAAACTTTTGGTTTGCTCGTATAATCGCATAATTCGTTTTTGGACAAATGCTAGACATACCAGTAGATGCATTTATACAATTTAGTTTCTTTTTCATAAAACTGTTTTAGTTTTCTTATTTTTGGATCAAAAGATCCAATATATTTCAGGCAAAAAAATTCTTCTAGGTCTTATATCTCGAGAACTAAATATAGTGTAGAAAATCCCAAACTATCACTTAACTCAGTATGATGTGCTCATTCCGTAAAAAATACGAAAACTAGATTTAGGGCCCGCTCAAAAATTTTGTGGCCCCTGATTCAAAAAATTCAATATATTTCATTCAATCAAACATCTTCTTATACGTCCCATATTTTGAGAACTACATATATTGTTGCCAAACCAAAGGTAACAACTTACTCAGTATGACGTACTTATTCCATAAAAAAAATATGAAAACTCGGTTTAGGAGCCGTTCAAAAATGTTGTGGCTCCTGATCCACAAAATTCAATATATTTCATTGAATCAAACATTTTCTCTTACGCCCCATATCTCGAGAACTGCATATAGTGTAACCAATCCAAAAGTAACAATTTACTCAGTATGATGTGCTTATTCCGTAAAAGATATGAAAACTTGATTTAGGGACCGTTCAAAAATGTTGTGGCCCCTGATCCAGAAAAGTCAATATATTTCTTTTAATCATATATTTTCTTGTACGCCCCTTATTTTAAGAACTACGTATAGGGTAGCCAAACCAAAACTATCACTTAACTCAGTATGATGGGATTATTCCGTAAAAAAATATGAAAACTCGATTTAAGGGTGCTCCAAACTTTTGTGACCCCTGATACAAAAACTAATTATTGGCCAAGATCGCAATCCTTTGATCCATTTTTGGATTATTCTTAAAATTGTTGTTTTAGCTTGATATTTTATTTTTACGATAAATCTAGCACTGCGTACGAGTTCAAGCACGGTTTTGATAACGATAGAGAACAGATGAGACGAGACGTCCATGAGACGAGACGAGACGTAACTTCCATGACGAGATACAAAACGGAACAGTGCTCTTTCAATAGAAATAATTATACTTCTCGATGCAACACATCACTTCCAGGACAAGGGTTTTTGAGACGAGACAGCTACAACACTTATCTCATGAGTAACTGTAGATACGGAGAGACGCACTTTTAACAAGCAATTGGTTTTGCAGCCAACATTGGTGAGCTGTTAATGATCTCATAACAGGTGCTTGTATTCACACAATAAACAGATTAACAAAAACAACTTAATTTTTTAGGGACGACTTATATTCGAAGGAAACTTTCATTGGAGTAAACATGGTATTTTAACCACTATTATGTTAAGAAATAGGCAATTTTCAAGATTGCACGTTTTATAGCCTTTTAAATATTAATATTTCATTTGATTAAAAATCTTCTATACGACGTGATGTCTATAATTTCTCCAATGGTAAGTAGCAACAGTAACGACGATTAATTATTTAATTTATTCTTCCTTGAATTTCTCGGGTAACGTATCGTTGTATTTTATCAGTAATTTAATAGTAGTTCGTTTCGTATCAGTAATCGCATATAATTTTACTTTTTAAAAAATGTCAAAATGTATTTCCCTTAAGGTACCAGACAGATCAGACAAAAAAATAAATAAAAGCAATAATTTCGTTCAATGTTTGGTAGTTTAAAGAAGATGCAAGATAGAATAACGATGAAATAGTTGATGGAATAACAAGAGAAAAAATCTAGAATAAATCCTCGGCCATGGTTTTGGCCGCTACAAAATTTCATTTCCTGAAATCAAACAACACTAAAATATTTCCAATAAAATTCTGAAGAAACAGTGGCAAACATTGTCAAAGTATTCGTTGTTACAATAAAGGTGAAACATGTAAAATTGGGAACATGGTTGAGATAGAAATATGTGTTTTCTATAATGATGAAATATGTGTTTTTTATAATGAATATTATCACCTTCAATGATGAATATTATAATACTAAGTAATGTTTAATATAATTCTTATTACCTAGATACTCATAATACCTTTGATTGTAATTTTACATCAGTTTCATAGCAGTACCTTCACTATTGACGACCTGTAACTATACGGCAAAATATTGCATAAAAAAATTGTACTAAAAAAAATGTCCTGCCAATTTCGAGCAGTTTGCCTCCAAAGTGTATGACATTGAACCTGATTTGAAGATGAATTTCCTAAACTCTAGCCAACTCTAACTATTCTGAGAGTGTTTTGTCAGTATGGTACTAACATTTATTTATTTATTTATTTAACGTTTTATCTGTTACAATATTTTAAAAATTGTAGACCATAGATAGCGAAACTGATCTGTATACACTTGGAAAGTGCTCTCTGCTCAGTTTTTAATGTTGAATATATACACACAGATGTTATATAGTTATTTTAAGTGCGTCCAGTAAGAGAACGTCTCTGACAGCTCGCAGTGACATTGCCACTACTCGCGTGTCAAGGTTTTTTTCGGTGCAACTGTAGTGGCAATTTAATTAATGGTATAAGACAGAGTGATCGTGGTTGGTAACACTGGTATCAAAGTAGGGGCTGCAATGTCCCACCGCATGAGGTAAGAAATGTCAGAGACCATCTCTTGTTGGCCGTGCTATAATAGAATCTCGTCACACTATAAAAAATTTTCATAGATAAATTTACAAAGAACGGTGGCAATCTGTTTGCCAAACCTCTATATAAATCAATTTACACCTATAAAGTAAAATTACTGATATGAAATGGTGTAAAATTACATTGCTATCAATAAAAGTATCATATTTTCTTATAAATTTACTGTAAATTTATAATTAGAAAAACAGAAAATTTTGTAATTTAATTTAAGAAAATATATATCAACTTACAAAATCAAGGATAAATGATTTTATTGATATTTGCTAATTCAAACTACAGAATTTTTTCCAATGCAGATAAGGCAATTAGAAAGCACAAATTGTAAACTACCTTCCATGTCATTTACTGGTTTATATATTTAATACAATGACCGTGGAGAATTTAGATATTTACTAGTATCATTCTTTCAAACTCCAGAGAAGGTCTGTGTTCATTAAAATACTTATATTCCATAAATCGAACTTTGCAAGTAATATTTGCTTCAGCGCTTGAAGTTTTACAATCTATGAGTTTACAATAAATAAATATATAGGGTGTATCAAAAGTCCGGGGACATGGGCCAACTTCGTAATGACTAAAGATACGAAAAATTGAAAACAGTGGGAAATTGTTGAAAATAGGCCTACATAGTTTTCATTATAAAGTGGTGACTTTTGAACAAAAATCGAACTATATATTTGTAATCTACACTGGTAAGGAGAGGATTAAATGAAAATGTAACATTTTCAGTTCAACAATGTGTTCGAACGAAATGTAAGAGCACGCAAAAATGACGCGGGGAAAGTGCATATTGTTGTGTCATGGAACACCTCAAAAACATTTCCCAATATAATGCTCTGTGGTTAGTGTAGTGAGGGGTCCAACAGAGCAGCTCATTTAGCATAAGGTGTCTTACCAGCATAAACTCTAAACGGCTGTACGATTGCAAAATCTTATCATTTTAGATTGAAAACCATCTATTTCCAACAAATCTCCTCTCTTTTCCTTATTTTTTTAAACTTTACTCATAACGGAGCTGGCCTATGTTCCCATAGTTTTGATACATCAAGTATAAGAAAATCTGATTCAGTATTGGCAACGATCGACGACATACATTTTAGCGACACAAAAGCTAATTTTATTCTCTTTTCTCGATACTTACGTATGGGAAATTACTCTCAAGGATGTCATTTGTTCAGTAAGATCTCATCTATCGATTGATATATGTATCAATTTCGGACATTATTTTAGTTAATCAAAAATAAAAGTTTAAGAGGGAATCATAAATATTAACTATAGCTCAATATGCGCTGTTAACATATTAATGTCTCAATGAAGAGATAGAAAAGTGTATACTTCAGACCAGCTTCATCCTAATAGATAATAGGTTTGCAAACAAATTCATTTTTCTCGATTTTCTCGAAAACTGAGTATAAAGTCTTACACTCACCATATCATTTTGGTCAGCTTAATGAGATATATCAATCGGTATTTGTTTCATCTTTAAACAATACTTTCTTTTTCGTTAAACATTAATAGATTAATATTGTAGAATTTCCTTATTGATGTCGTTTTTCTCTGTTTGTAAGCACTACGCCTAAGTATTTGAAAACTGGTTTACTTCCTTTACGTTATTAATATTATTTATTATAATGTTTACGGGAATGCGACCACAGCATATAACTATGGACTTCGTCTTAACTACAGTCATTTCGGGACCTATTTTCCCCGCATGTGGTCTATTTTCTTGAAGTGATTCTACACAATTTCGTACCAAATTTGATGAATAGAAAATATCTTAGAGATATGTAACCCATTATACATACTTGTACTAAGGGTTGCATAATCAAAAGGGTAAAACACAATTTTTAGTTCATCCACATTCTAAGGAGATTAGTTTACAAGAACATCTTTAAATATTTACTATGTATGTCCGTGTGTTCGTCCGTTCGGGGATCATCATCAATTGTGCCCAGAAACTACAGGTTCAAAACTCAGGCGATCGACTTCGTTGATGGAGATTAGGATTAGATTTCTGGACTTTCGGTATCTATGATCATGTTAGTTATGTATGAGGGATGACGTTCTTCGGCTACGACACTACAAGGGAAATTGCAGGGAAAGAAAGAAATGGGGAACGAAGGAAGTGGATACCATCCCGTGTTTTGCCTGGTATAATTAAGGAAAACCCAGGGAAAAATCACTCAGAATGTCTGAGCGGGAAAAAAAAACTATTAAATTTTGTGGACAGAGTGTCCCCGCTGGGAATAAAACCTCTCGCACGAAAAGCAGGCCGGTTGCCAGCCCAAAACTGTGGGGCGGGGGCCCGTAGAAGCTAAGGGGACCCGATCCAACTATGTTATAATTCATCACCACATTATTGTTCATTTGCAAGCCTACCGTGAAAAATTTTAGGCGGGGGCAGTAAAAATTTTATGGGGGACGGCCTCCCTAGACCCCCCTTGAATACGGGCTTGACGAAATGGGAGAATATTAGTGACAACGCTACGCGGGGCTACTCGTTTATGGAGGTGATCCCTCCACCGGAAGTGGTAGAAATAAACCAATTCCGGTTTTAACTTTGATCCGTTTCGAGCAAGAATGGTAATAGATAGCCTTAAACGGTTTCTTGCAATCAATCAAGCGTTAAAAGAATGAATTTCATCTCCATCCATAACACTACACTAAAACCGGAAGTGAAGAAATTCGCGACAATTTCCAGCTTTGATATTGATCTACATAGAGCAAAAATGATAAAAAAACGAGAAGGAATTTTTAAAATCGATTTAGAGTTCTAATAATAGATATAATCTCTTTTTACCCTTTATGCAAGAGTTCATAAACACATAATTGACATCGACTATTAAATAAAATCGACATCGACAAATAAAATCTTAAATTGAGTAATTCTATTCTAACAATATTAAATATAATTTAGTTAAAATCCATATTAAAAACTGACGTTTTTCAGAATGAATACTCTCCGAAGTATCATTGGTTTTTAAAATTTAAAAAATCACTATTCTTAACGGGAATGTAAATTTAGAGCTGTTCCGGGGGGGGGGGATGAAACCGACCCGAGAAAACCGGCGGACACGATGCTGTCCACCACAAGCTTACTTAGCTGGGGTTCCAACCAGGGACCCCACACACCGAAGGTAAGCGCTCTACCACTAAGATACCGTGTCCCCTACAGAGTCCCGGGTTCTATTGCTAGTGGAAGGCTTTGAAACTTGACAGCATTCCAGTAGTTCGGATTCCACCATAAAGCTTAAATCCATGTATCAAATAGATTCGGGAAAGAAAATGGACAGTAAATTCCAACACTCTACTCCATTCCATGAATAGCGTTTAGTTGTATTTGAAATCTCCCAGTTGGATACACTGTCCTTGAACTTCCTACGCTGACATTGAACAAATACGAAAAAGAAAAGAAGCGCTGAGAGTTTCAGGAAGAAAAAAAGTAGAAACACATTATTATGCGATATAACAGTAATAGAGCTTCTCGTCGCAAACTGATTACCGAGAATTTGTGAAAATAAAATAATCAAAGCGTTTGGCTACGAATTAATACAGTTCTGGACTGTCCTGCTTTCTGTCATGGACCAGTTCTTAGCGTGAGAGGTATGTGGTTGATACCACGTGCGAGGGACCTCGGTTTGTTTTCTGTGTAAGGCACAGGCGCACTGGATACGCCGAAGCAGGAGTAGGTTACATAACGGTTCATCAGAGACGCCATGGGAGAAGAATAAGGAATGATGAAACTATACGCTCGGCTTTGGTTGGATTCCTCTGCTGTGATTCAACATTAAATGCAAATTACATCTATCTAGGGTGTGTAGGTTAGCATATGCTGTATATGTGTATATATGTGTGTGTGGTTTATGGATGATAAACTGGTATTGGGGACCTAATGCGGCATGACGATGTCTGTGGGCTGTGTATCCACGCAAGTTTTTTTTCTCTTCTTCTTCTCCTTCTCTAGACCATTTTTATTCTTGAATCAAGAGTATTGCCGAAGTTCTTTACTCGTGTTGCTCACGAAATGATAAATTTTTCATCTCTCTCGTCTCGTGCGGAACACTACCGCAAGCCGTGAAGACTTACGGATGGAAGAATTGACGAGAGACGAAGCTTTATCATAATATTTAAACACTGGCGTCTCTGGCACGTAAAATTTGGGGGGACATCAAAGAAAGTGATTTAAATTGTATTTAGTCCAACCTGTTTATTATCTTCGATTCCATTTGTTATTTTTCTGCTTACCTTCACGGCTCCCCTAAAGTATAGTCTATTAAGAAGTCTTGTTATAGAAAAATAATCGTTTCACAACCTGAATATTATATTCCAAATAAATATAATTACTATTATTTATATGATACTCTGTCGATAGTAAATGAATTAAATTAGAATAAAATATTGAATATTTTGTACTTCAAAATATTGGGGTACGCGTCTCCCTCATCCACTCCGCCAGAGACGCCCGTGTATTTAAATATAAGGCCTGTTTATTTATTGAAGAAATTGTAAGTTTAGATGGAAGAAAGTTATAAAGCAATTGATAATTATGGTACTTCGGCTATCTTGTTGTGTTTGATATTCTTTCAAAATACTGTAATTATTGAATATCTGTAACCCAAATGTATCAATTTATAAGAAAGCTTTACAGAAGGTCGGTTTAAGGGTAGTTTACACTGCAAAAATTAACAACTGGAGGCGAAAATGATTTCCAAAGGAATACGAAAAGTGTCCAAAACAATTTTGATATTCACCTTTTGTGTAAACTTCAGTCACGAGAGAATAAGAAGGTTCAGTGATTGCACTGTCGTGAACGATCACCTCGTTCGACACCGGTATATATTAGTTCATATTGGATGCCATTGTATGAAAATTTTTCTATGAGTTTTTCCTATTCTTCCAACGTTCTTATTCCATCAGTAGTTTCACAAAAACCCACTTCCATGCATCATCCGACTATCTTCGGACTCAAGAGATGAACATTCTTAAAGTCATTGGGGCCTATGCAGAGTCGTCCTGACTCGTGGTTAGTGCTATACTAAAGAGTTCGACTAACATATGCTTCCTGCAGTAGTCATGACCTTAATATGACCCTAATCATACGTCAAAAGGACTCTGCATAAGGCTGCTTAAGTCTAGAAGGCTCAGGTGGGAAGGTTATGTAGCCAGAATGGAATAAGATTCGAACGTTTCAAAGTTTTAACCGAAAATCCAATCGAAAAATGACCATTAGGAGCACCTAGGCTCAGACGGGAGGACAATATTAAGATGGATCTTCGAAAAATAGGAATGCAAAGTAAATAACTGGATGCAGTTGGCTAAGAACAGAAGTCATAGAAAGCTTTCGTGAACGCATCATTGAACCTCCGGGTTCCGTTGGCCATAAAGTTAGCTAGTTAGTTAGTATATACATACTGTACTCCTAGATTATCAAGGAAGAAAAGGGTATCTCAATTAGATGGTTTCAACCAGATCAACCTATGTCATTGGTTTGTTTCTTGTTGAAACTTACCATTCGTATTTTGCACCAGGGCTCAGTGGTTGAGCGCTTACCTCTGGTGCGTGGAGCCCCTTGTCTGATACTCGGCCAAGTAAGTTTGTGGTGGACAACGCCGTGTTCTTGGGTTTTCTCAGGGTACTCCCGTTCCCTTCCACCTTATCATTTTACCAGTCCCTCCGTCATCATTTACTTCCCTAATTAATCCGTCTGCCTTAGCCTAAAGGGTATAATTGTGGGAGAATATACTGAAAGTTTTCATTTCATTTTCTTTCATTTCATTTCACCGAGGTTATGTGAGACATGGACTCACAATTTAAGGTAGTAACCTAAACACCGCCATGAGTTCCAATTTCAACACTCTCCCACCCGAAATCGTGTGCACCAAAGATTTCTTAACTCTTTATTCTTAAGATTTCTTAAGATTTATTAACTCTTAGATCAGAGAAGACATTTATTTTAAATTAACAGAAGAATGTTATTTTATTTTGTATCGTTTGATGTATAGCCCTATCGTACTTTTTTCTGTTGATACTCATTTACATGTAGAGCTCCTTCGTGGCTAAGCTGTTAGCATACGTGCCTTTGGCGTGGGAGACCCAGATTCGACTCGCGGAGGGGGCTCATGTGGTTCGAGCTCCACGTTAATCAGTAGGTCCAAGTCTCATATAGCCTCGATGTTGAAAGGGACGTTAAATTCAAAATCAACAACGACATCATTTACATGTACCAATAGTGTGCTGTCACCATTATTAAAAAGCAAACAAAAATCTGCTAGTTGACAGTATATTTTGCTACATTTTTTCATATATTTTGCAACATAGTTAACAGTGTATTTTGCTACATATTTTTCATGCATTTTGCTACATAATTGACAGTGTATTTTGCTACATATTTTTCATGCATTTTGCTACATATTTTGCTACATAATTGACAGTGTATTTTGCTACATATTTTTCATGCATTTTGCTACATATTTTGCTACATAATTGAATGTGTATTTTGCTACATATTTTTCATGCATTTATCTATATAATTAAGAGTGTATTTTGTTCTGTTTTTCATGTATATTGCTACATAGTTGACAGTGTTTTGTTACATACTTTTCATATATTTTGCTACAAGTTTTGCTACTTAGTTGACAGTGTATTTTGTTACATATTTTTCATGTATATTGCTACATAATTAACAGTGTATTTTGCTTCAAAGTTTACTACATATTTTTTTTTCCAGCAAAATGAAAATTATCAATTATTATCGACAACGAAAGACAACTTCTGATGCCACAAAAGTTCGATTTTTTTTTTTAAGTACACATGAGAGTTTCCTCTCAAACATGTTATCTTGTACGGCTCAATGTGATCAATGCACGGTTTTATGTGTCATTAGCCTATTTTAATTAATTACAACTTAAAATTTAACAGTTCACGAATTTTCTTTAGCCATATCTCATGAACCCATACTATGTCCTATTTCATTTTGCTATTTCACATTCAAGAGCTCAATATGAGGATTTGTTTCAGTTTCAGAATCAACTCAATAAGTGGCATGGTTTTTGTACAGTATCCATTTTTAACTTTACGAATTAATTAGTTTTTCACTGCTTTCTGGAAAACTACGCATGAGGATTTCCCCTCATACATGCTATTATGTTCAGCACAATAGAATCTGTTGAATGGTCTATGTTATGTCTCTACCGTGGACCTTTATTATTATTATTATTATTATTATTATTATTATTATTATTATTATTATTATTATTATTATTATTATTATTATTATTATTATTATTATTATTATTATTTTGTTAAACGCTAAAAAAATTGTTTGCCTGTACGAATAAGAAGGAAAGTAGTGATTTAAAGCACATTTAGCAGAGTAAGAATTTAGAACTTTTACAAAACGTATTTACGTATGGCACGTTCCATTTTCTTAGCAACACTGACTTTTTTTCCTTCCTTTTTGCACGTCTGATTTGCATCTGTTAAAGTAAAAACTCACGTTGGCATAGTGAGACTAACGACGCAGAAGAAAAGACCATCATTTCTTATAGAAACTGTTAAAGCTGCTTTACGCCATGAAGTCGCATCTTCTCTATACGCATTACAACTTTCTGCATCGTTAACAAAAAGAAAGAGAAAAAAAAGCAAAAGAAAAAGTCTACTGTCACCACTGTTTCTTATGTTCTTATTTTCGTGCTAAATAGGACTTAAGAGACCCGTTATCGATAACTGAGCTAGTTTTCGGTAGAAGAAAAAAAACACATTTGAAAGTAAATATTCAAGAGCACGACTTTCTAAAGTCTTTCCTTTTATAAAAAAGAAAAAAGGAAGCCCTTTTGTGTAACGAGGTAAAGTGCAACTGGAACTGTTATTCATATAATGTGTTGTTATTGGTTCGTTGAATTAGAGCTTATTGTCCCTTGCAGCGCTGAGGATATATGAGACGTGGAACTTAATGTGGGATCAAAATCACATGAACTCCATCAGTAATCGAACCGGAGTCACCTTATCCAAAGGTAGGCACTCTAGCCATATAGCCATGAGAATATACAGTATATTATACTGTCCTAAAATGCTAATTGATATCATATGGCTATGGGAAGTCTCAGTGCGTGCCCAGAGCGCTGGTTTCTGGTGCGATAGCTACCTAGTTCGATGAATTTGTTGTCGACGTTGTGTCTGTGAATTTTCTAGGGATTCTCCCATTTCCTCTTACACTCTCATCCCACCATTTTTCATGATTCTTCATTTTCATTACTCAACCCTCTCATTCACCACATATAGACATTTTCAATCGGTTAAGACACGTATTAAAATTGGTGGTTCAGTAATGGAGCGCTCGCCTGCTACGTGTAGAGTTTCTGGTTCAATTCCTGCTCCTACCAAATGAGGTTTGTACTGTACAAACACCGTGTGTGTGGGTTTTCTCCGGGTTCTTCCGTTTCCTCGCACTTCCGTCATTCCATCATATCATCTATCATATCACCGTCTCCTTTAGCCTCGGCGCATGTTTGTGGGACGTAAAAATAGAAACACCCTTATTAAAATTTTACTTTCTATAATACCTTGCATTATCGTATCTTCGGATATTTTATCTTCTGGTCAAATATCTTATCCATCAGAAGTCCCAACCGTAACCGACTGTTAATTTTTTACAGTTACCTTAATACCATACGTACACGAATAGCCAAGTTTAGATTCGAAAGAACTAACAGTACTGAGCCACAAGAAAGGTACGAGTATTTGGACTTGCAAGTTTTACTAGGCGCAGATGGAAGGACAATATTAAGACGGATCTCGCAGAAATAGAAATACAAAGTAGAAAATGGATTCCATTGGTTAAGAGAAGTCAATGGAGAGCTTTTATGAATGCGGCATTGAGCTTCCAAGTTCTATAGGCATAGCGTTAGTTACCTAGCTACGTCATCTATTTGGTGTCATTGTAGTGGTAGCAGCGCATGTAGTGACACATATTAATGATTATTTATACACACAATTAGCATGATACACAGAATGAAGGACTCACAATTTTCTCTTTTTGTACTTAGGATGATTGTTTAGCGATAATAACTAATTCTTATTCATGTAATGGTTTATATGGGGTGAATGTAAGAATTCATAAATTTAGAAAATGAAATGAAATGAAATATTTAAGTTTTTACGTACCACGGTTATTGCCGTCTAGGCTAAAGGAGACGGTGATGATGAGAAATGAATGTAATGGTGGAGTGAATAAAGTGGAAGGAAACGGGGAACCCCCGATAAAACCCACTCACACGGTGTTTGTTCACCACAAAATCCACTTGGCGCAAGCTGGGATCGAATCAGGGATTCTACGCACCAGAAATGGACGCTCTATCCCTGAGCCACCGCAGCCCCCATAAATTTAGAGTTGAAACGGTCGTTTTTATGACTGAGACACCGCACTTGAAAGCAACATGACGTACCAATGCGATTTTCTCTGATTTGACGCGAAAAAGAAAAGAAGATAGGCAGTAGGGTGGAGTGAAAAGAGGCCCAAAACAATTTTTTTCGAAATTCGATTTTGGATAGGGGGCAAAAGTTGCATCATATCGTAGTACTTTACCATGCAAAATTTCAATTCTCTAAAATAATTTTCAGCCGGGGCGCAATGGGCCTTAAGTTTGATAGATTTTATAAATGAGTGAAAAGAGCCCAATTTTTTTATTTTTTTAAATTCGAATCGGATATAGGGCAAAAGTTGCATCATATTGTAGCACTTTACCCCCGGAAATTTCAATTCACTAAAATATTCTTTAGCAGGAGTGCAATGGGCCTTAAGTTTGATAGGTTTTGTAAATAAATACACGTTTATTGTTCATTTGTATAATTATTAGGCACCTCTTCGCTTGAAGGAGACTGTAATTTGAAGGTATTATCATTTGTTGTCGTGTCCAGGTGGATTTCTAAGACTATCGAAGTTCATATTCTATGTTACAGGCTACTTCAACCCAGAACTCACCACATGAAGGTGGCTACCGTCGAGTTCTATCCCACTTACCCAGCAGTATTAGATTGAATGTTTCATAAATTTCATTCACGTCTTCAAGCAAAATACTGCGACTTTATCTGAAAAGTAGTCATGTATTTTCTTAAGTCAAATTTGGAACGAATAAAGAAATCTCTTCTGGCTCACATACTGACGAAGAACCTTCACTAAGTACTTTCACCAATCTTTCCACTGCTTGCGTATAACATGGAAACTCAGGGATATCAATATTTGTACTTTCTCAAGAACAAATTCTCGCAATTTGTCATCTGTGATATGAGTCAATATTGGCGGTTCTGTTGTTACACCCAATTTAGTTTATCATTTCTGTGTAATTACTAGCCCCGAAGTTTAACAATGGCACTTGGAAGGAACGAGTTTCAAGTTTACATTGTTTTCTGGATTGAAGGATTTTATCGGTAGCAAGGATTCGCGTAGCAGATCTGTAGGCTAGTCACCAATCATGGCAATAAGAATATTTTCAGAATTCGCATAGAATGCATTTCTCGAAATTACTTTATTGACAAAAGTCTTGTATGGTTCTTGCAAACATCTCGAAAGTCTTATGGTCAAGAACAAATGTTTAGCTCCATATTTGGCAAGAGATTTCACTTTTATGCTGAACCACACTGGTACATATACTTTTACTACGAACTTTATGAGAGTTTAGAGCTCCTCTGAAGAATTTGGCATTGATATGTATACACGCAAAAGCCTACAAGCCATTGTTAACCAGCGAGTATGCGCAAGTTTCCTAGGTTTCTTATCTGCTAGGTTTTTATTACAGCCTCCTCTTATGACAGATTGACATATTTCATACAAATATCTTTGATCATAACTGAGATGACGCACGCTTAGGTATGTAGGGAGTTCTGAAGACATCTTTCCGAAGCTGCTCACTGGATTCGTCTCACAATTCACCAATGATCTACCAATAGGACCAGACAAAGTACCAGTAGTCACATCATCGATTTCTTTCAGTAAATGATGAAGTAGTAGTTCAATGATGTGCAATAAACGTATGCATCACTGCAAGGGACTCTCTAAACGGTTTTCGAGCACTCTAATCATCATCCTTGTAACCCAACATTAATATTAGTACCATTGCAGCCGATAGCTACCATATCTCATAGGTCCACATTATTTTCTTGTAATTCCCGGCAGATTGAACTAGCAGTATTCTTTGCTAATGCTGAAACTGTCAAAGAAGCATGGCTGAGAAATTTATTACCCGGTTCTTCAAGGACACAATAATGATCTTTCCTCTTCATATCTCTAAGGAGCCGGACATTGCGAGTGTTTGGTCTTTCTTCCCATCAAAATAGATGGTACAAGGTTTCTCTTTATTAACAGTCACTTCAGTTCTTACACTTACGGTTTTTCGCAATCTCTGTTTGTATTTTACTTCTATCAATTATATTTTGCAGCTGCTCTGGACTTACAATATTAAAATCTTCCAAAACTTCAGTAGCAATAGCTGCAATTTTTCTTCCAGTCACGCCGGTTTTCTCCTTCACTTTTGCTAATATTGGGAGGAATTTTCTCATTTCTATGCATCTAATCTGTGATTGCTTTCATGTCTTTAAAGGATACTTCCAACTAAAATCAGTATCTTCTCCAGCTTTAGCGTGTTCTTTATTACCTTCGTTTTTTGTTTCCAAAGATGACGAGGAGTCTAAAGATCAAATGTAACTGGTACTGTTTTGGTCGAAAGTTTGACCGCAAATTGCTTTTTGGCTTTCCTTTCTTCTCTTTTCTTTGTCCAAGTAACATCAATACCACCGATTGCCATTTTTCTACTTATCGTTTGGCTGATAAAACACTCTCTCCGATTCAGCCATTTTGAGTGTCCTGTACAACGACACACCGTGAAATCTAAACACTTGCAAGCTGCTATATCAAATGGTTTATTGTCCTGCTTCTTCAATTCTTGTAATTTATTTCTTCTTTCATGCTCCCTGTTACTGCCAATTTTAAAAGTATTTTCAAATTCCTGTGGTAACTGTTGATCACTATTGATACACAGCCGAGCGAAACAACAGGAATTGAAACACGTTATCAAATGTCTTCCACCTTTTCTGCTACCTTCGTGGAAACCAAATTCTTTGCTGGTTCTTTACTTCCGTCCCCTTCAGCTGCTGACGCGTAAATAAATAACATGCTATAACGTCTTCGTAAGTCTCCAGTCGCGACCTTTGGCACTACGAAACATCACTTGTGCTCTTGACATATTCTACCTGGTTGATTTTGCCATCTTTCTTCTTTATAGCACAAAACAAAAACACCAGATACTAGACTGTAATACAGTGGTGGATAATAAACCCATCAGTAACTACAAAGCGCAAAAACTAATCAAATCACTAACGTAGCAACACGGCCGCTAACCAGACACGTGTTCCGAGCACTCGTACAACACACTAATAACAATTGTCAAGCTGCCAAACAGTTGCACAAGACTTTAGCACCTGCACGAGCGCGCGCCCTGATTTCGTTCTGTACCTTCTTATCTCCACCCACCAAACTATTATACTAGTGACTGAGTACTGCCAACAAGTTCATTATACTAGAAAAAGACTGTTACTAAATAGCAAAAAATCTTCTTTATGGCAAACTAGCAAATTGCTTATAATTGATCACTTTTCGTCTAATTATTCCCAAATTTCAGAGCCATTGCGCCCCGGCAAAAAATAATTTTAGCGAATTAAAAGTTATTGTTGATATCAACTGATACAGGATGCATCTTTTGCACCCTATCTACACTAAAACTTACAGTCTGCTTCCAGCAAAGATCTGCCAAATAGTTACATAGTAAATGGAAATTGATTTACAAAATCGCAAACTTAAGGCCTCTTGCGCCCCGGCTAAAAATTATTTCAGAGAGCTGAAATTTTCTATGGTAAAGTATTATGATATGATGCAACTTTTGCCCCCTATCCAAATTCGCATTTCGAAAAAAAAATTTTTCGCTCCACCCTAATAGGCAGTCTTGTTTAAAAACATGTGACTATCCACCCCTCTTTAAAGGTCCGCATTTTCACAACCATACATTGGGTAATTTACTAATTTAGTTTCAAATTTAAAACAAAAGCAGCACGGTGGCTCAGTGCAAGCGCTTACCTCTGATACATGGGGTCCCTGATTCGATCCCCGGCCAAGTAATTTTCTGCTGAACAACATTGTGTCGGTAGATTTTCCCGGGTACTCTCGTTTCCTCCTATATTCTCATTCCACTAAGTCTTCCATCATCATTCACTTGCTTTAATTATCCATTTCTCTTAACCTAAAGGACATTAAACTGAAAGATTTCATTTTTCAAATTAAAAAAGTAAATATTATGTGGGGTCCCTGGTTCGATCCCAGCTCGCATTAAGGGAACTTTATGATGAACAAACAGTGTGTGTACGGTATTGTGTAATTTTTAAATAATAACTTGTATTTACGGGCAAAATGCGCTTTTAAAATATGCACAAGCTGTTCAAAAGGAAGAAGAAGAAAATATAAAGAGAAATAGATGTAATTTATTTTCTGTTATTATGATTGATGTTCTGTTGTGATAGTGATATGACATGTTTTTAAGTCGTCATAGAAACGAAAAAAAAAAAACATATAATATATAGAGAATCCGTCTTGTGGTATATACATGTACAATATTTAAAAGTGTGTCAATGTTTAATTTATTACGTACTCTAATAAAAAAAATTAATACCTAAATGAAGTATTTATATGAATTTTGATAAAACATTAACCTAGGTTATGTAAATATACGGACTGAGGGCTATAACGACATATAAAATATGCAAAACAATCATTAAGCTAATTACAAACTGGTGATTTTCATAATAAAACACATTTAGTGGTCGTTATAAGTGTGCGTAAATTTTCTTCGGGTTCTTCCCTTTCCTCTCATTTTCTTTAATCTATCATTTCATTAATTATCATAATCACAGTCTCCCTTAGTCTCGGAGCAATTGAAGTCTCGCTGTAGGAAACAATGTAAGAGCCACCTTGAAATTGTTTCACTTATTCTTTTTAATACATTTATGCCTTAGCTAGATTTTCATACTTCGTTATATGCTAGGTTGTATTTCTAAGCAATTTGTATTTTTTATTTTGTGAAACTTGGGCACAATTTACTATCTTTTGTCTCTAGTGTTAGAGTAACTATCGGTTTTGGCAATTACATTGTTTTTCTACAGCGAGTCTTTAATTCTGGAAAGTTACACTTAAAAAAATAAAAGCAAAAAACTCTATAAGAGATCATTGGTTATTTACTGTTTTTTAAACTAAATGAGATACATTCACCTTGACACATTTTCTCTATGGTTCTAAGTGAGTTGATTACAACTGTAGATATTTTATACAAGAGAAATTATATAATTTGTGAACTCCATCAAAACTTGTTATTACCTCATAAATTATTCATAGTACAAAAACTAACGTAGTAGGCTCTATATACTATATGTATGAGTTAAAATGACTGAAGAATTAATTGCAACTAACTTTATTCACGTGATTTCCGTTTGAGTATGCTATGCGCATGTTTCTAATTACAAACCATTACATCTCTGAGCGAACACCTTCCATTAAGAAACATTTTGCAACAATAATCGCCAGGAACTTGATAATTACGAGACACCATCTGCTTCCCTCAAAGAGACCTTAGCAAGCAGCGTATACCGTAATCAACCTGAACACAAGTACAAAAAGTTATGGCCGTCATGGTTGAAAAGCTGTACCGTTAAGGAACATTGATTAAACGAATTGGAAACCATGAATATCTCTTTTCATTCAAAGAAATATGAAGGTTACGTTTCCGTCAACTCCCATCGCAACATTTTTTGCTTTCTTTGATAGCACGCACATTGTATGGGATACCTTAAGGTGATATATGTCTGTCTGATGAATTGGGCACACGTTCAAATACAATATAACACCTGTAGCGTGGAGTTAATCATTTGTTTGTACAAATAGTTTTTTTTTTTTTTTTTCAAAATTTCAGCTTTAAGTTCACAATTTCCGCAAGTAACTTCCCCATATTATTTCGAGTTACTTAATAACTAACTCTATGACCTATGGAACCCGGAGGCAGGGGCGAATCCAGGACCGACTTCTCTGGGGGGCGGTGGGTTGTCATAATGCTACTTTTACGGACTCCAAACTCTGTGTTGGATTTTATTTATATATAAAAAACAATAAAGTTTCTTCTTCTGGAAGGGGGGGGGGCAATCGTTCCGATCACCCTCACCCTGGATCCGCCCCTGCCCGGAGGTTCTATGCCGCGTTCACAAAAACTTTCCATTGATTTCTGTCCTTAGGCAATTGGATCCAGTTTCTGCTTTCTATTACTATTTCTGCGAGATATATCTTAATGTTATACTCCAATCTGCGCCTAGGTCTTCCTAATGGCCGTTTTCCGATTAAACTTCCAGTTAAAACTTTAAAAGCGTTTCTACTTTCTACCCACCTGAGCCTCCTAGACTAGATGACCCTAATAATAATTGGTTTAACGGTATAAATTATATAGTTCCTCGTTATGAAGTTTCCGTCATTCCCTATCCTCGTACCTCTTGGGTCCGAATAATCGTCTCAGGATTTCATTCTCAAATACTTCAAGTCTGCGTTCTTCCCTAAAGTAAGTGACCATGTTTTGCAATTTTACAGTCGAGTTACTTAATATAATAAAAAATACTGAGTTCAACTAAACTCCTTGGTGTTACAAAGCATATGGCCAGTCAAGTAGATTCTTTAGGTAAAATGTAGAATGTCTACTTCCATCGTTGCTAGTTCCAGATTTATGGACCAAGTTTGCAACTTCTTAATCAGTGGCGACTCTTGAGGGATGTTAAAAACTAACGTTTTAACGCTATAAGCTAGGAGAAGAAAACTACAATCTTGCGAATTGTAGGGTAATTGTAGGGTATTGTAGGAAAACTACAATCTTGCGAATTGTAATTATCTTATATTGCAGGGTAAGATCGGCCAACCAGATACTACAGCAATATTGCCGGGGTACTCTGGCTGTCTTCTGTAATCAAACATTAAACTAAAACACTGTTTGAAGCATGTTTATTTCAGAATTATGTGATAGCTAAAATCGTATGTGGTTACAGACATAACATAAGATGTCTATCGCAATAGACACCTACAAAAACAATTGGAATGATGGTCACTGCCGTTTTCAAGGAGCCAGTTCATCCTCTAGGTCTAATTTACCTTGGAGTCAAGGGTGTATTGGATATATACGAGGGTATATGGCGTGTAGCCATCTAATATTTTTACAGTTCAGCACATACTTACCTTAAATTTTCGAAACAACGAGTGCATTCTTGGGTACGTATACACAACATTTTTTAACACGGTCGAACGTATACCTATCAAAAATTCTAGCATTACATCATTACTTGTAGTACAGTGCAGAACGTATGAAACCATTCGACTACATGATTAGTTAGTTGGACTGAAATTTAGCGTCCCTTTCAGTAAGTGGCCATATGAAATGTAGACTCACAGTTTAATGTAGAATCCGAACCTTCGTAGCGCGTTCAAATTTAAAGGTTCCCTTACCAGTAATTGAACTCGGTACCCCTCTAATTATCTAAGTACCTATACTTTTACTTCAATTTATAATATGTAAATATTCTACGAATAATAATAAAAAATGTCCACATAGTGGAATCATGGATCCTACTTTAATTCAATTATTTATATAAACAAAGAAATATCTTAAGATGTCTCTAAATACATACTGTACTAGACAGGAAGTTGCACAATTACATTTTTTCTTTTAAAAAAACGATGCAGACCAATTAACTTACGGTATTTGGTAAACAAAATTAAGTTATATCTTAATTTTTACAAGCAAACAAAACTTGTGTAAAAATTCGATCTTCAGATTCACTAACTTGCAAATATGAAATTCTTAATAGTAGTTCATTGTATCGTTCAAATCGTGATTTCTCACTGGTCTTCGAAAACTAAGTAAATACAGATAAATTTCGTAAATATAACGAAATGAGATTTCAGCAAACCAACTACAGTTATACTTTTGTAATTTTTATTTTATTTTGACACTAACTTCGTCAAGCTTCCAAATTCTATCTCTTCCTAGTTGACTTAGCACTATGTAACTTTATAGCGTGCTATTGCCACTTCAATTCCACAGGAAAGTGCATGAAATAAATCAGTTTCTATCGTCTCTTATAACAAATATTAAAAAAGAAATGTATCCAACAACGGGTACAGTACATTCACCACTGTCATAACTGGTACTTCATAGTACCCAACTTTAGGGTCATTTTTCTCGTGACCTCATTGGTGAATAAGTTTTGTTTTTTTAAAAAAATAAATAGTTTATTTGAATTCAGAATCCTGAAACTAGTATAAAAAACACAACTAGAAATTTATCTAATCGTGGAAACTTTTTATTAATGCTATTATCGGATAGTCTTTATACCCTGATTTCAGTGGTGTAACTAAAGGTTTGGAGGACTCCCCGCAGACAGCGTGGAGTGGGACCCCATCTCAATTTGGGAGCCCCATGATGGCTTAAGGCCCCCCGCAATGCGGGTTCTGCGGGGGTCTTTACTGCATTTAAGTCTTTGATAACTGCTCTTCATTGTGTTCGTTCAATCCCTTTATAAATTTATAATATTTATATCATGAATTGTGTAACATTAAGCCAGTGTTTCAGATCTAAGGCTTGGGCAAATTAATGTTGTTCCACGAGACTCAAGAAATTTCTTGCCTCGTCTCATGGGGGCCACTAAGCACTTCTACAAGTAGATTATATAGAAAGAAACAATGCAATCATAACGTGGAGCAAAAACAGCCCAAGATTATCCACACAGTGTGCAACGCTTGCTCAATGTTGGACTGTTCTCTTCTGGTGTGATGTGTCCCTGGTTCGACCTCCAGCTACGTAAATTTATGGTGAACAATATCGTGCTTATGATTTTTTTTTCTGGGTTCTCTCGTTTCTTCCTATATTCTCATTCCATAAATTTCATGTCATTTCAGTTTAAGAATATCCATGCCCATAATGTTTAGTTGCAATAAAGTTTATATACAGTATTCCCAAAAGGAATATACCGTAACTTCTTAGTTTGGGGGTATAACTTACTTTAGAGAGCACTAGATACGCTGAAATGAATTTCATATATATGTGAAGACTTGAAATGCTAAATGATCTAAGATAGAAAAGATAGAAAATATTGTTTTGGTGATGATATGTGATCTGCGTCCCCATGCCACTAGCTTGCTATGAGATCTAAGTGCCAATATGGCTCTAAGTATTTGTAATAACTGCTAACAGAATGCTCTGTCTGCATCAAACTTTTTCATATTGTGAAAGTATCAATGTTTTTTTCTTAGTTTCCTCGAACACCAGTTTCTGGCACTTACGGTTAGACCATTTAGCATTTCATGTCTTCATATATATATGGTATTGTATTCATTTTACTATAGTATATACATACAGTGAGAAATAAAAAAAAAAATCGCGAAAATTTCATACAGTTCTTCTTTAGTATACACGATTAGGTTTTACTAGTCTTCCGTTATATTTTAAACGTTGATTTCTGTCCAAACGAAACTCGGAATGGTTGTGACCTGGATGAAATAAATAAGGCAGCACGCATCATGAACTTGTTCAACATATTAATATCTTCAAATCAACCGTGGCCAAGTTTTCTTGAAGTGTTTGAAATACAAGGTCTATATTAAGAAGATAAGTAGCCGTCCATTTGTATTTTTTTCTTTTTTGTGGTCGATTGGAACGTGCGTCCTACATGGTACAGGACCTGATATTTCTAATGAGATATGGATTCCTGAAGACCCTCGTTTTCCACAAACATGTTGCACACTGCAAGACTAAAGCTAAGTCAGCCTATCAAGATGCCTTACATTTCTGCTACAAATCGCAATACACTAATAATACTGTCTCATACAAGGCGGAGCTCCTCCTTGGCTAAGCGGTTAGCGTACGCCCCTTTGGCGTGGGAGACCCGGGTTCGATTTCCGGCGGGAGCTCATGTTGTTCGGATTCCACGTTAATAAGTAGGTCCACGTCTCATATAGCCTCGCTGCTGAAAGGGACGATAAACTAAAATCAACTCAACTCTTATACAAGGGGACAAAGTAGGTCAGTGATAGAGCTCTCACTTCTGGGTTGATCCCAGACCAAGTTTTTTTAAAGAACACTTTATCTGTAGATTTTCTCAGAGTTTTTCTGTTTACTCTCACTCTAACAGAATTCCCGTTCTTCACACCTTTCATTTTGGACTTAAAGGACACCAAAACTGTCACCAATCAACTTAGGGACCCCAAAAAATATAAATTAGACACTAATATAGGTCATTTTCAATTATTTTTTCCATATCACCATTCCCCTTTAGAAGTACTAATGGGGGCTGAATTTGGATTGAAACGGCACCGGAAGTTTCATTGATTGTTCATCTCGGCGACCCCGGAAACTATGGATTCGACACTATACATATATATATATATATATATATATATATATATATATATATATATATATATATATATATATATATATATATATATATTCCCCTCCTCAAGTTGCACCGTTAAAGTGGAATGACAAAAACCACCCCAAGCCCGAACCTCATCTAAGTTGAAAATTTCATCGAGATCGGTCGAGTGGTTCAAGACTTATTAAGTGACAAACATAGTCACTTTCAATTTTATTTATTTATTTAGATGGATAGATTGTCATTTCATTTATTAGTTCATCATCATCTTCCATTAATCACCTGTGTCCTTTAGCCTAAAGGGAAGAACTGTGAAAAAGTAAAATTAGAAATGTCATTTCATTTAAATGATAGAATGAGGCAAAAGTATACCTAGGATGGTCAGTAATGGTCAGATGTTGTATGAAGAAATGAGAGGAAGTGTATGTTCTTGGCTGGTGATAATATTATGTGGATTAGAAGATCAGAAAATCAGCATTTCGAGACGAAAGTACCTGAATTATTGCTGTTTTATCCATAAAATCTTGAAAATGAAATGTCCTCAATGCTTACATCGTAAGCTTACCTATAAATCAGGTATTCATTCTTATGCAACTCGTAATAATAAAAATAATAAAAATGACATACCAATGCACAGACTAAAACAAGTAGAGGAATGTTTCTCTAAATCAGGACCAACGGCATTGAAGGCAATGCCTAAACCAATTAAGGATCAGCAATCATTTGACGCCTTTAAAAATGCTTTAAGAGTTTACTTGTTCAATGACCAGTGATTATAATCTAGTATTCATGATATGTACAACTTGTTGTGACACTAAAAGCGTGTGATATATTCTTTCTTTCGTCTTAATGACTTTTGTAATATGTAATGACTTTTATATTTTCCTTGTTAAAAATCTATCGTAAATTTAGGTTACTAAGTCGTATTCGCTTATATACTTTTTAAGTTCTTTTTAAAATATGATTGTTTGATCTTGTTATTACTTTGAACTTCAATTTTGTTACATATTATTACCCTTTGTTTCCCTTTATTTTATTTTATTTTATTTTATTTTATTTTTTATTTTTATTTTTATTTTTATTTTATTTTATTTTATTTTATTTTATTTTATTATTTTTTTTTTTTTTGATGACAAGAGTTAGATGTTAGAACAGTCTTGGATGAATCTCGTCAGCTATAAGAATCTGGCATATCAAAAATAATGCAAAATTTGTCATTTTCTTCTGCTTGTTTTCATAAGTGAAAGGAGATAATGAAATGCAACTTACCACAATCATAGATAATGTTTTTCTACAACAGAAAATATGAATCTGAAGGGTTTTCAGTGTTGTCATCCATAAAAATTACAATGTTGCCAGAATAGCATTTCCCCCCCAAAATCTAAGTTACGGCAGCGACTAGAGGAACAAACTCAACTACATTTAATTACGTATCATGTTGTTTTGGTATCATGTGAACTACTTTCTAAATAACATTCTTATTTAATTTTAATAACTATATGTTAAAACTATTTTGTTTATTACAAACTAAATACAACTATTATTTAAAAAGTAGTACACAGGATTCCAATACAACATGATATGTAATCAAATGCAATTGAGTTCGTTCCTCTAGTCGCTACTTTAACTTAGATTTAGGGGAAAATGTTATTCTGGCAACACTGATGTCAACACTGAAAATTCTTCAGGTACATGCTGTTGTAGAATAGCATTATCTATGATTGTGGTAACTTGCATTTTATTATCTACTTTCACTTATGAAAAACAAGCAAAAGAAAAATGGTAAAATGGTTTATTTTTAGTATATCAGGCTCTTGATAAAGACATTTGAATTTGCATAGGTAGCTTTTTTTGTAAAAGGAATGAGCCTTCACAGAACTGAAGGAATCATTCTACAAAATCAAGGATGTTCTTCAACTATAGGAATTAGAATGTTCTACAAACTGTTGCACTGTTGTACACATGACAATCTCGTGGTCCTGGATTTATATTTCAATAGAATGAAAGGTAATTAATTAACATTCCTTAATTCGACAAGTCGCACAAGTTCTCGAAAATATTGAGCTGTACAGAGTGATATAGAAGCCTGTTTCTAGGAAACTTTAAAAAGTGGCTGAAATATCATGATAATTCAAAGAAAACCTGATTAAGTTACTCGAGCTAGTAATTCTTCAATGAAATTCTTGGAATTCCGTTCAAGTAATTTTATACATTTTAGTAAAAAGCTTTTGGCGTTGTTATTGACTTTCTATTTAAGTGCGAAGTCGTTTATTCAATAGCAAGTGCCCTTCATTATAACATTTTTACAATTTGGTAAAAATGCTTTTTTTTTTTCTACAATCTTTACTTACAAAATCCAAGGACGATTGATCAGTACTGCCGCTAGATTGATCAGTACTTGCAACATTGCCATACTGATATGAATCTATTTTTATTTTTCAGACATTAGTAATACATTTTTACCTATGGAAAGTACGTTATAACAGAAGCAAAATCACAAAACGTTAAATAATATCCACCAATCGATACATTTATTTTCAAAAGTATACTGAATTTCGATTTCCTTCTCAGTACTCAAAATAATAATAATAATAATAATAATAATAATAATAATAATAATAATAATAATAATAATAATAATAATAATAATAATAATAATAATAATAATAATTGGTTTCTAAACAAAGAAAAAACGTTGATATTACTAGAGTGATTAAATTTTCTTCTTTTTTAGTTTAACGTCCCACGATTATGCTTCGAGGCTAAAATAGACGGTGATGAGAGATGGATGATAATGGTGGAATGATGGAACTAGGAAGAAATGGGAGAACACTGAGAAAACCCACACACACGATGCTTGTCTATCACAAACCCAGGATATACTTCAGTAACAATGAAGGTATAATTCAGTATCAATGATCATATAGTTCAGTATCAACTCATTTTAGTTGATGGCGTGGTTATAGTAGATTAGGTTGATTTTTTGTCGATTTATTTACGTATAAGAATGTACACTCATTCATATCAATTTTACCTTCTTCATGAAATTTATCAATTTGTGTATGTCCCATCTTTTTTTTTTCAACACTTACAATATGGTAAATTGATAATAAATATTATTTCTCCTGATTGGTTTGATCAAAACTCACTTGCAGCACAAAACAGTTTACTTTGACTTGTATATGACCCAGCGTTTTGAATATTGTTTTCGGAAACACAATCGAATAGGTTAAACTTCTCCCTTGAATTTAAAGTGAAATATTGTAATGAAACGGTATTATAAAACAAATATATAATATTAAATGTAACTCAGGTTTTGTTTTCCAGCTACTTCCCTGAGCATGTAGGCATTTGACTGCAGTACAACTACTGTATCTGTTGTCAATGCCAAATATCTGCTATGTCTACGCGTAAGTTGTATAAATTCCCTCTTAAAACAAAGTTCAGTCACACAACTGTCATTTCACGTATCAAATACAGCAGCAGTTCATTGCCTGTTAAACTTTCTACTATATGTATTAGTTTACTTTTGCGCTCAGCGATTCGGTTTTGTTTGAAGAATTGTCTTTTGTTAAACACATCAGACAATGGTGATGTTCCTTTAGTAAATACGACGAATATTTCGTGGATTTAGATCACAGCACAAAAGAATAGAATTAATGTAGTGTGTTAGTAGGTCACAAACGGGAATGATTGTGTTTACAGCGTTCAATACGAAACACACCTTTTGATCTGTTCATCACATTTGGACAAGTTGTTTACAATTGTGTTTGCCATATCGAAACTATCGTGTCAACATCTATGGACTCTCCAAATACTCACAAAACGCATAAATAGTACAAAAGCTGTATTATAACTTCTGTAGTGCAATGACGTAGCAACTGTCCGTTCATTCTCTTGACAGATGATTTATCTATATTTAAAACATACTGTATTCAAGCAAAAATATGTTTATTCCAGGTTCCTATTCTTCAGTCACTCGTTTATTTATAACTGCTTTCAGTAGCATCATTATTATATGTAGAAAACATAATGCTCTTTTATATAATGCTTTTCCTGTTCACCAACTTGTTTTGTTTAAATAATAGTAGATATCACTCACTGTTGCCAGATAACTAATTCAAAATATCTTTCTGTCATGGGGAGATTTTTAGGTTAGAATGTTTTGAGGCTAGTGACAAAAGAGAGTAAAGAGTTAAACAGGCCAGTGCATGAAAGAAAAATTTGGGATAGAGTTTAATAGGAAAAGTGAAACAACAAAAGTCACACAGAATCTAAACAGGAAATGTAACTGTTGTTTCCTCTTCTGGCTTTGTTACACACTACAATTCTTTGTCCTGTTCTCTGAAGTATTCGCAGATAACATTCTGTGTCACAGGAGTGTCCATCCTCCAATATCTAAATATCAATATCGAGTACCTGACCACACAGATAAACATTTCTGTTGTTCTGATATATAGATCAAATTTCGTTATATTTCGACACCCACTTTTGGTACCCATATCGCACAGTTCTACCTAGTGATAGAGCGCTTTAATTTGTTAGAGTGCTAGACAGCGGATCAATATTTACAATGAATGCTATGGAGCCAGACTTGCTTCGATAAAATATTGTCCAGGGAGGAGCAAAATCAAAATGTAACGGGTAATGGGGTGCACCGAGACATTATTTGGTAAAAGTGGCACTTTGCAAGAGTAAGATACAATTTAATTTTTCTTAGCTCTAGGGGGAACGGTTGAGAAAATCCAGGGAGGCTGAATCAATAGTGTACGCAGAATTTCGTCAAAGGAAGTTCAAGCTCCCAAGCATAGTCCTATACAATTTCAGGTGTTCGTATACATATCTAACTGACTCTATGGCTTATGGAACCCGGAGGTTCAATCCCGCGTTCACAAAAGCTCTCTATTGACATCTGACCTTTGCAGACTGGATCCAGTTTCTACTTTGTAATCCTATTTCTGCGAGATCAATTTTAATATTGTCCTCCCATCTGCGCCTAGGTCTTTCTAATGGTCATTTCCGACTGGATTTTTAGTTAAAACTTTGAAAGAGTTAGAGATGCAAAGGCTCGAAAAAAAAAACGGCTTTTTTGAAAAAAAAAAGTCGGTTTTTCTGCTTCGCTTTTTTGCTTGGGAAATTTTGGGCTTTTTTTTTTTCAAAATTCTGCTTTAAATTGATAAACCAGATTTTGTTTCGCTTTGCTATAACACAAAATGTCATTTAATTAGTGGTTGATGCCGATAATAATATAAAACCTCGAAAATAAACCATGAATTTCGAAAAGATATTTCAAACAGTTTTACTTCTCAACATATTTACATTATGAATTCAAAAGGATTAACCAATGTATATAATAAGATTTTTTAAACCTCCTACATACAAAAGTAAGCAGGGTTGGCAAGAACCATGGTTGTTTTTGAAAATGCCAAAAACCCGTTTTTTGAGGGGAGTTTAAACTAGTTTTTTTTTTTTTTGGTTTAAACCAGGTTTTTTGGGTTTAGATATTTTGCTTTATGTATTTATATTACATATTGACAAAAATAAGTTTGTTTCGCCTTGATGTTATTATGCAACAACGGGGCTATGCTGGAAGAGGTCACATAAGCTTAAAGAAGTCCGGTCAGTAAATTTCTTAAATTAAGAAACCCCCGCCCTAGCCATCAGGAAAATCCCGTCTACTAAATGTAAAACAATAATGGAAAAATCCTGTTATTGCTTTGCATGTAAAATTTAACGGTCAACGTATCATAATCAGTACGCTAAAACTGAGGTATTAAATTATAAATTTAGTACGTACATATTATTGAAAGTATAATCCAAGATAATGTTGGAAGCTACGTAGGCAATCGATAAATTTTGCCAATTTCTATCAATATATTTAAGCAACCTTGTCTTCTTTATAAAACAACAAACATTCAAGCATGCAGAAATATACAATTTAGTTTCGTTTCATATGTTTAGGCTTAACATCCTTACGTAATACCGAGGTTATCAAGGAGAAGACTTTCGCTTAAAGTTGCATCCGAACCGCTACTTTGTTTACGCATGAAAGAAGGTTGTGGTTCGACCGAGAATTGAACATGGGACACCTTGATTAAAAGATGAAAAGGAAATAAAACTAATGCAGATGGTTTGATGTGGGGAAACGTCACCATGAAGTTCACACGATTCGCATTTTTCGTTCTTTTTTTGGTTTAAACCAGTTGTTTATTAAAAAAAAAAAAGAAAAAAAGCTGGTGCAAACCAGCCAACCCTAAAAGTAAATGCTTCTTTAAAAAATTACACAAATAAGTAGCAAAATTCTATGTAGTATTTTTACTTCAAAATATTCCATACCCTCTTTTTGGAACAAAATAAAATTAAAATAAAACATAAGAAAAATACTTAGATTTATATGACACACTTAAAGGCTGCACATCTAGAGCTTTTGGTTTTGTATATTCTTGAAATTCTACAGGTTTATATAAGCACCATCACGGTTTACTCAGTCCTCAAGTTGTTTTTATTTTTAACAAGATGGATTCAATATATGAACTGTGTGAGGCAAGAACATTGTAATCCATAATTTTATTATTTTAAGAAATTAGATATTTTCTGCTGCACAATCCATTTTGAAAGTCGGAAAGCTGATTTTTCACGTAAGACTATACATGAAGGATTAAACGAAGCGGTATGCGTTGCTGTCTATCTGGTGCTGTATAACTCAGCAACTGAAAATGTGTTCGTTACCATGTTCTTGGCTTACACCCTTCATATCATTATGGAACTCTCCCCACCCCACCACCACAAAAAAAAAAGTACTACGGAATATATTTAAGTTAAGATAAGTACAATTGCACAACAAACATGACTGAGTGGAGCTTTTGCGCTTCTATCGGGAAGTCCGAGATTCAACTCAGCATTCGACCATTCTGACAAAACTTTTCTTCATTCCATCTATGAAGTAGAAATAGTGCGTGTACTGTGAGTTGGCCGACTTCATTTCTTATTGTTTTTAAATCGTTATTATTACTAATTACCAGCAGTGACGGTTTTGCGAAGGTTAGGGGAACGGTCTTTCGGACTGAAGCCTGTTCCCCAAAATTACGGAATATCTAAAACAAACGAAATATCTATTAGTTATGCCTTTACTAATAAACTTTAAGCTCCCATCAAATAAAAATTACGAATGTTTAGAAAAACTAAACATTAGTAAGAAAAAACCCTCCCAAAATACTTTTCTAAATCAGCCACTGATTCTCAGTATAAAATGATTTTCAAGGTTGTATCCGGAAGATTATCTCTAAATATATAAACGAAACGAAATACAGTATTAGTTATGCCTGTACTCATAAACTTCAAGCACCTCCCAAATAAAATTAGGATATTTTAGAAAACGAAACAATCAGAGAAACCCGTCCCAAAGTAGGTTTCTAAATCCTTACTGATTATTTGTATAAATTAGTATTCAAGGTTGTATCCGAAAAATTATTGCTAAATCGTTGCACAGCTACAGTATAATAGAAACGTGGAAGTACAGTTAGACAGATATATTGAAAAACGTATACTTTGACGGATATATAGAAAAACGTAAGTTTAACTTTTGCGCTAGAAGCTAGAGTACTAAGCTCTTTGAAGTGAAACACAGATGATAAACTGAAATGATCCCGAGAAGAAAAAAATGTTGATAACTCAAAAGTTAAAATAAAGTTAAATAGCCTGTAAAATTGCCCTTAAATACTACATTCTTCATGTTAGCTTTAATTCGTAAAACATGTGCTCCATCCATTTTGATGGTGAATTTTAGAGCGAAATATGGTATTTAGATCATGGAATTCTTATCTAACTATAGAATATACCAGCGTTTCCCAACCGGTGTGCCGCGAATGGGTCGCTGGTGTGCCGCGAGGAAATCGGAACAAAATTATTAATTCTATAGCAATCAAATTGCAAGACATACAGAAAAAGGTATATTTGTATTTCAAATTACTACTATGAATCTTTTTTTTTTTTTTAAATTCCTCCACTACCCCTGCTCTTGCCGTTTTCTTACGGACTTACCAGCAGACGCATCTGCCCCTAACTCTGTGATAATCTCTCTCCTTTTTTTGTTTATCTCATCTCTGTTTTCGTTTTGTATACCCAAGTGCTAGGGGGTGGGGCTTTTATGACCTGAGTCCTAAAATGCTTATCTCAGGTCTTAGTTTTCTTCTTCTTATGTGTATCCTTTATTCTGGAAATAAAAGAAAAACATTTTTAATACATACATGATAACATAGATACAACACAATTTACAAACACACAGTACTCATAATACTACAATTACAACATGTCTAACATAGGTGATCTCACCTGTATGAATTATCTATGAATTGAATTCAACTTTTCTATTTTCATTTCATTTCATTCATTCTTTTTTTTTAGTTCATTACCTGTATGACTATTAGGTTTTTCACCTTAAACCTTATTCTATTATAGTTATTAATAACACTTGGTTTTCACCTGTATTACTGTACCTATAGACTTCCTAATTTTGGCGGTCCTCCGAATTTCAGTTTTTATCTACTTTTTTACACGGTCCTCCGCACTTCATATTTCTACTTTAGATCACCATAAAACACTGAAATACTACAACTACACCATTACATTTCCCTTACTACACTACACTGATAAACACACAAGACACACACACACACACACACACAAAACACCAAGGACTTGGTTATTAGACTAAGATTGTTTTGGCTATATTTATGATCTTCCCTAGACATGCAGAAATTTTATCTTCTTCTTCTTCTTGCCAAGTCAAGGCTTATTTGCATTCTGTTTATTTCTAATATTTTGCTACACAGACTGCTAAGCTTTAGTCTTTTTTCTTTGTCTCTTATTATTTCCTGTATTCCATTTAGTTCAAAATCGTTTCTTAGATGTGCTCTTATGTTGTGGTCATCTTCGAACAAAGTAATGTTCTCACAGTAAAAGGTTATGTGATCGGGTGTTTGGATATTTCCACAATCACATACGTCATTATCTAAAAGTCCTAATTTATAAAATGTAGTTTTGAATGGTCCATGTCTGGTTAAAAATTGTGTCATGTGTTTATTAAAATGAAGATCTCCCATTTCTAGTCTTTGGTCAATGTTAGGAAAAATATTAAATAATCTTCGGGCTTTGGTGCTATTTGTCCAAGTTTCCTGCCATTTCCTCCTTATATAATTGTCCATTTCCTCCCTCGTGAGAATTCTGTGTTTAAATATTCTTTCCACTTTTACTAGGTTGCCCTTTTGCAGCCAATATCGACCTGATTGTCTCAGTATTGATAGATATAAAGGTTCTATGCCTAAAAGAACTTGTAGGGCTTCCACAGGTGTAGTACCCATTGCCCCGGTCATTCTTATTAAAATACTTCTTTGAATACTATCTACCTTTGTTCTTATTTTAGCATTTTCTAGTAGTCTGTGGCTCCAAGAACTTGAGCCATAAGCAGCGATTGTTACAAATATTGCCTTGTAATATGTTAGACAATGCCTTGCCGACAATCTAAAGTCTCTTGCCATTATATAAAAAATTTTATTTGCAATTCCGATTATCTTCTCTTTTTGTTTATTTATATGGACTGCAAAGTTCAGCAACTGGTCCAACCATATGCCAAGATATTTAAAAATTTCTACTCTGGAAATGGACTTAATACCAATTTTTATAATAGGATTTCTTTCCAATTTCCCATTAACTAACATGTATTTTGTTTTGTCAGGAGATGTATTTAATTTTGTAAGTTTACACCAATTCAATAATTTTTCCATAACTAGGTTTGACCTTGCTTCCAGTTCCGTTCGGCTTTTTCCATTTATGATTAACGCTATGTCGTCTGCGTAAGCCACTAAGCCAGTTATTTCTTCTAAGTTATTTATGCTTTTTAATCCTGGTTGCAACATGATGTCCCAGAGCAGAGGTCCCAATATAGATCCTTGTGGACATCCCTTTGTTATGTTTTTTCTTATTTCCATATTAGAAGCTGAATAAGTTACTTCTCTGTCTGTGCAGTAACTTTTGACTAACCGTAGAATACCTGCGTCAATATGTAGGTTCTGCAATTCTTTAAACATGGCCGGCCACCATAAGTTATCAAAAGCGCCAGCAATATCGACAAAAATTACAAGAGTGTACTTTCCTCCTATATCTTTAGCTCTTTCTATTAGATCCAAAAGTCTATTTATTGCGTCTGTCGTTCCCTTACTTTTTCTAAAACCGAACTGTAGTTTACACTTGCTTAAGTCTCCTCGCTTAGCATTTATTCGTTTAGCTATTATTTTTTCTAGTATTTTGCCTAAAATGTCCAAGAGGCATATTGGTCTATATGACTTGGGAGAGGTAATCGTACCAGCTTTTTGTTTCTGCAATATGATTAATTTGGCTTTCTTCCAGTTTCTTGGGAATGAACCTAATTCAATACATTTGTTATATAACCTGACCAAATATGGTACCCAACTTTGTCTGCAATTTTTATAAATTTCGGATTTCAAGCCATCTGGTCCTGGCGCTTTGTTACTTTTTAAATCCTTTATAATTTCCTCTATCTCCTCATTATTAGTTTTTATTTCTTCTAGATTTGAGAGTTCACCTGGATTATAGTTGATATAGTTTTCCCTGTCCTTCTTGTTTTCGTCATTGTGTGTTGATGGGTCGTCATTGGGGAGTAACGTATCTATTATGTATTCCATTGTTTCTTTCATATCATTTGTATATGTTTCGTCGTGTTTTTTCATAGTAGACAGCACCAAGGACGGATGTACTTTATCTGTTATTATTTTATAAGGCATGCCCCATGGGTCCATGCTTAGTTTTTCCCTGGCAAAATTTGACCATGCCTTATTTTTGTCTATTTTAAGTTTTTCTTTATATTCATTTTTAATTTCAAGATATTGATTTAATCTTATATCCTTTAAATATGGATCTTGTGTCCTTTGGTACTGTCGTCTCTTCGCTCTTAATTTCCTTTTTAACACTTGTAGACCTAAATTCCAAAAATAGGTTGTACCATTTGACCTGTTTTTACTCCTTTTCTTTATTGATTTTTTAACTGCTTCCAACGTTGAATTACCTATTTCTTTTATTTTGTCATTTAGTTCATTTTCATTAACACAGTTTAAGTCTGGCAAACGAATTTCTTTATTTAACTTTTCCCAATCGATCCATTTTATCTTATAGGGTATACCATGCCCATCAAGTCTTCTAATGCTGTTGTCCGGTTTAATTATATCAAATCTTATTATTTGGTGGTCACTCGTTGTTTCACTGTCTAATACCTTCCAGTTAACGATGGCCTCTATAAAGTTTGTAGACGCAAACTCGTCTCGTTTCCATTCCTGTTTCTGTATGTCGGTGGATTATTAGGCTGATTTATTATAATTAAATTTAGTTCGTTTATCATGTTTTCCAACTTTTCTCCTCTTTCATCCAACACGTTGGAATTCCAAGAAGTTGATTTAGCGTTTGCATCTGCACATATTAACAGTCTTTTTTCTGAGTATGTATTACAAATTGACATTATGTTTTCTATATATGGTTCTATGGGATGTGAATACTGAAAGTAAGAATTTATCAATAAAAAATCTATTAAACCATATTTTATTTGTATACAATTTGTCCATTTATTTGAAAAATGTACAATATTTAAAATCTGTAGTTCATTGTTTAAAACTATTATTGAGGCAAGTGCTTGTCTATCTTCTCTTATTATTCTATAATTAAAATTTGGAGTTACAAACTCGTCATTTTTAAAATAGGGTTCCTGTAGACATAAGATATCGATTTTCCACTCTATACTTGTTTGAATAATTTCTTCCACTATGAATCTAAAATTTAAAGTTTCATACTGTGTTACTTTTCTGTAGAACATTTTTCTGTACATTTCTAATTTTGAAAAAAAAAGTATTTGTTATCATTGTTATGACCATTATTGCTTCTTTATTGTTGCAGACTATTTCGTAACTTGAAATTTTAAAATATTATTCAATCCTTCCGGCAAAGTAAACATGCATACAAATTACCTATATTTGTGTTTTAAAAGTAAAAGAGATTCGTTTGTTCGTTCGTTATTTAGTGATCCTCCTTCTTAATGAAAGGTTGGATACAGTTTTCGAAAAAAAAAGTGTATTTTTAACAACTTGAGCCCTATATCTGATTGTAATTGTTTTCTATTTTTAAATTAAAATGAAAAATAAGCATAATGATTTACCACGGGGAAAAAACAGTGGCCTAGCTTTCTTCTCTGTGAGAAGGATGTCAGTAATCAGAAAAAAATACTACAGTATTTTATATTTTCAAATAATAATAATAATAATAATAATAATAATAATAATAATAATAATAATAATAATAATAATAATAATAATAATAGGTGTGCCGCGAGAATTCAAGTTACCCTGAAGTGTGCCGCAAGTTGAAAAAGGTTGGGAAACGCTGGAATATACTATAAGAAAGCTATTCAGAAAAATCATGAAAATGAAAAAAGCCAAAATTTCCAAAATTCTCGTTTTTTCCCAAAAAAAGCCGGCTTTTTATGTGAAAAAACCATCGATTCAAAAAAGCCGGCTTTTTTGCATCTCTAGAAAGAGTTCCTACTGCCTTTCATTCTGGCTACATGACGTGCTCACCTGAGCCTCCTAAACTTGATGACCCTTACAATGTTTGGTAAACAGTATAAATTACGCAGTTGCTCGTTATGAAGTGTTCGTCATTCCCCATTCCTTTTGGGTCCGAATATCCGTCTTAAGATTTTACTCAAATATTTTCAGTCTACGTTCTTCTCTCAGAGTAAGTGACTATGTTTTGCAACCGTACTTCTTTCGAAAGTATTATTTGATATTTTGACGCATCCATATTTTGCAGTATTACGATCCCGGTGAACTTCCGTGTATACGTATCTTAAAATGGTAAATGTTTAGACCGCTTTTTATATGTTGCTCAAGTGGATTAAAAACCCGGAAAACCTCCTTGCGTACGCCATTGGGTGGAAGTATACCTGAAAGAAACACTGCTTGGAAAAATAAGGGACAACTAGGCTTGACTTTTAAAAAAAAAAAACTAGCTGAAATGTCCGTTCAGGGAAGAATAAGTCTACGGAAAATATTTGACCCCCCTTTAGGATACGCATTTTAATGACAGTGTTTTGATGAAAACTCCTAAATACTCTATTTTACGTAGAAATTTTGAACCTCTTAGAACACGCCCTTTAATCAAAGTTATATGTTAAAATTCCAGGTTGAGGTAGGAACTAAGTTCCAAAATTCATTTCAAAAGGGTTAACTGTTTTCCTGTAATACAATCACAAATAACATATAGCGTCAAATTCAATGTGAAGAAATAAATTATAAACATGGCCCTTCCCCCACTCTTAAAACGAAAATTTTCAATAACGAAGAGACACGTGTTCCTTTAGTTTTATTTTTAATCGTTCTGATTGACAAGTTCGTGAGATACTATGTTTTTAACATAAATTTTGAATCCCCTCTCTCTACTGTTAAGATTTGTTCTTTAATAATAATATTTTTAAAAAAAAGATAAAAGCCTAGTTGAAGACAGGTATTACGTTGCTTAATTCTTTTCAAACTGTTTAACCGTTTCCTCGTGCTGCGATTACAAACAAGAGACAATATCGTTTCGAATGTGAAGAAAAACAATATGGAAAAAGACTCCGCTTCCCTTAAATTAATTCGAGATTTCTCAAAAAACGTTGAGATACTGCTCTGCTGATTTTTAATGTAGAATTTGTATAAAAGTTTCACGGTATGCTTGCAAATTAACTATTATATGGTGATGAACTAGACTATGGTTGAATCGCCCCCTTCCCCCCTACAGTTTTGGGCTGGCTACCGGCCTGCTTGACAGGAGAGTGAGAAACTCAATTTTTGCCATAAATATTGACTCCCTTAATACAGTATACACATTTTACTCAAAGTAACATGATAAAAATCCAGTTCTAGGCAGGTGATAACTACATCCAGAAATTCATTTCAAAAGCGATTCAGCAGGGTTTTTTATTTTTTCGTGATACAATCACAATTTCCCTTTAATTTTTATATAGTAGATAACTTATATGCACAATAAAGAACCATAAGGACCGTCGCACAATTATAATGGTTTGTGTTCGTGAGAAAGGTGATATGAACTGCAAAGTAAAATTATTTTTTAAAATATTTAGAAATGGGAGAAGTAATGCACTTTGGTGAATGCCACGAATTCTCCTGTGTCTACCATTTTCCATGTAGTATCTATCTAAACAAAAACACCAGAGATGCAAAAAGTGCAGCCAAGTTCGTCAGCCTCAAAAAGTGTTGAGATGAGGATGGATGAGCCAAATACTTTGGCCACTGCATCTGAAACGAACACTGGGTAGGAGCGAGGTGTCTCACATCTTCGAATACTCCAAGATGTTTGTTCCTAGTTTTACGGCCGGAACATTTCAGCCCTAAGGCTGGTAGTGGCCCCCAAATCCACCGCACTCACAGGCACCATCCCTAAGGCTCCTCAACATCATTTTTCTTAACACCTCGAGGAGGATTATAAGTTTTTTTTTTTTTTTGATTCGAACCACCAATCTTACTGAAGTATATATGTGCCTTAGCGCATTAGCGAAATTGATATTCCTAAGGTTGGCGGTCCCAAACCCAACACTCCCACTACCATTATCCCTAAGGCTCCTTAACACCATTTTCCTTGACACCTCGCGCCAAGTTCCAGTGTTCGTTTCAGATGCAGTGGCCAAGGAACTTGGTACATCCATCCTCATCTCAACACTTTTTGAGGCTGACGAATTTGGTTGCATTTTTTGCATCTTTGGTGTTTTGGTTGAGATTTCACTTGTTCTCTCCCCTTAAACATTGCGAAATTACGGAGTTCATTACATGACATGCATGTTGCGCAGTTTCATACTTCCTCGGGTTTTCCCTCAAATGATATACATCTTTTAAATATTTTGTAAACTTAATTATATTTGCCAACGACATATCTCATATAAAAGTCGAACAATTTAATTTCTCATTTCTTGGAAGCCTTCATTAATTTTAAATATCCCCACCTCTACATTCTCTTACTTATCAATTTAATTTCAATATCTATTTACTACCAATGACTGCAATAAGGAGAAAATATTCACCGAAAAAAGGAACCTTTCCTTGTCTGTGTTTCCCACCACCAAATTTACGGCAGTATGTACGCGCCTTAGCCCACTCGACCACTCGGACGATTGACAACATTATCACTATCCACATGATGTGTTGAGTAACGGAATCATTCCAGATTTCTGATTGTAAGGACAGTTTATCTCCCATTAAAAATTTTCCATCGCAAATTCCACAAATGTTATACTCAAGCCTTTATAAGGTACCTTTATAGACAGTTTCACATCTTTATCTCATGAAGAAGTACTTAATAGCTATGGACAGTTTCTCGCCCATAAAAAGTTCCCATAATACATTCCTTAAATTTTGAAAGTTTTCCATACTGAAGTTGTTATAAGGTACCTTTATGCAAAGTTTCACATCTTTATCTCATTGGGAAGTACCTAATGGCTACGGACTATTTTTCGCCTATAAAAATTTCCCATAGCACATTCCACACATTTCGGACTTTTTCCACACTCAGGTCATTATAAGGTACCTTTATGCAGAGTTTCACGCCTCTATATCATTGGGAAGTATGTAATCAACGTGATGAGTGAATGAATGAATCGATTACTGCTTGGCTAACGACAGTTTTTCACTCAAGAAAATTTCCCATAGCATATTTCTGACTTTTTCCATACTCAGGTCATTATAAGGTACCTTTATGCAGAGTTTGACGTCTTTATCTCATTGGGAACTTGCTAATCAATGTGATGAGTGAGTGAATGAAACGATTTCTGCTTGGCTAAGGACAGTTTTTGGCCCATAAAAAATTCCCATAGCACATTCCTTAAATTTCGGACCTTTTCCATACTCAAGTCATTATAAGGTAGCTTTATGCAGAGTGTCACATCTCTATCTCGTTGGGAAGTACCTAATCAATTTGATGAGTGAGTCAATGAATCAGTGAGCTTGAAAACTGCAAGTTTTAGGCGTCCAGTACTCGAATATGGTTGAACCTAGGAATGTGAGATTTGGCATATGAGTACATCTCTCGGATATCTCCTTAAATTTTAAACCTCGTGTTTCTTTCCTTAATAGAATTGTTTTGACAGAGCCTCGAAATCGGAGACTTTACACAAAATTCTTGTTCGTGTATAACATGCTTACGGCAGTGCAGGTCAGTTTTTCTTTGCAGAACTTGGCTGCCATGCACTGCCGTGCATGTTGACCAGAATGTAGCCCTGCCTAAAAGAAATGCCAGATCTTCAAAAAGTACCTAAAACGTAACATATAAATAAATGAAAAAGCATTTACATTACTTCGAATGAAGTGCAGAAAGTTGTTAACGAATCCCCTGGAAGAACATTGTTGTTCAAATGAGAAGTAAATAAGAACAAGCAATTTAGGAATGATCCAAAAAAATGCATCAGAATATTGAGATCTTGGCCAATAATTAGTTTTCCTATCAGGAGTCATAAAATTTTTAAATGGCCTCTAAACCAAGTTTTTTTTTTTTTAACGGAATAAGTACATGATACTGAGTTAACTGATAATTTAGGTTTGGACACAGTATGTAGTTCTCCAGATATAAGGCCTACAAGAAAATTTTAACTGAAATATACTGGATCTTTTGATCCGAAACGAAAAACAAAAACATGTTTCATGAACGCCCACGATGAATATGAAGAAATTTCTTTAAAATAAAATAAAATAAAATAAAATAAGACCACAGATTTCACGAGAGTTTCAGTTCATTCCCACAATAATTTCTGAACAATAAATTTCCTCAATTTGCGAAATTCCATATCATTTTATTTTGAAAAGTATCAAAATTTTGCACTTTGGAAGTAAAAGATGTGGTTTCTGCAGAGTGGTAGGCAGAAAAATTACTTTATAAAGCCATAATTTGCTGTACATTCTTTGAACTTTTATGAGAATTAGATTCGGTTTCGTAGTACGTGTCCTAATCAAAGGATGTAAACAATGGGATTTATCTTGTTGGGAAATGCGTAACTGAAACTAACACTATAACACAATTAAGGACACATCGAGACAATAGTGCAGAAAAAGTCACCAGTTGTCTCTTTGTGGTTGAGAGCAGTGTCGCGCTCAGGTAATGCGGTTGTTCTTTTGTTATTGTCTGTTTCAATGTCTCTTCGTCTTACAAATATCTATGTAAAACATGCAATGAGAAGATCATAAACAGCCATGTGGTCTGTGGCGCTTAACGCAAACTCCTTTTTTCTTTCTCTTCTTCACAGTTGCTTGTCAAATGATAAAAAGACTACAACAAGCTTAAATCTGTAACAGTTGTTATCTGCTATGTATTCGCAAGGTTAGAAGACAACTTCAAGAAAAGGACAAAGACTTTATTTATTTATTTATTTAATTATTAGGTTTGATTTCTGTGATTACATTCACTCTTTACTTATTACAGGCTTTTCTTAAACTTGTAATTACAATGCTTCAATTTTGTGTCCAAAATATTGTAACTTTAATGTAATTCGTTCCCCGAAGTCATATATTGATAAAAATTTTCACAGCGACATACAGGAAGTTGGCTGTTATTTTGATATATTTGTATATCTTTAACTGAGAGAGAGTAATTTTTAGTTGGATCGTATGAGAAGTAAAATGTAAATAACACACCCATGACACAGACTAAAATATAAACAGAAATTATATTTAATTACGAAGAAAAAGAAAAAAAATGAAAAAATATATTTTAGAAAAATGTTTTCTTTAACAAGAATTTTAGGAATGATCCAATATGAACAAAAACACCAGAGGTGCAAAAAGTGCAGCCAAGTTCGTCAGCCTCAAAAAGTGTTGAGATGAGGATGGATGAGCCAAGTTCCTTGGCCACTGCATCTGAAAGGAACACTGGAACTTGGCGCGAGGTGTCTAACATATTCGAATACATTAAGATGTATGTTCCTAGTTTCACGGCCGGGACATTTCAGCCCTAAGGCTAGTGGTGACCCCCAAATCCACCACGCTCACAAACACCATCCCTAAGGCTCGTTAACATTATTTACTTTGACACTTCGTGGAGGAATATAAGTTTTCCTTGTCTGGGTTTCGAACTACCAATCTTACTGCAGTATACTGTATATGTGCTTTAGCGCTTTAGCAAAGTTGATATTCCTAAGGTTGATGGTGGTCCCAAACCCACCACGCCCACCACCACTATCCCTTAGGTTCCTTAACATCATTTTCCTTGACACCTCGCGCCAAGTTCCAGTGTTCCTTTCAGATGCAGTGGCCATCCATCCTCATCTCAACACTTTTTGAGGCTGACGAACTTGGCTGCACTTTTTGCACCTCTGGTGTTTTTGTTCATATTTCACTTCTTTTTGCAGTTCACCATGTTAATATCGTATATTGGAATTCTCAATTGTGGCATATTGCTGGATTTAAATTTAAAATTGTACATTTTTAAAGGAGACATAATGTGTCACATACAACATTAGTTCTCAAGGGCTCTCCCACCGGGAATCGAACCCAAGACCCTGTACAAGGCGCACATGCTAGCCACTAGAACAGCGAGGAGGATTTTTTCTATTAAATATCTGTCAGAGCGTTATGTCCAAACGAGATTCCAATTCATTTACCCGAACTACAAAATCACGATTGCTAACATCTTATTTTTCATTACCTAAATATGAAGAGTATCAACAGGGCTCAAAACCCTTGATGCTGAATCCTCGCTGCTACATCACTAGACACAGCTGGTGTTTCAGTATACTTAGCTGTTCTCTACCTTTTCACATTGCGAAATTACGGAGTTCATTACATGACGCGCATGTTGCGCAGTTTCATACTGCCTTGGGTTTTCCTTCCAATGATATATACCTTTCAAATAGCTTGTAAACTTAATAATATTTGCCACCAACATATCCTAACTGTATATAAAACTACATGAACTGACATAAATGAAAGGGGTGCTTCCGGTTGACGTGGAAAGTTGAAATGATGAAGGGGGATGAAGAATTTTCCCATGTTATTTAAATGGGTCTTTTTTTTTTTTTACTTATAATCTCATGTTTTAGGAACTTGGAATTGGAATAAAAATTTGAAATTCGGTATGCTTGTACGTTTTCATTAGTATTACCTAAGTAAATTAGTAAAAATAAACAATTCCAACTTTAAAGTCCTTTTATGGCTAACTGAAAAATCTTTCCCATCTTTCGTAAGTATTTATATGGGACACCTTTTACACCCCAAAATTATAGGGCACTTCCTGTAGGGCTACAATGATTAAATTTGACATGACTGTAGTTTTTTGGAACTAACCGACAGAAAAATTGCCAAAAGTGAATATTTTTAATTTTTAGGGAGCCTAAAGGGGAGATGAAGAAATTAGTAGTAGTGGCCCCGTTATGCGCGAATGACTCATCCTCACTCTCTTTTACGACCGGGATTTTTGAAATTCGTTCCCTTTTATGGCTAAGATGAGTGCTTTGGTACCTCGATTCTGATTGGCTGATAGAGGTCACGTGACTTTAGGCCCCGCCCACGCGGGAAATTCAAATTTCTAGGTCACGTGATATGACGTCAGGAGTCACCCCGACCTCACCCGGGATTTTTGAAATTTGTTCCCTCTTACAGGTAAGATGAGTGCTTGATACCTGCATCTGATTGGTTGACAGAGGTCACGTGATCTTAGACCCTGGGATATTTGAAATTCGTTCCCTTTTATGGGTAACATGAATGCTTTGGTACCACGATGCTGATTGGTTGATAGAGGTCACGTGATCTTAGGCTCTGGGATTTTAAAAAAATCGTTCCCTTTTATGGGTAAGATGAGTGCTTTGGTACCACGATGCTGATTGGTTGACAGATGTCACGTGATCTTAGACCCTGGGATATTTGAAATTTGTTCCCTTTTACGGTTAAGATGAGTATTTTGGTACCACGATGATGATTGGTTGATAGAGGTCACGTGATCTTAGGCTCTGGGATTTTTAAAAATCGTTCCCTTTTACGGGTAAGATAAGTGCTTTGGTACCTTGATTCTGATTGGATGATAGAGATCACGTGATTTTAGGTCCTAGGATTTTTGAAATTAGGGTGTCCTTTCTGATGTATACTTTGGTATCTCGATTCTGATTGGTTGATAGAGGTCACATGATTTTAGACCCGCCACACGGTGAACAGATTACATGGGAAAACCCCCTCACTCATTTGTTTCCTTTTACAGGTAAGATGAATGTTTTGGTACATCAATTTTGATTGGTTGATAGAAGTCACATGATCTTAGCCCCCCCCACAGCCCATGAGTGAAATATAGAGCGATATGTCGGTGATCACCCTAGACCTGGATTTTAGAATTTAGTTCCCTTTTTAAGGTTATGCGTAAAGTTCCCATGAAGGGTTCAACCTCCTCCTTAAATAACCCTTTTTTAGGTATCATGATATTGTACTGAAGTTTACATTAAATATTATCGTTCTCTTTGACAGATAAGATGATTACCAGCTTTCTTACCTTGATGGAGATCTTGTCCTTGAATTAGTAGCCTATGTCTCTGGAAGTAACAATGGTGAAAGAGGGGTCCATCCTTGTCGCTTGTAGATTTCTTATAACGCATTGTTGTGAGTTTAAGCGATTTTTTTTAAACGCTCAGTAAGCGCTTCATTAATGGAAACAGTGTTGCCAGATTTGTCTTACCGAAACTGCTCCGATTCTTTTCGAAACGGTTCCGCAGAGTGCAAGAAATTTTAAACTAAAATTTTTTCGAACTAAAAAAATTTTAAACAAAAATTTTCAAACAAAAAATTTTCGAACTAAAAATTTTGAAACAAAAATTTCAAAAAAATTTCGAACTAAAAAATTTAAACTAAAAACTTTTGAACTAAATTTTCAAATAAAAACATTTTCGAACAAAAAAAATGTAAATTTTCGAACCCCAAAACAATTTCGAACTAAAAAAAATTAAAAATTTTTCGAAAAATATTTTAAACTAAAAACTTTCGAACTAAAATTTTCGAACCCAAAAAAATTTTCGAACTAAAAAATTTCAAAAAATTTTGAACTAAAAAAAATTGAAACAAAATTTTGTCGAACTAAAACATTTTTTAAAAACAAAAGTTTCGAACTAAAGATGTAAATCACATCTAAAAATTTTCAAATCAAACTTTTTATCGAACTAAACTTTTAAAATTTTCGAACTAGAAATTTAAACCGAGTTTAAGAAAAATCGTAATAAATGTTTTTCCAGGAATCGAACTCAGGTCTTTCAAACCAAAGATGTGTATGCTAACCGCTTAAATGAATTCGGTTTTAATCGATCTTGGTGGGTTTCGAACCATGGTCCTTGAAAAGGATACACATATACTTTAAGAAAATAAATCTGACAGTGTAACGCTTCTCAAATCAAACTTTTTATCGAGCTAAACTTTTAAAATTTTCGAACTAGAAATTTAAAGCAAGTTTAAGAAAAATCCTAAGAAATGTTTTTTCAGGAATCGAACTCAGGTCTTTCAAACCAAAGATGTGTATGCTAACCGCTTAGCTATGAATGAATTCGGTTTTAATCGTGCTTGGTGGGTTTCGAACCATGGTTCTTGAAAAGGATACAGATATACTTTAAGAAAATAAATCTGACAGTGTAACGTTGATTAAAATAAAATGCTGATAGACTTTTTTTTGTGTGTTGACATAGAAGCACATATGATTGAAAATGCAAACGTCAGCGGATCGTATTACTTTAGTTTTACTACGAACGTGTCAGCATGATTCACGAAAAAAGCAAACATTGACATTCTCGTATGGAATATGAGGAAAATGAAATGTCGTCACAGTTACGACAGGTAGTGACATGATCCTGACAGAAAGCATTTTGGGATCAGAACTGCGATACTAAATGTTGTAACTATTGAGAAACTTGAATGACGTCACGATCGATTGTTACACATCGTTTTCGTTCGTGATTCATGACAAAAGCAGCGAGCGTTTTGATTGGTTCGTTGTGATGTCATTTTATAAATTTCCTCGTTTCTGATTGGCTGACGGAGACATCGTTTTCACAACGACCTAAATAAAAATCTAAATTTCATTTTTCAAATCCTACATCGCTCTCAACTATCGAGTGAGAAGGTCTCCTTTTAAAAGTGTTTTCATTTAAGCTTCATTGCACCGACTTTTTGTTCATTGAATTTGAGGTAAGTTCAGTGAGATTTTATTTTTCACACAAGATTCGAAAATCATTTTATTTCATATTTGTGGGCGGATCACTAATACACTGTTTTACTTTTAGTACGGAATATTTACGCTATGTGGAATTAGTGGAATGAGAAAGTGGGAGTATCCGAATAAACTCACGAGATCGAACCCACACATTAAAACTAAGCACGAGAAATGATATGGTTTAGCGTCCCTTCAGCTTAATGTTGAATCTGAGCGTCCGTCGGGAATTGAACCATGGTCAAAGATGTGTGCGCTTAGTTTTGAAAAGAATGCATTACAGAATTTCGAAAACAACACCTGAGAATAATATGGTTCGATTCCCATTGAAAGCATTATTTTAGTTTAGCGTCCCCTTCAGCTTAACGTGATATTCGAGCAATCACCCGGGACTGAACCAGGGTCAGAGTTGTGTACGTCAACCATTTAGCTTAGTTTTGAAAGAATGTATGATAACGCATGAGAATATTAAATTTCAAAAAAGGCTTGACAGCGATCCGACGTGGAAAGCAAACCCACTGAGGATTGAACCAGGACCTTCCATGTTAGAAGCATGTACGCTATCCACTTAGCCACGAGTGCATGAATATTTGGTTAAAAAGTTTTACGCTATACAGATTTTGTTTTGACAATTACGTATGTGTATCGTTAATGTTTGATGGTTCTCTTCAACTTGCAAACGCATCATTTAAAGGTCGTTGTGAGTGGAAAAATGCTTACGCGTACTTTGTCACATCTCAGCACTGATGAAACATTCATTCATGCATTCTTTTTATCACTATAGAATCGTAGGTCAGTTAAATGCTGATGTAATGGTCTCGAGTTTGTTTTCCAGTATGACAGCAATAAAACACTCAATTCAGTAACATAATTATTTAAAAAAAAACTTTGATTTCTAGTACGCGTGCTTTCATAATGAGATTCTGAACGCCACCGCCAGGGAATCAAACTCAGGACCTTTACATGAATTACTTAGTTAAGAATTTATCATGAATGTTATGATTTCCTGTTTATCAGATGATTAAGATTTTTCTTTCTTCTTTTCTTTTGTAGTAAATTCACGCTGCTCAATTTCTTTTTCCCTTACACATTTATCGCAATTGTACCTGTTTGTTTGTTATCTCCTTTTCTAACCATGGCCGAATCGGGTTTTACTGTTCGCAATGAAATCACTCGTCATTATAGACGATTTAACATTGAGGGCAGAATGCTCGAAATTCAATTCAACGCACCGCCCGTAGGAACCGATATCATACAGTATGTACATAACAGTTTCCAAGCAATGCTAGACCATTTATTAGCCAATGTCGACGAAGAGGCGATGGTTGGTTTATCAGTAATATCACCACGCAACACGAATAAGCCATTTTGGGTGAGTTTTCGCCAAGCACGAAACCTAACACTGGAAACGATGTGGGCCTCGTTCGAAAGAGTTTTACAAAGTAACAATGCATTTCTCCTGCACGAACCATTTACCGTTCATTTTCATCGTGTGGATATTCCAAGAGGATACGGATATGGAGATCGTTTAGCCCAAGGAATACTACAAAACGAAGAATTGTTACGTTGCAAGCGAGGTATTGTACGAGTAAAAAATCTAGATTCAAGGTGCTTGGCGTACGCCCTTGTTATTGCTATTGGCCTGAAGGCATACAAGAATGTAGATGTGCAACGTTATTGGCAATATCAACGCCAATCCTGCGGTTCATGTACGGGTGATTCTTCAGATACGTCGCCATTGTTGGATTTTGTTTTAAGAACTGGTTAAATTCGCACTCCCACATTTCATGTACAATGTACCCCAATTCACGCAGTCTTGCATTTTTTCGTTGCGTTCGTTCATAACGGAATTCCATGGTGTCTTCTGGATTGCCATAGATGGGCTGATTACGGCCTGTAGTAATACATACTTTACACCCGTGATAAAAGCAGCCGGCATGCTCGTAGACGTGCTCCTCTAACGTCTCAGGATCTTGGTAGTAGCCATCAACATGGAATCCCGCAATAAACACTTCTTTTTGTCGGGCCGCATGTAAGATTTGTTTTCCTTCGGTTTTTTCAATGTAGGCCAGCCATTGCATTGCAGCGATCGATTGCGTACTTCTCCATCGATAGCCATGTGCCGGTAGAATTCCAATGGTGTTGGGTTTGAGGAAATTCCGGCGGAATACTAAATTGGAAGCACTGGCAATCGTGATCGTCTCCAAGAAGGGATTCACTTTGGTTTCTGCTTCAAATGACGTCATAAACGAAACGCATGCTTGTCGCAGTACATTGACATCTTGACTACAATACTTGAGAATTTCTTTCTGGAAATCAAACGTGTCATTACGATGATCGTTATACCAATGCATGAACTTGTTTCTGTCTTCGACGGCCATTTCATTTGCACCATAATACTTTGTTTCTGGAAGTGGTCCAATATACGATTGATTCTCCTTGGTGTTGAAGAAATGCGGGAAGTGGCCTTTGGTTGCTGGTAAATTGAACGCTTTTGACAATTTACTTAATGCCATAGGTAGGAAGTTCAACGAGTCAATGAACGTCAGATTATTCAAGGTTAAACTCAGTATCTTGTTCCCATTTAATATGACGTCAGGTCTCCATTGGCATTGTTCTACCATGGTCTTTAGGATGAAATGTCCATCGTATCCCTTCGAGTTATGAGCAAGACAGAAAATCCTATTTATATTGGGACGACGTTCCCGCAAGTACTGGAGAAAATCATAAATTGGATCGTCTCCTTGGAAAATATGCTGGCGCTGACCACACGTACTGCAAGACTGCTGGATATTATCGTTTTCAGCACATGCGTAACATACTTGTTGTGCAACCAATAAATTCGGAATGTGTACATACGTATTATCGCCAATATTCGTGTCTTGCATAGATTCTATATCATAGAATATCAATAAGGCTTTCTTTGCATGCATGAGTGATGGAACACCAGGTTTCAAGCATTGTCGATCAGGAAGCATAAAACATTGATGTGATCCCGGAACAATCTTCTTACAAACATTGCAAAAAATCTCATTACAATCATGAATGCGTTGTCCGGTATGCACAAAAGAATATACTCTGTAACATCTAGTACATTGCTTCACCATTTTGCATACAGGTTCCCCTTGATGATATGGAGCATTACGATGATTGTTAAAACATTGTTCGCCGTAAAATTGCCGATTACAGTCGTTGCACAATATCGGTGTTTGGTTCTTGTCGCATAGAGGTCTCTGTAAGCATTTGGAGCACGTTACAGGACAATTTTTCACATGTCTGTTACGATGATCATACTTTTTATGGCACGCCTCACAGTAAAACTTGGTTGCAAAACAAGCAGTTAAGGATTGGATGATATCAAAGTGTCCAGCCAAACAAATCAAATTTATGGGAGTGCGATTTTCATCGTTGGGCCCCTCGTACATGATGTCACGGCCTGTGAAACTGGTATACACTGTAATTTTATATTCTTTGAGGTATGCCTGAAATTGTCGTATTTCATTTACACTGGCACCATGATCCAAATTGACTCCAGCATTTGAACATAACGCATCGACTTCTTGGTCCACAATACATTTTGATTGATCTTGATATTGTCTGTGTCGTTTCATATCTACATTCTTGTATTTTTTCAGGCCAATAGCAATAACAAGGGAGTACGCTAGACACCTTGAATCTTGATTTTTTACACGTACAATCCCTCGCTTGCAACGTAACAATTCTTCATTTTGTAGTATTCCTTGCCGCAAACCGCCATAGCCACGTGGAATATCCACACGATGGAAATGAACGGTGAATGGTTCGTGCAGGAGAAATGCATTGTTACTTTGTAAAACTCTTTCGAACGAGGCCCACATCGTTTCCAGTGTTAGGTTTCGCGCTTGGCGAAAACTCACCCAAAATGGCTTATTGGTATTGCGTGGTGATATTACAGATAAACCAACCATCGCCTCATCGTCGACATTGGCTAACAAATGGTTCAGCATTGTTTGGAAACTGTTATGTACATACTGTATGATATCGGTTCCTACGGGTGGTGCGTTGAATTGAATTTCGAGCATTCTGCCCTCAATGTTAAATCGTCTATAATGACGAGTGATTTCATTACGAACAGTAAAACCCGATTCGGCCATGGTTAAAAATGAAAACAAACAAACAGGTACAATTACGGTAAAGTATGTAATGGGAAAAAAGGAATTGACCAGCGTGAATTTACTACAAAAGAAAAGAAGAAAGAAAAATCTTAATCACCTGATAAACAGGAAATCATAACATTTATGATAAATTTTTAACTAAGCAACTCATGTAAAGGTCCTGAGTTTGATTCCCTGGCGGGGCGTTCAGAATCTCATTATGAAAGCACGTGTACTAGAAATCAAAGTTTTTTTAAAATAATTATGTTACTGAAATGAGTGCTTTATTGCTGTCAAACTCGAGACCATTACATCAGCATTTAACTGACCTATCATTCTATAGTGATAAAAAGAATGCATGAATGAATGTTTCATCAGTACTGAGATGTGATAAAGCACGCGTAAGCATTTTTTCTACTCACAACGACCTTTAAATGATGCGTTTGCAAGTTGAAGAGATTCATCAAACATTAACGATACCCATGCGTAATTGTCAAAATAAAATCTGTATAGCGTATTTTTTTTATTATTGTGACTAAGCGGTTAGCGTACATGGTTCGGACGTGGAAGTCCCTGGTTCAATCCTCGGCGGGTTTGCTTTCCACGTCGGGGGCATGTCAAGCCTTTTCTGTAATTTAATATTCTCATGCGTTATCATACATTCTTTTCAAAACTAAGCTAAATGACTGACGTACACACCTCATAATACATAAACGTACATAAATCGTCTATAATGACGAGTGATTTCATTACAAACAGTAAAACCCGATTCGGCCATGGTTAAAAATGAAAACAAACAAACAGGTACGGTAAAACAAATATGTAATGGGAAAAAAAGGAATTGAGCAGCGTGAATTTACTACAAAAGAAAAGAAGAAAGAAAAATCTTAATCACCTGATAAACAGGAAATCATAACATTCATGATAAATTCTTAACTAAGCAATTCATGTAAAGGTCCTGAGTTTGATTCCCTGGCGCTGGCGTTCAGAATCTCATTATGAAAGCACGTGTACTAGAAATCAAAGTTTTTTTTTTAAATAATTATGTTACTGAAATGAGTGTTTTATTGCTGTCAAACTCGAAACCATTACATCAGCATGTAACTGACCTACCATTCTATAGTGATAAAAAGAATGCATGAATGAATGAATGTTTCAATAGTACTGAGATGTGATAAAGCACGCGTAAGCATTTTTTTTTCCACTCACAACGACCTTTAAATGATGCGTTTGCAAGTTGAAGAGATTCACCAAGCATTAACGTAACACATACGTAATTGTCAAAACAAAGTCTGTAAAGCGTATTTTTTTTATTATTGTGACTAAGCGGTTAGCGTACATGCTTCGGATGTGGAAGGCCCTGGTTCAATCCTCGGTGGAGTTTGCTTTCACACATCGGATCGCTGTCAACCCTTTTCTGAAATTTAATATTCTCATGCGTTATCATACATTCTTTTCAAAACTAAGCTAAATGATTGACGTACACACCTCTGGCCTTGGTTCGATCCCGGGTGATTGCTCGAATATCACGTTAAGCTGAAGGGGACGCTAATGCTTTCAAAGGGAATCGAACCATATTATTCTCAGGCATAGTTTCTGAAATTTTGTAATGTATTCTTTTCAAAACTAAGCGTACACATTTTTTCTGGCCATGGTTCAATTCCCGACGGGAGTTCACATTCAACATTAAGCTAAAGGGACGCTAAACCATATCATTTATCGTGCTTACTTCTAATGTGTGGGGGTCCTGATTCGTACTCCCACTTTCCCATTCCACTAATTTCTTCATAGTCTAAATATTTCGTACTAAAAGTAAAACAGTGTATGAGTGATCCACCCCCACAAATATGAAATAAAAATAATTTTCGAATCTTGTGTGAAAAATAAAATCTCACTGAACTTACCTCAAATTCAATGAACAAAAAGTCGGTGCAGTAAAGCTTCTTAAATGAAGACACTTTTAAAAAACAGACCTTCTCACTCGATAGTTGAGAGCGGTGTAGGATTTGAAAAATGAAATTTAGATTTTTATTTAGGTCGCTGCGAAAACGATGTCATCATCAACCAATCAGAAACGAGGAAATTTATAAAATGACATCACAACGAACCAATCAAAACGCTCGCTGCTTTTGTCATGAATCACGAACCAAAACGATGTGTAACAATCGATCGTGACGTCATTCACGTTTCTCAATAGTTACAACATCTAGTATCGCAATTCCGATGCCAATTCCCTTCTGCCAGGATCATGTCACTACTTGTCGTAACTGTGACGACATTTCATTTTCCTCATATTCCATACGAGAATGTCAATGTTTGCTTTTTTCATGAATCATGCTGACACGTTCGTAGTAAAACAAAAGTAATGCGATCCGATGACGTTTGCATTTTCAATCATATGTACTTCTATGTCAACACACAAAAAAAAAGTCTATCAGCATTTTATTTTAATCCACGAACGGAAGCGTTACACTGTCAGATTTATTTTCTTAAAGTATATGTGTATCCTTTTCAAGAACCATGGTTCGAAACCCACCAAGCACGATTAAAACCGAATTCATTCATAGCTAAACGGTTAGCATACACATCTTTGGTTTGAAAGACCTGAGTTCGATTCCTGGAGAAACATTTCTTAGGATTTTTCTAAAACTTGGTTTAAATTTCTAGTTCGAAAATTTTAAAAGTTTAGTTCGATAAAAAGTTTGATTTGAAAATTTTTAGATGTGATTTACATCTTTAGTTCGAAACTTTGGTTTTTAAAAAATGTTTTAGTTCGACAAAATTTTGCTTCAATTTTTTTTAGTTCGAAATTTTTTTTGAGTTCGAAAATTTTTTGTTTGAAACTTTTTTGTTTCAAAATTTTTAGTTCGAAAATTTTTTGTTTGAAAATTTTTGTTTGAAAATTTTTTAGTTACAAATTTTTTTAGTTCGAAAAAATTTTAGTTTAAAATTTCTTGTACTCTGCGGAACCGTTTCGAAAAGAATCGGAGCAGTTTAGGTAAGAAAAATCTGGCAACACTGTTTCCATTAATGAAGCGCTTCCTGAGCAATAAATCGCTTAAACTCACAACAATGTGTTATAAGAAATCTACAAGCGACACCCTCTTTTACCTGTAAAAGGAAACAAATGAGTGAGGGGTATTCCCATGTAATCTGTTCACCGTGTGACGGGTCTAAAATCATGTGACCTCTATCAACCAATCAGAATCGAGATACCAAAGTATACATCAGAAAGGACACCCTAATTTCAAAAATCCTAGGACCTAAAATCACGTGATCTCTATCATCCAATCAGAATCAAGGTACCAAAGCACTTATCTTACCCGTAAAAGGAAACGAATTAGTGATGGATTTCCCCGCAAGGGTAAAACATAACGTCATACCATGTAACCTGTTCACCGTGTAGCGGGTCTAAGATCATGTAACCTCTATCAACCAATCAGTATCGTAGTACCAAAGTACTCATCAAAGAGGATACCCAAATTTCAAAATCCCAGTGTCTAAGATCATGTGACCGCTATCAACCAATCATCTTACCCATAAAAAGGAAACGAATTTTAAAAAATCCCTGAGCCTAAGATCACGTGACCTCTATCAGCCAATCAGCATCGTGGTACCAAAGGATTCATCTTACCGTAAAAGGGAACGAATTTCAAATATCGCAGGGTCTAAAATCACGTGATATCTGTCAACCAATCAGAATCACACATCTTACCCGTAAAAGGGAACAATTTTCAAAAATCCCGGTCATAAAAGAGAATGAGGGATTTCCCCACAGGGTGACTCATGACGTCATACCACGTGACCTGGAAATTTGAATTTCCCGCGTGGGCGGGGCCTAACGTCACGTGACCTCTCTCAGCCAATCAGAATCGAGAAATTTTTGCTGACTCGGCTGGACATACGCGGACCACTACTAAATTCCCCATGGTATTTAAATAGGCCTTTTTTGGACTTATAATCTCATATTTTAGGTACTTGAAATTGGAATACAAACGCGAAATTCAGTATGCTTCAACGTTTTCGTTAGTATTACCTAAGTAAGTCAGTAAAATGACAATTTCCAAATTTAGAGTGGTTTTATGGGGAACAGAAAAATTTTTTCCATGTTATTTATATTGGACGTCTTCTACACCCCAAAATGTTTAGGCACTTTCGGCAGGGTTAGAATGATGAAATTTGGCACGATTGTAGCCTCCCGGGACTAACCAACAGGAAAATTGCTAAAATTGAATATTTTTAATTTTTAAGGAGTCTAAAGGGAGATGAAGAAATCACCATGTTATTTAAATAGGCATTTTCCTGGAATACAAAATCTTATCTTTTAGATAGTTGAAATAGTAAAAGAAACTTGAAATTCGGGAATTGTGAGCTTAAGAGGTGTGAGGAAGTAGGCCGAGCAAAGGCGAGGGTGTGGGGGCGAACCCCCGGAGGGCAAATTCACGAAATATGATGAGCAAAGGCACGAAATTCACTATTGATGAAAAAGCTGATACGTAAGAGATTCGCACACTGTTCACAGGTAGAGACACGAAGCATCAAGAACATTTTTAGATAACGACTGTGGTAACCATAATACAACTCGTGGTACCAATATATTTACGAAATCGGTTACATTTTGTTGCTAGTCTTACATAAATTCGAACAATTGGATTTCTCATTTCTTCGAAAACTTCATTAATTTTAAACATTCTCACCTCTACATTATCTTACTTATCAAATTAATTTCAATAAAGGAAAAATATTCACCGAAAAAACACAAAATATTGGCTTTACTTGTCTGGGTTTCGAACCACGAAATTTACGGCAGTATGTACGTGTCTTAGCCCACGGTTTTCAAAGTTAATTGATTCACAGAACGTGCTTCATTAACTTGCTTAACTACTTATTACTAGCTTTCACTTATTTTACTCGCACACTGAGAAAAACTGTATGTGGCGTACGTATAAACGTTTGTTACATGTGTAAATCCTGTAGTTTTTGGACTTAACGTACACTAAACGTATAACTGAAAAAGTATATTTGAACGTACTTTCCGTATAAGTGTTCCGAATAAACGTACTTTCCACACGAACGAAAAGACTGTGTGTAGGCGGTCATGATCTCACATACAGATGGCCATATGTAACTTATAGCTGACGTACGTAATGTACGGAAGACTGTTAGATGTCAGACATCCTGCAACGACATTGTGTAACATCTAAACTGGAAAGAGGACAGTACGTATGTAGCATACGGATAACGTATGTTAAGTATTGATTTCTGTAGTAAACATAAGGATTCCGTATATTTATACACTATACCGCCATCTGGATAATGGATTTTTCTCAGTGACCTTAGCTCATTTTTCTATTAACCTAGAACGACAGGGACACGAACACAGAAACATTGAGGAGAGTTAAGATTCCAAAGGCTCTTCCACCGGGAATCGAACCCAATACCCCACACACCAAAGACGCACGTGGTAGCCAATAGACCAGCGAGGAGGGCACCAACTCGACCACTCAGACGATTGACAACATTATCACTATGCACATGATGTGTTCAATAAAGGAATCGTTCCCGATTTCTGATTGTAAGGACAATTTTTTTGCTAATGAAAAAATTTCCATAGCAAATTCCTCAAATTTCATTTTCAAGCCTTTATAGTGTACCTTTATGGAAAGTTTCGCATCTTTATCTCATTAAGAAGTACCTAATGGCTATGGACAGTTTTTCGCCCATAAAAATCCCCATAGTATATTCCTTAAATTTGGAACCTTTACTTACACAGGTCATTACATAAAGTAGGTACCATTATGCAGAGTTTCAATTCTCTATCTCAATTGGAAGCACCTAATAAATGATGAGTGAGTAAATGAACCGATCTCTGCTTGACTAAGGACAGTTTTCACCCATAAAATTTTTCCATAGCACTTCCTTAAATTTCGGACATTTTCCATACTTGAATCATTATAAGGTACCTTTATGCACAGATTCATACTTCTATCTCATTGGGAAGTACCTAATTAATGCTATGAATGAGTCAATCAGTGAGTGAACAGATTTCTGCTTGGCTAAGGACAGTTTTCACTCATTAAAAAAAATTCCTTTAGTACATTACTTAAATTTCAGACCTTTTCCATACTCAAGTCATTATAAGGTACCATGGTGCAGTTTCACGTCTCTGTCTCATTAGAAAGTACTTAAACAATTTGATGAGTAAGTCAGTGAAACGATTTTTTCCTGGTTAAGGACATTTTTTGCCCATAAAAAATTTCCATAGTACATTCCTCAGATTTCGAACTTTTTCCATACTCAGGTCGTTATAGGGTACCTTTATGCAAAGTTTCAGGTTTCTATCTCATTGGGAAGTACCAAATCAAGAAAGAATAATACAGTTTCTTGCGATCGATTCAGCTTCCCAAGAGTAAGTTCGATTTCCTCCTTTAACCCTCTATTGAATCCAGAAGTAGTTCAAATTAGCCATTTCCGGTTTCAATATTTATCGCCACAGAACAAAAATGGTACTTGATAGTGACCAGCGGCTTTTTGCAAATGATTCAGGATCTCAAGAAAATGTACCATCATAACCTGCAACATTCTACCGAAAACGGAAGTGGTTCAAATTTAGTACTACTTCTGGTTTCAATACTGATTTCTGTAGATGCAATCAAGTTCGATTCCCAAGAATAAGTTCTGCCTTCTTCATTAACCCTTTATTCAAACCGCAAGTCGTTCAAATTCACAATTTCCGATTTCAACCTTTATCGCTACAAAACAAAAAACGTAAAATATAGCGAGTAATAGCTTTTACATATGGATTGAAAGCATCCGAGAAACATATTCTGTATTTGATCTTATTAATCTATTACAACCAGTAGTTATATAGATTTAGTACTTGAAGCTTGAGTATTGAATTCTCATAGTTTGGGAAATCTACTGTGGTTTCAAGCTGTAAAACGAAACTCTCTTGTCTTTTGGTTAAAGATAATATATTATTTGAAGTTAGACAAATTTGAGATTAAGAGATATTACGTTAAACGTAAAAAATATTGGCGGTGTTAAAACCTCTCATACTTGAGGTTTGAGTAGGTATATGCCTCACATACTTGAAATATGAGAGGGTATATGAAACCTAGAGGATTGTTGTTGTTTGAATATCAATAAATGTATTGGATTCTCTACATTGATTATTACAAACAGCATAGATTTTTGAGAAACATGAGTTTTGCGTGATCTTTTTTAGTATCTTTTTTACTACCTTTTTGCTACAAAGATTATGTTTTAAAGTTCATGTTTCTGCTTGTTTTTAAACTAGATGACTTGCATTCAACGATTTTTCTATGTTCTTTATTAAAGGTATTAATTAGTCAATTTTCCGATTGACGCTAATCTGTTTTATAATAACCTAGTCGTAATTTAGAAGTTACAGTATATTACTATATTCCTCTGCCCAGGAGATATACTGGAATTTGAAATCTCCTTCCTGCAAGATTTTGTTACACAACTTTCTCTTGTACATTATATTACATTACATTTTTCCCCATCATCTTTATAGTACTACAGAGTACTATAGTATAGTATAGTATATACAGAGTACTACAATCTTAGCTTACAGGCATACAATTTGTATCTACAGGCATACAACAGGTAATTCATGTTTTAATTTTTCTCCCTACTATACCTTAGAAACCTTTTTTTTAAACATTAAATCAATGGATAAGTGTCACCTTAGAATAGAATTAATTGTTCTTACACCTAGATCAATAGATAATTCTGTAACTTCAGGGTAGACTAATTGTTCTTGTACCTAGAACAATGCAAAATTCTGTCACCTCAGAATAGATTAATTGTTCTTAAATCAATGGGTAATTCAGTAACCTTAGGATAGATTAACTGTTCTTATATCCAGATCAATGCAAAATCTTATCTCCTAGAAATAGATTAATTGTTCTTATACGTAGATCAATGGATAGTTCTGTCACTTCAGGATAAATTAATTGCTCTTATTTATATCAATGGATAATTTTGACACATCAGGATAAATTAACTGTTCTTATACCTAGATCAATCCATAATTCTGTCACCTCTGAATAGACTAATTGTTCTTATATCTAGATCAATGGACAATTTTGTCACATTACGCTAGATTAAGTGTTCTTATATCTAGGTCAATAGATAATTCTGTCACGTCCGGATAGATTAATTATTCTTGTACCTAAATCAATGAATAATTCAGTAACTTTAGGATAGATTAACTATGCTTGTACATAGATCAATAGATTATTTTATCGATTTTGGTTTGATTAATTATTATTCTTTACCTAGTCATTGGATGCTTACCTACTTCGATCTTCACTTGTTCCTGGTACAGGTATCATTGTATAATTGAAGATTTGAGCGAACATTGGGAATATGTAGTCGTTATTCTGGCAGACGTCAGAAGTCCAAAATATTAGTTTCGAGATGTAGCAGTACCAAAGTTAGAAAACCATTGCTGAAATCGGTTTAACAATATTAATTAATGCCAATATATGTTTTGTTGTTTTTGATATCAGTATTTTTGGCATCGTTTACTTCCAATGGATTTCATAGACATGATGAGCTATATGTGGAACTTACAATGATTATATTTTGCACAGATTTTTAAATATTGTAATGAGAGAGAGAATTGATTAAATTTCCGAAAGGAAAGTTTAAAGAGCAAATAGATCAAAGATAGATAAAGGTAGGAAATGTATTTACATAACAAGAATTTTAGGAACAATAAAAAAATGGATCAAAAGGTTGCGATCTTGACCAACAATTTTAGGAATCATCCAAGAATGGATCAAAACATTATGATCTTGGCCAATAATTAGTTTTTGGATCAGGGCCACAAAATTTTTTGAACGGCCCCTAAATTGAGTTTTTCGTATTTTCTACGGAGTAAGCATATCATACTGAGTTAAGTGATAATTTGAGTTTGGCTACACTCTATGTATTCTCCATCTAAGTCTTTCAAGAAAATTTTTGACTAAAATGTATAATATCTTTTGATCCAGAAATAAAGTGAAGTAAATGCCTACCTAAATTTTCTTTACTTATGAGACGTATTGTTTGAAACTAAAAATGTGAGTTTTGGAACCTTGAATTGAGGTTAAGAGCGTAAGCGATGTAATTTCTTGATATATTCATTATCCATTTTGAGCGCAGGGTGTGATGAACCATTCTAGCCTTCATCTTTTCAGTATATACGTCGTCGAAAACCTCCTCTTGTGACCTTTATTGAACACAACCTGTAACTAACGTGGATACACGCAATGTCAATAGTAAACTATCTTCTAAAAAATATGTTCTTTTTATTCGATAAATTCTTAAAGATATTATCGCTAGTAAATATGCACAGGCAAAAGTTAAAAACAAAACGTTTCTCCAGGTGAAGCGTTTATAACACTTTCTGAAGCAACTAAACCCCCACAGAGAAAGCTTTGTTTGCTAGATCACGCAATTTGTACGACAAAAAATACGTTCACATATTTGTATGCAAATTTCGTTTCGGTGTACCTAACATAATGACACTATACATGTAGATATATATATTACTTTGTAGTTCCAGCAGATTTAGTTTCCATCGTGCTCAGCATATTTGTTCCCAAAATTCTTCAAACTAGGTTAAAGGAATATAATCATCGCCAAAATAAATGTTTCCTAAATCGAACGGGGCAAACTTTGAAACATAAACAATAAGTCAACATAACAGTAATTTTACTGGAAAGTGTTGCATTTTCGATCTTTCTTGACATCTTCCGACTTTGTGTGGCTGTAAACACTGAATATATTAGGAAGCTGAAGTTCAAATTATATAGCATTGCGTGGAAGATGAATGGCGTGTACCCTAAGAGCAACGTTTTGATTGTCTTTCTTATTCTATCATTCTCCTTGACAGTTAGGATTCCACAATTACATCTCCAAATATGGTTTAACCGCCTTTACTTATAACCTAAAGTCGCAATTGCCTTTTAAATTGTGCACTTTGGCACATTTCTTATTTTCTAACTCACAGAGCGATGGAATGTAGACTAAATAAAATAAAAATGAAAAACTTCCAACTTGATTTTATTTTGTATGTCTCCTTTGACGTTCATTTTCCAAATATTACCTGCAATTAAATGTTTTATTCAAGTGTTTAACGACAGAAATAGCTTATGATATGCACTTTCTATCCTGTACTGTACACTCTTTAACACATTTTGCTTAATCCATTTACCCATCTTACAGCACTATAGTTATCGAAAGGGGACATGATGGTTCAGTGTAGAGTGTTCACCTCTGATACAAAGGGTCCCCAGTTCAATCCCAGATCATAGAAGTTTGTGCTGGACAATATAATGTTGTGAGTTTTCTCGCGTGTTTCCACTTTATTTTCATTTTATCAATTCTTTCATGTTTATTCACCTGTCTCCTCTAAGCTAAAGGGCATACATAGCCGTGGGACGTTAGATTAAAGATATCGTTTTTTTATGTTTTCTTCTTACAAATTTTATTTTTAAAGCTAGTATTGTCAACGAGCAGTTGAATTCCGAGTAGTCACTAGGATCAGAGTGAATTCAGAGTAGCAGTTGAATTCAGAGTAGTCACTAGCGTCAGAGTGAATTTAGAGTAGCAATTGAATTCAGAGTAGTCACTAGGGTCAGAGTGAATTTAGAGTAGCAATTGATTTCAGAGTAGTCGCAAGAGTCAGAGTGAATTTAGAGTAGCAGTTGAATTCAGAGTAGTCACTAGGGTCAGAGTGAATTCAGAGTAGCAGTTGGATTCAGAGTAGGGGGATGCAGCTCTGAAGTACGTAAATTGCAAAAGGCGAACTGTAGACACTATAATGGCATTGTGAGAATTTAAATGGTGATCCTCATATATGTAGAAACTGCATTCCTATCCAACATAGGCATTCCAAATTATTTTTATTATACAACTTCATTATTCTACAATTATAAAATGGTGAAACAATCAGCTATATTCTTGTGTAGAAAAAGAAAATGAGATTTCATTGTAGGTATTGTGCTTCTCATGTCAGTCCAAACCGTTCTTCATCAATAGTCCTTCCTCATGAAAACCATTGAAGCGAATACGTAACTACTATCGAACTCTTGCAAATAATTATTTTAATTACTAACTTCCTTGAGTTCGTACAAGTTAATTGTCTCTGGTAGTCACACTCCAGTGATACATTCAACAAACGATCAACTGTAATAACTTTATTCTCAATAGTTAACACGATTTTATACTTTAATTCAGACTTAAATGATATATCAAAATAAAATAATTTCAAGAAATTTGTTCAGATGAACCTTGTAAATGCAAATGTTCTATAACATATAAAATCAATACCTAAGGCGATTCTTTCCTCGCATTAATGATCTCTCATCGGCTAGCTTTTAAGTAGTAAGAATTAAAAAAAAAAATGAGAAATAACATTTAACTTGCCACAATTACACGAAAAAGTTATGCACTATCAGAATATTTCACGAACTAACATTGTCTCCGCGGATATATTCGTTTTGTTATTTCTCGTTAAGGGAAAAAGTGATAATGCATTATATATATATATATATATATATATATATATATATATATATATATATATATATATATATATATATATATATATATATATATATATATATTATATATATATATATATCGTATATTTTAAAAATGGCGCCCACGGACCACCGAGGACCATTCTACAAGTCAAAATAAAGCGAAAAATATATGGCATATAATTGTATACCTTTCGGGTTCCTTTTTGGAGACACGAATTGTACTATGTGACAACATCGCAGATAAAGATCCATAGGGTTACATCGATTCTTTCCATATGGTAGTTAAAGTCGATAGGCGCTGACATTAGTATTACATATTAGCGTAACAATCAACGTGTCTGGTTAATGGATTCATAAAGCAATGCTAGTGGATCCAAGTTAATCTGCGACGTCATCATGTAGTGAAATTTTGATTCCCCAATTGCAGCTGAAGGAGACTCCGGAAGGAATACCATTATATAGCATTTTCACTTTATTTTGACCTGAAGAATAGCGCTCTGTTGTCCGTAGGCGCCTGTTTTTAGAACAAGCGAAACAGTGGCGGATCCGGATCCAGGATATGATCAAGTGAGGGGCTAAACAATAGTTTGCCGTTTTATCCAGTGTAAAGCAGGATTGAAGCCCATTTTATCCAGTGTATACCTGAGCTTCAAGGGGGGCTATAGCCCCCTTAGATCCGTCACTGTAATATATATATATATATATATATATATATATATATATATATATAATATACATATACGATTCGCTCGTTCCTCCATTGTATAAGTGGACTCATCAGCGCCTACAACAATAAGAAACAACAACTCATTAAAATCTATGAAATACAGAGGGGGTAACGGAACTTTGTAATCACTCTGTATATTTTTAAATGATCTAAATGATCTTCCAAACAAAGTGATCGCAAGTATCTCGGATTTTCTCATAATCGCAATTGTCACAGGTTGCAATTGTCACATGTTCCTTGAAACTATTAGATATACTTCTTCGCTGAAAGAGTACTTTATTATTAACCAGATAATTTTATTTTTTCTTTGTAAAGTGAGCTCGCTTTAGCTATGAACATAAGTTTTATTGGAAATGTTCTGAGCTCCTCTCTCACGCTGCTACTTGTGCCACAAAAGGCTGTTTAAAAGTTTAACAGAGAACGCCATTAAATAAAATAAAAGAAAATCGGAAAGTCTTAATAACTTTGAAGTTGAAGACCAAAATCGTGGGAAGTAATTTGGAAAGAATGTAAGAAAGAAGAGAGGAGAAAATACAAAAAATATAAAACAGATCTTAGGAATAACGGCTAATCCTAATTTTTTTATATAGTTAATAGCTTAATGTAGCTAAAAGAATTCAATACAATCATTTGATAGTGTATTGAAGTTGCGAGTATCACGCACTACTCTAGGAATCTTGTCGTGTCAATGAAGACCTATGAACCCATGGTTACAGGGCATTTTTCTGTACCGTTGCTTCACGTAAAATGTAATTGTATGGAAATGAGTAACGTGGGCTCATCACCTATATTTGAAATTACATTTTGTTAATACTATTATTATTATTATTATACTTATTTTTATAGCTTATGCATGTAGTTTTGTTGTTGACGATGACGTTGATCCGAGCAACACACTTTTTGACCTCGCACTCTGCTCTAGACGTTTTTTTTTTTTTTTTATTATTATTAAGTTCATAGAACTAATACACTGTTATAGTTTAACATCCACTGATTTATAACCATATAGTTGCAAACAGTGTAGATCAGTCTTTCTCATTCTTGTTCAGGAATAGTGTTCTCCACAAGACGAAAAATAAGACTTTCTTGACTCTTAAATTCTATAGAAGCGCCGTCTCGAAATTTTATCTACCAAAGGTCCACGAATGATCTGATATAACAACATTTAAACCATAATTATACAACGATATTGTATATCTATTTTGTAATTTCCTCTATTTTTATATCTTGATCTTGGGCAACGGTGCATAAAAGTACACAAAAGTACAAGAAAAAGAAGAAAAGAATATATATATATATATATGTATGTATGTATGTATGTATGTGTGTGTGTGTGTGTGTTAGTTGTTGTTGTTGTTGTTGTTGTTGATTCTAAATAGAAAGAAATAAGATTGAATCCTAGTAGCTGAAGATATATGTTGATTTTATGTGTTTTATCGTTACATTTAGTTACTTTGACAGCAGATAGTTGCTTGTTTGAAACGTTGCTATGACAACCGAAAAAGAAAAATATAATTAATGGAGTTTTGGAGAATAAAGGTAATATTGATATAATTTGTCGTGCCTGATTTAATGTGATTTTATAACGTTTTTATATAATTTAAGAATTACACGGTCTGTGGGCTGGAATGTAACGTAAAATATATGCATTATATAAATTAATCATTATGTTTTAAATAGTGGTTCCAATATGCGTTACAATTATTATTGAAGTATATTGTGCAATTACTTGCTATCGAAACATAATAAAGCTAGGGCCGGCCCTAGGCAATTTGCCGCCCCGTACAATGGCATCATTTGCAGCCTCCTCTCTTCAAAAAGAACAAATCTTAAAAGCCAAGATTTTAAGTATGCTAGTCCATCATGAACAACGAATGGGAGGGAAAGACACTCGCACTCAGAAGGGCCTAAACACTACAAACACAATCTCATAATGTCTGTGTTTCTTCTCTTTTAAATAGTAATCTATTAAGTTATGTTAGTGAAAGATAAAGCAAACACACCTACAGTGGGAGGATGGTAGTATCTATTGAATTCAATAACGATCTTCAATTTCAACATATCAATTTGCGAATTCCCTACACGAATTCCCTACTTTTAGTCGGCATTTAATTGCTTCGTTAATATGGTTTCCATCTGTTAATATTGACCCTAGATATTGGAAAGTATCCCTTTATCAAAAGTATTATTTGATATTTTAACGCATCCATGATTTGTCATATTACAATCCCGACGATGTAATACTGTTAATAGGGGGAAAAACGTTTATTTAAGACTTTTTGTTTGATTTCGCGTCTATATGGGTATAAATAGGGCCTATATACGAGTATAATAGTAATAAGTTGGCTACTTTGTGCATCCAGTTAGACCAGCGTTTCGCAACCGGTGTTCCGCAGCACACTGGTGTGCGGTGAGTGGGCCGCTAGTGTGCCACGAGGAATCGAAACAAAATTATTAATTTTATAGCAATCAAATTGCAATACGTAGGGGAAAATGTATATTTGTATTTCACATTACTATGAACCTCTACTATGAATCTACAATTTTAAGTTTCATACCGGGTTACTGTTCTGTACATTTCTAATGTTGTAAAAAGTATTTGTTATCATTGTTATGACCATTATCGCTTCTTTACTGTTGCAGACTATTTCGTAATTTGAAAATTTAAAATATCATCCAATCCTTTCGAAAAATTACCTACATTTATGTTTTAAAAGTAGAAGAGATTTGTTTGTTCGATCGTTATTTAGTGATCTTCCTTCTTAGTAAAAGGTTGGATACAGTTTTTAAAAAGAAAGCGTATTTTTTTAAAAAAACTGAGTCCAATATTTCATTGCAATTGTTTTCTATTTTTAAATTAGAATGAAAAATAAGCATAATGATTTATCACGCGGAAATAAACAGTGATAGAGCTTTCTTCTCTGTGAGAAGATCAATAATCACAGAAAAAATACCATTGTGTTTTATATTTACAAATAATAATATCTATAAATGTGCCGCGAGAATCCAAGTAAGACCCGTAGTGTGCCACAAGTTGAAAAGGTTGGGAAACGCTGAGTTAGACAAATAAGTAGCGAAACGAATAATTAAACTTGTCTTAATTGTTTTAATTCATTTACCTTATCTAAAATGTTTGTTTAAAATATTTCTCTTTCATCTTGTACTATCACAAAAACTCTTCATTTGTTCTAAGTAGTTATTATAGGTATTCTGCCATTATTGGCAGATCGCATTCTGCTACTGACAAGCTTCCATCATGCTCCACGTTCTTCCGCTAATCTCTTCGTCCTCACGTACGATTTCTCTGTTTTGATATTTTCCGTTCATTGTAGTCTTTTTCAGCCTCTCCCTCTCTTTCCTGCCACCATACCCTCTAGCACGGATCTCATGATATAGTTCCTTCTTAGCCAATGTCCCAACCAGACATGTTTAAACAAATGCATAAGAAACGAACCAATTGGTGAGAAGGCAGAAAAAAGTTTGGAAACCGAGCCCCCGTTTTGCTTTTCCGTAACTACACTCATTGTGAAATATCTGCGAATCCGTTAAGTTCTTGTTCTCTGTTGATTTACTAAAATTTTAAGTAGTTCAAAGCTTAATTGCTCACACAAAACCGTTACTACGTCACTTGAGGATCTAGACGTTTTATCTCCCTGGATTCTTCTTGGAAAAGTAAGGGAAACACCGATGAAAGATTAATATATTGTCCTGTGTGTTGATTAGTTACACTGAAATATTCCAAATCATGAACGAGATTAAAATTCTTTTTTTTTTCTTTCTTTCTTTAAAAACGTGTAACATGTTTTATTCTTTTCTTTTGTTCTTTCCGGTGGCTCGCGTCTGTAGCTATTAGTTGTGTATGCATTGACCGTGACTAACCACATCTTCAGGGGATTCTGTCCACAGAAAACAACATTGATTTTCCTCTTTCACATAACTGGAGTGTATGACCAACTAGTTGAACAGATGCATATGACCCCCTCCACAGGAAAACCTACAGACCTCATATGCTCTTTTTCTTTCTTTTCTTTTAGCAAAACATATTTAACTATATATAAAAAAATAGAGACCTCACTTCTGGCTTGTATTCCACCATAAATATACTAGTTCTATTTGAATACGTTATATAGTATATGGATATCACGTACATATGAAAATATAATTACATATTGGTATCTGCTGTGTAGCGCTAATATTATTGGTAGATATTGTTTATGACTTGATTTTGCAGACAGTTGCCAGAAATATTTATTAAGCCTCAGGATATAGCACGTGTCTTCCTCTTCTCGGAAACATCAAGCAAAGTAAAACAGAAGTTGGAATACAAAATGATATTTGGCATGTACGGTATATATAAGTAGTCACACCAAACGTAATTATTTGGAGAAACAAGTACATTGTAATAGCTATTCTACAACGTCTAGATATTCGATACTTAACCCTTTTCTTGACAATGTATCCTTTGGGATACATAATGTTTTTGAACATTTTTCGTTCTTTGACTACCTATTTTGGCAATGTATCCTATGGGATACATTACATCACAGAATTGTCTAAATAAAACATGTAACTAAAATGTGCAATTATCTATTATTTTATAATGGCACGGAATTCGCATCCAGTATTTTTTCTGAGCAACACAAGTCTCCTTGCCAAGAAAAGGGTTAATAGTGTTGCACATTTATAAGCTTCGATTTGGACACAAGATGTTTTTTTTTCTAAGTTTCTATGAGATAGATCTACACTAGACCAGTGGTTCTCAACCTAATTCCTATCACGAGCCCCATTTTATCACATCTTCTTGCCAGAGATCCCCTTATATTTTCTGGTTTGTAATAAGCTTGTGTGGGATTTTTAATATAGACCCTACCTATTTGCGGAGATCTCACGATGTTATCCATTTATTTCTATAATAGTAGAATCCAATTTCTTGTATATAGTGGATACAGGAACTTCCCTAAAAGCGAATGGATTAAAACCAAATTTGGTCAGTTAAGTCATATTGCAAATATCGAATCCGATGCGTTATAAATGGAGGCTGTTTGAAAATTTTAAAACTTCCCTTAAGAAAGCATAACTCCCTTAATTTTGAAACACATGATAAAAAATTAAAGTGATTTCTAAGTTTGGTTAAAAGAAACTTGGATAGTTGTTAAAAAACAGTTATTCTGTATTTTAAATGACTTGATAATTGCGTCACGAAGATTAAACCCTCCATTGCAGCACCAGAAAAATCACTCAGGTATCTCATTAGATTTCAATTTTAATTTAATTTCAATATGCAGGTTTTTTGTTACATTTGTATTTTTCTGGTATTTCAATATGTAGTTCTCATTAGTTTCATATCGTACCTCTTTCATTTAAATTGACTTTTAAACAACCTTTCACCTGTTGGCAATGTTTGGTAGATCTATTGTTTTTGTTGTTCTTAACAGTATATATTAAAACTAGCCTTTGGCCAGCTGGGGGCTTCGCCCCCAGACCCCCGTATTTGCTCGGCCTACGGCCTCGCATGTCATATGTTCGTGCATTTATTCTTAATGTTTCCTTAAATCGGCCCAACATCCCCAGATCTCATATTTATCATCCTTTGCTCCTTGCTTAATAACTCACAGTTTATTTTTTTTTTTATAGCAACCTTTGTTTTGTCAACCACAATTTATCGACTTATTATATAATGAATGGTGATGTTGGATTCTCATTTTCAGAGGTTTTTTTTTTCTTATTTATAATTTTCAAAAAAGAAATCTGGGATTTTTGTTCGACCATAACTCTTGCATATTTGTAAGACAAAGGTCGATTCTTTTCCTTGTAACTTTGTAGTATTTCCACACCACCCCTGTGGTATCCTGCTACACGCATACTCCTTTGAATGAAAGCTTTTGCTTCGTCATGTCTTTCGTATACTAAAAAAACTGGAACGTAAGTGGTATTTGTGTCTGGGAAGGTTCGTATCATAGTGTCAAAATGAAGTTCAATATGATTTGTATTTGGACAGGCACCAAGCATTCTCCATAAAGAAGCTTAAAAGGATTTCTTTTTGCGTAGACTCTTATGTTACCATCAAGTATAAGTGAAAAGGAATTTTTGCAGCAGACATGTATCATACTCCGAAATGAAAGTCCAATGGCGTTGTTCCCTGGGTAATTCCATAGCTATCACTCACTAAAAGGAACTATCGTAGAAGTTGTGGGTATACAACATTCTTTACAAAAGCGGTTCCTTCAATTATTCTTTCAGACTGAACCAGTAATACAACTGAATCCCTTGATCGGACACGTCCAAGTGCGACGTACAGTTGGCCGTGAGCGAATACGTCACTCAGAAGACGTCCCATATAAATAACATTGGAAAGATTTTTCACTTCCCCATAAAACCACTTTACGTTTAGAATTTTTTATTTGTGATGATTTACTTAGGTAAAGCTAACGAAAACGTACAAGCATACCGAATTTGAAGTTTTTATTCCAATTCTAAGTACCTAAAACATGAGATTATAGGTCCAGAAAAAGTCTCATTTAAATAACATTGGGAAATTCTTCATCCCCTCTTTAGACCCCCTAAAAATTAAAAATATTCACTTTTGGCAATTTTCCTGTGGGTTTGTCCCGAAAAGCTATAATCATGTCAAAATTAATCATTGTAGCCCTGCAGGAAGTGCTCAGTAATTTGAGGGTGTAAAAGGTGTCCCATATAAATAACATTGGAAATATTTTTCAGTTCCCTATAAAACCACTCTAAAGTTGGAATTTTTTACTTTTGGCAATTTTTCTGTCGTTTAGTCCTGGAAGGCTAAAATCATGCCAAATTTCATCATTCTAATCTTGCCGGAAGTGCCTAAACATTTTGGGGTATAGAAGACGTCCCATATAAATAACATTGGAAAGATTATTCAGTTCCCCATGAAACCACTTTACGATTAGAATTTTTCATTTCTGATGATTCACTTCGGTAAAGCTAAAGAAAACGTACAAGCATACCGAATTTGAAGTTTTTATTCCAATTCTAAGTACCTAAAACATGAGATTATAGGTTCAGAAAAAGTCTCATTTAAATAACATTGGGAAATTCTTCATCCCCTCTTTAGACCCCCTAAAAATTAAAAATATTCACTTTTGGCAATTTTCCTGTGGGTTTGTCCCGAAAAGCTATAATCATGTCAAATTTAATCATTGTAGCCCTGCAGGAAGTGCTCAATAATTTGAGGGTGTAAAAGGTGTCCCATATAAATAACATTGGAAAGATTTTTCAGTTCCCTATAAAACCACTCTAAAGTTGGAATTTTTTACTTTTGGCAATTTTTCTGTGGGTTAGTCCTGGAAGGCTAAAATCATGCCAAATTTCATCATTCTAATCTTGCCGGAAGTGCCTAAACATTTTGGGGTATAGAAGACGTCCCATATAAATAACATTGGAAAGATTATTCAGTTCCCCATGAAACCACTTTACGATTAGAAATTTTCATTTCTGATGATTCACTTCGGTAAAACTAAAGAAAACGTACAAGCATACCGAATTTGAAGTTTTTATTCCAATTCTAAGTACCTAAAACATGAGATTATAGGTTCAGAAAAAGTCTCATTTAAATAACATTGGGAAATTCTTCATCCCCTCTTTAGACCCCCTAAAAATTAAAAATATTCACTTTTGGCAATTTTTCTGTGGGTTTGTCCCGAAAAGCTATAATCATGTCAAATTTAATCATTGTAGCCCCGCAGGAAGTGCTCAATAATTTGAGGGTGTAAAAGATGTCCCATATAAATAACATTGGAAATATTTTTCAGTTCCCTATAAAACCACTCTAAAGTTGGAATTTTTTACTTTTGGCAATTTTTCTGTCGTTTAGTCCTGGAAGGCTAAAATCATGCCAAATTTCATCATTCTAATCTTGCCGGAAGTGCCTAAACATTTTGGGGTATAGAAGACGTCCCATATAAATAACATTGGAAAGATTATTCAGTTCCCCATGAAACCACTTTACGATTAGAATTTTTCATTTCTGATGATTCACTTCGGTAAAACTAAAGAAAACGTACAACCATACTGAATTTGAAGTTTTTATTCCAATTCTAAGTACCTAAAACATGAGATTATAGGTTCAGAAAAAGTCTCATTTAAATAACATTGGGAAATTCTTCATCCCCTCTTTAGACCCCCTAAAAATTAAAAATATTCACTTTTGGCAATTTTCCTGTGGGTTTGTCCCGAAAAGCTATAATCATGTCAAATTTAATTATTGTAGCCCTGCAGGAAGTGCTCAATAATTTGAGGGTGTAAAAGATGTCCCATATAAATAACATTGGAAATATTTTTCAGTTCCCTATAAAACCACTCTAAAGTTGGAATTTTTTACTTTTGGCAATTTTTCTGTCGTTTAGTCCTGGAAGGCTAAAATCATGCCAAATTTCATCATTCTAATCTTGCCGGAAGTGCCTAAACATTTTGGGGTATAGAAGACGTCCCATATAAATAACATTGGAAAGATTATTCAGTTCCCCATGAAACCACTTTACGATTAGAATTTTTCATTTCTGATGATTCACTTCGGTAAAACTAAAGAAAACGTACAAGCATACCGAATTTGAAGTTTTTATTCCAATTCTAAGTACCTAAAACATGAGATTATAGGTCCAGAAAAAGTCTCATTTAAATAACATTGGGAAATTCTTCATCCCCTCTTTAGACCCCCTAAAAATTAAAAATATTCACTTTTGGCAATTTTCCTGTGGGTTTGTCCCGAAAAGCTATAATCATGTCAAAATTAATCATTGTAGCCCTGCAGGAAGTGCTCAGTAATTTGAGGGTGTAAAAGATGTCCCATATAAATAACATTGGAAAGATTTTTCAGTTCCCTATAAAACCACTCTAAAGTTGGAATTTTTTACTTTTGGCAATTTTTCTGTCGTTTAGTCCTGAAAGGCTAAAATCATGCCAAATTTCATCATTCTAATCTTGCCGGAAGTGCCTAAACATTTTGGGGTATAGAAGACGTCCCATATAAATAACATTGGAAAGATTATTCAGTTCCCCATGAAACCACTTTACGATTAGAATTTTTCATTTCTGATGATTCACTTCGGTAAAACTGAAGAAAACGTACAACCGTACTGAATTTGAAGTTTTTATTCCAATTCTAAGTACCTAAAACATGAGATTATAGGTTCAGAAAAAGTCTCATTTAAATAACATTGGGAAATTCTTCATCCCCTCTTTAGACCCCCTTAAATTTAAAAATATTCACTTTTGGCAATTTTCCTGTGGGTTTGTCCCGAAAAGCAATAATCATGTCAAATTTAATTATTGTAGCCCTGCAGGAAGTGCTCAATAATTTGAGGGTGTAAAAGATGTCCCATATAAATAACATTGGAAAGATTTTTCAGTTCCCTATAAAACCACTCTAAAGTTGGAATTTTTTACTTTTGGCAATTTTTCTGTCGTTTAGTCCTGGAAGGCTAAAATCATGCCAAATTTCATCATTCTAATCTTGCCGGAAGTGCCTAAACATTTTGGGGTATAGAAGACGTCCCATATAAATAACATTGGAAAGATTATTCAGTTAACCATGAAACCACTTTACGATTAGAATTTTTCATTTCTGATGATTCACTTCGGTAAAACTAAAGAAAACGTACAACCATACCGAATTTGAAGTTTTTATTCCAATTCTAAGTACCTAAAACATGAGATTATAGGTCCAGAAAAAGTCTCATTTAAATAACATTGGGAAATTCTTCATCCCCTCTTTAGACCCCCTAAAAATTAAAAATATTCACTTTTGGCAATTTTCCTGTGGGTTTGTCCCGAAAAGCTATAATCATGTCAAAATTAATCATTGTAGCCCTGCAGGAAGTGCTCAGTAATTTGAGGGTGTAAAAGGTGTCCCATATAAATAACATTGGAAATATTTTTCAGTTCCCTATAAAACCACTCTAAAGTTGGAATTTTTTACTTTTGGCAATTTTTCTGTCGTTTAGTCCTGGAAGGCTAAAATCATGCCAAATTTCATCATTCTAATCTTGCCGGAAGTGCCTAAACATTTTGGGGTATAGAAGACGTCCCATATAAATAACATTGGAAAGATTATTCAGTTCCCCATGAAACCACTTTACGATTAGAAATTTTCATTTCTGATGATTCACTTCGGTAAAACTAAAGAAAACGTACAAGCATACCGAATTTGAAGTTTTTATTCCAATTCTAAGTACCTAAAACATGAGATTATAGGTTCAGAAAAAGTCTCATTTAAATAACATTGGGAAATTCTTCATCCCCTCTTTAGACCCCCTAAAAATTAAAAATATTCACTTTTGGCAATTTTCCTGTGGGTTTGTCCCGAAAAGCTATAATCATGTCAAAATTAATCATTGTAGCCCTGCAGGAAGTGCTCAGTAATTTGAGGGTGTAAAAGGTGTCCCATATAAATAACATTGGAAATATTTTTCAGTTCCCTATAAAACCACTCTAAAGTTGGAATTTTTTACTTTTGGCAATTTTTCTGTCGTTTAGTCCTGGAAGGCTAAAATCATGCCAAATTTCATCATTCTAATCTTGCCGGAAGTGCCTAAACATTTTGGGGTATAGAAGACGTCCCATATAAATAACATTGGAAAGATTATTCAGTTCCCCATGAAACCACTTTACGATTAGAATTTTTCATTTCTGATGATTCACTTCGGTAAAGCTAAAGAAAACGTACAAGCATACCGAATTTGAAGTTTTTATTCCAATTCTAAGTACCTAAAACATGAGATTATAGGTTCAGAAAAAGTCTCATTTAAATAACATTGGGAAATTCTTCATCCCCTCTTTAGACCCCCTAAAAATTAAAAATATTCACTTTTGGCAATTTTCCTGTGGGTTTGTCCCGAAAAGCTATAATCATGTCAAATTTAATCATTGTAGCCCTGCAGGAAGTGCTCAATAATTTGAGGGTGTAAAAGGTGTCCCATATAAATAACATTGGAAAGATTTTTCAGTTCCCTATAAAACCACTCTAAAGTTGGAATTTTTTACTTTTGGCAATTTTTCTGTGGGTTAGTCCTGGAAGGCTAAAATCATGCCAAATTTCATCATTCTAATCTTGCCGGAAGTGCCTAAACATTTTGGGGTATAGAAGACGTCCCATATAAATAACATTGGAAAGATTATTCAGTTCCCCATGAAACCACTTTACGATTAGAAATTTTCATTTCTGATGATTCACTTCGGTAAAACTAAAGAAAACGTACAAGCATACCGAATTTGAAGTTTTTATTCCAATTCTAAGTACCTAAAACATGAGATTATAGGTTCAGAAAAAGTCTCATTTAAATAACATTGGGAAATTCTTCATCCCCTCTTTAGACCCCCTAAAAATTAAAAATATTCACTTTTGGCAATTTTTCTGTGGGTTTGTCCCGAAAAGCTATAATCATGTCAAATTTAATCATTGTAGCCCCGCAGGAAGTGCTCAATAATTTGAGGGTGTAAAAGATGTCCCATATAAATAACATTGGAAATATTTTTCAGTTCCCTATAAAACCACTCTAAAGTTGGAATTTTTTACTTTTGGCAATTTTTCTGTCGTTTAGTCCTGGAAGGCTAAAATCATGCCAAATTTCATCATTCTAATCTTGCCGGAAGTGCCTAAACATTTTGGGGTATAGAAGACGTCCCATATAAATAACATTGGAAAGATTATTCAGTTCCCCATGAAACCACTTTACGATTAGAATTTTTCATTTCTGATGATTCACTTCGGTAAAACTAAAGAAAACGTACAAGCATACCGAATTTGAAGTTTTTATTCCAATTCTAAGTACCTAAAACATGAGATTATAGGTTCAGAAAAAGTCTCATTTAAATAACATTGGGAAATTCTTCATCCCCTCTTTAGACCCCCTAAAAATTAAAAATATTCACTTTTGGCAATTTTCCTGTGGGTTTGTCCCGAAAAGCTATAATCATGTCAAATTTAATTATTGTAGCCCTGCAGGAAGTGCTCAATAATTTGAGGGTGTAAAAGATGTCCCATATAAATAACATTGGAAATATTTTTCAGTTCCCTATAAAACCACTCTAAAGTTGGAATTTTTTACTTTTGGCAATTTTTCTGTCGTTTAGTCCTGGAAGGCTAAAATCATGCCAAATTTCATCATTCTAATCTTGCCGGAAGTGCCTAAACATTTTGGGGTATAGAAGACGTCCCATATAAATAACATTGGAAAGATTATTCAGTTCCCCATGAAACCACTTTACGATTAGAATTTTTCATTTCTGATGATTCACTTCGGTAAAACTAAAGAAAACGTACAAGCATACCGAATTTGAAGTTTTTATTCCAATTCTAAGTACCTAAAACATGAGATTATAGGTCCAGAAAAAGTCTCATTTAAATAACATTGGGAAATTCTTCATCCCCTCTTTAGACCCCCTAAAAATTAAAAATATTCACTTTTGGCAATTTTCCTGTGGGTTTGTCCCGAAAAGCTATAATCATGTCAAAATTAATCATTGTAGCCCTGCAGGAAGTGCTCAGTAATTTGAGGGTGTAAAAGGTGTCCCATATAAATAACATTGGAAAGATTTTTCAGTTCCCTATAAAACCACTCTAAAGTTGGAATTTTTTACTTTTGGCAATTTTTCTGTCGTTTAGTCCTGAAAGGCTAAAATCATGCCAAATTTCATCATTCTAATCTTGCCGGAAGTGCCTAAACATTTTGGGGTATAGAAGACGTCCCATATAAATAACATTGGAAAGATTATTCAGTTCCCCATGAAACCACTTTACGATTAGAATTTTTCATTTCTGATGATTCACTTCGGTAAAACTGAAGAAAACGTACAACCGTACTGAATTTGAAGTTTTTATTCCAATTCTAAGTACCTAAAACATGAGATTATAGGTTCAGAAAAAGTCTCATTTAAATAACATTGGGAAATTCTTCATCCCCTCTTTAGACCCCCTTAAATTTAAAAATATCCACTTTTGGCAATTTTCCTGTGGGTTTGTCCCGAAAAGCTATAATCATGTCAAAATTAATCATTGTAGCCCTGCAGGAAGTGCTCAGTAATTTGAGGGTGTAAAAGGTGTCCCATATAAATAACATTGGAAATATTTTTCAGTTCCCTATAAAACCACTCTAAAGTTGGAATTTTTTACTTTTGGCAATTTTTCTGTCGTTTAGTCCTGGAAGGCTAAAATCATGCCAAATTTCATCATTCTAATCTTGCCGGAAGTGCCTAAACATTTTGGGGTATAGAAGACGTCCCATATAAATAACATTGGAAAGATTATTCAGTTCCCCATGAAACCACTTTACGATTAGAAATTTTCATTTCTGATGATTCACTTCGGTAAAACTAAAGAAAACGTACAAGCATACCGAATTTGAAGTTTTTATTCCAATTCTAAGTACCTAAAACATGAGATTATAGGTTCAGAAAAAGTCTCATTTAAATAACATTGGGAAATTCTTCATCCCCTCTTTAGACCCCCTAAAAATTAAAAATATTCACTTTTGGCAATTTTTCTGTGGGTTTGTCCCGAAAAGCTATAATCATGTCAAATTTAATCATTGTAGCCCCGCAGGAAGTGCTCAATAATTTGAGGGTGTAAAAGATGTCCCATATAAATAACATTGGAAATATTTTTCAGTTCCCTATAAAACCACTCTAAAGTTGGAATTTTTTACTTTTGGCAATTTTTCTGTCGTTTAGTCCTGGAAGGCTAAAATCATGCCAAATTTCATCATTCTAATCTTGCCGGAAGTGCCTAAACATTTTGGGGTATAGAAGACGTCCCATATAAATAACATTGGAAAGATTATTCAGTTCCCCATGAAACCACTTTACGATTAGAATTTTTCATTTCTGATGATTCACTTCGGTAAAACTAAAGAAAACGTACAAGCATACCGAATTTGAAGTTTTTATTCCAATTCTAAGTACCTAAAACATGAGATTATAGGTTCAGAAAAAGTCTCATTTAAATAACATTGGGAAATTCTTCATCCCCTCTTTAGACCCCCTAAAAATTAAAAATATTCACTTTTGGCAATTTTCCTGTGGGTTTGTCCCGAAAAGCTATAATCATGTCAAATTTAATTATTGTAGCCCTGCAGGAAGTGCTCAATAATTTGAGGGTGTAAAAGATGTCCCATATAAATAACATTGGAAATATTTTTCAGTTCCCTATAAAACCACTCTAAAGTTGGAATTTTTTACTTTTGGCAATTTTTCTGTCGTTTAGTCCTGGAAGGCTAAAATCATGCCAAATTTCATCATTCTAATCTTGCCGGAAGTGCCTAAACATTTTGGGGTATAGAAGACGTCCCATATAAATAACATTGGAAAGATTATTCAGTTCCCCATGAAACCACTTTACGATTAGAATTTTTCATTTCTGATGATTCACTTCGGTAAAACTAAAGAAAACGTACAAGCATACCGAATTTGAAGTTTTTATTCCAATTCTAAGTACCTAAAACATGAGATTATAGGTCCAGAAAAAGTCTCATTTAAATAACATTGGGAAATTCTTCATCCCCTCTTTAGACCCCCTAAAAATTAAAAATATTCACTTTTGGCAATTTTCCTGTGGGTTTGTCCCGAAAAGCTATAATCATGTCAAAATTAATCATTGTAGCCCTGCAGGAAGTGCTCAGTAATTTGAGGGTGTAAAAGGTGTCCCATATAAATAACATTGGAAAGATTTTTCAGTTCCCTATAAAACCACTCTAAAGTTGGAATTTTTTACTTTTGGCAATTTTTCTGTCGTTTAGTCCTGAAAGGCTAAAATCATGCCAAATTTCATCATTCTAATCTTGCCGGAAGTGCCTAAACATTTTGGGGTATAGAAGACGTCCCATATAAATAACATTGGAAAGATTATTCAGTTCCCCATGAAACCACTTTACGATTAGAATTTTTCATTTCTGATGATTCACTTCGGTAAAACTGAAGAAAACGTACAACCGTACTGAATTTGAAGTTTTTATTCCAATTCTAAGTACCTAAAACATGAGATTATAGGTTCAGAAAAAGTCTCATTTAAATAACATTGGGAAATTCTTCATCCCCTCTTTAGACCCCCTTAAATTTAAAAATATCCACTTTTGGCAATTTTCCTGTGGGTTTGTCCCGAAAAGCTATAATCATGTCAAAATTAATCATTGTAGCCCTGCAGGAAGTGCTCAGTAATTTGAGGGTGTAAAAGGTGTCCCATATAAATAACATTGGAAATATTTTTCAGTTCCCTATAAAACCACTCTAAAGTTGGAATTTTTTACTTTTGGCAATTTTTCTGTCGTTTAGTCCTGGAAGGCTAAAATCATGCCAAATTTCATCATTCTAATCTTGCCGGAAGTGCCTAAACATTTTGGGGTATAGAAGACGTCCCATATAAATAACATTGGAAAGATTATTCAGTTCCCCATGAAACCACTTTACGATTAGAAATTTTCATTTCTGATGATTCACTTCGGTAAAACTAAAGAAAACGTACAAGCATACCGAATTTGAAGTTTTTATTCCAATTCTAAGTACCTAAAACATGAGATTATAGGTTCAGAAAAAGTCTCATTTAAATAACATTGGGAAATTCTTCATCCCCTCTTTAGACCCCCTAAAAATTAAAAATATTCACTTTTGGCAATTTTCCTGTGGGTTTGTCCCGAAAAGCTATAATCATGTCAAAATTAATCATTGTAGCCCTGCAGGAAGTGCTCAGTAATTTGAGGGTGTAAAAGGTGTCCCATATAAATAACATTGGAAATATTTTTCAGTTCCCTATAAAACCACTCTAAAGTTGGAATTTTTTACTTTTGGCAATTTTTCTGTCGTTTAGTCCTGGAAGGCTAAAATCATGCCAAATTTCATCATTCTAATCTTGCCGGAAGTGCCTAAACATTTTGGGGTATAGAAGACGTCCCATATAAATAACATTGGAAAGATTATTCAGTTCCCCATGAAACCACTTTACGATTAGAATTTTTCATTTCTGATGATTCACTTCGGTAAAGCTAAAGAAAACGTACAAGCATACCGAATTTGAAGTTTTTATTCCAATTCTAAGTACCTAAAACATGAGATTATAGGTTCAGAAAAAGTCTCATTTAAATAACATTGGGAAATTCTTCATCCCCTCTTTAGACCCCCTAAAAATTAAAAATATTCACTTTTGGCAATTTTCCTGTGGGTTTGTCCCGAAAAGCTATAATCATGTCAAATTTAATCATTGTAGCCCTGCAGGAAGTGCTCAATAATTTGAGGGTGTAAAAGGTGTCCCATATAAATAACATTGGAAAGATTTTTCAGTTCCCTATAAAACCACTCTAAAGTTGGAATTTTTTACTTTTGGCAATTTTTCTGTGGGTTAGTCCTGGAAGGCTAAAATCATGCCAAATTTCATCATTCTAATCTTGCCGGAAGTGCCTAAACATTTTGGGGTATAGAAGACGTCCCATATAAATAACATTGGAAAGATTATTCAGTTCCCCATGAAACCACTTTACGATTAGAAATTTTCATTTCTGATGATTCACTTCGGTAAAACTAAAGAAAACGTACAAGCATACCGAATTTGAAGTTTTTATTCCAATTCTAAGTACCTAAAACATGAGATTATAGGTTCAGAAAAAGTCTCATTTAAATAACATTGGGAAATTCTTCATCCCCTCTTTAGACCCCCTAAAAATTAAAAATATTCACTTTTGGCAATTTTTCTGTGGGTTTGTCCCGAAAAGCTATAATCATGTCAAATTTAATCATTGTAGCCCCGCAGGAAGTGCTCAATAATTTGAGGGTGTAAAAGATGTCCCATATAAATAACATTGGAAATATTTTTCAGTTCCCTATAAAACCACTCTAAAGTTGGAATTTTTTACTTTTGGCAATTTTTCTGTCGTTTAGTCCTGGAAGGCTAAAATCATGCCAAATTTCATCATTCTAATCTTGCCGGAAGTGCCTAAACATTTTGGGGTATAGAAGACGTCCCATATAAATAACATTGGAAAGATTATTCAGTTCCCCATGAAACCACTTTACGATTAGAATTTTTCATTTCTGATGATTCACTTCGGTAAAACTAAAGAAAACGTACAACCATACTGAATTTGAAGTTTTTATTCCAATTCTAAGTACCTAAAACATGAGATTATAGGTTCAGAAAAAGTCTCATTTAAATAACATTGGGAAATTCTTCATCCCCTCTTTAGACCCCCTAAAAATTAAAAATATTCACTTTTGGCAATTTTCCTGTGGGTTTGTCCCGAAAAGCTATAATCATGTCAAATTTAATTATTGTAGCCCTGCAGGAAGTGCTCAATAATTTGAGGGTGTAAAAGATGTCCCATATAAATAACATTGGAAATATTTTTCAGTTCCCTATAAAACCACTCTAAAGTTGGAATTTTTTACTTTTGGCAATTTTTCTGTCGTTTAGTCCTGGAAGGCTAAAATCATGCCAAATTTCATCATTCTAATCTTGCCGGAAGTGCCTAAACATTTTGGGGTATAGAAGACGTCCCATATAAATAACATTGGAAAGATTATTCAGTTCCCCATGAAACCACTTTACGATTAGAATTTTTCATTTCTGATGATTCACTTCGGTAAAACTAAAGAAAACGTACAAGCATACCGAATTTGAAGTTTTTATTCCAATTCTAAGTACCTAAAACATGAGATTATAGGTCCAGAAAAAGTCTCATTTAAATAACATTGGGAAATTCTTCATCCCCTCTTTAGACCCCCTAAAAATTAAAAATATTCACTTTTGGCAATTTTCCTGTGGGTTTGTCCCGAAAAGCTATAATCATGTCAAAATTAATCATTGTAGCCCTGCAGGAAGTGCTCAGTAATTTGAGGGTGTAAAAGGTGTCCCATATAAATAACATTGGAAAGATTTTTCAGTTCCCTATAAAACCACTCTAAAGTTGGAATTTTTTACTTTTGGCAATTTTTCTGTCGTTTAGTCCTGAAAGGCTAAAATCATGCCAAATTTCATCATTCTAATCTTGCCGGAAGTGCCTAAACATTTTGGGGTATAGAAGACGTCCCATATAAATAACATTGGAAAGATTATTCAGTTCCCCATGAAACCATTTTACGATTAGAATTTTTCATTTCTGATGATTCACTTCGGTAAAACTGAAGAAAACGTACAACCGTACTGAATTTGAAGTTTTTATTCCAATTCTAAGTACCTAAAACATGAGATTATAGGTTCAGAAAAAGTCTCATTTAAATAACATTGGGAAATTCTTCATCCCCTCTTTAGACCCCCTTAAATTTAAAAATATTCACTTTTGGCAATTTTCCTGTGGGTTTGTCCCGAAAAGCTATAATCATGTCAAATTTAATTATTGTAGCCCTGCAGGAAGTGCTCAATAATTTGAGGGTGTAAAAGATGTCCCATATAAATAACATTGGAAAGATTTTTCAGTTCCCTATAAAACCACTCTAAAGTTGGAATTTTTTACTTTTGGCAATTTTTCTGTCGTTTAGTCCTGGAAGGCTAAAATCATGCCAAATTTCATCATTCTAATCTTGCCGGAAGTGCCTAAACATTTTGGGGTATAGAAGACGTCCCATATAAATAACATTGGAAAGATTATTCAGTTAACCATGAAACCACTTTACGATTAGAATTTTTCATTTCTGATGATTCACTTCGGTAAAACTAAAGAAAACGTACAACCATACCGAATTTGAAGTTTTTATTCCAATTCTAAGTACCTAAAACATGAGATTATAGGTCCAGAAAAAGTCTCATTTAAATAACATTGGGAAATTCTTCATCCCCTCTTTAGACCCCCTAAAAATTAAAAATATTCACTTTTGGCAATTTTCCTGTGGGTTTGTCCCGAAAAGCTATAATCATGTCAAAATTAATCATTGTAGCCCTGCAGGAAGTGCTCAGTAATTTGAGGGTGTAAAAGGTGTCCCATATAAATAACATTGGAAATATTTTTCAGTTCCCTATAAAACCACTCTAAAGTTGGAATTTTTTACTTTTGGCAATTTTTCTGTCGTTTAGTCCTGGAAGGCTAAAATCATGCCAAATTTCATCATTCTAATCTTGCCGGAAGTGCCTAAACATTTTGGGGTATAGAAGACGTCCCATATAAATAACATTGGAAAGATTATTCAGTTCCCCATGAAACCACTTTACGATTAGAAATTTTCATTTCTGATGATTCACTTCGGTAAAACTAAAGAAAACGTACAAGCATACCGAATTTGAAGTTTTTATTCCAATTCTAAGTACCTTAAACATGAGATTATAGGTTCAGAAAAAGTCTCATTTAAATAACATTGGGAAATTCTTCATCCCCTCTTTAGACCCCCTAAAAATTAAAAATATTCACTTTTGGCAATTTTTCTGTGGGTTTGTCCCGAAAAGCTATAATCATGTCAAATTTAATCATTGTAGCCCCGCAGGAAGTGCTCAATAATTTGAGGGTGTAAAAGATGTCCCATATAAATAACATTGGAAAGATTTTTCAGTTCCCTATAAAACCACTCTAAAGTTGGAATTTTTTACTTTTGGCAATTTTTCTGTCGTTTAGTCCTGGAAGGCTAAAATCATGCCAAATTTCATCATTCTAATCTTGCCGGAAGTGCCTAAACATTTTGGGGTATAGAAGACGTCCCATATAAATAACATTGGAAAGATTATTCAGTTCCCCATGAAACCACTTTACGATTAGAATTTTTCATTTCTGATGATTCACTTCGGTAAAACTAAAGAAAACGTACAACCATACTGAATTTGAAGTTTTTATTCCAATTCTAAGTACCTAAAACATGAGATTATAGGTTCAGAAAAAGTCTCATTTAAATAACATTGGGAAATTCTTCATCCCCTCTTTAGACCCCCTAAAAATTAAAAATATTCACTTTTGGCAATTTTCCTGTGGGTTTGTCCCAAAAAGCTATAATCATGTCAAATTTAATTATTGTAGCCCTGCAGGAAGTGCTCAATAATTTGAGGGTGTAAAAGATGTCCCATATAAATAACATTGGAAATATTTTTCAGTTCCCTATAAAACCACTCTAAAGTTGGAATTTTTTACTTTTGGCAATTTTTCTGTCGTTTAGTCCTGAAAGGCTAAAATCATGCCAAATTTCATCATTCTAATCTTGCCGGAAGTGCCTAAACATTTTGGGGTATAGAAGACGTCCCATATAAATAACATTGGAAAGATTATTCAGTTCCCCATGAAACCACTTTACGATTAGAATTTTTCATTTCTGATGATTCACTTCGGTAAAACTAAAGAAAACGTACAAGCATACCGAATTTGAAGTTTTTATTCCAATTCTAAGTACCTAAAACATGAGATTATAGGTCCAGAAAAAGTCTCATTTAAATAACATTGGGAAATTCTTCATCCCCTCTTTAGACCCCCTAAAAATTAAAAATATTCACTTTTGGCAATTTTCCTGTGGGTTTGTCCCGAAAAGCTATAATCATGTCAAAATTAATCATTGTAGCCCTGCAGGAAGTGCTCAGTAATTTGAGGGTGTAAAAGATGTCCCATATAAATAACATTGGAAATATTTTTCAGTTCCCTATAAAACCACTCTAAAGTTGGAATTTTTTACTTTTGGCAATTTTTCTGTGGTTTAGTCCTGGAAGGCTAAAATCATGCCAAATTTCATCATTCTAATCTTGCCGGAAGTGCCTAAACATTTTGGGGTATAGAAGACGTCCCATATAAATAACATTGGAAAGATTATTCAGTTCCCCATGAAACCACTTTACGATTAGAAATTTTCATTTCTGATGATTCACTTCGGTAAAACTAAAAAAAACGTACAACCATACCGAATTTGAAGTTTTTATTCCAATTCTAAGTACCTAAAACATGAGATTATAGGTTCAGAAAAAGTCTCATTTAAATAACATTGGGAAATTCTTCATCCCCTCTTTAGACCCCCTAAAAATTAAAAATATTCAGTTTTGGCAATTTTCCTGTGGGTTTGTCCCGAAAAGCTATAATCATGTCAAATTTAATCATTGTAGCCCTGCAGGAAGTGCTCAATAATTTGAGGGTGTAAAAGATGTCCCATATAAATAACATTGGAAAGATTTTTCAGTTCCCTATAAAACCACTCTAAAGTTGGAATTTTTTACTTTTGGCAATTTTTCTGTCGTTTAGTCCTGGAAGGCTAAAATCATGCCAAATTTCATCATTCTAATCTTGCCGGAAGTGCCTAAACATTTTGGGGTATAGAAGACGTCCCATATAAATAACATTGGAAAGATTATTCAGTTCCCCATGAAACCACTTTACGATTAGAATTTTTCATTTCTGATGATTCACTTCGGTAAAACTAAAGAAAACGTACAAGCATACCGAATTTGAAGTTTTTATTCCAATTCTAAGTACCTAAAACATGAGATTATAGGTCCAGAAAAAGTCTCATTTAAATAACATTGGGAAATTCTTCATCCCCTCTTTAGACCCCCTAAAAATTAAAAATATTCACTTTTGGCAACTTTCCTGTGGGTTTGTCCCAAAAAGCTATAATCATGTCAAAATTAATCATTGTAGCCCTGCAGGAAGTGCTCAGTAATTTGAGGGTGTAAAAGGTGTCCCATATAAATAACATTGGAAATATTTTTCAGTTCCCTATAAAACCACTCTAAAGTTGGAATTTTTTACTTTTGGCAATTTTTCTGTCGTTTAGTCCTGAAAGGCTAAAATCATGCCAAATTTCATCATTCTAATCTTGCCGGAAATGCCTAAACATTTTGGGATATAGAAGACGTCCCATATAAATAACATTGGAAAGATTATTCAGTTCCCCATAAAACCACTTTACGATTAGAAATTTTCATTTCTGATGATTCACTTCGGTAAAGCTAAAGAAAACGTACAAGCATACCGAATTTGAAGTTTTTATTCCAATTCTAAGTACCTAAAACATGAGATTATAGGTTCAGAAAAAGTCTCATTTAAATAACATTGGGAAATTCTTCATCCCCTCTTTAGACCCCCTAAAAATTAAAAATATTCACTTTTGGCAATTTTCCTGTGGGTTTGTCCCGAAAAGCTATAATCATGTCAAATTTAATCATTGTAGCCCTGCAGGAAGTGCTCAATAATTTGAGGGTGTAAAAGATGTCCCATATAAATAACATTGGAAATATTTTTCAGTTCCCTATAAAACCACTCTAAAGTTGGAATTTTTTACTTTTGGCGATTTTTCTGTCGTTTAGTCCTGGAAGGCTAAAATCATGCCAAATTTCATCATTCTAATCTTGCCGGAAGTGCCTAAACATTTTGGGGTATAGAAGACGTCCCATATAAATAACATTGGAAAGATTATTCAGTTCCCCATGAAACCACTTTACGATTAGAATTTTTCATTTCTGATGATTCACTTCGGTAAAACTAAAGAAAACGTACAAGCATACCGAATTTGAAGTTTTTATTCCAATTCTAAGTACCTAAAACATGAGATTATATGTCCAGAAAAAGTCTCATTTAAATAACATTGGGAAATTCTTCATCCCCTCTTTAGACCCCCTAAAAATTAAAAATATTCACTTTTGGCAATTTTCCTGTGGGTTTGTCCCGAAAAGCTATAATCATGTCAAAATTAATCATTGTAGCCCTGCAGGAAGTGCTCAGTAATTTGAGGGTGTAAAAGGTGTCCCATATAAATAACAATGGAAATATTTTTCAGTTCCCTATAAAACCACTCTAAAGTTGGAATTTTTTACTTTTGGCAATTTTTCTGTTGGTTAGTCCTGGAAGGCTAAAATCATGCCAAATTTCATCATTCTAATCTTGCCGGAAGTGTCTAAACATTTTGGGGTATAGAAGACGTCCCATATAAATAACATTGGAAAGATTTTTCAGTTCCATATAAAACCACTCTAAGGTCGGAATTTTTTACTTGTACTGATTTCCTTAGGTAGTGCTAACGAAAGTGTGTAACCATACCGAATTTGAAGTTTTTATTCCAATTCTAAGTACCTAAAACATGAGATTAAAAGTTCATAAAAAGGTTTATTTAAATAACATGGGGAAATTTTTCATCCCCTCTTTAGACCCTTTAAAAATTAAAAATATTCACTTTTGACAATTTTCCTGTGGGTTAGTTCCGGAAAGCTACAATCGTGCCAAATTTAATCATTGTAGCCCTACAGGAAGTGCTCAATAATTTATGTCAGCTCATGTAGTTTTATATATAGTTAGGATAATATCAGAACAAAATTCAAAATAATATTTTAAAATATTTTTCGGTATTAGATTCTAATTATATTTATCTCGTTCGCGTATCTTCGCGACCTTCATAAAAAAAACCGCGACTTCCAGGTTGAGAAACCCTACACTAGGATATCACTGCGGCTCAGTGGTAGCCCGTTGACTTCTGAAGTGAGTTGTCGTTAGTTCAATTCCAGGCAATGTTAGTTTGTGGTGGGTTTTCTTGGAATCCTACTATTTTCTCCCACATTCTCATTCTACCAAATTCGTTCGTTATCCTTTTGTTTTCATTAATCATTGGTCTTTTTTCAGTCTAAAGAGCAAATTAGTTTGATTTTAAATAAGGATTTCATTTATGATTTTTCAGATACATAATAACTTCTTATTTTGACATACGAATTCAAGCATAACATGAGGAATCAAACTGATATGTAAATAACGAAGACTAATACTGATATATAACTGTTAACGAAACTAACGAGCAGTCATTATTTTAATACCAACATTGTTTTTCATTGCAATGTTTCAATGTAACTTAATAACGATGTCCTGACACTACGGTTGACAATCATTCACGTAATTCTACTTAAAATATTCAATTTTAACGCAAATATAATGATAATAATAAGGAAAAAATAAGTGATTATACTATATATATAGTATAGACTTTCCTCCTTTTCAATAATTTTGATGGGAATGTTGGCTCAAAAGCAAAGGTCAGTTAAAATGTAAAATATTTTCTTAATCTTCTCTAACGTTTCGTAATAATCTTGGACACGACCTTTTCCGCCATAGTACACAGGTAATGATACGTACACAAGTAGATGTAAACTGTATCGTATACGCTCAAATTATAAGTTTTTGTCGCTCTCGTTCCAGTTTCAGTGGCTTGTCATTTTCTCGTACAACATTCTGTGACGATAGTAAACTACCAGTTTCTACTTAAATGTCAATGATTGATTTTCTTTTCTTTTCTTCTTATTTTTTTTTCTAATAAAAGCAGACTGAATCACGAATAACAAGTGTTTCTTTTTCCACATTGTAACTACGGTAGACTTGCAAAGTATGCGAATTCGATACTGAAACAGGATATCTTAGATCTTAATTAGTCACCACCCGGAAGTCAGTACATATTTTAGCTTATTCCCTTAACTACTGCGCAATAAAACGTTACATATTATAAATATTGTACTATAAGATAGAGTAATGTTTCAACTACAGCACAAGACACTGATTCATTTGGTTGTGTCTCCTGATATCGAAAAATGTAACAAATAAAAGAAAATATTTGATTCGTTTTACAATGACCACACAAGATGGCATTTGCTGTTGGATTTTACTAGAAGTGCTCCGTTTTATGAAATGTTAATTTGTATGTGTAAAGTATTTTAAAGTAACGATCTTATTACGAAATAGATATATTGTTTGACCGTTTCTCGTGTTATGTTTCAGATTTTATTTAAGTATTAATTTATATTTAAGGAAATAGATTTTGCGACGAAACTTGCGCAGAACGACATAATGCGTTGTTGCCAAATTTGTACGTTTACTGTAGTAGTCACAATAAGAAAATTTCTGGATTCTAGCGTTGCAGTTCGAGAAGCGAAATAGCGGTAAGGGTTGAAAACTAATTTCTCCATTAAGTATCCAAGCAGAATTCCATGCTTACTCCCTTTATTATCTGGCATCAGTAAACACTCGACACTATCTGGCAACGCCGCACTATTCAAGCACGGTTTAGTATAGCACCGAGAACACCTAGTGATCCACCTTAATTCATGGTACAAATTTAAAATCGCTCAACAGATAAATAATGTTGCGCATGAGACAAGATTTGGGACTTTCTTGTCTCGGAAAGATGTAATGAAGTCGGGTGACATCCAGAAGTCCTAAACAGCAGAAGTCCTAAAAATATAGGCACTAGACCTAAATTTTAGGACCTGCAGTTTAGGACTTCTGCCGTTTAGGACTTGTGCCGCGGTATGATTATTAGGACTTGTGCCGTTTAGGACTTCTGCCGTTTAGGACTTGTGCCGCGATATGATTTTTAGGACTTCTGGCGTTTAGGACTTCTGTCTTTTAGGACTTGTGCCGTTTGGGTCTTGTGCCTTTTTCATTCACTTGCTTTAGTTCTGAAATTCGCCACCATCACACGAAATTGCGACGATGCAGCAACTAGTTGGCAATAATGTTACGAACGTAGCGAATTCCAATAGTAACAGCTATATTTGTACTACTAAGATTATTATTATCACTATCTGTTCTGCACTTATACACGAATTACATAATACAACCTATTTCATTCTAAGAATTAATTACATAATTAGTTAGGAAATTCGTTTCTTTCGAATGGAGATACGAGAATCCCAAGACAAATTCCTAAAACAAAAATAAATAAATAAATAAATAAAAAATAAAAAAAAATGTTTTTCATCATTTGTATATACCTCTCTCAATTTGCGGGAGTAAATTTGAATTTAAACGGCATCGAAAGTGTCACTGTTCACCTCAGCGACCCCAAAAACTATGGATTCACACTAATATCGGTTATTTTGCATCATTTTTATGTACCTCCCTCAATTTGCGGGAGTAAATTTGAATTTAAACGGCATCGAAAGTGTAACTGTTCACCTCAGCGACCACAAAAACTATGGATTCGACACTTATAGCGGTCATTTTCGATCATTTTATACATTTTCCTCTCCTTCTCCCAAGTTGCAGTGCTGAATTAGAGTTTAAGCTTCATCGGAAATGTCAGTGTTCATCTCAGCAACCCCGAAAACTATGGGTTCGACACTAAGATCGATAATTTTTAATATATATCCGCACTTCCTTCCTCCAAGTTGCACCTTCAAAGTGAAATGATAAAACCATCTCAGGCCCGAAACTCATCTATGTTGAAAGTTTTTGTCGAGATCAGTCTGGTAGTTCAAGTGTTGTTAAGTTACAAATATAGTTACTTTCATTTATATATATATATATAGTTACATCATTCTTTCATTTCTAGTCTAGTTAGTTACATTCTAGTATACTTTCATTTATATATAGAATTATAAAAAACTCAGCTATTGCTTCTGCACTATTTCAATGGTTCGTACTTTAATACATCCCTTCCTCAACCATGGTTGCGGAATTGATTAAACGTAATGTTCTTGTATTAAATAAATTTATTTTTAAATATATCTTTCTCATTCATTTCAATTAAGTTGGTTTTCAATGATCCTCTAAAATTTCAGTGACGCACTATGGGCTATAAACCATTAACTTCTATGGCCGTCCTGCTACAAACTACAGACTTAAATATTCTATAAAGCATTTCAGTAGTAAGTAGTTGCCACAACAGCAATATGAACGTATTTAATTCCAACGGTAACAACTATGTTAGTAACACTAAAATCATTATTAATAATGATAACGAGTAAGGAGTAGTTAATTACGAGTATGACAATTATTTGCTACAGAAAGACTTCTGTACAAGAAATATATGTGTAAAAATAATTTACTTCAAAACAACACAAGGAAAGCAAAATTTATGACGTACATAACTAAAACACAATATTATGTTACTAATATGAGGTCAATGGTGTGGAAATAGAGAAAAACAGACATTATGAAAGATCTGGGAATCACATTTGGTAGGAAGTTAAAATTTTGTCAACATAGAAATATATCATGGAAAGAGCAAGAAAGGACAATAGGCTTCATTTATTTATTTATTTATTATTTCAGAACGATAGAATATGTATTTATACAAATAACTTGTAAGAACTAAGGTTCTGTAATATGAAACAGTATATCTAAAACTTTGACTAACAGATTGACAGTATTCTTCTTACGGACGCGATGGTAGCGCCACAAGAGATTTTTAGGACTTCTGCAGTTTAGGACTTCTGCCGTTTAGGACTTGTGCCTTTTAGGACTTGTGCCTTTTAGGACTTCTGCCATTTAGGACTTGTGCCGCGAAATAATTTTTAGGACTTGTGCATTTTAAGTCTAATGCAGTTTAGGTCTTGTGCCTTTTAGGACTTCTGCCGTTTAAGACTTCTGCCTCGTCCCCATTGTGTCGTCTCGAAAAGTACCTTATGTTCTGTTGCTCTGTTTGTATTAGTTGAGCTCTATCTAATCTCTTATTCCACCACGAAAATTCTCTCTTCGGCAACACTACAGATTAGGAATCTAAGTTTTTTGTTTTAAAAAGCGATTAAGAAGTTGAAGATAGCAACAGAGGCTCTATCTCCTACACACTGTTCCGAGATCTGATCCCAATTCTACCCAATAAGTCACTTCTGATGAAGGTGGCTATCACCATTATTTCTCCCCCCCCCCCAAGTCGCTCATTGTAAGGTGCCGTATATACAAGGTTTAACATTTATTTTGATATGCAATTGTAACTTCTAAATTAATAGACAAATAACTCTGAAATTTCGCACCATGTTAATATCAACAGAGGGACATTGGCATAATTTGTAATACCACTAGGTTAACAGTGTTTCCAACCCAACATAAAGTTATGTATTTTTTTGTTGGTACTATGTCAGGTTATTACACACATTCGATCTACATGTAAAATGAAAACTTAAACAATACTACACTTGGTATACAGTGTTGCAAACTAAGGGCACTTTAATATCATAAACATCGAAAAATAGCCATAGTTTGGAGGGTTTTACAACTATAACGCAAGTAAGACACACAAGGTAATGCACATCCAAGATACCTTAGTGCCTAGAACGACGGTATTTCGAGCCAGTATAAAGGAAGTTATAAGGACTATAGAGCGTCCCACTCTTAGATTGCAGTACAGAGTAAATGGAGCGCGCTGTTGCCACATTTCTTCCGCCGTATGTTTTCTTTAGGAGAAAGAACAAGAAAGAAAGAGTGATGAGTCTGTAAATGAATCCTTCTTAAATTCATGTATTTCAACTCTTTTGTAATTCCAATCGCGCAAATTCATTTAGAACGGCGAATTGGAGGGTACGAAATAACAGTCTAACAATTGTGTTAGAAGTTTTCTATTTTTTTTTTTTTAAATGATGGTTTATAAATCGTTGCAATAAAATTTTGATGGAAGCAATACGAAGTCGAGAGAACATATGAAACGAATAGAAAACATGTGATTGAAATAAATGGCAGGCTAAACAGTTCTAAACAGAAATTTCCTGCACCGATTGTGCGGCAAACTAAGGAATAGCAATGGGTAAGATACTGCTACTGAAGTTGGATAAGAGTGAAAACTGGAGTAGGGTGATAGTGATAAGTGACGAGAAAATGTGACGTACGAGAACGCTCATTCGTCTGTGTACGCAAAATATCCGCTAATCCAATTCCGTTTGTCAAACAAGTCACATCATAAAGTATATTGTGAAGGCGGTTTCTCCCCACTTCCGATGTTTAAGACTGTATCATGAAGGACGTGCTAGAGGGTATGGTGGCAGGAAAAAGAGGGAGGGGACGAAAAGAGACTACAATTACTGGACGATATCAAAATAGAAAAATCATGCATTAAGACGAAGAAGTTAACCGAAGACCGTGGATCATGGAAGCTTCTGAGTTGCAGCAAGTGGTCTGCCAATAAAATATGATGATGATGATGATGATGATGACAAATGCAATGGTGAATAGGAACTGAATCTTCCTAGTCGCTATACTCACTTCTGACACCTCAGACACACAATATCAGTCTGGAAACAGAAGAAGAATGAAAAAAAAAAACATTATATCCGTTCTAAACAAACGCGCAAGTTGTGACTTTAAATCACGTATAGTGACAGCCAACAAGATACAAATCATTGGGCGAGGAAACAAAACCAAACAGAATTATCAAACCCTGCTTCCTAAAGAAGCATGGGGGAGGGGGGGAGAATAAAGAGGCCTTTCATTCTGCTTTGTGAGCTCATAAAGTTATTTGTTATGAACGCTTTTGTCATTTTCATCTGTGTATTCAAATAAATAAGAGAAGTGGAATTGCAAACGAAGCCAACTTTTATTGTCAAAATTGTCAGCATCTGAAACAGTTTTAAGGACTGCATGCGAACCATAAATGAATCAATTACAAAACTAATAACTATTTATCACCAGGAATGAGGAGATTTATTATTAATAGATATTTGTCATATTATATATATATATATATATATATATATGTATATATATATATATATATATATATATATATATATATATATATATATATATATATATATATGTGTGTGTGTGTGTGTGTGTGTGTGTGTGTCTGTGTGTGTGTGTCTGTGTGTATGTGTGTATGTGTGTCTGTGTGTGTGCGTGCTTGCGTGCGTGCAACTCAAAGAAAACAAGCGAAGTAAGTAGTGGAACGTAAGATTGAGTGGAGTTGACGCAATGTTTATCGTAGGTGAAGTCCAGTATTCGATTTTGCGAATATGCTTCCGTTAAGCAGTAGATTCCTGCTCGCATAGCATCAACAGTAAACACTCATCGGTATAGCATAATACTCTACATCAGTAACTTTAAAACAAACATTATAAGGAAATTAGCATTGGCTATATTTGTCACTGCCTTTCTTCTGGTCAGATGCGCGCGCTTTGGAAAGTTGACTCTTAACACTAAAAGTCATAAAACCTAAATAAAGAAAGATATCGACCTGCAATTTGGTTTAAAAATAACTTCAATCCTTTCTCAATATTTTTCTCGCTTTGCACCCCCATCTAACCTGAAAAATAAAAAAGTTTCTCACTAGTCAACTTTTTAGATATTGCATCGCAATAGTATACGCACTTTCTCTTACATTTTATTTTTTATTTTAAAATTCAAAAAGTTTTTTTGAATGCAAACTTTTCCAACATTGGCATCAAATATGGTGTTAATAGCTGTATAAGTTTCAACGCTATATCTCTTAGAGTTCCGAACTTATGACGTGATATATTTAACGCGACGTTAGAATTTGCCATTAGCAAGATTTCACTCTTTCAATTTATTTCAATACTTGAAAATTCTTCTCGATGTGAGAAAAACAGATTATTTGATAGAGAATACAATGTTCTACAATAATTTATTCATACCTAGTAAAATAAACTATTTCTGAAATTCAGGCTAAGTTTGGCAACAATGGGCATAAGGAAAAGCATTGCCATTTACTCCTGTACTGCAATCTAAGGGTGGGACGCTCTATAGGAACAGTTGGTTTTGATTGGGAGGGTGCCAAATTTCGAAAATAAAAATACCGGAGTACGTATACTCTTAAGATTGTGACATCACTGGTTGTTAAAAATGTGAACAAACTAAAAATGGTTACTTCACACAAAATTTAGCGATTCAGAGTTCGAATTTGATAAGTTTAGTTACTTTTGAAGCATTTGTTAAACTTACGTATTCCAGTTTTGGTTGAGTCGGCACATATAATTTTTGTAGTCTACCATCAATAATACATCATATTTAAAAACCGAAAAGCAAATATAATTATAGCATGCACAAAATATACTTGAAAAAAAAAAGTTTTAACAGCTTCGCTGGGCTGATAATGCCTACATACTAGTGCTCTCAACGGGTCGGGTCGGGTCGGGTTGAAGACCGACTCGACCCGACCCGTGACCCGAAGTGACTGACCCGACCCGTGATCCGACCCAACAACCCGACCCGAACTGACCCGACCCGAGTAGCCTGACCCGACAACCCGACCCGAGCTGATCCGACCCGACCCGTAACCCGATCCGAGATGACCCGACCCGATTCGGGTCGGGTCGGGTCAACCCGACCCGTTTGAGAGCACTACTACATACTTTTACTGGATCCGGATGCATTACTTTATTGGAAGATGTATCTAACTGAGGATGAACCTGTGCAAGCTGCACTCTTAAATATAGAAGTAGGAGAGGAGAAAATAGAACAGCTGACTAGTTTCCAATATCTAGATAGTATTATTAGTGATGATATGAAGTGTGAACGTGAAGTGAAAGCAAGGTTAGGAATGGTGAGAGAAGCTTTTAGGAGGAAGAAAAGGCAATTTTGTGGGTCCTTGAAGAAGGAGTTGAGAAAAAGACTCACAAAATGATTCGTGTGGAGTATTGTGCTGTTTGCATCAAAAACATGGACATTACGCAAAAATGATGAGAAATGACTGGAAGCTTTCGAAATGTGGATGTGGAAAAGAATGGAGAGAATTAACTGGGTCGAGCGGAAAACTAATGAGAGGGTATTAGAAATAGTACAGTAGAAAAGAACAATTTTAGATATTATTAAGAAGAGGGTGAGAAACTGCTTGGGACATTGACTAAGAAGGAACTGTATCATGAGGGACGTGTTGGAGGAAAGAGAGGGAGTCTACAATTAATGGACGATATCAAAACAGAGAAATCGTACGTGAAGACAAAGAGATTAGCGGAAGACCGTGGAGCATGGAAGCTTCTCAGTTGCGTCAAGTGAACTGTCAATAATTGCAGAATACCAATGATGATAATGGTAATGATGCGAGTCTTGCTTCCTATCTACTGCGCGTACCTTTGGTGAACGAGTTTCGGGTCCGATTCCCGGTGGGAGAGCATCGAATGCACTGCTTTGCAAGGCCGTAACTTGTGGGGGGTAGGAGGGGCAACTGCCCCCATGGAAGCTCCCCACTGTTCGAGGGGAGGGGCATTTCAAGACAAAATATTCTTACTTCATATACTATACGAACATGAAATTATTAATGAAGAATCAAACAGGTTCACTACATTAGACCTACATAAACAAAACAGCACACAAAAGGTAAATAAAACAAAAATGAGTCGTGCACCCTCTACTATTAGGGGCCCTAGAAATAATATTTATTCGTATGGCTTTGAGATTTGTCAATATTATCCCCTTAATTAATTTGTCATGTATGAAACGGGCCCAGAAGGGTAACCAAGGGCTGCGAATACCTTGACGTGCGGGAGGGTCCACAGGCTCCGGGGGGCCATAAAGAGCAGGAGAAAGATGGAAAGAGGGACCCCAAGAATTAGAAAAAACTTTTTCTAGGAGCTCAAATACGCGTATTAATGCTTGCCCTCCCCGAAAAAAAATCTAAGTTACGGCGCTGCTGCTGTGTCTTGTTCTATATAGGGGACGTCATGGCTCAGTGGTTTACCGCGTAAATCTGGTGTGTGGGGTCCCGGGTTCTATTCCAGACCAAGGAAGTTTGTAGTGGACAACATCATGGGTTTTCTCGGGGTACTTCCGTTTCCTCCTACATTCTCGTTCCGCCGATTCTACCATCATTATTCACTTGTCTTGGGACGTTAAATTGAAAGATTTCTGTTCATTTTAATTTCGTTCTACATAGCTTTGCTTCTGAAAAAGGTACGTAAGTACAAATCAATCAATGGTAATACTACAATAAGAAGTGAACTCCTTGTACAGTTTACTTTGTGGACAGATGAAAATCATCTTATCTCCAAACAAACTAGGCCACCATTGTGCCTTATGCTAAATATTTTACCTTTCATATCCTCTTTTGTAAACGCTGACTTAGCAAATCTAGATATGTTAAGTAAAAGAAAAAGACAAAGTGTATTTATTAAGATGAAAAATATTTTATTAAAATAAAATGAAAAGCTTTTGAAATTCCTAAAGAATAAAAGGAACTGACATTTAACCAGGTGGTCAGCCACAATTCACACCGAGAAATAAAAGACTATTATACTTGAATGCGCCAGCAATAAAAAATATTAGATATGCACAATTACTACGTATAAAATATAATAGTGCATATACATCCTTGTACTTTATTTTCATGAGGTTACAACAAGCGTCATAGAAGGAAATATAACTAAACTATTTATTGCGCACGTGTTTCACACCAAAACCTAAATTTGATTCATTGCAGTAGCAACAATGGTTACACATTTATAGTTCCGACATTGCAGAGAAAGAGAGTATCTGCATTTCAATCTGATTCCCCTTTATTTCCTTTCAGCAACGTTCAATATGCATTCTCTGATTCCTATTAAGAATAAATAAACCTTAAAAAAATCCATGATTTGTGGTATCACTTGAAGACATTTCTTTATAACCACAGTGACTGAAAATAACTTGGTATAGAGAAAAATATAAAAATGTGGTTTCAGATACATTTACAAGCATCTACTGGACAACGTTCGCATTACAATAAACTTCTGGTACAGATTTCACACTTGCCAACTATACTATAATTTATCGTGATATACGGTAATTTGAGATTTAATGCTACATACGATAAACGCCTTTGCGATAATAGGTGAGTAGCTAATTTTAGAAGGCACACTTTTCTGCAGTTTTTAAATATGCAAATAAATTGTGAATGTGCATCAATTAATTAATTATAAATTACACTGAGGTTTTAACGTTCATTCCCGCTAAAATAAATCACTATCGTATATTACAAATAATAATAATAATAATAATAATAATAATAATAATAATAATATATTCATTATACATATGATACTTCTAGAAATAAGTATAATACTTCTAATAATAGCAATAATATGTAATAAACTTATCTAGTAATCTTCAGTTTCGAACTCCAAATCGGCGTCATTGCCCTCTGATCATTTTTTAAAAAATCCTTAATTTTAAAGACGAAAATCGATAATTTTGTCCTCTGAGGTTGGCAAATCCGACAGATTTATATCCAGAGAGAGAACGAGAGGGGACCTGAGAAGATTAATGTAATGTATGTATTATGTATTTTGTCTCTATGTTCACACATATCTTCGACTACACACAGAGCCCAAAACGACTCAAAACGACACAAAAATACATGTCTTCAAATTTGGACATACTTTAATGTGTACCAATGAATTGCTTTCTAATGGTGGACATAAGGAAATGTGTCGATTTTTTGACACTACGGATATGACCGCCATGAACAGAAAAAATGTGAGCAACTATAGCATGTCAAAATGTTCTACTGCCTTGTTTTCATTAGTTTTGACGGATTAGTATGTTATGTTTTGATCACTGGGGCAATGTTTGATATGATATAGGCTAATTGTACGTCAAAAATTTATACACATGCGTGGAAACGTGAGGCGGTTGTCGTTTGTCTCTTGTGATCAGTGTTACCAATGTAGCACTTTGTCGCTTGATCTAGAAATTTTTAAGGATATTTTTATCAAAAACAATTGGTACATTTATATTGTTAGAATAGAAATTTAGCACCTTTCAAATGTTGTCTAGTGACTAAACTAGCACTACTTCCACTAAAATTAATATTTCTAGCGTCTTCTTGCAGTGTGTTTAGTGACAGTATTATTCGCGTTGTTGGCAGTGTGTTTAATATCATTACGATATGTGTGGCCTATTACGGACATGTTTGACATATATTTTTATGCCATACCTTGTACTTCGGGCTCTGTGTGTAGTTGTGCAGATTTTAATTATTCTTTTTCTCTTTTTTGTTTGTTAGATAAATCATACTTCCCGGTGGTCCCATATAAATTTCATTACGATATAACGAAAGTCTTCGGAGAAAGACCATGAAAGATCTCAACGGGTGCAGTATGATAGCCGCAAATAACCGGCTTTAAAATGCGTTTATTCATACATAACTTCGACAAAGGTGCACTGATTTTTCTTATTCTTTAAGTTTGAAAAAATGTTCTTTCTTGATAGTCCCATATAAATTTCATGAGGATCTAACAATAGTCTTCGGACCTAGACCATAAAGCTTCTTAGCGGTTGACAGCGCGCATGCCATATTATGTGTATGTTCACGCATAATTTCGACAAAGATACTCTGATTTTGATTATTTGAAAGAGTGTTCTTTCCTGGTAGTTCCACATAGAGTTCATGAGGATCTAACAACAGTCTTCAGAACTAGACCATATAACTACTCAACGGTTGATAGTATTCATACCATAAATGTGTGTATGTTCACGCATAACTTCGACGTAGGTCTACCAATTTCGTTCATTTACTTTTCGTTTAAAAGAGTATGTTTTCCCGGTGATTTCATATAAATTTCATTAGGGTATGATTATAGTCTTCACTGAAAGTATTTGAGAACAAGATCCTGAGACGAATATTCGGACTCAAGAGGAACGGGAATGGGGAATGGCGGAAACTTCATAACGAGGAACTACATAATTAATACGGTTTACCCAACATTGTTAGGGTCGTCAAGTCTAGGAGGCTTAGATGGGCAGGTCATGTAGCTAGAATTGAAGAAAGTAGAAATGCTTTCAAAGTCTTGGCTGGAAGACCAATCGGAAAATGACCATTAGGAAGACCTAGGCGTAGATTGGAGGACAATATTAAGATGGATCTCGCAGAGATAGGAATACAAAGTAGAAACTGGATGCAGTTAGCTAAGGATAGAAGTCAATGAAGAGCTTTTGTGAACGCACCATTGAACCTCCGGGTTCCATAAGACATGGAATTAGTTAGTTAGTTATAGTCTTCAGAGCTAGACTCTGAGGCTCCTCAACGGCTAACACCTGATAGTATTAATACCACAATCAACCAACAACATTGTATGCATGTCCACGCATAACTTCGACAAAGATGCACTGATTTTAATTGCCGTATTCCTTTTTGTTTAAAAAAAAATGTTCTTTCCCAGTAGTCCCAACTCCTCAATGGTTGACAGCGTTCATGCCATAAATGTGTGTACGTTCACGCATAACTTCGACAAAGATACATCAATTTTGTTGCTTAACTTTTCGTTTGAACGAATATGCTTTTGCTGTGGTTTCATATAAATTTCATTAGGGTATGATGATAGTCTTATTAGCTAGACCCTAAAACTCTTCAACTGCTGGCATCTGACAGTGTTAATATCGTAGTTAAAATACTACATTGTATGCATGTTCAAGCATAACTTCAACAAAAATGCACTGATTTTTCTTATTCTTTTAAGTTTAAGTCTCTTCTGGTAGTCCCATTTAAATTTCATCAGGATTTAACAATAGTCTTCGGAGTTAGACCATAAAACTCCTTAACGGTTCACAGCGCTCATACCATAAATATGTGTATGATCACTCGTAACTTCGACATAGGTGCACCTATTTTGTATGTTTACTGTTCGTCTGAAGAAGTATGTTTACGCGGTTGTTTCATATAAATTTCATTAGGGTATGATGATAGTCTCTGGAGCTAGATCCTGAGATTCCTAAAACAGGTAGCACCTGAAGTGTTAATATTGTAATTGAACAACTTCATTGTATGCAGGTCCACGCATAACTTTAACATGGATACTCTGATTTTAGTTGCAAAGAGTGCACTTTTTCGCAGGTTTCATATAAGTTTTATCAGGATCTGATGTCAATCTCTGGAATTAGACATGAAACTTCTCAACAGCTGATAGTTTCGATACCGTGGTATATATTCACGTATAATTCCGTAACGCGTAGATCGATTATAGAAGTTAATGTTATAACTTTAAGTATCTACTGGGGTAAAGCAAAAGTAAAAAAAAAAAAAGAAAGAAAAAAGAAAAAAGAGAAACAACCGACTTCAAAAAACTCACAATATACTGTATATAAACAATATTAACTTACTTCAACAAAAACTATAGAATGCAGAAAATAATAATAATAATAAAGCATTTAAAAACATAAAATAATTTAATACTATTATCTGCAGGTCTGTGCCAAGTCAAACAAATTATATTGCCGAATACAAAACTAGTTTGAATGGTAATTTTATGAGCCATTAGTTTGTTTGGCCTGAGACGCTGAATCGAATAATAATAATAATAATAACTTCTCGCTATCTGTTACCCTCTTCGTTCTATGGCAATAAACGTTGAAACCGGAAACACTTGATTTCTATCATTTCCACTCTGAATATAGGGTAAACGGAGGAGATGGAACCTATATTTGGGACGCTGAATTGCTTGGGGAAAAATCGCTTCTCGACACCTTTATTTTTTTTCCATTGTAATCAGCAGGGACCGGATTTTAAGGTGCAAAAATGAGGTAGGAAAAAGGGAATGAAAGGGCTGAAAAATCATTCAAAAAGGCACAAAAAAAGGTGCTAATAGGATACCTTTATTGAGTGCTATAATATACAATTACGTGAACATTCTTTATTCATTACACCAGCAAATATTGTTAAAATCTTGGCTTTAAACATTTAACATAAATTGCAAAATTGTTTTATTTAATCCCAAACTTGTACAATATCCAACATACATGTAATAAAATTGTGGTTAAAACCAACTCGGTATTTTAAACAAGAAAACTTTAATTTAGCAATATTGAGAAACCCTTACATACTACTGGGTTTTCAGAAACTGGTTATACTTGATTATGCATATTTCTAAATTTTCGAATGTTAGTTTCTGTCGCTTGGAGCTCAGGAGATCCTTGTATGTGGTGGAACTTCGCACGACATCAACGGAAACCAGTGGTGCATATCTTGTAAGCACATGGACATGACGTTCAGTTGACTTTGCAAAGGTTTCTATGTCCAGATTGATTCAGTTCAAATTTATCCCTTGCAAATTAGTGAAAATTGCGTCCAAATTTGTGGAATGTTATGTGTAAACTAGATTGAAAATAAAACATATTGTTCTGTTCATTTTTTAAAAAAAAAATAAGAGAGAGAAAAAGGGACAATACTAAAAGAATTTTAAAAAGGGAAAATTTTATGAATCTCGCAAAAAAGGTGCAACATTCACTAAAAAGGTGCAACAAAGGGCGTTAATTTCAGTTCGTTTTATGTTCGGAAATACATATTTTGAACTTTGGTTGTTATAACAACTACATTTTTTAGAAAAGGTGCTGCACCTTAAAATCCGATCTCTAGTAATCAGTATTGAAATCGGAAGTAATACGTTGTAGACTTCAACAACTTCAAGTTTTCGTAGAGTGGTAATTGTATGTTCTGTTGAAATGCTAAATCGTTCTCAGAAAACAGCTTCATATCTTTTATTGTTTTTGCTCTATGGAAACCCAATATTGAAACCGGAAGTAATAATATACTTGAAGCACTTCCTCTTCCGGTAGACTGTTGTATATCTGTTACCGTTTTCGTTCTATGGCAATAAACGTTGAAACCGGAAACAGTTATCTCTACCACTTCCGGTTTTTATATATGGTTAACAGAGAAGACGGAATCTATCTTTGGGACTCTGATTCGCATGCACAAAACCGCTTTTCCGTTTACGCCCTATGAATCTCAATATTAAAATCAGGGGCGCGGTGGCTCAGTGCTAGAGCGTTCACCTCCGGTGCTTGGGGTCCCTGGTTCGATCCCAGCTCGCGCCATGTGGACTTTGTGGAGGACAAACACCGTGTTCGTGCGTTTTATCGGAGTTCTCCTGTTTCCTCCCACTTTCTTCATTCCACCATTTCACTCATCTCTCATCATCACCCTCTACTTTAGCATAACCGGCATAAGCGTGGGACGTAACACTGAGAGATTTCAATATTAAAATCGAAAGTAAAGGTAAATTTTACCACTTCCAGTTTCCGTAGGGTCGTAATGGTATGTTCTGATGAGAAGCTGAATCGTTTGCGAAAAGTCGCTTTTTGATATCTTTTAGGCCTACCGCTCACTGGCAACATTTTATAGGGCAACTATCTTGTTGCTCTGGCTAAATGCATTGAGTCTTATGGGAGTCCGCTCACTGAGGCGACGGCGACAGAAAAGTTGCCGAGATGTCGCCAAGCAGGGCGACAGCAGGGCAACAGCTCAGCGACGGAACAGTTGCGCAACATCTAAAAATGCATTGAGTCTTATGGAAGTCCGCTCACTGAGGCGACGGCGACAGAAAAGTTGCAGAGGTACCTCCAAGTAGAAAGGTAAAAAATAAATGTTTTCTACATTTTTTTTCACGTAACAGTTCGTTCCGTGTGTAGCGCGTGAAAAGAAGTGTTCGCAATGGAAACTAATACATTCTTTGACTAGTGACTAGCATGTCTTTAATTAGTGATAAAGACTTTGAAAAATTGAGGAAGTGTGTTTCGCTGTTATAAGAAACTAGAATGACCTTTCCAGCCAAGAACAAACAACACAGATAGGTACATTATTCGATAATGACATATCGCTATCATACTACACACTACTACTTTCATTAATTTCCCACAACTAGAAAAAATACAGATAAAATTATCATTCTCAATTTTCTTTCCGTTTCAAATAGGCCTATAAAAAAGAAAGAAACTGTACAGTATAAAAATGGCCGGTTTTAAAACTTTAAGAATATGCGGGAAGAACGAAGAAAGACAATTTTTATTTTATGGCTATACGAAGAACATCTGAGAGTACAGTTACGGTACGGTGTTGTCGGATTGCCGCTTTTGTTAATTTCCTTCTGTTAGTTATTTCCAGTCGTTTTATATTTTCGTTACTTTTGTTATCTTCTGATTCGAATAATGGTTCCCGTTCGTATTAGCTTACACAATGCTGTTATTTTTGTCACTCATTGACGCTCATTTAGGGGGCAGGAGGGGGCAATTGCCCCCCAAGAGTTTGAGGAATACATAGGGTTTATACCTTAATCAAGTGTCTACTAATATACTAGTACAAAACGTGAAAGTCTTGTGTCGGTGGTGCTCTTGCCCCCCTCAAGCGAAGTCTGAAATGACGCCACTGTTGACACTACCTTCCAAAGTTTGATAGCATTGGCGTAATTAGGATAATTTGCTGGGGAGCCATGGCCCCTTACTTCTAAAAATTGCAAGAACATTTTAGAGGATCTTCTTATAATAATGATATATATGTCGTCTGAGTCCATCCCCAGCCTTTATTGTTAATCTCTTCAAATTATTTAGTTCCGCATTGTTAGTTCCACTCATGACTTGTTTGAATGTGCACGCTAATTCCGAGTGTGAATTGGCTAAAATAAAACTCGTGCAAATGGTAAAGGTGCCCATGATAGGGTACATGTCCAATAGATCTTTCGTACGAAATTTTTAGGACGCTCAATCCACCCAATTTTGAGATTATTTTTCTCGAGACCCCGTAGATGGACATGTTAAGAAAACACTTCTATTGGATTGAGCGTCTTGAAATTAGTAGAAAAGGAAGACTTTGAAATTTGTCTAAGCGGGTCTTATTTCATTTATTTAAATTTATTTATTTAACCACTGGATGGGCGGTAGTTTTTTTTAATGCCCGAAATCAGCGATTATGTGAACTGTTCCGGTTGCCGATTATGTAAATTGTGATATCAAATGCTCGGCAACTTTTTTGTTGCCGTCGCCAAGGTATGGCAACAAAACTGTTTTGTCTCCGTGAAGTTGCTGACTGCAGGCGACAGCGACGAGATAGTTGCGCAACTGTTTTGTCGCAAGTGAGCGGTAGGCCTTACGGTTTTGCTCTATGAAAATAATAACAACCGGAAGTAATAGTAAATTTGAATCACTTTGGATAGTGTTGTGTTTTGTAACGGATGTTGTCCTTAGACGCTGAATTGTTTGCAAGAAAAAAAAAAAAACTTCTCGATATATGTTTCCATTTTTCCTTTGATACCTGTCGAGAGATGAGCGAAAACAGGAGAACGGGCACAGCCATTCTGTAAGACTTCCAACACGTGCGCATAACATAGTTTGGAAGTCTAATATTTGATAATGCCTAACTGATTTAGTGGCTAAAGCGAGCATCTTTGGTTAACGTGGTAGCATGTTCGATTCTTAGTCTGGAAAGCTTTCAAATTTGAACCCATTACGGTGAATCGAATTCCATGTTAAGTTGTATATCCATGTTCCATTTAGTCTCGGTGCTGAAAAGGGACGTTAAACTCCCACCAACCGGGGCCATACGCAGAAATTTATTTCGGGAGGAGTCTAAAGCGTTTCGGGGGGGGTCCAAATACAATTTAAGGCTAAATTATATGAAAATTTCTAAAATTATCCCTAAAAGTAGACTACATTTACAAAAAAGTCTGGATTACGGGGGGGTCCGGACCCCCAGGACCCACCTTCTGCGTACGCCCCTGCCACCTACCAATCAAACTACTTATAGCAGCGCAGAGCCGGCCATACGCAATTTGCCGCCTCATGCAATTGCATTATTTTGCCGCTCCCTTTCTGTAGAAAGAACAAATCTTAAAAGCCACGGTTCTAAGTATGAGCGTTCACCTCCGGTGCTTGGGGTCCCTGGTTCCATCCCAGCTCACATCTGGACTTTGTGCTGGACAAACACCGTGCTTGTGGGTTTTCTCGGGGTTCTCCCGTTTCCTCCCACTTTCTTCATTCCACCATTTCATTCATCTCTCATCATCACCGTCTCCTTTAGCCTAACCGGCATAACCGTGGGACGTAAAACTTAAAAAGGAAACGGATTTTAAGTATGCTATTCCACATGAACAACGAAGAGCAGAAGACCACTTGCACTCCGAAAGGCCTAAACACTAAATAAACAATCTCGTTGTGTCTGTTTTTCTCTTTAATCTATTATGTTAGTGAAAGATAAAACAAACACACTTGCAGAGTTTTTATAGAATTGAATATCGAGCTTCAATCTCAATATATCAGTTTTCAATTCCAGTGCAATAGCTCTTTTATCTTTATTTCTTGATTTTCCGTCTACATCTATTTTTTCTAAAACTTGTTTCCATCTTCAATGATAAGGAACTTATTTGTGACAAAGACAAGACTAGTTTTCATATCAAAAATGTGATAACTAACTAAATGGAGCAGGTGTTCGCTACTGTTCGAGAATTGAGTTCTTGTATTTGACAACAATCAAGCAAATCACGCTGGAATTTGTTTAACCATTTGCTTTAGCACTGTCCATGTGACTTTAAAAAATGCGACCTAAGCATGATTTATGAATGTAGTATTCAAATAGAAGGTCATCGTAGTAAATTTAACTACCATCATCATAAAGTCTATTTCCAACAAGAGATATTTATTTTAAATACTATAATTATGACAGATTTTGCCGCCCTTCGAAGTTTGCAGCCCCGTGCAAACGCATGTGTTGCACATACGATAGAGCCGGCCCTGTATCAGTGGAAAATCTTCCATCCCTTTTCCCCCAAGCAAAACCTGAATTGACGCTAGTAGTAAGTAAAAAAATGAATGATTGAATGTAAAAAAAAAATGAATTCCTTAAAAGATTAATCTTCTTTCTAATAGTTCTAAGAGTAAATATTTTGGTAGTTCAAAGTGGCTTGATCAGTAGTATCTACACTTGTACCCTCTATTTTCAAAATGTATTTCATGGAAAGTCATCTTAGAGTACCGAGTTGAGACCAACAGTGTACATTCTACATATTTCTTTTTTTTTTTTTTTGTTGTTGTTTTTTTACCTCATCTTCAAGTACTCTGATGTCATTGCTCGATGCTACTTCTTCGCAGATTTGGCCCAAGTTCACGATTCCTGTTTAGTTTCGTGTCTGACTCATCAGTGGGCGTTAGATTTTGTAAAAAAATGACTGCAGCTAAAATACCGGTTTGCAATCTAATGATACGGTAAGGTGGCACGAAATGGTATAAATTACCGGTTGATTTCAGATTATGTACCTGTGTTCTGTTTTGACTCATTTACAAAGGAAATTATCTTTATTATAGTGTAGCTTCCGCGGAGAGAACTGTTACATAGATGCAGAATGCAGAACATTGCCTAGGTCAGTATAAAAATCCAATTTTATATATTATATATATAAAAAGAGGCACGTACTCAATTTGAACATTAAATGTGGTTTCCTTGGGATTTTATGCTACGTGCCTTTAAAACTAATTTTTGTCAGTTTTACAATATTCTATTGACTAAGGTCTCGGAACTTCGTGATGTAGTTTTATTGTGTATCTGACAGGTTTCTCAAGAACGGGACTTACTATTTTTCTTCTTCTTCTTCTTCTTCTTATTATTATTATTATTATTATTATTATTATTATTATTATTATTATTATTATTATTATTATTATTATTACTTTATGCTTGAGATGTGAGGTTTAATCTACACACCCCATTACTTTGCTAAGCTGTCATAGTAGTTTAGTATTTTCGTTTGATTACAAGCTTTATAAAAGCCACTGATATGGGGTATGTATATAGCGGATCCAGAGAGTGGGTGGTGGAGGTGACCACCTTTGCAATGGTTCCTTTTTGCTTAGCTGCTATTTATCATGTGTATGCTATTTACTATCATGTTACACTTATTACATATAAAATCTACCATAAAAAACACGACAAATCATTAATATCACTTGCCTTATTATGTGTTAAATACAGGGTGTTTCAGGGGGAAAGGCCAATAGCCTACTTTGGGAAATGGCACTAGGGGTGAATCTAAGCAAAAAAGTTCATATTAACATGGGTCCTAATCTGAACGGTTTGAAAGATAACGATTGTGAACCATTTATGATTTTATATTGTTCATTGCTCACACTACAATTATTGTAAAGAGGTAAGATACCGTATTTGAAAGGTGATCGAATGGCCTTCCAAAGCTATACAACATGTAGCAATGGTGTCTTTGGAAGGGAAGTTATTGTGGGAAATTTGGGAACCATTATTGCCATTTAATTCACTTAAAGAATCTTAAAAATAACCTTAGCTTCCTAAATTTTTCTGAATAACGTCCCTTACAAAGAAAGACACCACCCAAGTAGCACAGACCTTGGGACAACGTTGACCCAACAATTTCCCAAGAAATTCACCGTTCTCTAACGGAGGGCCAACGATCTGTGCTATTTGGGCGCTGGAACATATTGAATACCTCGGAAAGGCCATTCCATCAGCTTTTAAGTGTATTGCATCGTAGAATAACTGAAGGGAGAGCAATAAAGAACATAAGATCAAGAAAGGTTCACAACCTGTGGCTCTCAAACCGTTGAGAATAGGACACATGTTCATATTAACTTTTCTGTGCTAAAAACCACTCACGATAGAATTTCCCAAAATATTAAGCTTTCTCTTTAAACACCCTATATATAGGCTATATATAACTAAGTATTTCAAGTTTACGTTCATTGTCCAGGGAGCGATCCACCCTTTCCAAATGACCCTTCTGGAGGTGATATTTTTCCCCGTTAGGAAAAATTAAACAAAATAGATACTATGACCTATTTAACAGAGTATATGTTTTCGAATGTATTTCATAAATAAATAAATAATCAATTCGAGTAGAATAAAAGCTATAAACTGCATCCGATTGACAACGAACGACATACTTTTCAACCTCATAAACATTAGTTTTTCTTGATTTTCTCAAAAACTACGCATCAGAATCTAGCTTCAAATATATCATTTAGTTCAGCTTAATGTGATCCATAGATTGTTAAATGTCTTCTCTTTGAAGAACATTATTTGTTAATCAAAAATTCAAATTTAAGAGATAATCATAATTTTGGAATATATTTCAAAAACCATGTTGTGTACAGTGGCGGAGGGGGAGGCCTAGCCCCTCCCAGTTTTATTAGTAACAAAAATAATTTAATCTATTTATATATTTTTGAAAGTTTATAGTAAACTCATGATGGGTTTTGCCTGCCCCCCCTCCGGTTTTTACTTTCTACACTGTAAATAATTACGGTTACATTTACTGACCTATTACCATTAATTCTGGATGCCAACCGATTACCCTAAAATTTACGGTAATAGTGTTAAAGTTATGGTAATAAGGCATCAATACGGCCTTTTTATGACATATAACTATAAATTTTACAGTAATACCGTAAATTTTAAGAGTAATCAGTTGGCAGCCAGAATTGACGGTAATTGGTCAGTAAATGTGACCGTAATTGTTTACAATGTTCATCCGCGCACTGGCTGTATACTGTTGTCTTGCTAGTATCATAATCAAATGCTTGATTAAATGCACTGAGAAAAGTTCGTTCTCCGGACAGCGGTATATTGTACAAATATACGGTATCCTCTTATTTACTACAGAAATCAGTAAGAATCATACGTTATCCGTATACTACATAGGCACTGCCCTTAGATGTTACATCATGCCGTTGCAGGATGTCTGACATGTAACAGTTTTCCGTATATCACATGCATATACTTATGTTACATTCCTCAGCTATATATTATATACGTCAATTTGTATGGGGGATCTTGACCGTCTATATTGTTTCATACGAAAAGTGCATATAGATGGGAAACTTATACGGAAAGTATTATAAAACATGTTTTTTCATTTATACGTCTACTGTGCGTTGTCCAAAAACTACAGGAATTACTCATGTAACCTATGTTTTTAAGTACGCCACCTACATTTTTTTCTCAGTGTGTATATTTTAGAATCAGTTTCATCTCGATAAGTGGTATACTTATTCCACAGCCAAAAAGTAAACTTCTTTGCATTGATTTTCTCAAAAACCACGCATGAGAATTTACACTCACTCATATTATTCTGTTTAGTCCAATGCGCTTTATCGATTGGTATAGGTTTAATCTTTCGACATTTTTTTTCTCTAAACCTAATACTAGTGTAAAATATCCAATTCTTACTGTATGATTGTTTCATAAACACGAAATTTGCATTTGCTTTTAAACGTAGCCCCCTACCAAATACGTAGTTAGGAGCCTTAAGCTCCACTTTGTCATTATTCAGAAAATAACTTATCTCTCTCCTTAGAAGCCCACTTCATTATTAACTTATCTCGTGAATCAGAGCTAAAATAAGGGGACATGGTAGAGGTCTGCACGGACTCGGGCCGAGCACGCGGGTGCAGGAGTCGGGCCTACAAAGCATATATCACTTCGGGCCCCGCCAGAGCTGAGGCCCTAAATTTTTAAATATACAACCATATTTCTCGGGCCTTTTCAACCCTAACTTTGTAAATATAGACCTAGTGTACATTGATATTTATTGGACGTTGGACCGTTCTTTCTAGAGAACGTTTAAATCATAACTGCAAAATGATACTTCTAATTGCTGTAAATAAAAATACAATTTTGCGTTAATTATGAATTTTCTGTAATTCGGGCTTATTTCGGACTCATTTGATTATCACACGAGCTCGGGCTGGGCTCGGGCCTAAATGCTAAAACATATTTTGGACTCGGATCGGGCCTCATATTATAAATTCACGGGCCGGGCTGGGCGCGTGCTAAAAGTTCCGGCCCGTACAGACCTCTAAGGCACGGTGGCTGAGTGGTAGAACGCTTATCTCTGCTGCGTGGGGTCCCTGCTTCAATCCCCGGGTCACGTAAGTTTGTTGTGGACAACATCGTGTTTGTGGGTTTTCTAGGAGTACTCTCGTTTCCTCCCACATTGTCATTCCACCAATTCTTGCCTTAATCATTCGTCTCCCTTAGCCTAGGGGACATAATCCCACGACCTTAAACTGAAACATTTCATTTGATTTCAAAGTCTAAATACAAAGTCATATTTCTACAATACAACTCAGATTATAATACGCTGATTGGAGAAAATTCACTGTAAAAAAAAGCATTAAATTTCGTACTGTTACTCAAAACGGTACATTTTTCGTGATCGGTTATTACATGAAAGAAAGAAGATCTTAATATTCCGTGTGTAACACCCCATTCCGTTACAAAATCTTTCTAAGATGCTACCTCCCAAATGATATCATTGGCGGATCTAACTCAGGGCCGCGGGGACTAGGCCCCCATTGTTTTGAGTGACAAAAGTAATTGAAGGTATTATATATATATATATATATATATATATATATATATATATATATATATATATATATATATATATATATATATATAATATATATATGAAACTCATGATACACCTATTATAGTCCGGGTTATGGCTACTCCCCCCCCCCCCCCCTAAGTTTATACTCGTATCTTTTAGATTCGCCACTGGGTCAGAAAATTTATCAGTGTCACTTTCCGTTACGAAAAATCCAAGCACTTTCTGTATCAACTTACTTACAGTTGCAAGTACTGACTATGTGTTATTATTCAATATTTATCTTCAACTTATACAAATACGATCACAAGAATTATAAAACAATTTATCATATCCAAATTCAATTACACAAGCTTCCAACTACAACCATAGTAAGTACAGCTTCAACATACATCTCTGTTCATCAGATCAAAGACCTTCAATGATGTTATTTAATGTCGTGGATATGAATCCATATCAACTGCACAATTGTTTAATTGATTTAAATTGTATTGTATTGTTTTCTTATGGTGGTTGATATGCTCTTAATTAATTCAGTGATCACAAAATATCTAAATGTTTCATAAACTAAGTTTATTCAGGTATTATTTGCACAGTTGATTCTATCCGCCATTTGCACACAAAATTTTTCACTACATTTTCCAATGTATATATATATATATATATATATATATATATATATATATATATATATATATATATATATATATATATATATATATATATATATATATATATATATATATATAATTATATTATTTATATGCTTCTTAAGAGTTGATTAATGCGTTTTTAGTTACATTTGTAATAAGTATATAATGTAGGCAGAAAATCTTACTAAATAGTGCAAGTCTCGATGCAGGTCGTGGTTAATTGGTTGTAGTCTGTGAAAGAGTAGAACTTTGCTCATTATTCAAATTCACTAAACTGAGTTGACACAGTAATGGATTTTTAAAAAATCTTGTTATGCACAATTTTTATATGGAACTAATTGAATATATCCACGTTTCGCACGGGGGCTGTATTTGGAAGTCAACGCCTGTGGGAGTATCACCATTGATCTCAGCGATCGCGAAAACTATGGATTTGATACTAATATCGGTCATTTTGGGCTATTTTCTACATGTTTCGGTATCTTCTCGCCCCCCCCCCCCTTGCTGACTCCCGGCCCGCATACAATTGTAACTGAATTTGCAAGTCATCGCTAATGGAAGTATCACCATTGATTTCAGCGACCGCGAAAACTATGGATTTGACACTAATATCGGTCATTTTGGATTACTTTTATATGTCTCGGTATCCCCCCCCCCTTCCGGTGACCCCCGGCCCGGAGCCGAATAGCGTGAATTTGGAAATTAATGCGATCGAAGTTTCATCATTGATTTCAGCGACCGCGAAAACTATGAATTCGACACTAATATCGGTCATTTTCTACTACTTTTACATGTCCTGGTAAACGCCCCCCTGAGATCCCCTCTGGTTCGAATTTTAACAAAAACGTTTAACTCTGGTTTGGAGCCTGGATCAAAGTATTCGTGACTAAACTTTGGTAACTCTCAGTCAATTTGTCTGGTTCCCAAGCCGGTTTCGGTAAACAGCCCCGCTGAGACCCCCATGGTTCGAAATTTAAAAAAAAAAAACGCTTCATCTTGATCTGGGGCCTGGGCCAAGGAACCCCTGACCAAAATTCGGTAACTCTCGGTTTACTCGTCTGGTCCCCAGGCCGTATACAGACAGACAAACACAAACAAACTCCTTATTTTATTTATATTAGATTATTAATTTCAGCGAACTAATATGTTCTACAAGGGATACACTAAACGATAAAGATTGCAACTGTTTAGATTGTCGACTACCAGAACACCAATTGACTGGAGTCATATTACTTCCACAGACGTTTATACAACCACTGTTATGTAATCATTGATCGAAAAATTATTATTTTCTTGCATTTCCAGCAGATATTTGCTGATTCCTCGTGCGCCTATTCACCACTATTAATAGTGCAGAAGACAAGACAAGTTATATTTAATATAAACGTGCTCACTTTTGCTTATAGAAATTTTATTTTATTTACGTTTTTTTTAAAAAAATATTATGAGTCGAATTTTCGCTGATATCTTTCAACTTTATCAAAACTACAGTGCCCGAGAATTATCCTGGCAGTGACGTAGACTTCGCTCTTGCTCAAGTGCTATCCCACTGGGTAAAGCTGACGCTTCGTTCAATTCAACGTCCAATCCCAGGAAAGAGAAAATGCGCGAACAGAAATACCAACTTAAAAGCACGCTCCGTTCTCTACAACAGAAAATTGAAAGGAAATGAACCGAAATGGGAGATTCGTTTTTGATAAATATACTTGTCATCTTTGTATAACGATCACTGGAGTTCGAGGAGACATAAATGCTACATTTTTTGCTATTATATTTATATAACTTTAATGAAGAACATGGTTATTTTATATTTGAATTTTATATTATAAGTATTTGGAAAATGATTTTAAATGATAGCCATTTATGTTTATTCTGTTCTAACAACACTCAGGTTTCAACATGCTACAAACTTTCGTTCTATTGAAGATAGACACAAACATGCTGTGGACGAAATGGGAAGGGAAGTCCAAAGTTTATTTTAAAGAAACTCCCATGTCTTTACCTATCATGGTTCTTGAGTTAGAGGATGGTACGTGAACGTGTTTCCTGGTCGCGGAAACAGAACGTGGGGGTTAGTGAATGTAGCTTCGAAAAGTATAACATTTACCAATAGGACATAAGAACAGCACTTCCAGGAAAAAACACACAAACAAATTAAAAAACAAAAGCGAAAGAAATGAACTGAAAAACGCGTGTTTTCTGTGTGTAGGGCTGTACAATCTGTGCTGACTGGTGAAAGTTGCCAATCCTTTGTTTCATTCTCGTTCTCGAAATTTCAAAGGTTCTGAGTGGGCATTACAACAAATACTGCGCATGTTGGGATTTAGGTTAAAAAAAAAATTCTATTGGAAATAGAAAACTGCTTTTTGAAAGGAAAGATATTGTCGTTTGACGACATAAATATAAAGTCTAATCTTATTTTTTTCTTTCTTTGTCGTAACAATGCACATATATAGGCCTATGCTAGTATTATTCAAATACATTGTTACCTAAATTCTCTCTATTTCGCTACCAGCATTATTTTAAACTGTAGTTACGACGTGACGTGCGAAGCGTTCAGTGTACCATCTAAGCACTATTTGTGAATAGCGTAAGTTGGTAGCCTTGCAACTGAGAGCGTTGACGTTACTGCCAACATAGTTCTCGCCGACTGTAAGGTTAGGAAAATGGAAATTAAATGTTTCTACTCGAAAATAATAATAATTATTTTTAAAAAATCTCGTTACTCGACACAATATACTGGTTGGTGGTCACGATGAAAATGTCAATGATGTTTCTCTCTGGAGTACCCATGTCCAAAATTAATTTTGGTGCCCTTGTTCGAATCGAAAATCATCATATGCCTGTCTTTTTATAAATGCTATTAGCTACGAGAAGCACTCTAAAGTTTCGAGGTAACAGTTAGTAAGGTCTTCCTAATTCTTGGTTATGCATTAAAACATATATTTCTTAGTCACCGGTTTTCTTTTTTCTTTCTTGTTTCTTAGATGTAAGTTTCCCTTGTTTTTAAGTACTTCCTGATTTTGTATGATATTTCTTCATCATTGTTATATTAAAGTTGATTTACGATGCGATAATTATAATGGCATTAAATAAGCAAATAATAAATAAAAACACAAATCATACAATACTACGCTCACATGGCCATTTATGCCATCCTGTAGCCTCGAGCCACAATAATAGCATCACTCATAATAAAAATAATTTCTATCTTCTCTAAGCAGTCTAGTTCCTAATTCAAAATACCTACTCCTCAACTCTAATTTTCTATATTTAATCATCTTAAAAACAACAGATTGAATATGGCATTCTGAAAAAAGTTTATAAAAATAACGAAGATCAACTGAAATTACCATTATTTAGAACAGGAAAACCTCGTAACTGTCCCTGTAATATGTGTATTAAATTATTCACATGAAAAAGGTCATACAGTCGGATTTCTTTCCATAAATCTATATTGTAGATAAAGTATTATTGACAGTCTCCACTGATAAATTAAAGTGTTTAATAATAATTAAAAAAAAACAGATGAAAAAAGAAGCTAAATTTGAAAACTTGTATAAGTAAACAGTGACTGCACACAGCCGGGCAATTTACTCAAAATGTAAATTCGATTATCTTTTCACGAGTTACTTTTCAGATACATGACCTAACGATAGATATAATCCTATTTATAATGCAAAAACATGTCCGTCTGTGTGTAACGCTAATTCCTGATACTAAATAGTGAAGCTAATTGATGTCGCTACATGCCCTATCTTTCTGCCTGCCTGATGTCAATAGATGTCGTTAGCGTGTAGCAATTTATAGCTTCAAACTTATTTTGACAATCTAATTGCGCAGTTTTAAACCTATTGTGACAAACTAATTGCTCAGCTTTAAACCTATTGTGACAGATTGCGCAGCTTCAAACCTATTGTGACAATCTAATTGCGCAGCTTTAAACCTATTGTGACAATCTAATTGCGCAGCTTTAAACGTATTGTGACAGATTGCGTAGCTTCAAACCTATTATAACAATCTAATTGCGCAGCTTTAAACCTATTGTGACAATCTAATTTAAACTTAAACTCTATTGGTTCAATTTAATTATTTGAAAATGGATGATGATGATACTGAACATGAACGTACATTGCTGTTTATTATTAGAACAATTAGAACTTTTAGTTATGCACGATTTTAATGAATAGTATATAGCGCGTTGAAAGCTTTGATGCAACAACTGGTACATAAAACGATAGGAATATGCCCAAAGAAAGAAAGAAAATGACTATACGTAAGAGTTATAATGTTAAAAAATTTTATTCATTAATATTAACTTTTTTTTTACATTTATTCATATTTTACAATACTAATGTCTTTTTTTGAAAATATAATAAATTTTGTATGGCAGTTATAGGACATTTTGTAGAAAGTTCAATGAGAGCGATCCAGAGAATTTATCAAGCGTTACATTTTGTTTGGAGTAAAATTTTATATTTAAATTAGGTCGAATCATATGAAAGCCATTATCACTAAAACGTCCACGAACTCCTTCTGCCTCCAACCATACGAACAAGGCTATCCGATCAGACAACAAGTAGATTTTGAAAACAGATGCGTAATGCGGATCTTCAGACAGAAACGGACCAGCGACGTGATAAATCTGCAAGAGAAGAAAATATAAAATAAACAATAAATAAATTTGGAGCAAATTAATTTGTACACATATCTGTTATAGTTACAGAACATTATTATATTTACTTCTGAACTTTTACAATGTTTAGTTATTTAGTTAGTGTGATTGAAATTGTCCAACTGATTTTCACTTTTAAAGGCTAAAGAAATGAAAACTACAATACCTAGTTAGTTAGAGTGGTCTCCGATTGCAGCCACACACTTTTTGCTATCGCTCAGTCAACGATATGGTTCCGATAAAAGAAGTCTTGAGTCTATGATGTAAAGAATTTTGCAACTGTGCGTTGCACCGCCCGGGCACCACGGAAGTTCATCTCTAGCAAGAAGTGAGTGAGATGGCGGAAGAGATAGTAATCTGTGCAAGAGATGTCAGGAAAATGTTGGGGGTGACGAAATTTTTTATCTTGCAACTCATGGAGAGTTTGTACCAACATGTGGTCATACAATATGAGAATACTATGCCTTTAGAACATTATTGAATGCTTGCTGATAAGTTTATTGCGCATTTCACAAAGCTATGCAGTGATGATAGTGCCTCGACGGAGAAAAATATGATAGTTTATCAACAGAATACTAGCAACATCTTCTGAAGATCCACAGTGGTTCTGGAAACCACCCTGGACATTGATCATGATTCAACCACTATCCTGACCATTTACAAATGTCGCAGCAAATCCGTTTTTCATCTATACAAGATTTGTGGCTGTCTCGTCTCGAAAATGTGCTGTAAAAGTGATGTCTCGACTCGAACGCAGATTGAAAGTGTCTGAGAACAAAATCCCAAGACGAATATTCGGACCCAAGAGAAACGGGAATAGTGAATAGTGGAAACTTCATAACGAGGAACTACATAATTTATATCGTTTATCAAACATTGTTAGAGCCATCAAATGTAGGAGGCTTAGGTGGACATGTCATGTAGCCAAAACGGAAGAAAGTAGGAAAGCTTTCAAAGTCTTGATTGGAAATCCAATCGGAAAATGACCATTCGGAAGACCTAGGTGAGATGGGAGGACAATATTAAAATAGATCTCGCAGAAATAGGAATAGAGTGTAGAAACTGGATCCAGTTAGGTAAGAATAGAAGTCGATGATGAGCTCTTGTGAACGCGGCATTGGGCCTCCGGGTTCCATAGGCCATAGAATGAGTGAGTTGGTTTAGTTAGTTAGTCTTTGCAAAACACTATCTATCATAAAAGGTATGATTTCGATTTCGGCTGGAGTCAATATTATAAAATCTTTATAAAATATGAAAAGTACTTTGTGATTTTTCTCAAGAGCATTATAATCAAGTTACGTGTAAACATTTCACTCTAATCCTCTGAATTGTTAGTAAGTACGCCATTGTAAGATTACAGAATAAATTATTCGTGTAAAAATTGTAACTTTAATTCTAAAATTTTTCCCATTTTTTTTTTTTTAATTGGCTTTCCTTTTAAAGATTTTGTTTGCCGTCCTTTCACACATGGGGCCATAGGCTACAACCTAACTTGCCTAATAACTGAAATGCCTTGATAAGTCTTGTGCTATATGTATATTGTCGGGATCCCCACCTTTCAGTGTGTATTACTTCTTTAAGCACATGTTATAATTGTAAAATACGTGCTATTGTTTATAAAGCAGACGATAGGGAAGAAAACAGGAAGACACGAAGCCAACGCGGTAGAATCTGAAGATGGGTGAAACATAGGGTGACCAGCTTATAGACTTGAAAAAAGAGGACGTTTGTCTAAAATAATATATACCTATAATAATTACCGTATACTGAAAATAGCTTTATTGTAGACAACTTTGGGCTTTGCCTATAATTGTTTTAAGTTGATGAGGTGTTTCTAGATTAATAAGCATACCGTGAAAGGGTTAGGAATTTATATATAATGTAGACAGACATTCTGAGAACTTTAAGAAATATTTATAAATTTTATATTCCTTTCTTAAATCTGGTATTATGAACAAAAATGATTGTTTGAACGGTAAGAATGCGTATAAAGCTTTATTTAAGTAGAAAGTACAGTATTCTACATAACTGTAATAAACTTAAAACGCTACACTTATTCACCAATAATGTATTTTCTCATACAAATTACTCATGTTTAATTGGATTTGCTTTCATGAACAGTATCATATTTCTGTACCATCTGTAAAATCTGTATCATATTTCTTTGATGCTCCTATATCCACTAATATTTGTTTTTTTTTTTTTTTTCAAAAGGAAATCATAAAATCCAGAACATGAATATTCCTTAAAATTATACTGCATACATGCAATACTTTTAATTGTTTCTATGGATAATCTACTCTTTTCCTTTGTCTAATAAGAGAAAATACTCTTCTAACTCTAGTATTATTACTACCAATGAGAAAAAATCAACAATTTTCAGTAACTCAAAGAAACATTCTTCATTTCTTGATTCAGAGAAGTATTCAACCTAAATATTGCTAGATTCTTGTTCACCATCTGCTAAATTACCTATGCTACGTTTTTCCTACATTACTAAATACGGTAGGTCAGCTGGCCTTGCACGTCAACAGGCAGAATAAATTTCTTAAACTTATTTTTATTTTTATAAGAAAAGATTGGAATTTTGTTATTATTGTGAAAAATCAGGTAAAAATATATTTCTTTCACATGTTAATTTGTATGGTTCATAAAGGAACCCGAAAAAAGAGGAAACTTGACCAGCGGCACAAATCTGTCTTCAACATTGGGGCAGACGGGTAAGACCATTCACTTTTATTTATTTATTTATTTTTTTAAGCAATGTTCAAAATATTTATGAAGTTGAAAAACAATGCTGTGGTGGATCAGCGGGGTAGAGTTGTCTTCAACATTGGGAGGCAGACAGATTCGAACTTTATTCTGGGGTAACATCAATTTCATCTCACTTTTCTTTGTGACAATCGTACACAAATCATCACATTTCTCCCCAAAAAGCACATTTCAAATTGGTCTATTGGGAGGGACAGTCCCTCCAGTTCCAAGATTTGACTGTTTTCTACAAAATCCCCCCGGACGCCTTCTTAGAGTCTGAAAAAGAGGACAAGTCCGGGTAAAAGAGGACGTCTGGTCACCCTAGTGAAACACTCAGAAAGCACCCATAAAACAAGACCAGAAGAGGACCAAATTATTAGCTGATCACTGATCACTTAATCTACAATACCCTCTCCTGAGGTCACGTTGGGCAAAGGAGTTTTCCTACCAACATGATCTCCGGTAGTTGCATTGAGCGAAAGTGATTCCTTATCACAACTTATCTCCGGGGGCTGCTTTGGGCGAAGGAGGATCCTTATAAACCGGCTCCTATAGTTGTGGAGATTCCTTTATAAAACTCTGGAAACTGCATTAGGCAAAAAGGTTACCCGTACATACCTAATTCCACCCTTCATCAACCGAACCCACTTTACGTGTGTTAAGGACTAATACTGAAATACTTATTTTATATCTTTATAAAGAAACTATATAATTATTCTATAGAGGATTATTTTTATAATAAATCTGGTGAAGGGCTAATTTTGGACTATTATTGGCTCTACCAAGAAACAGTACAATATAATCATCTGCAAGAGGCAGTTGCAAAATAAGTGTGAATTTAATATATTTTGTAGATATCAAACGCAATATTTTTCTAAGTTCTTCTATTAAATAAAGAAGCAGTCAATTGACTGCAAGTTCACTGAAATAAAGGATAGGCTTTCCTTAATTGTGATTAATTGTACAAGTTGGTTCTTTATTAAACACTACGTTAAATCAAATATCTACCGGCATATACGTATTATATTATAGGAAACAATGGAGAAAAGAACTTATATCTTACCTTTACTCTTGGAAAGGGTAAATAATCTTTAAGATCTGTGAAGAGTGTTGGGAAAAGAAAGTTGTCTGGACTAATACGAGAACCAGTTGGCGATCGAAGAGTGAAATGAAAGAAGCATTGTTTCCTAAAATCCGTCCCATTTCCGCAGCCTGCATTCTTCAGCAACGGTTCCATTTCTTCGACGTAAACACTTAATGCTGTGGCTGATTTCTGAAACAAAGTATATAAATTTAATTCAGATTTTTGAACTTTACGGGTGAGCTTTATATTAGACGTTAGATCACTATTTCTTTGGATTTGACCTAGTGTACTTTTCTGACATATAGAAACATGCTTTATTCAATGTCGTTGTATACTGTAAACTACGATCACTTTGAATTTAAGCAAGTTTTAAATTAATCAAACTCAGCATCTATATACAAGAGATATGTTGCTGTAAGGAAAATACACTACAGTAACGATATCAGAAATCAACTATTGGGGGAGTGGACAAGAAACTTACAAGGGGTTATCTCACTTTAAATTCTGATTCCTGGCAATTTCATGTCCTTTCAAGCTCTCAGTTCTCCCTTGCAGCCTGGCTCAAGGAAGATAAAAATAGAAATATAAACATCAATTTAAAAAAAAAAAAAAATCGTCAGGGGGAACCAGCAAGAATACATCTTGTCAATTGCTGCTTATTATACGTCAAATGGTAGGTAGCATAGCAGGCTCAAAATACGTGTTCTTTTGTTCAGATAGGAAAGGTTACCCACTCATATTAATGTATTTGTTGCTGTGAAAATAATGGACATACTTTTTTAATTATTATCTTCCATTTCTTGCTAACCAAACTTTATTTATGTTAACTTTCAAAACATGTCTTTCAGTTTCATTCTTGATTCCATATAAAATTTTCGAGTCTACAATACTGTGTTGTACAGTATTTCTTTTCAATGTTTTGAAAGATTTGAAACATTTACTGCTATTTTTATCAGTGAATAAGCAAATACATTTCCTGCAAATTTACGCTTTTTATATAAGGGCAAAATGCTAGGGAACTACAAATTTGTCTTTTCACAATTTTCAGTTCAAAATACTTCTGTAAATTAGTATATTTAAAATTATTCCATTGTCACGCAATGCCAGGTATGTTTTCTAATAGTGTAAAGATACTGTAAATACGAATTATTTTTTTTTAAAAAAAAAAACTCAAAATATATTCTGTACATATTCTAATTACGTAGTTATACGCGTATCGTACCGACTTGAAGGCTTCGGTGCAGTGGCGTAGGGAAGGGGGGGCCCAGAGGGGCCGGGCCCCCCCCAAAGTGGTCCGACAATGTACTTTGGTACTTTGATGTTTGTAATTTTTTATATATTTTTATGTTTATATACTTTTTTGTTTGTAATGTTTCTACATGTACCTATAACAGCACTTGCCCCCCCCCCCAAACACACATCCTGGCTACGCTACTGCTTCGGTGTGTTTATGGATACAGTCTCCTCTGAATGCTCTAGCAACGCCACTGCCACAGTACTATAATGGATTCATAATTTAGAAGAATATGCTTATTATCTAACAGTAAACTTTGCAATGTTCCCATACGAGATGCTCACAAACCGTGAGAACTTGAGTTAAAAAAAAAAAAAAATAGACAAAGGAACAAATATTTGAAATCGCAGTACTTGGAATCAATACCAAACATCATCTTTAAAAAGAGGCTCAGCAGTGTAGAAGACTATTGGGTAAGTTCGCTTAACGAACGAATCATAAATTCGCGTTTACTTTAACTTAATTCCAACTGGAAACTGGTCTAGTAGTGTTCGGAAAGTTACTTTTAAGAAGAAACGTTGTTTAGTTCACTTTCCTTGTCCGTAGAAGGAACGCGTTCCGCTCCTCATTTCACCTTTTAAAGGTATATTTCCTTCCTCATTTCCTAAAATGTACCCAGTTAGTTTCGCTACTATCCTCTAAGGTTCAACTCTCATTTTATTTTGTTTTATTATCTTTTTAAATAATATTATTTTTAGGGCAATGAGCAATACGTTTAATAATAATTTTGACCGTCACTTCACCTCACTTCATTTATATACTCGTAAAAATATAATTGAAAACATCAAAACATACGATAAATTTCGAGATTAGTGCAAATTTCGTAAACTTTAAAGAATTTAGGATTTAGATTTCTGGGCTTTCGGCATCTAAGGCCATTTAGCCCGTTACGTTTTGAGGGATGACGTCCCTCGGCGAGCACACTATCCTAAGAAAGGAAAGAAAGGAAGGATTGGGGAAGGAAGGAAGCGGCCTGCGACCTATAAGTTAGATACCATCCCGGCATTTGCCTGGTGATAATGAGGAAAAACACAGGAAAACCTCATTTAGGGTGACTGGCCTGAAAAAGATTTTTGATACTTTTTCGACCGAGTGCCCCCACCGGGAATCGAATCCGGGATCGCTCGCACCAAAGGCGAGAGCGTTAGCGACTACGCTACATGGGGTCATTCGTAAACTTTAAAGTCAATACTAATAAGTTATAAGCATATTTGATACTTAAATTGTGTCCCTTTAACATTGAATTATGGATTTCTTGCAATATTCATTTGATAGTTGCTACATTTACCAGAAAGTCCCCATATACTAAAATATATAAGTTGCTATATCTATATCTATTACACAAGTTACTACATCTACCAGAATATACACAATTCTTGCCGTACAAATTCGAGTCTTTTTGTACAATTACCAATCTTCTGATTTAGTGCCATGTGTTCGACTGTCTGCGTAATAATCTCATCATTTATAACAGAGCTAATATTAATAGTATCCGAACTTAATTATTTCGTACTTTTAAAAAGTGCATATTTTGTGTTTAAACAATGTACATTTTGTATGAATTATTTATTACAGAATAGTGAAAACATAATTTTACACAAACCAAATTGCCCTCTTGCTGACCTAATGACTAGGATGTGCGCTTTGGTACACGAGATCCCGGGTTCGTTTCCCGGTGGAATAGTCCTGAAATTTGAAAGCATCACGATTCACCCGTAAACTGAAGGTCCATGTCTAATATAGCCTCGATACTAAAGGGACGCTGAACTTCAATTCAACTATAAGAAATATTGCAACAAAAATACACTATAAACACTTTCGCTGAATATTTTACCAGAGAGGGAGAAATAAATATACAACAAATACTTTCACTAAATATTTTATCAGAGAGAAAGAAGTTAAAAAAATGAGAAACGAAAAGGAGATATGAAAAGCCCAGATGAATAGCGCCATCTTAGAATTCAGAGTCACGTGATAGTGTTGTTAAGCAAACAGTAGAGAGCAATTTTAGTGGTGGAAGATAGTGGGATAGTAAGATAGTTGGTTTGTAAGAATAGAGGAGACCGAAGGAATAATAAAAGATGAGAAAAATTTATATTCCAAAAAATGTGGGGACAAATTGATAAATAAAAATATAATAATGAAGAAATTAACAAAATATTAAATTGCTCTTTATTTTGTACCATTTAATATTTATTGCTTCTTAATATATACACATAAATAGGGCTAATATAAATAATCGTTCCGATTTTAAAGTTTAATAACTTACGTTTAATTGTTCATAATGCCATGCATGATGTGTTAAATGAAAGAAAAACTCAAAAGGTTTTAGTGGCTGGCAAAACTGATGATTATTTACGCATTCCGCCGCTAAGGCGACAGTAAATCAGATAGCAGGAAACGAAGACACAAGAATACTTTCTGCTCTCGAAGTTCATGCCAAAATGGTATGCAGTTAGTGTTCAACAAAGATTCAGGACGAAGCTCAGGTTAGATCCACCAAAGGGTACTCAATTTGAAAGTAGTACAGACATATTAAAGAAAGTGGGTGTTTATGCAAGAGGAAACCAACAGGCGGCCAGGAATTAATGAGGAAATAGCTGATTGTATGCGTGCGATTTTCGTCAGAAGCCCACAAAAATCAACGGTTCGCGCAAGCAAAGAATTGTATTTGAAGCAGCAGACAACAGTGTGGACCATTCTGCAAAATCATTTGAAATTTCACCCACACCGATTGAAAATGTTACAGGGGCTTAAACCTATTAACAAAGATAAGAGCATTGAATTCTGTGTTGCGATGAAAAACCTTATGGAAAGAGATGGTTTCATTGAGTCAATTGTCTTTAATAATAAGTCTACTTTCCACCTTTCGGGAAAAGTAAACAAAACCAAATGTGAGAATTTGGGCTTCCATATGATTATAAAGAACATATTCGTGATTCCCCCAAAGTAAACGTGCTTTGTGGAGTTATCCATAAGAAAGTGCATGACTTTATGTTTCTCGAGCAGAACACTACAAATGGACTTTCCTACCTTCATATGCTGCAGACATGGTTTGACTCGTAGCTGGAAGAGAGCAATGAAAACTTTACGAAACCAAGTTTATAAAATCATACATAAAATTCAGTTTATTATAATATTACTTACCAATGTGAATTTATAATCAAACGAAGCTAGAGGAACAAATCCATCCCAGCTAAATATGTTTGTTGTAAGTGTCACATTCGGAATATCAAACAATAAGTCAGAAATGGCATAAACATTTAGTTGATCTAATATTGTCTTGTATGGAGATACGATGATAGGAAAGAAGAAGCGTTTTGCATAATAATGAACCATCTTCCACCGGCCTCCAAACTCTAAAAATAATACAAAATATTCACGATTTAATATAGAAATAAATTATCGTTGCAATTACAAAACAAATAAATCAAATTTGCTTGTACAATCCGAACCAAAGAAAAAATATTACATTCTATAGGTATAATCAGTACTTATAAGTATGATATTTTGTTTTTTTCAATAACTAGACGTTATGTGTGGAATATATTGTAAAATGATAAAGAAACGAATGAGAATATAAAGTTTTATCTTTTTAACTACTACATACTTTTGAACAATTCTGTTTTCAACCTAACCAAATTATTTGTAATCCAGATTCTTAACGACTCGACGTAAATTCGTCAGTCAAAAAGGTAGGGAATTGAAAATAATTTCAGTCTCAGGAATGAGTTTGAAACTATTTCCTTTCTAATGCTCATTGTAGATAAGCATTGAACTCATGGATGTCATCACAGACATATAAAATGTAGAACAGTAATGATAGCAAAATTAGTAAAGCGGGAAATCTATCAGCGATATAGCAACTTTGAATGATTCAAACAATGAAACCAGCAAGCCATAATTGAATAACGAAGCACGTTAATTCCCATTCTTTAAGCTTTATATATTATGATATTAAAAATATGATGTAATTTCGAAAGAAGTTAAAATTTACATTTTAACGTATTACAATATTGTGACGAACAATTAATATTATTAATACCTCAGGGTATGAAATACTCCATGATATATTTCGCTGTGGCTTACATAACTTAAAGATAAACTTTTGAACAGGGGCAGGAACACTGATCAGCTTAGATTTTTTATGTCTGTGATCGAATTTATATATATTCTGTACAGCTTGGGATGAACCGAAAGGGAATGTGTGGGAGTGTAAGACCCCCACTCAAAATTAATTCGGTAATTTCGAGTTTCTGGGGGATTTCACATTAAAACCTTGGAAAATGGAATGGAAACATTTAATTTATGTTTAATCAAAATCAAGTTAATTTTAATCAAGAAGAATTAAAGTTATCGTTTCAGTACAGCCGTATAGAACTGTTATTTGCTAAATTTATTGCCAATTCAGCAAATACATATTATATTATATGACCTGTTTCTTTTGCTAATATACACTGTGAAATAGTTCGGCAAAACTAACATGTTTTCAGAATTTATTAGCAAAATTTAAGATTGTTTCTGTAATATTCAAACGGAGGACCATAAAACAAACTATATTTGTTAGTTATCAACGAATAAGAAACTTTCTTTTGCATTCGTCAAACATGTAGGATATATTTCTGACATAGAAATCAAAAATAAGGCTGCATAATCTCTATTGTAGAACCAATTTGACCAAAGAAATATTTCTTTTTAAAAATTCTCACTATTAAAAATTACATTTGGATTTCGGAAAATTGGGGTTTCTGAGGAATTTCACATTGAAACTTTGCAATACATTTTTATGTTTAATGAGAACTAAGTTATCATTAATCAAAGAACAATTAAAGTTAGCGTTTCGGTACAGCCATATAAAAGTGTTATTAGTCAAAATTATTGCCAATTCAGCAAATACATATTATATTTTATGCACTGTTTCATTCTTAATGTACACTCGGCAAATCCACATGTTTGTTGGGATTTATTAGGACCATTTAAGACTACTTCTGTAATATGAAAACAGGTCCATAAAATAAACCATATTCTATAGTTAAACCCAAATCAGAAAATTTCGTTTATATTTGTAAATTATCCAGGATATATTTCTAGTATAGCAATCAAAAACAAGACTGCGGAATTGCTAGAGCACGAGTCAATTTGGCAAATGGACGTTTTCTTCTTCACAATTAAAAATTACTATCTACAAGATAAGTAAACGCTGATTATTTTATGGCGTACAATATGTTCATCGTAGTATAAAAGTAATTAAAACATCAAGCCGTTCTGTTGCATCTGAGATGGAAATACTACAATTAATTAAGTGTGCAGACTTTCTAGATGTTGACCCTGAAATTGACTGCAATTGCTATCATTGTTGCGCCTAAACCTATGGATAAACAATGCTGAGTAGCAAATTCATCATACGCTGGAATTTATTATTATTATTATTCAAAAGAGTTTATTTTATCAAGAAAAATCTAAAGAAATGCATAGAAATGATCAAACCTCTTTTCTTAATTTTTATTACACCTATGAAGAGAATAAATATTAGTATTAGCCGTGTTGAAGGAGTAGTTTATGCGTAGCCAACAACTTTATAAGGTGTTCGGTATATAGACACAGGTTTGTCCAATCACAGCATGGGGCTGTGGTACAACCCACGTCGTCCAAGATGAGAGTGCCGACCTCGAGAATGAGTGGTTATTCTGGGAAGCGGGCTGGGAGGCGTAGTGGTTAAAGCATTGGCCCACTATGCCGGAGATTCCGGGTTCGAGTCTTGGTCCAGGCAGCCACTTTTTCGCTCTTTGTATATCTCTATATTAGTATACTTAAAATATTTTCTTTTCAGTGCCGGTAGCATTTCTTTTTCAAATATAAATCGATTGCTTATTTCGTTAAGAATTATCATGTAAACTAGTAGCTCTATTCAGAAATGAAAATAATAGTAATAATTGAAAAAAGTAGTATTATGAAAAGTGTGTTGCAAATATATATATGTACCGTGTCATGCGAAAACGAACTAAGCGCCACTTTCATACTTTTAAGAAAATTACGTTTAAAGGTTGATGTCCAGCATTAAGGTAGCCGTAATCTAAAGTGAAATTATGTTTCTTTTTTTGGAAAGGTGTTGGTTTTCCTCTCTTTTCGATTGTGCAAAACGTTCTAATGCTTATCAGGAACCAATCGTCGCATTTACGTGGATTTTCAAAATTTGGCGCTTAGTTCACTTTTGCATAACACGGTACATATATATAACAATTTGAAAACACATTCTACAATATAAAATCGTGTATTATTGAAGGAACAAGATACAGGACTATTGACGTAGCTTCAGGCAAGCGAAAAAAATACTTCAGAAAGGCTGAACTGAGAATCAAATCAGGGATTTCACTATTATAAGACACACTATCTATATTATATCTCATTATTTGGTAAATCATACTTACCTATTCGGGACATTAACCCACTACACCCCTCACCTTTTGAGCCTTCGGAACGCCCCTGTGTACAGGGATATTTGTACATCTGACAATGATGATAGGGCTTATGATTATATTCTGCGTGAATAATATACTCAAATTTCCATCAGCATATTGTTAATCATGTCATTGCGAAGTTAAGTTGTCGAATGACTAGAGTACTGCTGTTGGAAGACAGAGGAGAGAAAGATGATTTGAAAATAGGATGAAAGAAGTACCTAAAGAAGACCAACTTGGTGCAGGCCAAACATCGTTTAGCTGCCAATACAAAGCGCCCATTGTAAATCCTTCTCCGGTAGGTGATAGAGTATTGCGTCCTCTTCTATAGAACTCTGTCTGTGTCTTGTATATCATTGCTTGGTTTATCTGAAAACAAATAAATTTCAGTTAGTTTTCCTTTCTTTCATCCTAACAATGAAACGTTTCTATGAACTGAATTTGATAAGCAGCTTTGTATGAACTGAATTCGATAAGTTTCTCTATATTATTATTCCAAAAAGAAAGTGTATTGCAAGAACCCTTAAAAATTTTGAGTACACATTTTTTTAAAAATATTTTACAAAAATTTCTTAAAAATAAAATAAATAAATAAATAAAATGAAATAAAATAAAATTTTGCAATATAATTTTCTAACGTTTACAAGAAAAAATAAATTAGTATTTTTGAGAACAAGAAGATTATAGTAAAACAATAGGAAGAAATGCAGAGGTCTTATTAAACGCTTCCAGGGACATGGGTTTAGAAGTAAATGCAGAGAGAACTAAATACATGGAAATTCGAAGAAATCGTAATACTGCAAATTATGGACGCGTTAAAATAACAAATAATATTTGCAATAAAGTGGATACTTTCAAATATCTAGAATCAATACTAACAGGTCAAAACCATATTCACGAAGAAATTAAATGTCAACTAAAAGCAGGAATTCATGTTATTATTCAGTTCAAAATCTTTCGTCGTCGCGAATCTTGTCGAGAAATTTGAAGGTTTAAAAAATATAAAACGATAATCGTGGCTGTTGTCCTCTATGATAGCGAAACAAGACGCTTACTCTGAGGGAAGAACGCAGACTGGAATGAAATTCTGAGACGAATATTTGGACCCAAAAGAAAGGGGTCCGGAAACTTCATAACGGAATGGCGGAAACTTCATAACGAGGAGTTGCACAATTTATGCGGTTTACCAAGCATTGTTAGGTTATCAAATCTAGGAGTCTCGAATGAGTAGGTCATGTAGCCAGGATGGATGAAAGTAGGAAAACTTTTAAAATCTTAACTGGAAGTCCAATCGGAAACAACCATTAGGAAGAGCTAGGCGCAGATGGGAGGACAATATTAAGATGGATCTCGCAGAAATATGAACACAAAATAGAAACTGGATCCAGTTGGCTAAGAACAGAAATCAACAGAGAGCTTTTGTGAACGCGACATTGAACTTCCGGGTTCCATAGGCCATAGAGTTAGTTAGTTAGTTAGTATTTTTGAGTTTTGTTTTCCAGATAACACAATATTATTTTAGTATTTAGTTAAAAATAAGAAAATGCATAATATTGCAAATTTAATACAAAATATTTCACAGATACCAGGAAAAATGTTTTGTAAGAATTTTGTAAGAACTGTTTACAGATTTCCGTAATTTTCAAAATAAGATAAAATTAATTAATTCTTACAAAACATTTTTCCTGGTATCTGTGAAATATTTTGTATTAAATTTGCAATATTATGCATTTTCTTATTTTTAACTAAATACTAAAATAATATTGTGTTATCTGGAAAACAAAACTCAAAAATACTAACTAACTAACTAACTCTATGGCCTATGGAACCCGGAAGTTCAATGTCGCGTTCACAAAAGCTCTCTGTTGATTTCTGTTCTTAGCCAACTGGATCCAGTTTCTATTTTGTGTTCATATTTCTGCGAGATCCATCTTAATATTGTCCTCCCATCTGCGCCTAGCTCTTCCTAATGGTTGTTTCCGATTGGACTTCCAGTTAAGATTTTAAAAGTTTTCCTACTTTCATCCATCCTGGCTACATGACCTACTCATTCGAGACTCCTAGATTTGATAACCTAACAATGCTTGGTAAACCGCATAAATTGTGCAACTCCTCGTTATGAAGTTTCCGCCATTCCGTTATGAAGTTTCCGGACCCCTTTCTTTTGGGTCCAAATATTCGTCTCAGAATTTCATTCCAGTCTGCGTTCTTCCCTCAGAGTAAGCGTCTTGTTTCGCTATCATAGAGGACAACAGCCACGATTATCGTTTTATATTTTTTAAACCTTCAAATTTCTCGACAAGATTCGCGACGACGAAAGATTTTGAACTGAATAATAACTGAACAGTAAGCCAGGATCTCCGAACACATCAATACAAAATCTTCAGTGAAATGCAATTACTTTCAACCAAATGTTTTTACACTTCCAAAAATTCAATTAAAACATAAATTTAAAAACACCATATACAATAAATTATTACAGCTTGGAAACCTGCAGAAACATTCATAAGCGAGACAAATGTTTAGAAAACAAAGAATTATATAATTTTGAAACAGAGTTTTCTATGTTAAAATAGTAAACGTGTCCGAACTTTATTTTCCCGACAACACAATAATTGTTTTAAAGACATATTTTTTTCATGATAAGAACACTTGGTGAAACACAACATACAATATTAATATTTTAATATATCTTGTTCTGAAAATTGATTAGTTTTTCCTGAATCTTAGAAACAAATATGAAAACAGTAATATTGAATCTATCTTTCTATATTTATATATCTATATCTATCTATCTACCTATGTATATATATATATATATATATATATATATATATATATATATATATATATATATATATATATATATATACCCCCACAATATATATACACCCCCCCTTTCGATACCCCCACAATATTCACCACTGTTGCCACTGAAGCTCCAACCAGATGGGCACCAACGATCATGCCTCTTTGGAAGTCTGTCAGGTCGCCCATTTTACCACACCACTTTCACACCACGACACTCACAGGTGAACTGCTTACTGTTGACGGAAGAGGAAGGTCAACATGACACATTGAAGAAAGAAAAAAAAACCGATCACGCAATACGTGTTGTACAGTGGAAAGCCAAACTTACGTGTCCTGTATGAAGTGTTTTTAGATTTTTTGTCTACCTCTGTATATATATGGATATATAGATATATAGATAGATATAGATATAAATGGATAGATATAATAAATAATCTGAACAAGTTAACTTTAAAACTTGAACATAAAGGCATTACATTTCAGAAATTACTACAAACAGGGGCGCTTCACAAAAATATTATAGGAGGCAAATATTCATATAAACCCCAAATTGGACGATAGAAGAGATATTTATCTAGATAACATAAATATTTCAGCACACTTATATGGTATTCTACGCTACTCCCGTGATGTGAAGTGACACGTGATGAAATTCACAGACTCCTAATCTGTCATTGACGAGTCTGGATTTTGAGTTTTTAGCAACCTTTCAGTAGCGAGGTTTCATGCGACGAGAACCTAGAGTTTAACGTGGGATCCAAAACACACAAGCTTCCGCCGGAAATCGAACTCAGGTCTCCCATGCCAATGGCGCGTACACTAACCACATAGTAATGAGGGAACTCAACTAGTTAAATTCAATAAATACCATTGTATTCTATTCAACTGACAAGCAATGTCACTTCATACATAGTAATTACATATACTTCTGCAGATGATTAACAGTGGAAGGGGACATTTAACAAACTCACACTGTTACTAGTTAATTATCATTGTTTTCTAAAGCGGTAAATGATGCATGCAAGATATAAAGATTATAAAATGAAGAGATTTTATCTTTATCCCAATTACAAGACTGAGATTATGTGGATGCGAGGAAGCCGCAATGGCTCAGTAGAAGAGCGCTAATCTCTGGTGCGTAGGAACCCTAGTTCGATCCCAGCTCGTGCCAAATAAGCTTTGTGTTGGACAAACACCGCGTGCATCCGTTTTCTCTGTTTCCTCCGTTTCCTCTTACTTTCTACCTCTCTTAGCCTCGAAGCGTAATTCTGGAATGTTAAACTTTAAGAAAAAGATAACTTGAGAATAGAAATACTATATCTGCAATACATGGATATCCTAATTTCTTTTAAAGATTCAAATTTAAATTTTGTTTCAAAATTCGTGAACAGAAATACTTGCTTGTCTCCCTTCTCAACTACGTCAATGACAATAGCGCATATTTATTACATGAACGCCTGCACGATTGAGGTACTATTTTCTTCTTATATGAAAAACTACAAAAGGAGGTAAATATCCAAAATAAAATGCTGTTCCATTGAAAGCAAGTAGAAAATGTTTCACCCAATGATTTCAAATACATTATGGTGATTATTATCAAAGAAGAAAATCGTCCCATATATATGAATGGTTAGTGTTTATACCTTTGCTGCGTATGTTCCCTAGTTAAGATAATAATGAATTTTTATCTTATCATTGATACGTCATATTATCCTATCCATAACTTATATGGTCTAATTTACTTTCTTGTTCTTTTACTCGTGGCAACGACAGCAGCAATTTATCATCGAAATGATTGAGTAACCTTTTCCCTAAGTGTCTTCAACGAAATTAAAAGTATAATATTTTAAGGGTAATTATACAGAAAAATGGACAATGGGTTAGCGGGGATTCGAACCATAAGCTCTCATTTTCTGGAGGGTTGAGTAAAGCAGCTATCTACGAACCAAGAGACCGGGGTTTAAATCTTCTGCCAGTCTAGCATCCAGTGTATTTACATCGTTCTATTGTCAGATAATCTTTCAAATTATTAATCAACCCATTTTCTTCTTTTCCAACAATGGAAAATAGAAACGTGTAACATTTGATCGGATATTCCAAGGTTTCCTACGAATATATATGTTAATCACATCTCAGCCGGTTTTATATATATATATATATATATATTTTTTAAATGAAGAATCAAGGACAAACAGAATTACAGAAATACCGAATGCACAGAATTTGTCGCAAGTTGAGGTTTTATAACCACTTAAATTGGGAACTACAAATCTTAATCTTATTGTAACAACAAAATCAGTGATATCAAATATCTCTACAAACTCGCACATGGTTCAGAACCGAAACGTTACTCTCAGAATTGTATTTCCGAAATCCATTCAGACAAACTCGTAACACACATCTTTTTCATTTAGTACGACCTAGACTGTCAATAGTTCAACGGTCTCTATTCTACAGGCTTCCTAAGTTATACAATGAAATATCCCATACACCTGTAGATTTATTTATAATTCTGAAACTGCATATAACTCTGCACTATGACGTCATTTTAATGGATAAATTCTAGTCACTTATTGTCAACCTTTCTTGTTATTGCTTGATGTTGTTATTTATTTATTTATTTATTATTATTATTATTATTATTATTATTATTATTATTATTATTATTATTATTATTATTATTATTATTATTATTATTATTATTATTATTATTATCTTATGTTATCATCTCTTAGATTTGTTAGATATGCCAGTGTAAAGTGGTGTTTTGTTGTATCTGGAATTATGTTTGTAAATAAATAAATAAATAAATAAATAAAATTAAACTCGAGCCAATGAAAATCAGTATTCTCACCTGAGAAAGATATATGAGATTGGAATACTGTTCGGGTTCACTGATGGAAGAAACTGCAAAATTTTTCCGAATTTGTTCAAGAAGATACATGTTTCCACCCATTAGATGTTGCCTATGTCCGCTCCATTCACTGTTGATATCTCTGTCACCTGGGCTTGTAACATTTGATATAATCTCGTATGACGGTAACGATTGAAAGCCATATTCTGAAGAAAACCTCGCTCTGGGATACAAGTTTGGGTCCCAACCATTTAGAAAATAATTGTAGTAATGAACTATAAAAGAATAAAGAAATTATAAATTAGTAAGTTACTTTAAACTGCGAGAAAATAGAAAAACACTTACGTTTCAGGTTTCTTTTCACTGCACAGTTTCTTTTCTTCCAAATATTTGAAAGATCAGTAGATAAGAAAAAACAGCAATCCTTCTAAATGCAGTAAAAAGAAAAGCTTAGAACATTTCACTCAAATTTACAAAAGACAAAGATAGAAAGGCTTACGAAAGAGTATCACGCATTATTTCAAGGCAAAAAGGAATATTAAAGAAAATGAAGATAAAACTTCCCACTATGCAAGCTATTCACTTTGGAAACCTTTTTTTTACCTTTACCTTTATTCGCTTGATGAAGTCGAATATGATTGAGCGAAATGTTTTTGGATCAAAAAAAAAAAAAAACAATATATTTCTACAAAAATTTTCTTGTGGGCCTTATATCTGGAGAACTATATATAGTGTAGCCAAACTCAAACTATCACTTAACTCAGTATGATGTGCTTATTCCGCAGAAAATACGAAAACTCGGTTTAGGTTTCGTTCAAAAATTTTGTGGCCCCTGATCCAATTGGCCCAAAAGATCCAATATATTTCAACAAAAATTTTCTTTTAGGTCTTATATCTTATTACTGTATGTGGTTCGTGTCCTGCAGTTCGCTAGGAGGGCTTAGGCATTATAACAGTCCGGGATTCGATCCTCTATGTTTCGAACGTCTCCTTTAGACTTCAATAGCAGTTTGGGCTTTCTACCAAAGCCGACCATATAACCGCTGGACAACACGGTTCAAAGTTCGTGTCAGAACATTATGGGAAACTGACATAAAAACTTATTTTAATTGTATCTCCAATACCAATACAATTTAATAATGCAAGAATTATTACGTTCTATAGGCATTAGTTATTTATACTGAAAAGAAAAGTAAAATAGGTTATCTTAAACTCCAACATACAAATTTAAATCATGGTGATAATTTAGATAAATTATGATGAAAGGATACGTGTAATTATATTTTCTTGATTTTAGTCAATAACACTGAAACTTTACTAATACAAAATAAATTACACTTTGGCACTTTGATTTGAATAATTGAATATGATAATGCAATTTTTCACTTGGCCCAATTATTCTTATTACACTCGCGGAAGACGCGGTAGTCGTGAGCCACCGATTGAAATTTACTACATCGTACGTTTTTTATTATTTCGCACTTTCACTTTTCACTCACTTTGATGCTGAAGAAAAATAATCTTTGGCGGTCCCAGGGAGGTGTCCTTAAGATTGGGGGGATGAATTCCCTTACTTTCCATTTTATCTTCTTTCGGGTGGACTTGAAGTTTTTCCATTGCGCAGTTAGCAACTTTGGATTTAACTTTTGAGAGTTGTCCGAAGGCTTTGGACTGCGTTGCTTTACATTTTCTTTTATTTAGAATAATGTGTTGCACTAACGATATTTTACGTTGCACTGAACTTTGCAAGCATATGTAAACAGCATTTTATTTTTATTTTTGATTGTGCTTTTTGTAAATTCACATAATTTTTGGATACTGCGAGGTTATAAGCTGTTATCGCACCAGAAACAATCGTCAGACTGACTTGGCTTTTCTCCCCGCCTCTCCGTGCTACTACCAAGCAGAGAGGCTCGCAATGCAACCTGTTGATGTCAGAGCTAAAAATAACTATGACAACCATAGGCAGGAATTTTTGTAGATGAAGTTTGCTCCCTGTGCCGAATTTTAGCACCTTATTTGGAGATACGAGAAAATAGTAGGAAATATTGTGACAACAACAAGCAAACAAATTATATATAATGAAATACATGTTTTTTTTTTCTTATTAACAGGGAATGCCGGGCATACCGGCGTTCCCTTACGCTACGCCGCTGTTTATCATTACTGTATAACATTATGTCATTATCGCAATATTCTGTCATTGCCATTACAGTGATGTCATTTCCAGAACAGACCAATAATCTGTAGTTAATACGTAAAGTAAACAGATATCAACTACAGCAACGTTCTAAATGTATGCTATTAGATCATATTTTTGGTATTACCCAATAATTATATTAAATTGTTACTTAATTGTATAATGCAGGGATGCAAATAAGCAACACCATTTTACTAGCCCAAGAAAAAAGCTAGTAGCCCACATCTCACAATAGAAATCATTTGCTTACATTCGGTATGATATTAAGTACTCGCCCGCAGCGATGAACCACTCGTTCCGGACGAGTGGTTATTTACATCCCTGGTATAATATATAGATATTTTGGTTTTACTTTTATGTTCGAGTACCGTACTTGTACAGTTATCAGTATTAAATTAGTACTTTTAGCTTGCTTTTCACTAAAATTGCTTATATTATTTTTCGATATATTACGACAGATCTAACAAGCACGAGAAATGAAAGAAAATTGGAATACACCAATTATTGTGAAGGTATATGTAAACGTGACGGTAATAACAAAAATTTGCAACTGCTTGTGAAAAATGAATAATTTCTCTTAAATACGTTGTGTTCCAGCACTGTTCTATACTAACAGGTATCGTAAAACTATGTACTACTCTCTGATGTATGTTTCCTTGAAGAAATTAAAAAAAAAAAAAAAAAAAATTGAAGACATGACATGTCATTGTTTTCCCCTAATCTAATATCGGGTCTTGTCTATCTCTATTAATCTTACTTAGGTTAGTGTAAAGGGACAAGTTTTGCCGATAGATGTCACTGCAGTCTTCGTATCTCTCCCATGTATTTTTTACCATTCACAAAAATTTACAATTTCTCTTACAAAGTTCAACCTAGAGACTTCAGTTTTTAAAGAGAAGGAACTTCATAATCTATTAAAGGGAACAATGCGTGTCGATTTTTTATTTAGAATTTTCTTCATTGTTGAAACAGTTTCATTGTTAAAAGTTTGGATATCTTTTTCAACAATCAAGCCATTTCAACAATGAAGAAAATTCTAAATAAAAAATCGGCACGGATTATTGCCTTCGGTGGATTATGAAGTTCCTTTTCTAAAAATTTGAAGTCTGTAGGTTGAAATTTGTAAGAGAAATATTGAATTTTCCTAAAAAGTAAAAAATACATGGGAGAGATACGAAGACTGTAGTGCCATCTATAGGCAAAACTTGTCCCTTTAAACCAACCTTAATCTCTAAATGCCTGACAAAATGTCGGATAGATCACTTACAAAAATTTTCGTTATTTTCAATCTTATCAATGTTACAACGTTCTTAATTATTTCATGACAATTCTTTTCATTGATACATAATATATTCGAAATTTATATACAAACTTCTCCTCAATTTAACTAATTTCCTTTGTATGTTTGATTTCTTATTCAGTTCCTCTCAAGTGATTGAATTTTTTTTATATATTTTTTCCTTATATCTCCTTGCATTCAAATAATTATACGAGGGGTAATGAAAAAGTTTCCGGAATGTTGTAGTTTTGGCATTCGTGATGCAATCACCTTGAATCTTGTACAGTACATTCTTTAGGTTCCCTAATTATGAATATGACAAGTACAAACAGGTCATAACAGTCAGTTTATGAGTAGTGTACCCAAAGTATGTGGTGATCAGTTGGTGCATTGTCGCAATTCAAGCAACGTGCCGACATCAAGTTTTTTTAAACAAATTGGGGGAAATCTGCTTCAGATACTTGCTTTGATAGCCTTTAAATCAGTTTACAGTAACAACGCTTTAAGGAAAATAGCACCGTTAACCTTAGCAGCGTCACTGTAGAAGATATCGAAACCAACACGACGGCTGCACTTCGGAAGATACCAGAAGAGGACTTTAGTCAGTGTTTCCACCAATCCTAGGAGTGGTGGAGAAAGTGTGTCTGTTCCGAATGTGCTTACTTTGAAGGTGATAAAGTAAATGTTACTTATATTCTGGTAATAGAGAGCTACAACAATATTCCAAGAACTTTTTCACTGCTCCTATTATTTTAAATTTAACGTTTAATTCTAATGAATTTCATGTTTTAGGTATTAGATGTTTTCTTTTTCCTAACTTAAGCTGGAATTACTACTCCTGAACTTTACTTACATTCTCTGTTCTGTTACCTTTCGTTAAGTGACTTTGTAATGTGTTCATAATGTTATTTATGTATATAGTAAGGGAAATAAACAATTTTCTACTTGAATACTTCAATAGATTATTACATTGTATTGGGTAATTATTATTTTAGTTACTTGATTGAAAATGAAATGAAATGAGTTTTACGTCCCACGGATATGCCGATTAGGCTAAAGGAGACGGTGATGATGAGTAATGAATGAAATGGTGGAATGAAGAAAGTGGGAGGAAACGGGAGAACCCCGAGAAAACCCACGCACACGGTGTTTGTCCACCTGAAAGTTCACTTGGCGGGGGAAGGGATTGAACCCGGGACTCCAAGCACCAGAAGTGAACGCTCTACCACTGAGCCACCGCGGCCCCCAGTTACTTGATTGAGTTCTCCTTCATTTCTTTCTTTCCTTTTTTCTTTTGTTTTCACTTTCGCAATGCACATTCCGATGTGCAATGACACGGATATGTCTTTTAAGGTTAGTTTTCTATGTCTATATTGAGATTGCTTTGTTTTAATTACCTTCTTACAATCACATCTTAATTTTTAATATCGATATCTTAAAGCTAATACATTTAAATAAAACACGGTAATAACTGTATTAAGAATTTTAAAGTCTGAAACTTAAATTTATACTTACCGTCCCCATACAATTTACTACCAGGATTCTTAGATATGTAACCCTCTCGCTCTGATTCAATACCATTTGTAGGACTAGAGACTAGGAAAGGTCTTGATTGATCCACAGTGAGGACTGCATTTTGGACGATATCCACATAAAGCCTGACATAATCCTTTCTATAAATTTTACTGTCTCTTGCCGTTCCATACCTACATTACATAAAAAAACATATTATACAATCTTAAAATCTACTTTCTTTCTAAATTGTGGTAATATACTGACGGGGCTAACACTACTTTTAAGAGTGTTGCAGAAGAATAGGAGAGAGAATTTTTAACATCCTGTAAGAAAACGTACTTTTTAACATGAAGAAAAGTTATGTTTCAACATGAAGAGAAGATATTTTTCAACACGAAGGAAAGATACTTTTTAACATGAAGAGAATCTATTTTTTATTGATAGAACATTTTCTACCAGATAATAAAAGAGAGACATACTTAATCAATATATAGATTACAAATTAATTAATCCGTTACAAGGAGTATATGCGTCAACGTTAGAAGACAAACAGTAATAAATAAAATTACTACTTAACAGTATATTATATTGTATATATATATATATATATATATATATAAGCTGTACCTTCCAACAGAATAAAAAGTATCAATTATTATTGGCAACCAACGATACTTTTCAGCTCCATAAAAATTTGCTTTTACAGATTTTCAAGAAAACTACTCATGGAAATTTACCCGCTAAGCTAAATAGGGTAAATTCATCCGTTAAGCTTGGCATCATCTATCTTTTGGTATAAGATGTATAACAACATAATAAGAATGCTGTAATTATGTGACATCCTCTGCCTTGGTTAAACATATCCGACGAATTCATGATATGCAGGGATACATAGAGAAGACATATGAACATACTGCATGTGTTAGATATATTTATAAGACACAATGCAAGGAACAAAATATTAGAAGAAAAAAACGCAATGCATTCTGTTGCAAAATGATTAGAACTCCACTTCTAATAGCTAATAAAAGACTTATGGCGTAACATAACCTGAAATATCCGAGCAAACATGATTTACAATAGGTTTACTAGTATTTGATCCCATGCATCAAGGATGGCATCTTCTACGTCACGAACGTTATTGTGTTGAGTCCCATTGGCGTACAAGGAATGACACAGGTCACATATATATTGGGACCGATCACATATTTTTTCTTGTGTTGACGTGGCTGTCATCTGGGATTCTTATGTTAGAGACGGTTGCAGCATCTCACACCTCTTGACAGCGTAGATTTATGCACACATATGCAAGGTTCTCGTAACGAGTATACGAAAAATGTTTCACCCCCATGTAGCCTCTCAACAACGTCTCTTTCCCATTGCGGAATAAGTTTACGCACCCGTGCGGGGGGACGTACTGTTTCATTAGCAGACATTCATTTTTCTTTATATTCTAATATTCACTCCTTTTCGCTTTCAAATAACACTTTTCCACGTTTTATTGTGCCTTGTACGTCCACTGCCCGAAGACCCCTACACACAGTATGTCATCTATCGTGCACTAGCCTTGTCTTGTCGTCTAATGACCTTTGGGTTCAGTGGCAACGACCTATTCATGTATAATTCAGAAGAACGTCGTCCGTTCTTAACAGTTTGCAATGATTTTGTCGTGTTTTTTCCCCCATTTTCGTGTGCACCTAGCATCTGTACAACTATATCTCCAAGCTACCTTGTAACGTTTAATGGCCATATGTCACTGCATCAATCCCTATCATTTCCCAAATTACTTTCTGTTTGTATAATATTGCAGTGTTCATATCGTTTTGCAAAACTTATGTCTCATTTTGAGACAATATTATAATAGAACAAAAATTAAAATTTAAGAATTAATCATAATTTTGGGCTAGATTTCATTAACCATACTTTAAGAGTTCATCACAATTTCGAGCTATATGTCATTGGTCATACTTTAAGAGTTCATCATAATTTTGGGCTAGATTTCATTAACCATACTTTAAGAGTTCATAATAATTTCGAGCTATATGTCATTGGCCATATTCTAAGAGATAATCATAATTTCGGGCTATTTCTCATTAACCATACTTTAAGAGTTCATCATAATTTCGAGCTATATTTCATTGGCCGTACTTTAAGAGTTTATCATAATTTTGGACTACTTCTCATTAAGCCTACTATGAACTGTTGTCTTGTTAGTATCATAATTAAAAGCCTAACGAGGATATACTTCAACATTAAGTTTACAATAAAAAAATTCTTCATTTTCTTGAAGACTAGATATGAGGATTTACATTAGTCCATACCATTTTGTTCAGCTCAACAAGATCTATCTATTTGTATATGGTTCATCTTTGGACATTCCTTTCTTTCTTTTTTTCTTTTTCTTTTTTTTGTTTTGTTTGTTTGTTTGTTATTCGCTATACTAATGGATACGATGTCTACTGTGTCTACTAACTGTAAATAAAAATTTCTCGTGTCTCAATAAATACAAAAGGCACAAAACCTTTGTGGTTTCGATGTACTTCTCACTTCTTCCTCGGCGCATTTAAAAGACTCCTGATGCTAGTTGAAAGATATAATCGGAAGAGAAGAAATCTTTACTATCAAATTTTAAACTCATCTCATTATTTTAAATCTATAACTAACTAATTCTATGACATGTAGAACCCAAAACTTCAATACCACTTACACAAGAGCTATCCATTGACTTCTATCCTTAGCCAACTGGGACCAGTTTTTACTATTTATTCCTATTTGTGAGCCATCCATCTTAATAGTCTTCTCTCACCTGTGCCTAGATCTTTTAAATTGTATATTTTCAGTTAGATTTCCAGTTAAAATTTTGAAAGCCTTACGCATTTTTAATCTACGTATAGGATGCACAAACAATTTTATACATCATGCCTTTTGTGTAGCATCAAGTTGTCTGCAATTGCGTCGAGCAAGAGATGAGAACTGCCTTAAAATTGTACTTACTGGCAGCTAAAATAGTTTTTTTTATGTTTTAAAGTACAAGAAATCTTTTATTTAATGTTTAGTAGAATTTTACATCAATTTCTTCAAATTCTATGTGAAAAGTTGTCTAAATTTCATAATAATTCGCTTAGAAGAGTTAATATTTTGTAAACAATGCGCTTCTATAGGTTAATTATGTCATCAGGTGACAAATAAGTTTGTGAGGTCAGAATATCACAAATATTTTCAAGTTTACTCGTAGAAAGTATTGAACTTGAAGTTATTTTCAAGTCCTAATATTTTCTAGATACAACCATACACAAGGTATACTCATAGTTTACATCCATATCGGCTACCATATGGCGAATCATGATATTCTTTATACTGTAAGAGTTTCAAGTAAACACATATATTTGTATTTGAAAGTTTACTGGAAATATCACAATAAAAATTGAGGAAACATACCTTATGAATAAAAGGAAATTAATTTCATTTCTACTTAGTTTTTGAAGTTACTTGCTATGTTATTTGAATGTCTCCACCATTTTTGTTTGTTTGCTTGTACAGGGTTTCCCACACAAAACCGGTACGCCTCGCGCACGAGATTTAAGTAACACTTTAATAGCAACAAGGAACTAACTAACAATGAATAGATAATAGTAACTCTAACAGTTACCTGTTTATAAGAGATGATGGAAGTAGTGGCAATGGGCATCCAGCCATCGCTGACCTTGTTTGATGTCATTACCAGCAACACGCTGTAATTCTGCAAGCGTGATGTTCTTAATTTCTCTGGTAATGTTCTGTTTAAGATGGTCTATTGTGTGAGGATTATCAGCATACACTTTGCTTTTTAGTGTACCCCATAAATAAAAACCACACGATGGGTCCGGGGACTTTAGGGGCTCAAAGGTCTCTACTGACAAGTCTGTCTTCATAGAACACGTTGCCGATGTGGGCCATACTTTGGTTGGATGTGTGGGCGGAAATACTCAACTTCCCGATAAAATGCAGTGTAGCCAACTTTCCAGACGGGATAAGCAATTTAACTAGAGAAGATTAACCGGTACGTCAGACGTGCCGGTTTCATGTGGGACACCCTGTATAAATTTTTTATGCAGTAAACAATATTCTCCTTCTCACTTAATTACAAAACTTTCCTGTCTTCCTGAAATAGATATTGTGCTGGCATGGGAAGGAAGATTCGTTACCAATTTTTTTCCATACATTTTAAGCTAATTCCTTTTATTTAATCTTACTTTTCTTTCTTACCAATTACCGGATAAGGCCATCTCGTTTTCATTATTTCCTGCCCACAATGCAATGCTTGCATGATGTTGAAGTCTACGAACATTTTGCATTATTTCTGTGTATACAGACTGCAAGAAATCGTGTGTAGTTGGATACATACTGCAAGCGAACATCATATCTTGCCATATCAAGATACCTAATTCGTCAGCTACCTGAAATGAAAGTAAAGGAACAGAATTAGGAAAAAAAATATTCAATTTTTCGACGCAATTCGTGTTTGAAAGTTTTACTAGTCTCTTTAAATTGTCTAAATATACAGTTCTTACATCAAATTTCAAAATGTTATTAGCGTTTAATGCAAAAACATTGTCCAAAGATGATACGCATTTGAGAAGATCGAGATTTTTTTGTAAATCTAAAAATTGATTCCATACGATAACCACGTCGTCTATTAGGATAAAACTGATACTAAACTGGTACACTTTTATCAATATTTTCAATGTGAGACTAGAAAGATGACATTATATAGCAGAGTTGGGCATTTTTCCTAAACCTCACTCACACTCATTCTCAATCAATTCACTCACTCTCATCCTCACCCTCCATTAACTTCCTCATATTCACATTCACTCGCCCTTACACTCAATTAACTCGCTCAATCAACTCGTCCTCATACTCAAATATCGTTGATGCCCTCACTCTCATTGACACTCAATCAATTCGCTCAAACTCATCCTCATTCGCCCTCACACTCAATCAACTCACACTCACTTGCCTTCACATTCAAATATTGTTGATACCCTCACTCACACTCACTCGCCCTCACATATAAATATTGTTGATGACCTCACCCTCACTCACACTCAATCATCTAACTCACACTCACACGTACTCGCCCGCATGCTCAAATATTGTTGATGACCTCACCTACACTCACACTCAATCAACTTGGTCACACTCACTCGAACTCAAAACTCAAATATTGTTGATCCCCTCACCCTCATTCACACTCAGTCAATTCCCTCACACTTACACTCACTCGCCCTCACCCTCATCTACCAAAATGATTGTGAGAGTGACAGAGACCCTCTTGAGGGCAAAAATGCGTCAGGGTGCCCACCTCTTGGTATATAGAATGGAGCTAATGAAATATATGATTAACTTTTCTATTTTAATTTTTGTTTCTGTATAACGTTGTTCAAAAATGAGACGTATATCAATCGATAGATGACACTGAGCTGAACAAAACAAGATGACTAAGGTTAAATTCTCATGCGTAGTTTTCGAGAAAATCGAAAAAATTAATTGCTATGGAGCTAGAAAGTCTGTTTGACTTCTTATTCAGCAATATTTGAAAGCAATATTTTATTATTCAGCTGAAGTAGAGTGTCTATTACAACGAGATTGTATATCTAATCTATAAATTACTTTCATTTTCTTGTAGTTATTTTGGGCAACGGCGCTTAAAAGTGCACAATTTGTTGATAAGAAGAAGAAAAAAAAAGTAGAATATATGTTGATTTTATATAGGTAAGCATGTAATGTCAGTTGTTAAAAAGAAGATTTGGTATTTGTCTGTCGTTGCTATGGAAACAGAATAATTCATTCGTGAAATAAGAAGAATAAAAGTCAGTTGTGTCAAACATTTAATATGCTTGATCTTCAAGGTATTTAATGAATATTGCAATTACAGGTAACAATTACGGTGTTTAATCGTGTTTACCAATTTAGTGATTCGGACTGTGGACATATATGTAACAAGTTAAAATATAAATATAACGTTACACTATTTACTTATGTACTGTATATATGAAAAATTGCATTATTAAATAGTAGATTGTGTCCTCGTAATGGTGATATACGTACTTCTAATAGTGACACAATAACGTGACGCACACACAACTTGTAATTGAGTCTATCAAGTGCGAAGCATGAGATGTACATGGGATTCAACACATCTCTTAGTTCTCTATCAGAAAATATATATATGAGTTGATTAAAGCATCTACAATCTCATTGTTAAGATAGTTCGATAAACGACTATGAAATGAAATACTTGCCAAATCCATTGTTTCGCACTGTAAGAAGGTTTCCTGTCTTCTGAAAGGTTACTACATGGTTAAAATAAGTTTTGCTATTGAATTTGTGTTGGCAACTGTTTGAATAATAAACACTTCTCAACATGATTCCGCAATCAATGGCAGGTCATTTGATTCGAACTATAAAGTTCTTACATCAATACTATTTAAATTTAATTCCGTGCCATCTTAGATTTTGGCTTGGGATATCTAATTTAGTATTTTCTCTGTCTGTTTCATTATAAGTTATACATATTAGCCTTGATTGAATCTCACCAGCTTTCATAAAGACATTTGAATTTGATTTAAAAAAAAAAGGCATATTCATATTTTTAAGTGTTATTTTAATACAACAAAATTGTGCCATATTTCGAATCTAGCAAAATATTTCGGCACTGCAAGGGAAATAAAACTACTGCAGAGATTACATGTAGATTGTTAAGTAAAGACACCTACTTCTTAAGTATTAGGCCTGAGGCATTTAATATTAAAGTTTACACAACAGTTAACAATAAATCAACTTTCAAACATTTGACACGATTTGTTGATTAATTTTAATAAAATATTAAAAAAATATAATTAAAAAGAGATTTCTGTCCAATTATATGATAATTTAGACCAAGTTCATACTCAGAAAATAAATTTTTAAAAAAATCGCAAGGAAAGAAAGGAGATTAGCGTCTTAAAAATTATATGACTTCTTTTTACAGGGACTTAAAAAGACTCCAAATTCAATGTTATTCGTACAAAGTTGATAATTTTGAAAACAAGAGTAGTTAACACCAGCATTCTTCCTGGATGCGGCCTTGGATTTGACCCAAGATCCCTAATTTGATAGTTAGTTTCTCTCTCATTACAAGTTATACACAATTCACATATTTACACATCATTATAATACAACAAAATTGATCTTATATATGTTTAGAATCTATAAAATATTTTAGCACTACCCTGCAGTGAAAAGTAAATAAAACCATCATGTAAGCATAATAATAATAATAATAATAATAATAATAATAATAATAATAATAATAATAATAATAATAACAAATATATTTGGTGTTTTACTTACTTCGTAAAAGTAGGTTGATTCATATATTCCACCACCCCAGACTCTTAGCATATTCATATTAGCTTCTTTTGCAGACATAAGCAAATCTCGAATATATCTATTAGTACTTCTTTCCGGAAGAATATGGGATGGAATATAGTTTGAGCCTTTCATAAAAACTGGGTAGCCATTTACGCGGAAGAAAAATGTTAAACCTGCATAACAAAGAATAATATTTTTTACAAACAGTTGAAGAATTATATCTTAAAAACGAAACAGATTTTGCTTGGTCTCTTTCTGCAGTAATATTTCACAAATTATAGCACTGTTAAAATCAACATTTTGTTTTCAAGCAGGGAATATTACCAAGAAAAATACAGGGTAAAATTAAGTTTAAGAGAGAAGTTGGAAACACTTAAAATCATCTGCTAGCAACTGATGATTTCTCCATACAATAAAGAAATGTGACTACATCTGTCAGTCTAAAGACTCCATGAAAACATTTATCAGTTCTCTTGTTTATATCGTATTCAAATTTATGCAAGCAAACATTACGATGACAATTCCTTCATTGCAAATATTTGAAATACTTAGAAATCACATAGCGTTACTTGGATAATATTAAAAGAGATGGCAATACTTACAAATATCCTACTCATTGAAAAAACAAATGAAATATTTATCTAGTGTGAATCGTTGAATATCTTCATGTGGAAAGTTACATATCTATATGGGTGTGAAATTGTATTATAAACTACCTGGTCATATAAAGGATAAATACGAATTACTTGGAAAATATCAAAACAGGTGGGGATACCCATAATTATCCTACTCGCAGAAAAGATAATTTATTTACTACGTATCATTGAACGTCTGCATATGAGTGTAAAATTAAAGTAATCATTAAGAAATTCTCTTGTCAATTTAATAGTGCGCAAATTACATTGAATAATACGTTCTATTCAGTGCATGATTATCTAATTAGTTATTTGTGTAATTTAGGAAAATAATTAATTTATTGTTTGTATATATTTGCTAGTAACCACAAATGCATACATATAGAGTAATTGAAATAGTGAGTAATATAATTGATGTCTTCGTTTTATAAACTTAAAACAAAAGCATTATATTTATTTAAAGTAGTATTCTATCTGTTTTAGTCATTGATGATTTCTATACCTTTCTGTATAAACGTACATATAATGTGGTCTACACAATAATTTATAAATCAAATCAAGTGAAGTCAAATAAAATGTAATAAATGCAAACACAACGTAATTCCCTAAAGATTATTACAAAGAAACAAAAGCTACAGTATCCTTGCCTATTTCTTTGCATTAACTTTTAAATATTTTATGAAGTAAATGTTAAATTTCATTTCATTTGCAATGAAAACAAATATCAAGATTACTTTTTTTAAAAAAAGATACTTTGAAAGAAAAAGAAATCATATATATATATATATATATATATATATATATATATGTATATATATATATATGTGTGTGTGTGTGTGTGTGTGTGAAATAATTGTTGATAAACTTTTCATGTACACTACGCTGGAGTGGTATACATTTAACTAATAAAGATTCATTCTTAATAGTCTGCTAAAACTTTATGATGTCGACTTGATATTTTGGATTCAAATAGCACATTTTATGAACTACTTTACAAAAAATTAAAAAGTGTGCGTTAAAACTGGAAGCGACGATAAGGGCCAGTGGCGGATCTAGAAAGTAAAAATTTAGGGGGGGGGCAGCCAGTACCCAGTCTATGATAGGTATATATAAACTTTCAAAAATATATAAATAATAGCTTAAATTATTTTGTCACTGAAAAACTGGAGGGCCTAGGCTCCCCGGCCCTGGCCTAGATCCGCCACTGGTAAGGGCTTGGAAGACCGTTCAAATAGAATTTGTTGGACAGCTCTTCCGGCGATCACAGTGAGCTGAATGGCACAGTGTAAGAGTGTTTACACCATACTGATAGAAAGGATTTTTTTTTTTAGTTAACTCGCACAGTAACCAGCCAGATTATCTTTCATGTAGTTTGCCAGAATCGAAATTTGGCTGTGGTTTACTATCCTGATTCTCCATTGAAATCTCTCATATGCTTCTTTGATCTTACGACGACGTTCCTGTTTGCATTGATTGCTAATATCTGGGGCTGAGAAGTAAAGTAGTAGAAGTCATAAAATATTAATTTCAAAGGAGAAGCATAAAAGGGTTTGCAAGACAATATTTTGTTGAAATGCGTCGATTGTTTACTGACGGAAGACTTTTTTCACTTCCCTGCGTTCCAGTTGTCCAAATCTCAAACTTTTCCTAGTATCCCTCATACTAATGTAAGTAAAGAAAAATATGATAACTCAATTTCGGCCAGAAAGTGACTTGCCATAGTTTACCTCTCAGCCTCAGATATAGTGTTTCTAACATGAGCACGTGACCTGATAAACCATCTTGTTCTGGTATTACTATACTTGAAGTAATCCCTTGAACTCTGTTAAAAGTTAACATACAAAGAGTGCAAAAATGAATGACGGGAATGAGACTCGAACTCGAGATCTTCGGCATACTGTACCGATGCGTTAACCACTACGTTATCTAGTCCGCTACCTAAGCAATCTATAAGCGGCCTGGGTAACGTAGTTGTTAACGCATCGGTACGGTACGCCGAAGATCCCGCTTTTGGATCCCAGTCAAGTCATTCACTTTTTCACTCTTTGTGTGTTATTGAATTCGTACTTATAGAGGATCTGGGACTCAAACTCGGGAACAAATATGGTATGGGAACAGGAAGGAGTACATACATTTTAATTTAGTCTGCAAACTGAGCAGAAATGCAGGAAACATTTAACAGATATTAATAAAAGGATTAAACAATCAAACTTTTTACACATCCTTTCATTAATATCTGTTAAATGTTTCCTGCATTTCTGCTCAGTTTGCAGACTAAATTAAAGTGTATGTACTATAACTTATTTGCGATTTTTTTCAAGTTTGTTTTTCACCTTTTTTTTAATATATGTACACCTTGTCTCAAAAAGGTTGAGCGCATTCTTTATTGGTGTTTTGAGGCAAAAATTTTCAAAGTCTAACTTCGGGTATCTTCGGGAAATAGTAAACCAGGTTCGAACCTCCATGCCAGCCTTTGTAATCGGAAAAAAGTTTGCAGATGTGTTTTTCTTCTTTTAAATATAATAAGACTTGTTATCAAGTGTTGAAAAAAAGCAACATTGATTGAAATACTTAATGACACAATATTTCGAAACTTTGTATTAATGTCACCACATGCTTGTTTGTCATTTAGCTCTCCATACGTAATGGAACATTTAGATATGTAAACGAATCTTTCCATATGTAAAAGAATGCTCAAAGTTAAGACATAGAACATAATTATCGCCTAAGTACTAAAATAATAGTCAAAGTAGAACAAAAACAGCGTTTCTAGTGGGTATGAATGTCATAATTGTCTTGAGAATATTTATACATCGCTAAAAGTACCTTAGTAGAAGTCCTTGTGTTAGCTCACTGGTAAGCTGTTGGATTTCAAATCATAAGGTTGTGAGTTCGAATCTTCTCTGGGTCAATGCCTTTTTAAAAAATTATATTTTCCGCAATGCATGAAAATTATATAAAATAATGACATTAAATATATCAGTTGTATATATATAACATAATCATTGCAGAATGTAGTAATTATTATGTTTAAAATATAACATCTGAAATAGGTAGGTGTCCACAGTAGGTCTGTATTATATATATGAGAATGTTAAATACAAGTTAAGAAACTCGTTCACTAGCAATAAATAAATCATGTAGTGTATTTATTTGCAGCTATTTGTCATATAGAGGGTAATTCTCAACATTCATAATACAGCATGTCATTTATGTTCTTGAAAACTTATTCGATGCATAAACCGAAGGTTTAAACAGAGAATCCAAAGTCGCAACGCTCGCAAGAAATTCATGAACCCCAAAGGTCACGTGAGCAAACTGGAATTGTCCTTATGAAGCACGCCACAGCAGAAAGTCTTTACATAGATTTTCAATTCAATTCCTGATATATGCTTTTGCAATGTGGAAGTGGTGATGCCTTTAGTCGCTCTCTCTCGCTCGCTCGCTCACTCTCTATTTATACAGAATATAAAAGTGGATGGATGTGTGTGTTTCAACATAATTCTGATATATCTAGCGCAATTATAACTATATTTCTCACAGTCTGGAAAAGAGTACTGTCGGGATACATATCAAAAATGCTAGAAACTGGTCGATATTAGTATCGAATCCATAGCTTCGTGGTCGCTTAGGTGAATAGTTCTACTTTCAATTCAAGTCCAATTAAGTTCCCATTAGCGCCCAGGGTAGTTACGTAGCGACATAAAAATAACGAAATCAACCGATATTAGAATCGAATCGTAAATTTTCAGCGCCGCTAACTGCCGCATTTCCCATTAGTCCACATTAGTCCACATTTCACATTAGTCCCATTGCCTAGAGGGCAATATATTTGCAGAGTGCAAAGTTTAAAACTTGAATAATATTTTAATTTTTTCCGTATGAAAAAGTTAAAAATCAAGAGCAAATATACTATTTCATGAACAATCCTCTTTTACTGTTCTAATATGTATAATAATAGCGTAAGAAATCTAAAAATAATTCAGAACACGTTTCACATTTGTTACTTTTTGTTACGTAGTTCTAGCTGTAGCATGTAGTGAGTGATATATATATATAAAAGACCGACATTAGTGTCGAATCCATAATTTTCGAGGTGGATTAGATAAAGAGTGGCACTCCAGGTGCTTAATGATATAGAAAATTAGTTTTTCTTTCTTTTTTTACGTTGGTCTACCTTTCCTTGATTTGAGACTTTCAAATTTCATCCTATTTTCTACTGAAATGTGTCTGTAAGGCAACAAAGAAATGATTATATATGATAAATTTAAATTCATTTTAATTCGGAAGTTGAGAAACACTTTGCCATTATATATCGTAGTCAGATCCACCAGCATAGTAACAGAGAGGTGCTTGAGCCATTGACGGTAGAAATTCAAACTCCGGTAAGTGATAATTTCACAGTCTTGTTTTATTACAAGTGTAGCCTCTTTAGTCAACGGAGAAGAGGACGTAGATCATGGGTCAGAGTTGATGTCGATGGGTCGGAGTTGGTCGCAATGGTTCAGAGTGGTTCATAGTTGGTGGTGGGTCAGAGTAGATCACGATGGATGATGGGTCAGAGTGGGCCAATGGGTCATTTGGGTGGTGGGTGATACTGGATCATGGTGGGTCGTGAATCAAATTTTCATTGACCCACACCATCTCTGGTTAAAATTGTACTAAAGATAAGAGGCACCGAAGATGCATGTCGGCTATTATGCTCAAATTTTGCACATAGATAGTACCCCACCAGAAAGCAATAAATCTGAAACGGTTCACGGTATCACCTCCTAGAACTCGAGATGTAGGGGTTTGTCTGATTGGCTAAAGTAAGACGTCAATGATTTATCCATCAACAAGCAAGCTTTTTATGATCGTTTCCGTAGAAAAATCAGAAGAACACGTGCCTAGTAATCGTAATATTGATAGTTCGTGTCCACCCCGGGGTATTTGTTTTGTGTTTTTTTGACTCACCTAAATATAAACAAATCACACATATAGGCATTTTAACATATTTTGGGAGAGTAATTTTGTGGTTCGTTGTCGTTTCATCGCGTCTCTGCCGCTGGTAGTAAAGTTTTCAAAATGGAACTGGGGCCACCGCGGATTGTCGCTGCGGGGCCACCAATTTTTGGCGAGAGGTCAATAGTTGACCATCTGTAGTCCACCGACGCTTACAGCTTAGGGTAATGAACGATGTCTTTGCCTTGTAGAGTTCATGACTACCGACGTCGGCAGTCAACTAGCTTTTAGTATTCCTTTACTAACCATCTATCGTTCATGTTTATACACGGTGTTGTATTATTATTATTATTATTATTATTATTAATAATAATAATAATAATAATAATAATAATAATAATTATTATTATTATTATTATTATTATTATTATTATTATTATTTGTAGTAATAGTAGTATAATTGATAATAGAATAATTATATTGTCTATGTATTGTCTAGGTAGGACTACACACAGGATTTGGCTCGTTTTAGTTTGACTCGACTCTAATCCGAGTCGAGTTGGAGGATATTTTTCGCGCCGAGTCCTAGAGTAGACCTCAAAGATGTCTGTTTCGAGTCGAGTCGAGTTTCAAAGAAAAGTCGCTCGTGCCCATCCCTACTAATGAGAGCTTAATCGGAGTTAAGCGAAATCGAAAGTCACACTATTTATCTAAGCGACCCCGAAAACTATGAATTCGACACTAATACCGATCATTTTCTAGCAATCTTTTATATGTATCCCCCTCCCATTCACCATAGGTAATTTGACAGCACTCTTTTTCAGACTATAAGAAATTTGGTTAAAATTACTCTAGGCCAGTGGTTCTCAATCTAATTCCTATCACGATCCCCTTTTATCACATCCTCTTGCCAGCGACCCTTTTATAATTTGTGTTTTATAATAAGCTTGTGTGGGATTTCTAACATACCTATTTCTATAATAGTAGAATCCATTTCTTGTTTATAGTGAACAGTGCCGTGGCATGGAAAATCAGCGCTCGGGGCGAGAGTATACGACGATGTCTCCGTACATATGAATGAGGTCGACAGACTAGCTGCGAAGCGCCACCATGGTTGGCACGAAGCTCAATAAAATTTTCAAAAGTAAACTCTGCCTTTTCTTGATTTTGAGCACATTTTATTACATTTTTCCTTCTATTTTATACATGTGCACATGCAATTTCCTATAGGGATGCACGCGAGACGCGAGAAGTCTCGTCTCGTCTCGCATTTGCGATACGAGACATGAGACGAGAGTGAAAATTTTATGCGAGACGCGAGACGAGACGCTAGACGAGACTCTGTTAAGTCTCGCACGAGAAGTCTCGCGAGACTTCTCGCAGTCTCGCAACATTTATGAATTACATTTAATTGTATATTTAGTAATTTTACATTTATTGAGTTTTCTAAGTTGAGCGTTAATGCCTCCAGGAACAAAAAAGTGATTGGGGCAATAGACATTTTATGAGATTTATTATTATTCAAGGTTGAATTTCAGAATTAGAGCCTTCTTTAGTTTCTAAACATCATTAAAAAAGAAAAGCTTTGTAAATTGGAAATTTATTACAGCATCGATTTAGGACTTTATTTTGCGACACAAACATATACACGCGGGCGCGCACGAATACATGAACTTCTATTTTTGGTCTGAAAAGCGAATAAGACTCCCTATTGCTGCGAAATATGATATTTCTGTTGTTTCTGTCTTTTTCACATTACTACTAGCGATTAATATTGGGGAATGGCGGGGAAATCCCCTCTCGTCAAAGTTTATCCCCGGCCCGGCTCGCAGAAATAACATGATATTTTTACATGGAATAAGTATTTTCTTTCTATATATTTATCAAAAACATCCCCCTCTAGTTCGGAAGTTTAATTCAAACACTGGTTTGGTAGGATGGCCCTATAGGTTTGGTGGGAGATGGTAGGAATGGCCTTATATATGTCAGTAATTTTATTTTCTAGATCTGGCAGTATAAATTGAAAGCGAAAGTTGATAAAATGCGATAATCCAACATTGCTACAAGCCCGAACGAACCAAAAGAATTGGGTCGTATTGTGTTGTGAGGAGTTCTTCTGTTGTGTACAAGCGCTTTTGGTGGTATAAAAACATCTTTATACTGGAAAATCACCCTTCAAGGAAACGACCAAAACGTGTAAATGTTGATAGTGGCGACGATATTTTAGAAGAGGCAAATATTGCTGGAGACCTCTAAGCTGGAAAACAATGTTGGATCCAGCAACAATTTATGCTGGTTTTGCTGTAAATTATGCTATTAATTTGACGAAAATTAATGGTCCAGCGATCAAATTCCAGCACAACTTTTCTTTTAATTTGGAGCGGAGGGGACACAAGTTCGGATACCATATTGAACTCTAGGTTCCGTCTCCTTAGGATGTTATGAACATTCATCCCATGGAAAGCAATGGCAAATCACCATTCACCTTGCCAAGGGACTTTTAGGTCAAATACCTGCCTTCGGACAGAATATCACATCATCATTCATTAACAGCCATAGAATAACACATTGCAAAATTTTGACCTAGAATATATGCGAGACCATGCAAGAAAGTCTCGCGCGAGACGCGAGATGAGACTCAAAATTTTATGCGAGACGCGAGACGAGACTTCACATTTGCGAGACGAGACCTTACGCGAGACGAGACCAACGCTTGAGGTTGCGAGACGAGACGAGACTTTTGCATTTCTCGTCTCGTCTTGTCTCGCGTGCATCCCTACTTTCCTAACATGAGTAACACACTTCCTACGAAATTGGTGCCCCCTTTTTTCGGCGCCCGGCATTGACAGTGGATACAGTAACTGTACTATCTATATTCCCAACGACGAAGGTGCTGGTTCAAGATGGATGTTAAACTCCTTCTTTAAAGAGGCCATTAACGTATCTGATCTAAGCCCACAACTTCTTAACCAAATGATAGAATGGTCATGCTACAAGTCTTTGCAACTGGTTTTCTGTAACAAAGACTTGGACAAGTTCTGCCTGATGAGGAGAGAAGAATATCCTGGTCTGGTATCTGCTGCTTTAAAAGTAATAATTCCATTTGCTACATCGTACTTGTGCGAAAGTTTTTTTTTTTATGGTAAACATTAAATCAAAGACAAGAAATCCCTTATCAGTTGAAAATGGCTTCATAATGTTCGTCACGAAGATTGAACCGGGCATTGCTGCACTAGTGAAATTACACCATGCTTAGGTATCTCATTAGGTTTCAATTTTAATTGTATTTCAATCAATTGTATTTCAAGGTTTTGTTCCATGTGCATTTTTCTAGTATTTCTATATACAGTTCTCATTAGTATCATATCATACGTCTTTCATTTAAATTCATTTTTAAACAACTCTGCACCCTTTGACAATGTTCAGTAGACTTATTTTTTATTGTTCTGTACAGTATGTATAAAAATAAAAGTATGCCTATCAGAACAAAATTCAAAATAATTTCCGGTATTAGATTCTAACTATATTTATCTCTTCCGCTTATCTTCGCGACCTCCTAGGGGCCACGACTCCCAGGTTGAGAAACCCTGCTCTAGGCATACATGAGTTATGTTGGAACATACATACATACACTTTTATATGTATAAATGCAGATAAGAGAGAGTTGAGAGAGAGCGATTAAGGTATTACGCTCTCAATCTCTTCACTTTACTTTTTCGATTCGTGAGTTTCTTACGTGACAGTTTGGGGCTAGCTTTTTTTTTGTCTTGAACCACGATCCGATTTTCGATATGCTCTACCTAAATGCTGTAATGCGAATATTGAGAAGTTACCTGCGTATGAAAATAGCTACAAATAAATACATTACATAACTTATTTATTGCTATTACACGATTTTCTTAATTTGTATTTAATATTCACATATAACATACCGACGTTCTGTCAATACCTCAAATGTTATATTTTAAAGATAAGAATTGCTTATGTCGTGAAATGATATGAAATGAAATGAAATGAAATCTAAGTTTTACGTCCCACGGTTATGCCGGTTAGGCTAAAGGAGACGGTGATGATGAGTAATGAATGAAATGGTGGAATGAAGAAAGTGGGAGGAAACGGGAGAACCCCGAGAAAACCCACGCACACGGTGTTTGTCCACCACAAAGTTCACTTGGCGGGGGCTGGGATCGAACCCGGGACCCCAAGCACCAGAGGTGAACGTGAAATGATATGAATATATATATTCAACTGATATATACAACTGATGAATTGTAACTATTTTACATAATTTTCATGCATTGAGGAAAGTAGAATATCATAAAAGAATCTCACCTGAACGGGTATCGAACTCACGATTTAAACGCTCGGGTGTGTACCACTGAGCTAACATGACCGCTTTTCGGAAGCTGCTTCTGAAATATAACTGAGCTCATACGTAAATTATTTTTTTCGTATGGAAATCACAATGACGAAACGAGAGTGTGAATATATAGTTTCGAAATATTGTATCATTAACTACTTCAATCAACTTTACTTTTTTCTACACTTAATACCATTTCAACATGTCTTATTATATTTAACAGAAGGAAAAACATATCTGTACATTTTATCCCGATTGCTAAGGTTGGCTTGGAGGTTCGAACCAGCAGCTTTAGTTTACTGTTTTGAGAAGATACCCGAAGTTGGACTTCGAAAGTGTCGTCTCAATACAGCTATCATCATATCGCTCAATCTGTTTGGTATATGGTATGTGTTTTTATACGTGTAAAGTCAGTATAACAATTCATTCTTTAAACAGCTTTTCGTATGTATTAATACTCCTTTATAAAAACTGTTTTTAATATTATTATTACGGCGCACCATTTTCAGATTTCTTTCGCAAGTCGTTCCCCACAATAGGCGTGTCGTGCAATTAACCAACCACGCGTCAGGTACTAGCTTTTACCTATTGCTTCCTGCTCACAGCTCAGAACATTGGTAACTATGGATAGACGTACAGCAGTAATTACTTTATGGGAGTTGGAAGGCTATTCTGCAACTGCAGCTAGCAGTCGAGTAGGTGTCCCGGCCTCTACATGAAAGCGATGAATTCGGAAATATGGTCCTACACGTCAAACTGGTAATTTACGATCTTCTGGTTGTCCGCATGTGTCAACCGAAGCCGAAGATGCGAGATTAGTAAACGAAGCCCGGCTAGACTCACTAAGGACGTCTAGACAGCTAAGGGAAGCTTCTCTTTTTCCTGGTAGTAAGCATACAGCTCTGCGAAGGATTCGTCATGCCGGGTTACGTGGCTGTGTTGCTGCCGTGAAGGAAAAACTCTCAGACGACCACAAAATTTACCGTCTCGCGTTTGCACAGGCGAATGTGGGTCGCAATTGGGAAAACGTGGTTTTCTCAGATGAATCCATATTCACAACATTAAATGAGGGACGCCGTTTTGTGTATCGCCCGAGAGGCACCCGATATGACCCTGGATGTGTTGCTGCTTGAAATCGCAGTGGCCATGTATCTATTTCATGTTGGGGTTGGATTTTCAGGCGCGGAGCAGAACAGCTTCACAGAATTGAAGGACACCTGGACAGTGCTCAGTACTTAGATATTATGAGTAATATCATGGTGCCATCTGTACGAGTATTTCAGCCTGATGGTGTAATTCAGTTCCAGCAAGACCAGTCGCTAATACATACTTCCCGTGTGGTTTAGGAATGGTTCGCAGGGCAGCCTGAGGTTGATTTAATTGACTGGCCGCCTCGTGGAGCAGACCTCAATCTCATGGAAAATATGTGGGCAGAAGTGAAGAGTACTCTAAGGGATAGTTGGCCTGAGGCAGATCCACCAGAACCCAAGATGACCTGTAGCATCTTGTTTCCGAAGCATAGCTGGAAGTAGGGGAAGGAGATAAATTTGTCACCCATTTAATAGATTCCATGCCCAGAAGAATAGGGCGTGTAATAAATTCAGAAGGGTGAATTTTTTTTTTTATTCTAGTGTTTGTTTTAAATTGATAACATAGATGTAATATTTTATGTAAGACTCCTGTAATTGGGATTCTCTTGTTGGAGTCAGCGGATTTAAATAAATAAAATAAGTATTGGACACAATGTCCCCGCCTTAACTCCCGAAAACAGTCCTTTTCAGGGCTACCTAAACGCTTCTGAAAATATTACTAGAAGTAAACCACTCCTTGAATCCGATTTCTGTGCAAATCTACTAACAAAAAAAAAAAAAAAAAAAAAAAAAAAAAAAAAAAAAAAAAAAAAAATTCTCTGCAGGCTTTGAACTCAAGACGACCTCATCAACAAGCTCGTACTCTACCAGTGAGCTAACATGAATACGCAAACCCAACCTGAAGAAACATGACTTTCAATTTCCGGTATTCCATTACACTAATGGGCATATACTTTGCAAATGTTGTATTCAACTTGGGATATTCCGCAACACATAAACAAAGCGAAAGAGAGAGAGAGAGAAATGAATATACAAAAGCATATTCAACGTATTCGAATGAGACTCTAAGTAACGATATTCCGTTCTAAAGAGAATTTGTGTTTCTTCCCGTGACGTTAAGGGGATCGGGAAAAGTTATGTCTTGAAGCAGGATCCGACTTTGGATACTCTGTTTACACACTTTCTATATTCGTAGGAATATACTGTATTTCACGAATGTATGTGACATGCTGTATTAAGAATATTGAGAAGTTACATCTGTATGACAAATAGCTGCAAATAAATACACTACATAATTTATTTATTGCTATTAAACGATTTTCCTAACTAGCATTTAACATTCTCATATATAATACCGACCTACTGTGAAAATTATCTCAGATTTTATATTTTAAACATAATAATTACTACATTCTGCAATGATTATGTTATATATATATACAACTGATATATTTTAATGTAATTATTTTATATAATTTTTCATGCATTGCGGAAAATATAATTTTAAAAAAAGGCATTGACCCAGAGAAGATTCGAACTCATAACCTTATGATTTAAGATCCGACAACTTACCAGTGAGCTAACACAAGGACTTCTGCTAAGGTACTTTTAGCGATGTATAAATATTCTCAAGACAATTATGACATTCATATCCACTACAAACGCTGTTTCTGTTCTACTTTGACTTTTATTTTAGTACTCAGGTTATAATTATATTCTATGTATTAACTTTGAGCATTCTTTTACATATGGAAAGATTCGTTTACGTATCTAAATGTTCCATCACGTATGGAGAGCTAAATGACAAACAAGCATGTGGTGACATTAATACAAAGTTTCGAAATATTGTATTATTAAATATTTCAATCAATGTTGCTTTTTTTCTACACTTGGTAACAAGTCTTATTATATTTAAAAGAAGAAAAACACATCTGCAAACTTTTTCCCGATTGCAAAGGCTGGCTTGGAGGTTCGAACCTGGTTTACTATTTCCCGAAGATACCCGAAGTTGGACTTTGAAAATTTTTGCCTCAAAACACCAATAAAGAATGCGCTCAACCTTTTTGAGACAAGGTGTACATTAAATATTGTTTAACCCAGCTGATTAAAATTTCCCTTTTGAACAGTTTCTTTCTAGTAACTTCATTATATATACTAATTCATTCCTGACCGTACCCCTAACTGACTAGAGAAAGTAAACTCTCCTAAAATGAGCTCTAACCTTCACCCAAAGAGGATAAACTGCAGGCGCATGTAAATATTAATAACCTTTTGAAGATTTTCCACAAACTTTTGGTCAATATGATGGGGACAGGAATGCGTACCACCAAAGCAATGTAACGTAAAAAATGAATACTTAAAGGACGAGCAGGGTATAGTGAAAGAAAGAAGTATTACGTTTGAAAGAAGCGTGGTGTCTATGCGAAGTAATTGTTAACAGAACCAGGGTACACATCAAAGGTAGGTAGCCAGATTTTATCAATGTTACCAGAATACAGATTTAAAGGCGGTTTATATTTATGAATAAAGAATGATTCTTTGAGTTCTCGTTAGTTTTTGTTTCGATCATTCTTTATTTCAAACGAGAGCTCAAAGAATCAGAATAATTTCAAGTTTCTATTCCAATTCCAAATACCTAAAATATTGAGATGATAGGTCCAAAAATAGGTCCGTTTAAATATCATGTGCAATTTCTTCATCCCTCCCTTTAGACTCGCTAAAAATTAAAAAAAAAAATCACTTTTGGCAATGTTTCTGTGGGTTAGTTCCAAAAAACTACAATCATGCCAAATTTCAACTTTCCACGTCAACCGGAAGTACCCCTTCAATTTATGTCAGTTCATGTATATTTCATATATAATTAGGATTTCATTTTTGAAAAGGTAAGACACATTTAACTAGATTTGAAGAATAAACCAAAGAAATCATATTATCAAAGTTTCAGTTCACTTTCAAGAAAGTAGAAAAATAATTCCCTGTATAAACCAATGGGCTAAAAAACAAATATGGCGCTACAACACTCAACACATTAATATGAATTTACAACTGTGCTTGTATCTTCGTATCTTTAAAAACTGATGCGCTGCATTAAATCAAAATAATTGTACATTGGCCTATGTATTTCAGTTTACACAACTATGTACACAAACTATGTAACTTTTTTTCTTTTTATTCCTAAGATAATAATATTCAGTATTAAAGTAACTAACTAACTCTATGGTCTATGGAACCTGGAGGTTCAATACCACGTTCACAAAATCTGCCTATTGACTTCTGTCCTTAGCCAACTGGATCCAGTTTCTACTTTGTATACCTACAGTATTTCTGCGAAATCCATCTTAATATTGTTCTCCCATCTGCGCCTAGGTCTTCCTAGTAGACGTTTTCCGATTGGATTTCCAGTCAAAACTTTGAAATCGTTCTTCCTTTTTCCATTCTGGCTACATGACCTCCTAGACTTGATGACCCTAACGATGTTCGGTAAACGGTATAAATTATGCAGTTCTTCGTTATGAAGTTTCCGCCATTCTCCATTCCCGTTTCTTTTGGCTTGGAATATTTGTCTCAGAATTTTATTCTCAAATACTTTCAGTCTGCATTCTTTCCTCAGAGTAAGCGACCATGTTTCACAATCATACAGCACAACATGCATGATTATCGTTTTATACATTTTAAGCTTCAAATTTCTCAACATAATTCGCGAAGATAAAAGGTTTTGAACTGAATAATAACACGAATTCCCTGCCTTTGAATATTAAAATACGGTATACCTGAAATATTTCATGTTATTTCCTTAAAGATACAGAAAATATTGATACTAAATTTATTTGGTAATATGTATTCCGTTCGATCTGTTAGTTAGTATAGGATCAGCGAAAGGTGAAAAGTTAAAATATTATCATCTATTAAACAAACAGTTTAGTTCATTTGCAAAAACATTAGATTGTCTTAGCTGTTTACCAGTTATAACGTATTTCAATTTTTGATAACTTTGTATAATATTAATGATTCAGATTAGTAAACTTACCTTTACTTTTGTCTTCTGGAGCAACGGGTTCTTGAATAAGTTCGATTGTTCGAAAGCCAATTCTCATTCGGTACTCGCATTCTTCTCTGGTTTCTTGGTTGGCGAAAGTTACAGTAACGTTATAAAGATTCTGTGGTCCCATACCATTAGGCCACCAAGCATCCACATCGTCCTGAAAAAAACTGAACCATTTGTAAATGTTGATAATGACTGTGCTAAAAGTTACTTGTGTAAATGTTGATAATAACTGCGCTAAAAGTTACTTGTGTAAATGTTGATAATGGCTGGACTAAAAGTTACTTGTGAATTATGTAAATCTGGGAAGTATCCAATGTTTTTAAAAAATCAGTTTGTTACACCATTTTTCTTCTTCTCATTTTTTAACCATGACTACGTCTGCATTAACGAGACGAAATACATAGGAGACACGATGGCTTAATGGTACAGTCGTCACTTGTGGTGTGAGCGGTTGTTTTTTCGATTCAAGGCCATGTTAGTTTGTGGTGGACAACACCGTATCCGTTAATTTTCTCAGGGTTGTCCCGCTTCTTCACATAATCTCACTTCACTCTTTCATAATCACTACTTTTGTTAACCATCCATCTGCTTTAGATTAGACACCATAACCATGGAACGAAACACTGCTCTTTTTTGGGGGAAAGGGGACCCCAGGTCTTTTCCTTTAACAAAGAATTGGTTACTTTGAGGTCCCATGAATTGGTTCTCCAATAAATCCTCTCGTGAGGGGAAATTAAAAACTCTTCATACGTTCCGGAATAGCAAGCTAGTTCCGTCTTCAAGTAGTAAGGTAAAAAGAATAATAGTAGTTGAGAGAGAAAAAAAAGGTGTAGACAAAAGAATACAACATAAACTCAATATAAAGCAAGTTAACGTAACAGGTTCATCAAAAACAACGGGATATTAAAGAATCTTTCTTTATTCATAAATATAAACCAGCTTTGAATTTGGATTTTGGCAACATAGATAGAATTTGGTTACATACCTTCGATGTATGTTTTGGATCTGGTAATAGTGACGTAACATAGACATCGCGCTTCCGTCAACTCAGCTCATTCTTTCGCATTATGCTTTCTTCTTAGTGTTTTAGTATCCTCTATGTTATATTTATTCATGCTATGGTATATATTCCTTTCTCTACACCTTTTTCTCTCAACTATTATCCTTGATACTTGTAACAGACTGTTTACTCTGTTCCAGTTTTATTTGTCTAAATAGTTGTATTCAATGTTTAATTATTGGCATATTTATTTGTTTAATTTTGATTACTGAATATTATTTTAATGTATTAAAATTTATTAGAATTTTGCATTCATGTTCATAAGCTTTATGTACTAGTGATCATGTCATCTCTTTAAATACTGAGTAGATGCATCTTCTTTTCTTCTAATGTGTGATGAGAATAAGTTGTAACAAAGTGTGTTTCTTAAAAAGAAAGATTGAAAATATTATTTTTTTGCAGTTTTAATAATTCAAAAGAAAAGTGATATCGTCGTATCATTGAAATTATTGTAACAGACTGCTTATAAGGTTAATTAATTTTGTGACAAAAATGTTTAAACAAATAATTATGCATTAAATAGCTTAAATTTCCCTCGATGTTCGATATGTTAGATTGCTTAACTTCATAGCTAAATCACCCATGATTAGAATTATAATACAATATATTACTCATCATGCACTTTACTACGACTGCGTGTTTATTTGTATCTATGTAGGCATTAAAATAAATTATTAGCATCAGACAAAATGTCAACAAGTTTTGAATCTAAAAGTTAATCGCCATACTACCAGTGCATATCAGAAGGGAGAATTTAGAATATGATCAGAGATGTTTTCCAACATTAAAAGATATGGATTTAATGAAATGAAATAAGGTTTGTCTTTATATAATATGCTATTAAAAGTGAAGCTACGTCGTAATGAATTTCTTATAAGATTAAACGAATAGAATCTACGGTAATTAATCGTCTGGGAAACGTATGGTCTGATTATGGATATTCTTTTTCTATCTATGAATCTTAAAGTAATTTAAGAAACATGTAATTCTCCGTATCTCTTTGTCTGATGGCTAACATGTATTCTATATGTGTCTCTTACCATTAACGAAAAGCATGATGATGCCTGCAAAATATAAGATGTAAAAACTAATGCAAGGAAGTAATCTGCATGCTTTATGTGCATGAATCTGTTAGATGTACATGAGCATATGGTTTATATCGGATGAGTATTTCCTACATATCGATTTGGATGCCGAATGAATAAATGCATGAAATTAGCTATAAGGAAATTTGAATGATTTTCATTATTAGAAATTTTAGATAGTTTTGCTAACTGTTCGATTAACTCACTACTCGTGCCGAACTTGCTCTTCAAGTCGAAGTCTGATAAATCACTCCCAATTACAAGCTTCCCATGACCGGAACAGGATCCATCCGGTTATGAGAGGTGGTAATAACATAGAGAGGTGAGAGGCTCATTACATACTTTACCACTGAAGACGAACTAGCATGTTATTCCGAATCGTATGAAGAGTTTCTAATTTCCCTACGAGAAGATTTATTTTTAAGTAACCAATTCTTTGTTAAGTTGTATTATCCTCTCATGCGCCTACATAATAATTTTAAGGTCTTTTACTGTTTATTTAATATTAAAGGCTTTTTAGGTCAAATTTCTAGGTTCATTTGATCTTCAAAAAGGTAAAATAAATTGAAAGGTGAGTAAAAAAAAAAAAAAAAAATAGTTTGAAGGTAGTTGTACTTGGTATATATATATATATATATATATATAAAACATCGCTGTTTTTCTTTTCTTTTCCTTCATCCTTACTAACATTATTTTCAATATGACTTTTTAAGTCGAATTACTGATAAAAACAAGAATTTTAGCAATGATCCAAAAAATGAATCAAAAGATTGTGATCTCGGTCAAGAATTTTACGAATGATCAAAAAAATGCATCAAAAGATTTCGATTGTTGAAAAGCATTAGTTTTTAGATCAGGGGCCACAAAACTTTGGAACGACTCCTAAATTGAGTTTTAATATTTTTTTAGGAATAAGCACATCATACTGAGTAAATTGTTAGTTTTGGTTTGGCTACACTATATGTAGTTCTCAAAATGTGGGGCGTACAAGAAAATGTTTCATTCATTGAAATGTATTGAATTTTGTGAATCAGGGGCCACAAAATTTTTGAACGGCCTCTAAATCGAGTTTTCATATTCTTTTTTTTTTACGGAATAAGTACATCATACTGTGTAAATTGTTAGTTTTGGTTTGGCTACATGTTATGTAGTTCTCAAAATATGGGGTGTACAAGAAAATGTTTGGTTCAATGAAATATATTCATTTTTTTTTTATCAGAGGCCACAAAATTTTTGGACGGCCCCTAAATTGAGTTTTCATATTTTTTACGGAATAAGCACATCATACTGAGTAAATTGTTAGTTTTGGTTTGGCTACACTAGTTCTTGAGATATAAGGCCTATAAGAAAATTTTTGTCTGAAATATATTGGATCTTTTGATGCAAAAATTATATAAATCTTCCAAGTGCAACGTTAACAATAAATAAATAAACAACAATTTATAGTTTTTTGGATCAGGGATCAAAAAGTTTGGAACGGCTAATAAATCGAGTTTTTTTTTCTTTCTTTCTTCGGAATAAGCATATCATACCGAGTTAAGTGATAGTTTGGGTTTGGCTACACTATATGTAGTTCTCCTTCTCCAGATATAAGGCTTACAAGAAAATGTTTGACTAAATGAAATATATTGAACTTTTTGGATCAGGAGCCATAACATTTTTAAACGGCCCGTAAATCCAATTTTCATATATATTTTTTAAGGAATAAGCAAACCATACTCAGTAAATTGTTAGTTTCGGTTTGGCCATACGTTAGGTAGTTCTCAAAATATGGGGCGTAGAAGAAAATGTTTGATTCAATGAAATATATTGAATTTTGTGGATCAGGGGTCATCGGGTTTTAATATTTTTTACGGAATAAACACATCATACTGAGTAAATTGTTAGGTTTGTTTAGGCTACATTATATGTAGTTCTTAAAATATGGGGCGTACAAGAAAATGTTTGATTATATGAAATATATTGAATTTTTTGGATTAGGGGCCACAAAATTTTTGAACGGTCCCTAAATCGAGTTTTCGTAATTTTTTTACGGAATAAGCATATCATACTGTGTAAATTGTTAGTTTTGATTTGGTTATACTATTTGTAGTTCTCAAAATATGGGGCGTAGAAGAAAATGTTTGATTGTATGAAATGTATTGAATTTTGTGGATCAGGTGCCACAAGATTTTTGAACGGTCCGTAAATCAAGTTTACGTATTTTTAGCGGAATAAGCACATTATACTGAGTAAATTGTTAGTTTTGGTTTGGCTACACTATACGTAGTTCTCGAGATATAAGGCCTACAGAAAAATTTTTGCCTAAAATATATTGGATCTTTTGATCCAATAAATAAACAAATATAAAATCAATGAATAATTTCCAATATTTCTTCTATACTGAAGATATTTTTTTATAGCAGAAATTCCCTCAAAAGTAAGCTCACTCTAACTGAATATACAAAATCATGATATAAAAACATTAAAAAAAAATTCATGAAATAAATTACCGGAATTTTGAACAACACAGATTTTGTTCTAACATATTTTTTTATTATTATTACACATATTTACGAATTCATAATAGGTTTACTAATGCATTTAGAAAACAGAAAAAAAAAATTAATAAATAGCATATGTGCATGTATGGGTGGGAACCCTTTATAAGTCGAGTCAAGTATTATCTTCTGGAATAACGATATTAACTACAATTGTAAAAAGGGGATTCAGTGGCTCAATGGTACAACGTTCAACTCTGGAGTGAGGATTCCAAGTTCAATCCCAGGCCATGTGAATTCCTGGTGAACATCATGCTCATGGGTTTTTCTCGGAATTTTCATCCCGTTTTTTTCCCCACATTCGCATGTCATCGATTCCTTTTATAATCATTCAAAATCATTCCTCTCCTTTTACCTGCAAAGTATAATCTCAAGGTATAAGCAGAAGTTGTAAAAGTGGAAGATATCGTTTTTCATTTACAATTGACGAAATATTTTTAGTTTATAGCTTTTGTAGACTTGAAAATATTTTTGTTGTTGTTGTTGTTGTCGTTGTTTTAAAACTTGTTTATTATCTTAAATTTTTGTGATGAAAAAAAAAATTCAATTTCGACCTCAAACAACGCGGTTTTGCATAGGGAGGACGTTTTCTGGAACTGGTTAACCATATTATGCAAGAAATTTTTGTATATACATACATACATTACCTACCACAAAACTAGTTCAAACATACAAAGGATAAATCATGTTAGCTGGTCTGTCAAACAAAGAAGGAAGAGGTAGGAAATAATACACTAAAGAAAAATACATGACAAAGAGCGAAAATTGAGAAACCACCATATTCACTTAACACTAACATATCTCAGTTATTAATCTCTTCATTCCCTTTTTAAAACTTTCTTATATACATAAGAATACAAAGAAATAAAGTAGAAGAAAGAGATAGGAAGAGTTACACTAAAGAAAATTGCAAGAGAAAGAGAGGAAACGTAGAAACGTCAGGTACGCCACCATATTGACTTAACGCTAACATACCTCACTTATCGCTCTTTTCATTTCCTTTTTTAAACTTTGTTATTTACATAAGAAGACAAAGAAATAAAAGTAGAAGAGGTAGGAAGGAATGCACTAAAGAAGAAAGAGGTAGGAAGGAATGCACTAAAGAAGAAAGAGGTAGGAAGGAATACACTAAAGAAAAGACTGTCTTCATTTCCTTTTTTAAAAAAATTTCTTATTTACATAGGAAGATAGAGAAATAAAAGTAGAAGAAAGAGGTAGGAAAGAATAAACTGAAGAAAAGTACAAGGAAAAGAGCCAAAACTGAGAAACGTCAGGTACGCCATCATATTGACTTAACACTGACATACCTTACTTATCGCTCTCTTCATTTCCTTTTTAAAAGTTTCTTTTATCATAAGAGTCAAAGAAATAGAAACAGAAGGAAAACTATCGAAAATGGGAGAAACTCTTAAGTATAGCACCGAAATTCAGAAGTAATTCAAGTTGAGTAGATTGTCAAATAAGAAAAGAAGTTACTGTGGGAGATACAGCGAGAAAAAGATTTTAGTGAAAAGTGAAAGAGATAATCACATGTACCTGAGAAAGTTAAAAAGGGACTACACATAAAATAGTTCGTATCCATAATAGTCTACGCTATTGAAACATGAAATGACAGTGGAGCACTATGATGAGCAACGACAGACTCATGCTTGACATTAGACCTTGGGCAAATTGTGAGTAAACGCCCTCCCCTACTATGATTTTTAGGCCTTATTATAACAATAGCAAATAACAATAATGAAATTCTTACTTTAAAATAGGAACGAGCCGCGCGCATATTCTACTACGATGAATCATGCACACATCATTCGTTCAGACTAAAGCTGGTTTCACCGCGGACAAACTTTATTTTTAAACTTGTTTTTGCTATTTTAATTTTTGATTAGATTTTTAGTTTAGCGTCCCTTTCAGCAGCGAGGTTGTATGAGACGTGGACCTACAGTTTAAAGTGGAATCCAAACCACATGAGCTCCCGTCGGGAATCGAACCAAGGTCTCCTACACTAATGGCACGCGCGCTGACCGCTTAGCCACACGGAAGCTCCGTTCTAATTTTTAAACTTTTACAAACTTATTGAAGCTGATGTGAGTATTGTATCCTTGAAACGTTCCTTAGTCTTCTACAACTTTTGCAAATAATATTGTGACTACTATCACTACTCGCAATCTGTACTTTTATATTGTAAACTCTTTCGCTGATATATCATCAAACGGAGAGTGAAAAAATGCAAAGGAAAAATGTTGAAGGAAAAGGAGAAGAAACACTGAATAAAGTCGAATTTGTAGCGCTACGATGTCTCCATAAAATGTTACCTAGGTAGCCATTTTAATAATTATTTTCTTCTACTTTCTTCCCTTCCCATTTGATGAAGCTTTAGCGAAAATGCTTACAACTTAAGTTTTCTTTACTATGTATTTGAAATGAAATCTTGAAGTTTTATGTCCGACGATTATGGCGGCTAGGCTAAAGGAGACAGTGATGATGAGAAATGAATGAAATGGTGGAACGATGAAAGTGGGAAGAAATGGTAGAACCCCAAGAAAACCTACGCACACGGTGTTTGTCCACCACAAAGCCCACTTTGCGTGGGTTGGAATCGAACCAAGAACCCCATGTACCAGAGGTGAACGCTCTACCACTGAGCTATTACGGTCCTAGTATGTATTTGTACGTGTTTTTATTATCTTTTAGTAAGTATTCATTTTTCGATTTCCACTGCGAGATTACATTGTTTCCAACTATATATGCGTACACAGAAAAATATGGTAGGAGTATTATTCGAATACACAATGGAAGGAGCACATTAATCTAATATGTAAATGAAGCGAAGACTTTATAAAATAAATATGATAATTCAATCGCTTTAATAATAAACAAAATATGATGCTGGGGCTTGTGAAGTACTCGGTTACTCAAACAGCACTCAATTCAACTGGTTAGCGTTCAGAAAAACATGTGTGGTACTTATCACCATTATTTTACTGTTTTCTTGACTCACAATACGTTACTTTTCTATTTAAATAACCTCCACTGGTAATAATGTATTTACAGCGAAATATCTTTAGCTACCAGTACTATACAAACGCTGAACTGTGTTTACATTAAACAACTTAGACAACACTGGAAATTCTTTCGAACGATACATATAATTTTCAATTAATAAGGCTAGAAAGAGAACAATGGTCTTCATGGAAATATATGATCTTCATTGAAATATACATTAAAAATGAATCCACGAAATATGTAGAAATCGTATCTTCTAAAATAACTGGTTTTACTTCTCAAACCTACTGCAACCTTCTGATTTGCATATACATCACATTTAGACTTTTTTAAAAAAATAATATAAAATGCTTCCACTATTTGTGATATTCGCTTAAAAGTAGTTCAAAAACAGTTTTCTTTTTTAATATTCTTCTTTAATAGCAATTAATAACTTCATTCAACATAATTACAAAACTTGCGGTTGCGTGGTGGAAAAGGTGAATCTACCAACCAGACGACTACGGTTTATATATATATGTTAGTTATAATTAAAATTTAGTTAAAATTCAACAGTTATGCCGGGACCGGCTAGGCTAAAGGGGAGACGGTGATGATAAGAAATTAATGGAATGGTGGAATGAATTGAAATGAAATCTCTGAGTTTTACGTCCCACAGTTATGCCGGTTAGGCTAAAGGAGACGGTGATGATGAGTAATGAATGAAATGGTGGAATGAAGAAAGTGGGAGGAAACAGGAGAACCCTGAGGAAACCCACGCACACAGTGTTTGTCCACCACAAAGTTCACTTGGCGGAAGCTGGGACCGAACCCGATACCCCAAGCACCAGAGGTGAACGCTCTACCACTGACCCACCGCGGCCCCGAATGGTGGAATGAATAAAGTGGGAGGAAACTAGAGAACTCCGAAAAAATCTAGGAACACGGTGTTTGTCCACCAAAAAGCATACTTAGTGCGAGCTGTCATCGAACCAGAAACCCCTCGCACCAAAGGTGAACGCTGTAGCGTGTGGGGAAGAAATGGGTGAACCGGAAGAAACCCACGAACACGGTGTTGTCCACCACAAACTGACATCGTCTAAGATACCAACAGAGATGAGAACTCAATCCTGAGAACTAGTATGCTTCCCCAGGTGCCTTGTGAGGATAGAATTAATCTTTTGTTTTTATTCCAAAGCGGCTTAAGGGTTCATCCAACCCTTGGGGGGGAAAGGGGTCATTTTTTTCATTGAAAATAACATAATCAAACTTTAATTATACCATAATAATACTTTTATGAAGTTACGAAATTTAAAAAGAAAAAAGCTTATAAACCACAATATATCGTTTGTTTTCAAAACCAACTTCAGTCTTCTCTACTACTTTGTTGTGTGGGGGAAAATGATAAATTTAGAGTGATTGTGCTCAAGTACTTGGGGAGTATGGTTATCACTGGGCACGGGTAAGAACTTTTTTGAACGTACCACAATCAAGAAAATATGGAGAATTGCGCCTACGCCGTCTGTCGGCCTACGTCATTTATCTCTTTTTTTTTTTTTTACCATTACCAAACATTACATTTAATTAAAAAAAAGTATCTTGCTATTCATTCAATAAATATAAATCTTTCGAAATTAAAATAACCATGTATTTCTTTTACTTCTATGCATAAACTTACCGTAGATATTTGTATTGATGACGTAACTGCAGCTTCTTTTGTTATGTCTGGAGTTATTTGCACCGGAATCACAACCTCACGGATACGTTCTTTCAGGTATAATTTTACTCTCACATTACCACTTACAAGTGTCTTACTAGCTGATTCAAGAAACACTTTTAGTTGCAAATTCCAATGAGAACTATTGTATGTTGTAGAAGCAGTAACATCGCGAATAATAGCTGAATCATAGGCCTCTAGTTCGACACTTTTCCTATAAAATATATAACATATATAGTTAGTTCACGGCAAAGTTATGAAGGCATTCCTTACAAACTTATTTGCAGAACCACATCTGTACAAAACTAGTACTATAAATTGTACTAAGGAAAAATAACTAACACCATACAAGTTTTTTCTTTCTGTATACTCTCAAAGATTATTTGTATTCTCATACAATAGAATAACTCTAATAACAAAATTCTAGCATCATCATTTAATTGTATGCCTTGTAATATTGTTCAAAATTATCATGATTGACTTAGATTAATTAAAGAGATAGTTATGTAAGTCATTTTTTTTTTTTTCAAAATATAAAGTAATTTCTGTAATAAATTTGGAAACAAAACAGCTGTATCCTTTGTCACTATAACTTCCAGCGTCATCTGTTATCAGTTGAATAAAGCTCTGACTTACGTTTCCTTTTAACACATTGACTCATCTAGATCTGGTTTATAGTCTTTGTGTTTGAAAAAAAAATGTGTCTAAGTCTTTGTTTTAGAAGAACTGACTTAACCTGTCACTTTAACAAGTCCAATCATAAATATGTTTCATTTTTATCTCGTTGATTGCTGCAATACAATTGTGACCTTAGTTCGTTCAATTATAAATAAGTTTCATTTTGATCTCGTTAACTACTGCTATATATACACAAGATATATATAAGATTCTAAAAATAGCAAAAAAACAATTTAGCAAACATGACGCCAATTGAGGAAATAAAGTTTACTTTCCATTATTAATTATTACATAATAGTCTAGGCATTAGGGCTTAAAAATTGAGTCCTAAAGGCAAATCATATAACAATTTGGCATTCGATATTTTTTGAATATATACCCATAATTGATCACAAAAATGCCGGATGCCAGAAAAAATACTTCACAGGAGGGAAGAGGGAGGGGGAGAAAGCCGAAATTTTAGCCGTTTCTATTATTCACTATATCTCCGTAACCATCGGAGCTGAAGCATCCCATCTTTTTTCATTTTGTTTGTCTAATTGTCTTCTACAATTTAATTCTAGTGCAGTTTTGAGCTAAATATAATGGTTTTATTATTTTCATTTTTACTCAGTATTGGTTACGCGTGACGTCAGTTTTTTAGCCACATATTCTTTCCAAGATTAAATTCGGAAAAAATGTTTCCTCTAAAAGTTTTTCGTCATTTCATGCTCTTTAAAAAATGTATACTTATATTAGTGTAGGACTAATAGAGACTGAGTTATAAGCGACTTTATTCTGTCGTGTACGAAACTGATCACGGCGCGGCCCAAGTTACCTTCCCACAAACGGTAAATATTAGCAGCTGATGATGATTAATATATACATAATCTTGTCTGCCTGCAAGTATATAATCCTGATGATTAAATTTGTCTATAATCTAATTAAAAATATATATTTTTAATATTAATTGAGGGGCTTTTCGGTAAATAACACTTGTCAAAACACAAAATTTCTCTGAAGAATGAAAACCGAGCTTTCTCTAATACACACTATGAGAAACTCTGCTAATCTGTTAAAACATGCACAAAGATGCAGCTTTCTATTCATTTTTCTGAAAAAATCTTGTTTGGACAAGGGCTGTTTTTTCTTCGATTTATGTACTACAAGTCCATCGGTTTATGTACTACAATGGTATTGAACGAAATAGAGTAGGAACCAGATTTCAAAATTGCCTTCAAGACAGAATCATGAACAATTTGCCATCCACTTTCTTTTATATATTACCACCTTTACCTCTTACTGTTTACTGTAACGGTAAGAAAAAGGCTTAAAAACGATGAATAGCACGTGAGATAAATATGGATAGAACATTGTCAAAAGTCAAGTTGTTTGGGTAAAATCAATAATAATGATAAAGTATATGTATCTTTTTCGAATTACCTAGGTTGCCCCACGCGTATTTTACGTGCTTCAAATACCTCACATCTTGATTTGGAACCTCCAGACTCGATTTAACATGCAATGTGACTTTTGATCTGATCACGTAACACAGTCTGGTCCTTATGGCAAACCGGATAGGCTCTTTCTAGAGTAAATAGTTATATTAAGTAAAGCTTTTATTCTGTTCATGTTCTAAGTGACTTTACTGAAAATTTGTTATACAAAATAGAATATATTTTATGCAGTGAAGAATTACAATTCATACATTAAAGAATAGCTTCATAAATGCGGTTGCCAGTTTCTAGTCTCGAGGCCTTCCTACCTTAACATATAAACATTATATTTTGTATCATGGATGATTTTAAATGGCAATTTCCCTTCAGCTATTATCAAAAGACATCCCATAAAATCTGTAATATATCAAATTAATTTTCATAATTGTCGATAAAAGATAGAGAGGAATACTATAATATCATAGACAGTAACTATTATATACTCACGAGAATTAAAATATGGGAGACATAAGAGTTCAGAAATCACTTTAAACGGTAAGTTCTGTCCTTAAAGGTAGGAGGTCTAGCTGCTCAACGAACTAAATCAAAATTTTAAAGCTAACGTATTTCTTAGCACATTTTTACCTTCAAATTAAATATATTTTGCGATTAATATTTAAAAAGAATCAGTGAAATTTTCATCTTACTTAATTATGAATATCAGTAAACTATCCCCGTATGATATTTATAGTTTTAAAAATAAGGTGCTTACCAAATACCAACTGATGGAAATGCAGGACCCCAATCCCATGAGAAAGACGCTTGCATTTTGCGTAAGTGGTTGACATGGCACTCTCCTCTGTATGAATCAGGCACGCATTTGGGAGGAACAACGTAAGATTTTGCATGTTCTTCGTATCTGCTCTTCGCTGCAGTAATTGGAGATTCAAAGGCTACTCGGATGTAGTTAGTACCAACCTAGAAATACCATAAAACTATTACTCTGTATAAATAAAAGAATATGGATAAGGAAACTTGGCTATGGCAAATCAGTAGATATATGAATTGTTTAACTGATTTAATTAAAGAGAACTATTTATTACAAATTATTTCGACCTACAAACTGACATTTTATTAAATCGTGTGATCTTTTTTCACTCATAAAGAATTTTTACCAAATGAGTTATATTATTATTATTATTTTGGCATTTATTCCGAAGTTGGTTGCCCGCCTAGTTTTCGTCCCAATTTTTACTTTAATTTACTTTATATCAAAACTCAATATTCAACTCACATAATAATGCCGAGCGAGCGTTAGCGAGTGAAGGCGGGTTAGTAGCCACGTTAGTTATTTATGTCACTTATCGATACATTGGAAAATATAACTTTCTCCACATTTCTTTGCAGTTATTTCCTTATCACATTTCCTGCAATTTATTTTTACATTTATTAAATCATTACTTTCACTTACATTTAATAGATTTTCCTGCTATCACCTTATTGTTTCACAAATTACAATATTGTTACCTCACATCCAGGGCTGCGTAAACATATCTGCAGTCCTGTTTACAATACAAATGCTCATTACTAGGCTCCGGATTCTTAGGTTCGAACCTATTTTATTCCTGTACAGTGAATGCAAAAAATTCGTGTTTTCTTTACATTTCAAGTTGCTATAAGTAGAACTATATTAGTTTTATAGGACCTAAAATGTCCTAATTGGGGGGTTAGGACCTAAAAAATCCTAAATTAGCTTTTAGAACCTATAACGTCCTAAATGATTCTTTATAGTTATTTTTAACTTGGAAAATACTTTCAAACACGTAGTCAATCGCCAACGACATAATTTCATCTGTAAAGAAGGTTTTCTTGAAAGCTCCTAACAGAGTGGCTACCTTCAAGGATATGCTTCCAAACACACCACAGCTACCACAGCCCGTTGTGTCCCGTTGGGGAACGTGACTCTCAGCAGCACTGTACTATGCAGATAATTTTGAAAGCATTGTTCAGGTCATCGATTCGCTCGACGAGATTGAAGCCGCTTCAATCACGTCTGCAAAAAAAGCACTGAAGTCACAGTTTGCTGTACAACAACTAAGTTACATTAAAGTCAACTTTTCTCATCTGCCTCAAGCCATCACTGAAGTGGAGAATCTCTTCCACTAACAGAAGCTCTTCAAATTCTTCAAGAAGTGAAAGAGAAAAAAGTACCTGGGGAAGTTGGAACAAAAATTGCGGACAAGTTGGAGGCGGTTTTAAAACGCAGTCCTGACTTCACACAGATACAACTAGTGGGCCAAATTCTTCGTGGAGGCAATGTCCAAGAAAATTTGCTATGGAATTCCGAGGAATTAGCCAGTATGAAATATGCGCCTCTTACATCGTGATGTGCAACGCAGTTTTTTTGCATTCAAGAGAATTTTGTCAGACGACAGGAAAAAGTTCACAACAGAAAATCTTGCCAAATATTTTGTTGTTCAGTGCCATTACAGAGAGTGAAGTGACCACTTTTTGCGCTATAGAAAACATGAAAAGTGCCGGAAAAACAATCGTTAGAAAAGTGAAGTGATATTTGTGGTGTATAAAATTTCAAATATAAGAAAACTGACAAAAAAAAAAAAAAAAAAAAAAAAAAAAACTACTACTTCTATAGTACGACAGGCCATACATATGTTAAACTATATTTCAGCTATCAAAAAAAGTCCAAGGTAAGAAGAGTTTTATTATTTTTATTACGCAGAAAACTGGTTAGCATAAAGCTTACTAAATTAAGGTTACCATTTAAGTATGAAATAGCTAACAAATTGTTTAAAGTGTAGTAATATTCCGTTTTCAGTAATATAACGCTAAAAATCCTAAACGGTGTTTTTAAAAACCTATAAAATCCTAAAATGCACTTTTTAAAATCCTAATTTGAATTTTTAAAATCCTAATTAAAAATCCGAAGCCTACTCATTACATTCCCACAATCCTACCATGCGGTAACCTTGCGCCAAGTAGTTCCCTCTACTTGCCGAATAGATCCATGTTTAGAATTGCTTATATATATATATTTATAAACAAATTTTCGCTCCCCTTACATATTATCAAGCACACAAGCAAGAAAATTATTCATTTCTTCATGGTAAATTTTCAAAATTTTGCTAGAAACATATGACCAACTTTGGAACCTAACCCATTATTTTAATGATCATCTTATATACACATACATGGGATACATTTGTTACTTAGGTTATATACAAAAACAACATTTCAAAAGTATCGTACGCTGTTTTGAGTGTACTCATTTGGTAACTTTACAGAACTCTACAAATAAGATGCTGCAAATGTATAAAACAAAATCACAAAATAAAATTTCAACGAATCTAAGAGTACATGGGTAGCTTATACGGGATCATACAAGTATGTTAAACCATAAACATAAAGTGTTAATGCATTAAAGATACATTCGATAGCGTATACATAAACCTATTGTATAAAATGATGTAAGTATACTTAATAAATAGTAAAAATGAAGTATCAATGAATGTATACTTAATAAATAGCAAAAATGAAGTGTATACATTTGGTAAGTTATGCAGGACTTTGTAAGTAAGATGTATTGCACATGATATAGCAAAAGTATTATCAATGAATTGCTAAATAAAGTATCAATAAATGCTAGACATACATGTGATAGTTTCTGTAGATATATAGTTCTTCCCTTCAATCGAAGTTCAGTTCGTATATAAATAATGCCGTCTTTTACGTATGATAGCTTGTGTCATAAATAAGTCATGGTCCGATCATATGAAAAAGGAACTTCTGGATAATACCCCCGATAACTACGGGTAAATAGCCAACCATAACCTTAATCTGAAACAACTGATACTCACTTGTTAAGTCCACGTAGTATCCTGATTGCCACAGTTCCAATCGCTATCCTTTAAGTTAGAATATTATTGTTTAATATGTATACAGTTTTCCTAAGCGTATGTATTTTATTCTCGATTCCTTGCTCCCAAGACCAGCTTCCTTGTTCTTACATTGCCTGACATCTGTTTCATATTGATCTTAGATATTTGAAAGTATCCACTTTATCAAAAGTACTATCTAATCTTTAGATGTATCCATAATTTGCATATTACGATCCGTGGGAATTTTCATGTATTTAGTTTTCTCTGCCTTTACTTCTAAAACCCATGTCCCTGCAATCGTTTAATAAAACTTCTGTATTTCTTTCTATTGATTGAAAGAAATAGAATCTAATGATTGAAAATCATTATAAATATACAGAATCTAATGACTAAAATTCATATATACACAATACATAGTTGAGAGTTTTTTTTTAAAGGAATTGTACTAAGATCATAATCATTACTAGGCTCTATACTCCATAATAAATTAGTTACGCTAATGTTATGATAATTACTTTATAAATTATTTACCTTTAATAAATTTTTGACGTCAATCACATAGCGATTAAACATATTGGAAAATGATGCACAGTCAACACCATTCACATCCAACTCTGCTACTGTATCCACACCATGGAACACAAGGGCAACGCGCTTTTTTGAAAGAATATCACTGGAAACTGTAAATAAATAAACTAATTATTAAACCTAATCATTATAAATAATTATAAGGATGTCATTTCATTCGGTTTTTACAATATATCATCTTCATATCCTTGTTTAAATCAAGAAACTGCTCAGATAATCATCTAGGGCTTCAGGGAAGTCTTATGTGTTGCTATATGGTCGCGGTTCCCGCATTCAGTGTAGCAGGCGTGATTTCGATTCTCTGTGGAAAGTACACTCATCCCTCATTTTACCGGACTAAAAGGAATCAATAGAGGTTCGATGTTGTCAATTGTCCCTAATGTATGATACAAAGTCTGCAATAGCTAATATCAACAATTACATTACGAAAGAGAAAGGAATAATACAATATCGTTAAATGGGGTCACTTGAGACACAAAGTTTTCAATCTGAAGCTGCTTAAAAACTATGTCATATACGTCAAAATTTATATGCTCAGAAATCTGATTTGCACACGACATTTAAAAGAAAAACAGAGTATCATAAGTTATATTTCTAGTTTTCTCATAGAGACAGGAAAACTGTGTTACTCAAGTTACCCAGCAAGTTAGGGAAATTTGAGACAAGGAACAAAACTCTGTAATTAAGCATGAGAAGTCAAACGATGTAGCAAGTTATGACTCATAAGGAATACTTGAGACACAGTAAAAAGCAGAAGAAAGTGGCCCCGCGTAGCATAGTCGCTAACGCTCTCGCCTTCGGTGCGAGCGGTCCCGGGTTCGATTCCCGATGGGGGCACTTTTTCAGGCCAGCTATCCTGAATTAGGTTTTCCTGGGTCCTCATTCACACCAGGCAAATGCCGGCGTGGTAATTGACTTATAGGTCCCAAGCCGCTTCCTTCCGTCCCCAATCCTTTCTTCCTTCCCTTCCCTCGGATAGTTTGCTTGCCGAGGGATGACATCCCTCTTACGTGACGGGCTAAATGGTCATAGATGCCGAAAGCCCAGAAGCTAAATCCTAAAGCAGAAAAAGAGTTTTATTGAAAAAATACATATACAGAAGCAAGTAAAAAATCAAAGTTTGCACTCACACGTCTAAAGAACAATAGCGAAAAAAAAGTATTTCCCTCTTGAGACTATTGAGAGGAAAATCTTACTTACATTAAGTTCAAAATTAACCTAATTTTCGTCGTCAATACCAGGAAAAACATAAATGTTATTCTTTTCAGAATTTTCTCTTCAGAATGTTATTCTTTTCAGAAGAATGCATGGACTTTTCCATAACCATGTTTTCTTGTAACTTAGGCTACAAAATGCTTTTCCCTTTTCCTTTCGGTATTTGGTAGATTGATTTGACAACGACAAAGTCCTCTTCTGTATAATTTCTCCCAGAGAAAGAGCTCCTTCATCTCCGTGGAATTCTGCATTTCGAAGCTTCATGGCTGCTGTCATCTTCACTGTCATGTAAGAGAATATCATGCATCAGAATTTGAGTCACGAAGTGAGTAGGTAGATTCTGACTCGCCGATAGATTCCACGTAACAATTTTAGTTCTAAAACAGCACAAAGAATTGATATGTTTCAGGTTTTACCTCGCTTTTCTTCTTACCGGTATTAGTTCTTTAATTTCCAATTAAAAATAGTCAAGTGTTTCATTTTATCTCATGTTTTTGTCTTAAGTTTACCCCTCATCAAGCTAACTTTCGGGAAATAAAATTATATATGAGAAAGGACTGGCCACACACAAATCAGTGTCCAGTCATCTATTAAACACGCTAGGGTAGGCTATAGCTAATAAATTTTCCAAGTGAAATAAATCCCTTACAAAAATAATGCGTAGTTATAAAGGCAACGAAAATAGATTCTCCAAAAGCTCATTTATATATATCAATCTTCATTGTAAAATAATAACTGGGTACTAATTACTTGCTATTTTATTCAGTACCTTCCAGAAGTAAACTGCTTTCACAAAATGCCTCCATCTACAACAATGTAGCCAACACTAGATTTTAAAAAGAACATATCATTTCGTCTCAAGTTACCCATAAATCTCAAGTAACCTCATTTGACGGTACTGTACTTTTAACCACGTACACTATCCAATGTGATAGTGATAAATACCTGGTACACTGTAAATATACACTAAAATTCAGTAAATTCAACATTTTTTAGTTTAAAATCAGATCGTTCAAACTGAATCAAGTGCTCCAGATTTTGTCCGCTTTTCCCGAAGTCTGTTAAATCGTGATCTATAAAACCGAGGGATGAGTGTAAATGTGATTCGGATTCCGCGTTCAATATAAACTATTTATGACAACGTAGATATTTCAATTTATTCGCCGCGAATGACCCTAGAAACTTCTACATGAGAAAGACATCCAGCGTTCCTTCTAAACACTAATATTTATCTTAATTTAGTGTACGTTTAGCTACGCAATATTAATACGAGTTGGTGACTCAAAACGATTTATAAATCCCATTCCCTTTCTTAATGAATAGTTAAGGTCTTTATAACAATATCACCAACAGACATTATCCATTATTTCTGGATGCATGAGTAGTAACTTCACAAAGCTCACGTCGAGTAGACTTGACCAAGATAAAACAAAATAAAATCAAGTACTGAAACATTGTGCCATAAATATAAATTCATTTCACGTGTATATTAAACTGTTTTTCTTTAAAGTGTTATTAAGTTTAAGTTTTATTAAGTTTAAGTTTGTGTTCATTAAAGTTTAAATTCATTAAAGTGTTCTTAATCTCGATTGACTATTGAACAGTGTCTGTAGGTTTCCTTGCGAAAATTTCCCTTAAGTGATATAAAATTTTCCCTTTTCTTATCAAATTTTCCCTAATTTGTTGAGTGTCCAATTCTTATAACAGAAGTTATATGATAAGATTATTTTAGCTATAATAAAGGTAGTGCCAAACACATTGGTATTGTTCATTTGCGTTTCGTTAATATTTTAAAAATTTTTTCCTTCTTTTTTTTTTACAAAAAAATAAGCACAAATACACCCAGCGAATAATGGGTGCAAATTATGCTATTTTGAACAGACTGACACAGACACACACACACACACACATAAACACACACACACACACACACACACAATCTATTGATATTATATTGGTTTATTTCTGAAGAACAAAGAAAAGTTTAAGCATTTTTATTGGTCACTCGATCAGCCCGAGAATTTCCTTGGATTTTCACATTTTATCGAAAAAAAAATCACTTTTACCTTTTTGCTAAATTTACCTACGAAATTTCCCTACTTTAAACTACAAATACTGCTATTGAATAAGATTATGATGTAAACTATGAAGAGCAGAAAAAACATATATTTTTGTTCTTCATTTGATTTTCCCTTTTTCTAAAGAAATCAATCAGGAGAACAATATAGGGTGGTCCGAAAGTACGCATACCCCTAATTGGTGTTTTCTGACTGTTTTAGGTTTTACCCACATTTGTTTGGTAACATAGCTCGGCATTGTCTGACAAGAAAATTGTATCAAAGACACTGTTGTGATACAGCAGGAGGAAGTACCAGCGCACTTTGCTATTCACGTGCGCAATTACCTGAATCAGACGTTTCCTGGCCGCTGGATTGGAAGAGGTTGTGCATCTTCACCAGCTCCCTTTGCCAAGAAGTCTGAATCTGACGACACCAGACAATGCTCTCTGGGGTTTCATAAAGCAACAAGTAAGAAACACTAGACATCATACAACGCACGAATTACAAGCGGCTGTGGAACACGCCTTCACCCTCGTGACTCCGGAGTATCTTCGCAAAACATCTGCGAGATCTTGGCACAGAATTCAGCTGTGTTACAGATGGATGGTGATCATACCGATGTTTATGACTCTTAAGACTATTAATACTTCAAGTAACTATGTACAGACATTCTACCATAACTAACACTAGAATGTTGAAACTAAAGGGGGGATACGCCCACATCCGGACTACCCTGTATATATCGTAAGCGTATCCACAGAACTCCTCTGATCTTGACCAACTTGAGGTAGACCTTGACTTACTTATTTACTACACATGTCAAACATTTTCTTATGCAAACTTTTCGTTCCCGAGTTGACAATTGAAGTTGAGATTCAGACTTGCTGAAATTTTCGCTTCTTCTCTCACCCCCCAATCACAAATTGGTATTTACAACAACAAAAAAAAGGGGGGGAAATGCATATGGAACTACTAGACATACTGTCCTTTCCTTCCCCTCCCAGTCGGCCAACGGATATTTTCCCTTTGGATCTAAGCGGTCTACTTTTGTTGGTTAAACAACAGTTAAAGTCACCCTTGTGCAGAGCACGTCATTTAGTAAATGAAATGAAATCTCTCAGTTTAACCCTCCATGATTATGCCCTTTAGGGTAAATGAGATGGATGATTGAAGTAAGTGATTAATGATGGAAGAAACGTCAGTCAGTAAATGAAATGATATAAAATATTTTAGTTTAACGTGCCACAATTATGCACTATTGGCTAAGGTAGACTCATAATTAAGGCACGTGATTGATAATGGGAAAAACATAATTTAGTAAATGAAATAAAATCTTGTTTAACGTTTCACATTATGCCCTTTAGGCTGAGGGAGACGAATGATTAAAGCAAGTGAATGATGATTAAAGAAGCATCATTTAGTAAATAAAATGAAACATTTCAGTTTAACGTTTGACGATTATGCCCTTTAGGCTAAGGGAGATGGATGATTGAAGTAAGTGATTAATGATGGAAGAAACGTCAGTCAGTAAATGAAATGACATTAAATATTTCAGTTTAAAGTCTCACAATTATACACTTAGGCTAAGGTAGACGCATAATTAACGCACGTGATTGATAATGGGAGAAACTTCATTTAGTAAATGAAATAAAATCTTGTTTAACGTTCCACAATTATGCCCTTTAGGCTAAGGGAGACGAATGTTTAAAGCAAGTGAACGATGAAGAAAGAAACTTCATTTAGTAAATGAAATAAAATATCTCAGGTTAATGTTTCATGATTATGCCCTTCAGGCTAAGGGAGATGGATGATTGAAGTAAGAAACGTCAGTCAGTAAATATTGTACCAGTACAACCCCTCATATTTTGATTTTGCTCCTTTTCCTCCTTCTAAACAAAATTTGCTGGAAGAAAATCCATGGAACAAATCTATTAGTTAGATTAATTAAATATTAATTTCAGAGTAAATATTTATCTCTAAGTAAATACAATAAATGTATTTATAATAAAGATTTGCTGAAATCAATGGATGATGATTTTTTCCTTAATAGGAAACCTTTTATTAGTTATTACAGTTCATTTTTCTTGAATTAGAATTTTAAAATGAACTGAAAATTATTGAAAAAAAATATTCGCTTGTTAAATACAGTATAGAGAGTCAATACTCCACACTATCTATAGAATGAGTATCAATAGAATAAGATGCACTAGGAAGTCTTTTCTTAAGGACTTGTTAAAAGTTATAGTCAATACAAAGAAACAGAAGTGTACAACTAACCTGTAAAGTATCTATAGTAGGTCCAATTGTCTTTGGCAACCCATCGGAATAATTCGTCATTGAAACGATAAAATAGGTCTCCTTTAAGAATTCCGGCATTTTGCAAATCCGTGTAAATTCCTCCTGGGACTTTGGCTGGAACTTTGATGCCTGTTGAAAGAAAAAAGAGATATTAACAGGGCGGGCTCTACCATAACGTGTAACACGTGCAAGTTTCGAGAGGCGGTAAAATCTGTCATAACTATATTATTTAAAATAAATACTGTATTTCTTGTTGGAAACAGACTTCATGATGATCATAGTTAAATTTACTTAGCTACCTTCTATTTGAATACTACATTCATAAATCATGTTTAGGTCGCATTAGTTTAAGGTCACATTTCACCTGCTAAAAGAAATGGTCAAAAAAAAGTCTCAGCATGAATTGCTTGATTGTTGTCAAACACAAAACTCAATTCTCGAACAGTAATGAACACCTGATTCTTTTAGTTATCACAGTTTTGATATGAAACCTAGTTTTGTCTTCATCACAGCTGGATTTTTAAAATTTTTAACAGAAGTAGAAGGAAAATCAAGAAATAAATATAAAAAGCTTGTTGCACTGGAATTGCAAACTGATATATTGAGATTGAAGCTTGATTTTGTATTCTACCATCTTTCCTTGCAGGTGTGTTTGATTTACCTTTCATTAACATAATAGAGTATTATTCAAAGAAATAATAGACACAACGACATTGCATTTGTAGTGTTTAGGACTTTCTGAGTGCGAGTGCACTTTCCCTCCCCTTCGTTGTTCATGATGGGGTGGGATACTTAAAATCGTGACTTTTAAGATTTGTTCTTTCTGGAGAAAGGGGGTGACAAATGATACCATTGCACAGGGTGGCAAATTGCCTAGGTCCGACCCTGGATATTAATCACCTTACAGTATTGAGTATTGCACTTTAAGAGTATTGAGAATCATTTGACTAAGAAACTGGGCGGCGTCGCTAAGTTAGCAAAGGAAGGATAGGATTAACAGTTTCTTTCTCCTATGATTCAAATGAATATGGCATACGGAAGACAGGAAATAATATGTTTTTGAAGTCATGCGTCACTTCCTGTCAGTAACGATGGCAATAGTCACGCCATGCATGTACTTTGTCAACCATATAGAACAACATATGAAGGCGGAAATACCAGTGAAATATTTCCACTGTGTAAACCAAGTACGTGTGTTGAAAAGAAATGAAAATTAATGTTACATATTATTAGAGATGATCATTGGTCCTGTACCGGAAAGCTAACCCTACAATGACACTGAGAAAAAAATCTCTAACTTGACGCTTACAATGGATTGTCAAAATAATGGAAACACCTCGAGTTGCAAGTATATCAGATGTCTAGGTTGTCAGCTGTCAGGTGGCGACGGCAGCACCACATGGTTGGTGGTTATGTGTTAGGGCAAATTCCGTACTACGTAAGAAACGATAGAATGGCTGTGTGCAATAAATTGAGCAGACGGTGATAGTACAAGAAGAGAGATCGCTTTGATTTCCAAAGAGGGCCAATTGTTGGCGCTTGGTTATTTGATGTGAGAGTGATGAAATTGATAAGCATGATGGGTGTGTTGCGAAGGATGATGACAACCTACAGAACTCTCAGCAAAAACCACACCGGCGAAGAGGAACAGTGGTCGAAAGGAAGCACTTAGTGACAGGTCCCGCCGAGCATTAAGAAGCCCCCATCATGGCGAAATTAAAATACAGCTAATTTTACAGTAATTATGTCATATCTTTAAATAGATAAAAGATAATCGAAAAGTGGAACAAGAGCTCGCTAGACGATATGAGATACCGTTATCACGACTCACTTATCTGCTTTCGATTTCCAGCCATTTAAAATATCAGCATTTATTTTCGCATTTCTAAATGACTAGGAATGCAAAACTACTAGGCGACTCGTGATAACGGGAAATCATGCAAAATAATATTGTCTAGGGCGCTCTTGTTCTACATTTCGATTATATTTTTATCTATTTGAAGATATCACATAATTACTGTAAAATTAGCGATATTTTAATTTCGCAGTGATTAGGCCTCTTAAAGCGGATGATCACCCAGAGCCGTCGTGGAACTACGGAGCAAGTAACAGAGGAACTGAAGCAGCACTTTCCACAGCCAGTGCCGACAATCACAGTTCCACCGCGAGTTACATGACATGGAGCAAATCACCTGATAAGGAACCATAAAGCTTTAGTACGAAGCCAACAGCGCCGAAAACATGCAACATTGACCAGTCCTGACTGGAAACTTGTGATGTGGTCGAGTGAATCATTGTTCAACTTATTTCAAATCACGGATCGTATTTATACGTGATGGATGCGCAAAGAAACGTATGATCCACAGTGTCTCCGTCCAATCGTGAAATATGACGGCGGCTTTGTGTTGCTGTGAACTGTAATATTCTGGTTTTCAGTGGGTCCTGTGCGGACTCTAACTGGTTGACTAACCGTGATTATGTCGCCATTTTAGGGGATCATGTGAATCCTATGATTGACGTATTGTTTCCGAGCAATGACGTCGTATTCCAGGATGATAGTGTGCCCATTAGAAGGGTGGAGCTGTTGCGGTGTAGTTTGAGGAACATCAGAACGAAGTTGAACTCACTCTTGGCCGGCCCAATCTCCAGATCTAAACATAATTGAACTTCCCTAGTCCATTTGGAAGACACGGGTATGCGACAGGTTTCGATCTCCACCTACTTTCACGGAAAGGAACTAAGTGATACATTGAATGCGGAATGGTGTAATATTCCAGCTGCTACCAATCACTGGGCATCATACACTCTAATACTCTGCCTGCTTATTTTTCTTTTAAAATGGCCAAGGACTTTTATCAAACTTTTCTGAAGCCTGTATCCGAAACAAAAAGGCGATTTTATGAAAGTTCTTTCAGTGGCGTGCTTAAAAAAGTGCTTTTTAAACCTTTTCGAGACAGGGTCGGGAAAGTAACGCACACGGGTGTGCCACTTTCTTAATCCTGTGCTGTGTGAACACAAATTAAGGTATCGGGATGATTTTTCTTCTATGTCAAATGTGGTTGGACCATAGTTTATCTTGATGGTAATTTTTTCCTGAGTGTCGAATTTCCCTCTCAAATTTGAGTCCAAAGTCAAATATTCGAGAATTTTCGAATTTCGAATTTAATTTTTTAAAGTTTTTTTTTCAGTATAACATCCTTCGTTTTAGGGAGACTTCCTTCGTCTACTTAGGAGTTGTCAGGTATATACCTCACATAGATACCTGGTTTAAAAGTTTTTCTCTGTGTCTATATTCATACCATTCGAAAAAGTTTTAGAGGAGGAAAAGTTATCCCTGTCGGGGATGAAACTTTTCTTCTACAAAAGGATAGATTTTTGTCAGAGTAAAAATCCTTAGTCAATTCACACACTGTTCTGTGGGAATATGATGAACTGGAACCATATTCACAAAAATAAATAAAATTGCCTTGCTGCTCTACAGAATAAACTTTACCTCTTCTTCTCCAGTGGTTGGTGACGGTTTCGATAGTGTTCTATCTATCAATGATGATTCTTTTAAAATCAATTTCACTTTATCAGTTGTTCACCCGACTGCAGGTGGTTTTAAAGTGTAGTGGATTGACGTGTAGTGAGGTGACATTCGTATGGGTGGGTGGCATAACTTCTATATTTGGTACAAAAGCATAAAGTTCGAGTTCATGTGCTCCATTCCTCATATATCATAAAGAGGAAGACGAATACTCGAAAACGGTACGAGTGGTATTTTAGTGACAGGTGTAAGTTTGTAGTAATTCTAGACTAGGCCTGAGTGTATCTGCCAAAATTTCAAAAAAAAAAAAAAAAAAAAGCCATCTACTATCGTCTTTATAATTGCAGAGGTCGTTCTGACTGGGTACGTGAATGTGCACAAAGCTCTCCAGTGGCTTTATGGTTCTAAATGGTTACTGCTGTAATATCAAACTTACGCTACGCAGACAGGGGCGTCTTTGGAGAAGGCAAGGGGAGCAATTATCCCTCCCTTTGAGTTTGAGATACATGTGCTTTTCATTTAATTGAATTCTAACATATTAATGAAAAACGTGAAACTCATATCGTTGGATAAACCTGCCCCTCCCCCTTCCTGGTACAACAGTACGTTGTATATTTTTACTACTTGTAAATCCTTATTTTATTGTAATTTTAGGGCGTAAAATATTTTAAAACATATACAAGGCTGATTATGTAATTCGAAGAAGAAAAAGAAAAAGATATATGTTAATTATAATATCGATATAAAAAGATATTCATATGTCATATATGTTTTAAATAATAGGATTTTGAAATGTCGTTGTCAGAACAACAGAAATAAATAGATGGATTTATTCAACGGAGTTTGCATTTTTAATGGCTCAAGAATTTAATGAAAAGGAACCGTTCTAAATTGGTGCCGAAACGACGGGAATAGGTTGTATCGTTGAGAAGTAAAGTAAAACGAGCAACATTGAGCCTGATATTAATTGTACCATCTTACGAAGTGGCAAGATTATATCTCGAAATATCATGAGTGTTACGGATAGCCGAAATATACATACTGATATGAATTTTCCAGAAAGCATGATGGATGTTTTAAAGGGAATATCGGAACAAATTAAGGAACAAGCTCGACGAAATGATGAACAATTCCAAAAGATGAATCAACAGATTAAGGATCAAGCTCGGGATCAAGCTCAACAGTTTGAACAGTTAGATAAAAAGATGAATCTACAAGCTCAACATTTTGACGAAAAGTTAGAGCAATTGCAGTATTGTAACGATGGCAAATGGGATCAAGTACATCAGCAGTTGATCCAGATGAATCATCAAGTGGATGCAAAGTTTGAGCAATACTATAATATAATGGAACGAAAGGATCAGCACATGCAACAGGTTGACGAAATGTCATCACAGGTTAATATGAGTGCTTTAAATGAATCTGAACCTTCAACAGAAACAACGGGGAAAGCAAATTTTGAATTTACATTAGTGAAATTTACTGAGTTTTTACAAAAGCATATTGCCGTATTGGTTGGAACAGACTATCCTAACTTTTCTTTTCAGTCGAATATTTTTGATTGTCTTATGGATGCTGCGTGTAATGGTGATTTCGGTATGCATCAAAGTGTGAAAAGTTACGATCGTTTTCTTCTAGTGAATGCTATTGACTACTTGAATTCACAGTATCATGTTGAGTATATATCATGTCATGATATTAATCTTGAAGATGAAGTAATGATAATAGAATCATTTAATGGTATGTACATGACATTAGTAGCAAGAGGAAAGTTGATTCTAGTATTTGTGAAATTCAGAAAGAAGACGTGTGTTCTCATCAGTGTTTGTATTGATTGGCCGATTGAGTTGAATCTGTTAAACTGTGCATTTAATGACAATACTAATATGATAATAGTGAGTAATCCGACAATGTCCTTACGGAACATGATACAGTGCGTTGATTTCAGTCATCGAAGCATGACGTTACGAGATTTTGAAAATCCTTCAATGGTACAATACAGTGATAACTTGAACCAAACTAACATTAATCGAAACCAACTTCGATACATTCATGTGAATTAAAGAGTGATAATAGTGTACAAGATAATGTAAACTACATATGTACCGGTAATGTAACGAAACCTAACAACAGAGATGGAAGTCAAAATGATTGGCGAAGAGAAGATTGGATTGACAGGAAGGAAAGGAAGTCAAACAGAAATTATCCGCCTGTCAACAAAGCGGCTACTTCTAAGAAGCAAAATAGAGATCCATCGGATGCTTCGAGGGAGTCTTCGCGGAACAGAAACCATGGCAGGACAGACTACCGTGGATGTCATGTAAAGAACAAGTACAGATCCATTAGGAGACACAATATTTCACCACCAGTCAAACGGATGAGAACTGAACCTAATTTTACCGGTAAGGTAACCAAATTTAATCCTAGTAGCAACAGTAATAGCAGGGATGTAATGGAGGGTATACGCAGGTATACGGCGTATACCTACCTCTAACTTTTGGAAACTATCGTATAGCTACCTAAAATTTAGGAAGTACGCGGGTATACGCTACATTCGATCCAGTAAACTCACTTCATTGAAACAAACAAAAACCGATTTTCATATACTTATTTCAAAACAAGAAATATCAGTAAACAGCTGGTCGTCAGGCTGTTGCTGCCAATGAAGTCTAAATTCTTTTAAAATGTTTGCGTTTTCAAGGTGTGGGAATCGAGTTTTCCGAGAATCTCTTCTATAATGGAAAACAGCATTCTGAACCTGCAGTGATTTTTCCTCAAGATGTCAGATGCGCTGTCTCTACCTTCTGAAAGCTGACCTCTGGTATTACTATATAAAACCAAGCTGTTTCCAAATGTTTTTCTTGGAAACTTTTAGAAACTGTTTTGTTTCTAAAGATCAGTTGGAGACAGAGTTGAGGGTGATTAGTAGGGCCTATATTCACGGGTGACATTGAAGTTGTACTGTTTTGATATTGCGATGACCACAGTTTTCACTCCCTCTTTGATCCAAATTCAATGTCTGCCGATTCGATAAAATTTGAGCGAGGCAATACGGGATGGAAACAGTTTCGTTCTTATTTCGTAAGGTGATTCCGAAAAAAAATTGGATTTTACTTTAGTTCAAGGGTTAAGAGAAAATTAAATGAATATATTTGCGCCAAGAAATCGCTGACCTCCACAAAAAATAACAAAACAAGCGATTTATCGTTGATCTAATTTGAAGAATTCACCATCCTTCCCATTAGCATCAACTACAACAGTGAACTTCGGATTAGTACTGCTCATTTCTAGCCGGAATTGGCGTCAAAAGAAGCGGCGGCTGATTTTGATAAATATTCACCAGCTGGTACTAGGCCTAGTAGAAAAACTACTACGCGTAGTTTTTCCGCAATCTATGGACAAAAAAGGAGGGGGTAAAAATAAACATTTTTCTTTGTTGTTTATTCGTTCGTTCAGATTAAAATAAAAAACAAAGAAAATATATTAACAGGAGGGGGTATAAAACAAAAGTCAGAAAAAGATTTATAGCGTATCAGCATGTCATAGCAATCTTTGATCATTTCAATAAAGCCGTTACTTCAAAAATATATGCTTAACAGTCTTTAAACATTTTTTGTGGGTTGGCGAATTAAGAGTTGCTTCGCAATGTCCAAGAAGGTGTTAGAAAATTAGTTAAAAAGAAAAAGAGACAATAGCTATGTAAATTCCGTTGATGAAAATGTAAAAACAAAGACATTGAAAAATAGCGAAGAAAAGTCCAAACAACATGTTAATTTGCGAACTACTACTTCAGAAAAGACGTATTTATTTATTTCACATTATAAAAGTTGTTATGGAATCTCCAGCTTGATGATGATGTCAGAGGCATAACGTCCTTTGGAAAGGAGACTATTTGAAGCCTATAAGTTAGGTGCCATTCCGACATTTGCCTGTTGCGAATAAAGAATAATTTCTATTAGGATAGCTTATCTGCAAATACTTCAGATAAGCTATGAAAGGTCATAGCTATTCGACCAATAATATAATATTCAGATTATTATTATTTACATCTGTGTGAACGGCTCTTAAGTCTAAATTTTGCTGGAAATAGCTGATCCAGTAATTCTATTTTTTTTAAAAAAAAATCGATAGCCAGCCATCCTCACTGGTGTTTCCAAACTATTCTCTGACAGATTAAGTAAATCCTTGATTAGTACCTCAGCTTATAAGTCCAGACACCGTCCTTTTCAATTCCTTTCGTCTGATAGTGTGTTCTAATAATTTAATAAGCAGTGATGAAGCACCTCTCATGGGTGAGTATGGGAAAAGTAGGTACAGAATTTCACAAATTAAGTCAAGGTATCATAGATAATTGTGGATTGAGTAGGGCAAGGTTTAATAAAATCTTGCGCAATTTTCCGAACATTTTGAATGTTGCATTTTTCGAAAATACATCTATGGTTTCCTCTGAAATTCAGCATACCACTTCTTCTAACACTATTTTAACGCTATTAACGTCAAAATTCAATTTTCTGTGTTTTCTCGCTCTCATAACTCAGAAAGGACACCGCTTCTACTTCGGTGTAATGAACTTTTTGGCTTGTTTTCGTGTCTACATTTAATTTCCAAGAGGTGTAATGGGAATTACCCTAACAGCACAATCACATTGCAGGCATATGCCTATCGTGTTCCCTCAGGTACATGAGTATGTGTCCAGTATGTGCCTTATACCTCTGAGAGAGAAATCACATGGATGGAAAGTGATAGTCACAGTCTATGTCCGGTCTAAGCACATGCCTGACATGTACCTGGAAACGTGCCTAGTATGTTCTAGATATGTTCCCCATGCCGGAAGCGTCAATGAACTACAAAATTACACCCCCAAAATATGTTAAATCGCCTATATGTATAATGTGTTTACATTAAGGTGAGTCTAAAAAACACTTAAAAAAAACAAGTACAAAGGGTGGGCGCCAACCGCCAACCTTTGGATTACTAGCCGCGTACTCTACCGACTTGGTCACGGAGGTGATGAAGACAATATCGCTTGTAGCGGGATAAATTTTTGTTGAGGTCTTTTGAATTTTGCTAATCAGAGTGCTCCTTTTAACCGCATATATTCGACGATAAAATTTTGGGATCAGATAAAATCTACTCGCCATGTAATTTTATAACAAAATTACGAGTGTATATTTACTTTATTTCATTGTTCTTCCATATTCACTTTCAAATGATCGGAGACAGTTGCCATCTAATAAATTTGATGCGTTTGTTGCTTCTAGTACACAATCGCTTTGAAAAAAGAAGTAACAAATGCATCAAATGTGGGAGATGAATTTAGAAAACTTAAATGTAGCATGCCTAGCACATCTTGTGCTGTTAAAGTATCTGAAACAGTATGTTTCTAAAGGACGTAAATAGAACATGACAGATATATGTCCCAAGTGACGACATGAAAACAAATGACTGTTAGAGTGCGAAACTGAGCCAGGTATATACATTCTATATTTGTAGTACATAGTTGCAAATCTCAATTAGTTGTAACAAGTACCTAAAACTGTAGGTACCTGAAGTACATACTTAGCACATGAATGTCATATGTGCAAAGTGTCGGGTACCTAAAAAGTAGCTGGGACACCTAAATGTCATATGCCTAGCACATCCTCTGCAGTTAGGGTATGAAACACCTTATAGATAGATAGATAGATGCGGTGGTATGCCATACCGCCTCTGGATTTCAGTGATCAAGACATACCGTCACTGGAAAATATATTCTAATATACCTTTAATAAATGAATTTTTATACACAGTAATTACCGAATAGCTTTGCACGTAGAAAGATTTTATTTCTTATGTAGAAATAATTTCTAAGTTGACAACACCGACATTTTTGTTATCTATTTCCTGCCTTTTGTTTTTAAAATAAGGCGTCTTCAAAGAAGTTAATCTTGTTTATATTGTGATGTGCCATATTGAATTGTTTCTTTCTATGTATGTGTGTTTTTTCTTGTCTTAATGTGTATAAAAATCGTGTTTTGAGCATGGGCAGATTTAGGGGTTGTCTGCCATGGAGCCGGATCTTCCGGAGGTTTGGAATACTCCTCAATCGAGTGTGAGGTCCGGAAGTTTTCCCGCAGAAAATTGTTAACATAAAAACTCGGTTTTTGATGATTTTCGTGTATAATACTCTATAATACAACATAAGGGAGATTTTTTTTTTTCAGAAAGTTGTTGGCGGTCTCTCCATATCTCCTCCCCGTAACTACATAGAAGCTCTCCAATGGTTTTCAGTGATTAAGTAAATAAAAATGTAATATTTTAGGTAACATACCCTCACTGTATTTCAACATTTAGCTAGCCAGTATCTCGAGTCAAAATTGTAATAAAATAAAACGTACCGACTCTGCTTTTTTCCCACTTCGAACACTGTTATATATATATATATATATATATATATATATATATATATATATATGAGCGGATGAAGCGTATACCCACCTAAAAAAATAGCATTACACCACTGAGTAATAGTAATCATGTAACTTAACCTAATGTAGAGGCGTCCGAAAGGATATATTCAATGGATTCTTATTTCATTTCACTGTAAATACCGTTATGATTTCGATTGTTATTTATACTTTATTTGAATTCTATGAAGATAATATAAATAATCGTTACATATTTATGTACGAAACAAATTAATCCTAAAGTATTTGAACTTATGGATATGAGAACTGGGAAAATTTTAGGATTACAAAATATTGATGAAATTAAATTATGTCAACCTACTGAAAACACTAGAAAACGGTGGATGGATTTAGTCAAAACTTTAGTTCATCCAGAGATTATAAGGAAAGCTAATATAAAGAATAATTAACAGAGAGAACTTAGTTTTCAAATAGGAGGAAAACGAAGTATTTCATGGATATGTAAGTTTGTTTAATGTATTTTATTTTATGTTATTTAATCTTTGAGTTCATGTCTATAATCGCAGTTACTCAATTTATGTCAACAAATGTCTTAATGTTACGTGTTTTCTTTAATATTCGTATTTCCTAATATTCATGCGTTTTCCTATGATAGCAGAATGCAATATCAATCACATTATTCGTGTTCCACGTTATTGAAAGTATATTTAAAAGCATTTTTTTAATGCGAAAATATATATTGAAGTTAATAATTTATGATTTTCCTAAGAAATTCATATTCAAGCAATTCTTACTTTTGTGTTCTTATTATATTCGAATTTATGTAAATAATTATTAAATTGTAACAAGCATTTAATGCACCCGAAAAAAAGAAAAAAGCGTCGTTGAAACGTATAAATAAATGAATACGATGATAAAATTTAAAATAAATATGATAATAATATTGTTATAAAATTAAATATGATATATATGTATATTTATATGACTTGTAATTTTCAAGTATACGAGGTGCATTCGAAAACTCGAATGTAAAGGTAAACGGTCCAGAAATGTTTTTCTTTTTATTGAGTAAATAAATAAATAGAAAAATATGTCGAGCGCCATAATATACAACAGTACGTTGTATATTTTTTACTACTTGTAAATCCTTATTTTATTGTAATTTTAGGGCGTAAGATATTTTAAAATATATACTAGGCTGATTATGTAATTCGAAGAAGAAAAAGAAAAATATATATGTTAATTATAATATCGATATAAAAAGATATTCATATATGTTTTAAATAATAGGATTTTGAAATGTCGTTGTCAGGAAAACAGAAATAAATAGATGGATTTATTCAACGGAGTTTGCATTTTTAATGGCTCAATAATTTAATGAAAGAATCGTTCTACTGGCAAAATCTAAAGTGATGCTATTATACGCAAAGTGACGAAAAAGGCTAAAATCAATGCCACTTATTACTAGACGAACCTTTTTGCGCCCTATACAGCCATGACATTCCATCCTATTTTGCAGCGACAAATCTCTCGTCATTCTCCAAGACAAGTTTTCATCATACAGTGAAGTCAACAACGATGTATATCGAGTGAATGCAGGCGCGCACTCAGAAATTTTTGGTGGGAGGGGTCCAACGTTTAGGGGGGTTTCAATAATACAAGACACTATGTTTATGTTGTATCGAACGAGTGTTATTCTACAGCCGAAGAAAAATGATAAGTAATTTTTAAGTACTGACATCTGTATTATGATGGAAAACGATAAAATTAGATTATTTTTATCAGAAAAGAAATAGTAGAGATGAAGTATAAGACCAAATCTTTAGTCTATGTCAATTATTTATCTGCTAAACAAAAACAAATATAGTTTTATTAAGAAAGAACTAACGTTATGTCGACTTACGGGGCCATATGCAGAGTCCTTCTGACGTGTGATTAGTGTCATACTAAAGCGTTTGACTTACATATGCTTCCTGCAGAAGTCATTCGTTTAGCATGACGCATTTGTCAAAACGACTCTGCATAAGGCGGACGAAGTTTTGGCGAGGGTCCTGACTAGTGATGGACAGTTGGAATATTCCCGGTGGGAAGGAAAATAAAAAATGAGAATATTTGCGTTTTTTCCCTGGCTTATAAATTCCAGGGAAGGAATGTATTTCCATTTCTTTACTTATCTTCCAAATTATAAGAACCATATGACTAATTGCTTTGTTTTCATTTATTATGATTTACTTCTAGGTTTTAAATAACTCGGAGGTTTAAAGAAATTAAAATTCGTTGACTGTACTTTATATAACTAATAATATGATCTTTTAAGTGTCATTTCCATTTGCACTAAAAAGTAGCAAAGTACTAATTTACAAATAATGAAAAGGAACCAGTTTGTAAAGTAATGTAGTAATTATGTAGAAATAGATATGAAATATTATTAATACACCTCGAACCACCGAAGACGTCAGTGTGTCTTCTGTCACTGACTCGAATTTCTGAAGTAGTACTCGGACTTCTTTTACATGTGAATTAAAGCATGAAATTTCGAGAAATAGGTAGGAAGAAAGGTCGTGTGTGGCAGTGTTACGTGTAAAATTATTAAGATAAGTCAGTGTCTTGGAAATATTGTGAATATAAATATGCATCTGCAAATGTTGAAAAATTGTGAGACATGTGTCTTCTGGTAGTTACCCAACCTAATTTGTTTAAACATTTAAAAATTTATTATGTTTATAATATCAGTAGTAGAGTGAAGTTTAGAAAATCCACTTATATATAAATTTAAATTGTTTAGCGGTTTTAAAGTATGTGGACTTACTACATCATTTTTTCACACATATTTACCTGCACAGAATATGTTGTAAGAAAATACACATTTATACGCAGTCTCTAAATATAATAAAATAACATAATACATTTCAGAATATAAATTTTAAAGACTCCTCTGGGGACAACAGTAATAATATACTGTGATATAAAAACGAATTTAACTTTGAAATCATAATATAGTAATAGAACGCAATTTTTTTTTGTGATTGTACATAAATTCCGGAAAATTCCCATTTTTGGTAATTTTCCCGGGAATATTCCCGAAAAATATCTTCCCGGGAATTTATCAATCACTAGTCCTGACTCGGTGGACCCACCTCTTGTGTGAGCCCTTGAGTGGATGATATGTGAAACGGGAATTCATGGCGTTCTTGTGATATCCCCTGTTGCATCTCCCTATGTTTTTGTGTGTTCCGTAGTTGAAAAAATGTTGGATCGTTGACAGCCGCGTACACTCGATGATCTTTGTTAAGTTTGTTAACAGAAATGGTACAGATTTGATCAAACTGTGATTCAACGCAGTCTCCTTTAGTGGAAACTGAGGTGCAGGATGAAGGTCCGTCAACTTGGAGTGCGGAATCGGCAAATCACACATTAAGCATGTTCATAATTTTGTACAATTTTGTACACCATTTAAAGATTTTTGTATACCCCTGTGTTTCCAGAAATTGGCGATCAAAATTCCACACTCCAAGTTGACGTTTAAGTGCAGAATCACCGGATTCGAGATTTAAGTAGCTAAAAATAAGCTGCGAATTTTGTACAATTTTGTACACCCTGAAAATAATTTTGTACACCTATGTGTTTCGAGAAAATTAGCTCTAAAACTTCGAACTCAACCATCAACTTGGAGTGCGGAATCATCGTATCGAAGATTTAAGCACACAAAAATAATCTACGAATTTTTAACAGTTTTGTACGTCTTTTTTTTTAATTGTACACCCCTATATTTCGAGAAAATTGGCCTTAAAATTACGGATTCTACCATAAGCAAACCATCAACTTGAGTGGCGATTAGCAATATCAGACATATACCAGGTAATTAGCGGATATGATTGTACATGTCTCGTACAACATTTGTAGATTATTTTTGTTTACTTAAGTCTTCAATACGAAGATTGCGCACTCCAAGTTGATGGTTGAGTTCAAAATTTTGGAGCTAATTTTCTTGAAACACAGGATTGTACAAAATTATTTGAATGGTCTACAAAATTCTACGGGAGATGTACAAAATTCTCCGGGACATATACAATCATATCCGCTAATTATATGTCTGATATTGCTAATCGTCACTTCAAATTGATGGTTTACTTATGACAGAAACCGTAAGTTTAAAGCCAATTTTCTCGAAATATAGGAGTATACAATTTTTTAAAAAAGTGTACAAAATTCGTAGATTATTTTTGTCTACTTAAGTCTTCGATATGAAGATTCCGCACTCCAAGTTGATGATTGAGTTCGAAGCTTTGACGGTAATTTTCTCGAAACACAGGAGTGTACAAAATTCTACGGAAGATGTACAAAATTCTACGGAACATATAGAATCATATCCCCTAATTATATATATAATATACGGAGTGGCCCAAAAGTAGGTATATACCCCTGCATTGATCAAATATAACGTTCTAGCTTATAGGTTTATTTGCTTCGGCTGTTCCGAGCTTAAGATATAAGTAAAAAGACATTAAGAACGAATAATAAAGAAACTAAGTCTGTCTGGTGGATAACAATAAGAAATGATATAAAAAGCAATGAGTTGATCAGTACGGGACTGCATACCTACTTTTGGGCCACCTTGTATATCTGATTTTGCTAATGGGCACTCCAACTTGATGGTTTGCTTATGGTAGAAATTTTCTCAAAATACATTGGTGTACTAAATTTTTTATAAGGTGTACAAAAGTACAAAATTCATAGATTATTTTTTACTACTTAAGTCTTCAAATTTTAGAGCTAATTTTCTCGAAACACATGGGTGTACAAAATTATTTTAAAGATGTACAAAATGGTACAAAATTTGCAGATTATTTTTTAGCTACTTAAATCTCGGATCCGGTGATTCCGCACTTAAACGTCAACTTGGAGTGCGGAATTTTGATCGCCAATTTCTGGAAACAGAGGGGTATACACAAATCTTGAAAAGGTGTTAAAAAAAAAAAAAACCTGTACAAAATTATGAACATGTTTAATGTGTGATTTGCCGATTCCGCACTCCAAGTTGACGGACCTGCAGGACGATAGCATCGAGCATAACCACTTAGGGGCGAATCCAGGACTGACTTTTGGGCGGGTAGCAGTGGGTTGTAATACTGCTACTTAGAGCTACTTTTAAAAGCTCCGAACTCTGGGATGGGATTTATTTATATATAAAATAAAATAAAAATTCCTCTTCTGGGGGGCGATCGCTCCGATCGCCTCCCTAGATCCGCCCAGATAACCACTGATGGTGTCGCTGCATATCTTAACCTGGGAAGGGCACAAAGTTCGTTGTCAAAAACCTGAAACGACCGTTTCTATTTGAAAATCCGAATATGTTCCTTCTTCGTCAATCAACGTTGATGTAGAGAGGCTCTCCTACTAAAGACAGGCGTCAAAGTTATCTAAGACGAATGATGCCTATTTTCATTCCTCACTTCTCTTTTGAATTTAAAATTACCCCATTAATTAGAGTTATATTTTCATTTTATTGTTTGACGATTTTAATAGCAACTGCTCTGGGGAGTCGATTTTCAATTTTAGTTTTTACTTTATCTCCGAAGGTCGTTGACTTCCTATTAATTGTCTTCAAACTTGTAATTTTCCTGTCTTCTCCTTACAAAGGGTTATTTAATAGTTTTTTTTTAAAAGATATTACTCAAGGTTGCTCAATAATAGGTCTTTGGCTTCCAATGTTTATCAAGAAACCTTGTGACATGCTACACTCAATACGCATTTATAAAATCAATTGTTTTTGAAGTCTTTTCCTGATTTTAATTTGTAGTTGCAACATATAGGTAAAATAGCAGAATGACTACTCAAGGATGGCGTGTACACTGTGTGTAAGAGACACTAGAAGAAGGCAAGTAAGTGCCATTCTGATCAGTGAGCGTTCAAAGTCGTTTAATTTCACACTATAGGGCCGCGGTGGCTCAGTGGTAGAGCGTTCACCTCTGGTGCTTGGGGTCCCGGGTTCGATCAATGAACTCCTTTCTTTTCCAACTAACAGGGCTCCAAATGTTTGAACCCCGCTCTGAGTAGCCCTAGCAGAAGATTAACACCCTCGTCGCAACTAACATCATATTTTCTTGTGTTTTGTTACTGCATTTCATTTCATCATATAAATTACATACCATGCTCAGGTCACCTTCTTCTGTATGCCTAACCAGACAAATATACCAGTAAATAAATAAACCCTGATACCCATCTCCCAATGATACTGTCAGTAAATGAATGCTCACCCAGATAGCAAAAATTACTTGCAACAAACTTGCAGCAGATTTGTAATTCAAGTCTAGCTAACTTGCAGCAGACTTGTGATGAAAGTCTGCAAGTTTGATGCAAGTTTAATGCAAACTTCCTAGTTGACGCTCTTCGAACTTGCAGCACACCTGCAATGCAAGTATATGGTAAGTTTGCAAAGCAAGTTTCTGCAAGGGGTTTACTTGCACAGCAAGCCTACTGCAAGTTTCCACTTGCACTGCAAGTGCACAGCAAGTCGGCAGCAAGTTAGTACAGGTTTGACGCAAGTCTCTGCAAGGATAGCACTTGCACTGCATGTCTACAGCAAGTTTGTAGCAAGTCTTCTGCAAGTATATACTTGCATTGCAAGTCTACAGCAGATCGTCAGCAAGTGAGTGTAGTAAGTCTTCTAAAGGTATATACTTGCATTGCATTCCATGCCTTTTACAAGCCGAACATTTCCTGTATACGAACGATCACACAGTATACTTTTCTCAACAACTTTGTCAAACAATACTCGTTTAAAATATTAATTATCTCTAGATAGTAGATATTTACGTAATTTTCTTAATTATCCACTTTTCTTAATTATCCACTTATCTAATTATGTTAATACTATTTTCCCTTTTCTTTCTATTTCATTTCTTGATGATGCTGAAAATACAACTGCGAAATCATCAGCAGGACCCACAACACCGATTGTTTCTTGCATATTATTTAAGTGATTTAAACACGGCTGTAGTGTAACATCCCACATTAAGGGCCCGAGTATCGAGCCTTATGGGCAGCCTTGTGTGCTTATTGTTTTAATGGTTTCTTCCGGTGCTTGTATTTGTATTTGTCTTCCGCTACAATAATCTAACATTATATTATACAGTGTTTTACTGATGTTCATTTTTTTTAAGTTCGTTGAAGAAAGCTGGCCACCATAAGTTATCAAATGCTCCACTTATGTCAGCGTAAATCACTACTTGATATTTTTCTACTTTTCCTTCTTCTATCAAGTGTATCATTCTTTTAATAGCTGTTTCTGTGTTTTTTTTTTCCTTTCCTAAAACTATATTGTAATAAGTCATTTTCTAAAACTCTCGTCCGATTAATCCTTTCCGTTATTGTTCTTTCAAACAGTTTGCTTATAATATTTAGTAAACATATAGGTCTATAGGATTTCGGATTGTCATCTATTTTTATCGTCAGATTTCTTTAAAATTACTAAGTTAGCCTGTTTCCATCTTCTGGGTATTTGTCCTTTTTTAAAACATAGATTAAACAGCTTTGACAAGTATGGTGCCCGTTTTTCTTACAAATTTCTGGTTTTATGCAGTCTGGACCTCGTGCCTTTTTATTTTTTAATCTTTTAATGTGATTTATTATTTCTTCATTATTAACTTCTTCATTTTTATCTTTTATTGGAGTCACAGTCATTAAATTTAATAGTTGCATCTGTGTTTCATTGTCTTACCGATGATCGTCCTTTGGCAGCAAGATGTTCATCAGGTATTCCACTGTTTCTTTCCAGTTTTTTGTGTACGTCCCGTCCTGTTTTCTAAAGGTTGAAAGAGTGGTAGGTGTTTTTATTTTTTTTGCTTATTATTTTATATGGCTCTCTCCACGGATCTATATTCATTTTTTTTTCAATATAAGATTGCCAGCTTCTTTTCTTACTTTGTGTTATTTTATTTTGATAGTTTCGTTTTAAGTTTCTGTACTTGTTTAACTTTCTTTCTCTTAGATTATTATCTATAGTATTTTGGTATACTTTTCTCGCTTTTCTTGTCTTTCTTTTTAAATTTTGTAATTCGTTTCTCCAAAATGTATTATTATTTATTTCTAATTGGTTTGTTGTTTTAGTTTTAGTTGATTTTTTACTGCATTTTTTGTTGCTTCCCCTATCTGTTGGGCTAGTTGATCTAGGTTGCTCCCATCTTCTATTTTTGGAAATTTTATTTCGTTCCAAAATTTTTCCCAATTTATTTTATCTGGGTTATATAGAAATCTTTTCTCTCCCTCGTTTGTGACTATTTCTTGAGTGTTTTTATTATGTCGAAGATTACTATATTGTGGTCACTTTCAGTGGCCGCATTTAAAACTTCCCATTTTTTTTTATCAGACTATACATCTTCGTTGATGCTATTGTTAGATCAATATTTGACTTTCCTTGACTGCTTCTATAAGTGGGAGGGTTTTCTTCTTCGTTGATTATTATTATATTGTTATTCATTATTAGATCCTCCACTCTTTCTCCTCTTTTATCTGTTTTATTACTATGCCATAAATTTGATTTTGCGTTCGAGTCCATGCATATTAAAATACTGTCTCCCTGGTAAGTCTGACAGAAGTCATCAATATTTAAAAAGGGCTCTATATCCATGCTATATTGGCAGTAACAGTTTACTAGTTTGAAATTTCCTAAAGTAGACCTTAACTCTAAACACAGAGTCCAATTGTCTCCGAATTGCGTAATATTTAATATCTTTATATTTTTATTCCTATTTATAACTGCTGCCTGTGATTTTTCACCTGTATTGTATAAATTATGGTCTCCTCCTGTGTGACTTTCAGATACAATTGTTTCTCATGTTCCCATGTTTGTTATTTTTTTTGTTTCTTGTATGTGGTTCTTGAAGGATAATCATATCCGCTTCCACTTTTTCTGCCAAATCTTTGATTTCATCCATTACTGTTTTGCTTCCCTTTGCATTTTGTTGAATGACTGTTATTTTTCTTCTTTAGCTTGGTTATTCATTTTGTTAATATGAGTTTGTCATAGTTCAAAGATTTTGTTGTTATTTTACTATTTTCTTCTATTAAAAGTCAATTCTTGCTATTGTTCTCTCATATAACAATTTGTAAGTTGCACAGTCTTGATCGTTTTTTTTGCACTACTTTGTTTTTTCCTTTTTGTGCAAGGGATGCATACTTACTGTTTATCCTTCTTAGGACAATTTGTCCGGTCATGATTTTCTCCACAGTGGTTACAGGCTCTCCTTTCCTCTTTACAGTACTTACTTATGTGTAGGTAGTCACAGCACACCGAACACTTGGGAATAGTTATAAAATCTTTTATTGCATGGGCCTCATACATGAGGTATACCCTGCCATTTTGTAACTTCTTCTAATTTGTAACTTCTGCCATTTTGTAATTTGTAATTTTGTAACATCTTTGACATTTTGTAGCCTTCTTCTAATTCTGGAGCTGACTTCTATGACTAAATGACATTTTGTTTGATTTTTGGGTCCAGTTCGAAATCTTGGTTTTATTTCACTTTGTACTTCTCCTCTTTCTTCTTTTTTGAAGTTTTGTTCTATGAGTGTCTCTATTATTTCTTAATCTTTGAAATCAGATTGAACACTGCATATAATGAGTAATGTTTTTTTCTTCTTGGGTTGTTCTACCATTACCATTTCCTGAAGTTTTTTGTTCCTTATTATTTTTTTCATGTCTTCTTCGGTAGCAGTCTCTACAATTACTGTGTTCTTCATTTTCCTTAATGATGTAATTTTTATTTTCTCCTTTAAATAAGAAATATTTATTATTTATATTAATTCATACAGACATATGAATGCGGCATATACAGCAAATTTCCAGTTTTCCAAACATCAGTCATCCGGGTCGCCAATTATCCGGATTGATGTTACGAAATTATATATATATATATACCCAGAGGTTGTTCAGTCTACATTTGACCAATTTCGACTTACCTAAAAATTTAGAAGAATCCATGGCGCCAGGTTCGTAAGTGCTCGATGTGTTTCCCTTGGTTCCTAACAATAGCCCGACAGCGTAATTTCCACTGTAATAGGCTTCTCTGAAGAACTGGGAGGGGAGTATTGTCCCATTCCCTTTGCACAGCTTTTCAAAACCCTTCCACAGTTGTCACACGCCGTTTTCCCAAAGCCCGCTTCAGCGATCCAAATCCACAATAGTCCATAGGACTTGCATCTGGAGATTTAACAGGTACCTCATTGAAAGGTATCACCTGTATACCACTTGCCTCCTCCATCTCCCTGTAGAATGGGAGGGACGATCGTGAGGTATGTGATGAGGCCACGTAAATGCGCACCAGATTGGCGTCATTTCTGTACATTGTTGGAATCTCATGCTCGTAGATCTGCTTCTGAAAATACTGCGAATTTATTTTGCATTAATTCGCCACTCTACGAATCATAAGTTTACCTCGGTAACAGTAGCCAGTAACGACCATGAACCCTTTTGGGAAGGATTCTTTACAGACATGGACCCACCTTCTGAAGTTCTTGGCGCCTTTCTCCCGGTACATGATGGCTCTCGGTTTGCCGCAGTCGGAAAGGTAAATCCATGCTTCATCGACCGTTACGACGTACATCCACCTCTATTTTGCCAGATGCCGTTCGTACAGCTTCCGGGCGTTACACTTTCGTTCCTTTTGGTGGGCATCCGTGAGAAGATGGCCGCGAGCTTTAATGACTTTTTCCAGCTTGAGTTGATGGTGTAACGTCCGGCTCACAGTCCCCAAAGACACGTCAAGACGATTAGTCATACACCTTTGTGTTGGCGGATTTTCTTGCATTGCCATTTTGCGAAGTTTCCTCTGCATGGTGGAGGTGGCCTTGGTGCATTCCCGCTTCCTAGGCAACTTCGTTGGTGATCCAAATGGTGGAGCTTCGTTGCCCTTGTACTTTTTAATAACATTTTTTATTCCACTTAAACTGATGTTACAACCATTCTTCTTGCACTGTTTTCTAACGACAGAAACACTAAAGTGGGCGTCATAAGGAGCTGCAATATAGCCTTCCCAAAACCAGCTTAGTTTGGGCGGCATTTTGGTAACAGAGCGGAAACCCACACACTTGGAAACAAATTTAACACAACACTCACAACAATGGTTCTGTTTTGTGCGTTATTGTCGTTCGCGCGGAAAAACAACTCCGTTCCCAGGAAGCCACTCCACAACACTGCAGGATGCCACGAGCCAGGTCGGGTGAGTCCATTCTGCCCGGGAAGGGGAAGGAACGAAATAGACCAAACGTAGGCTGAATAACCTCTGTATATATATAAGGTAAGTTTGGGTGAATCCGGACAGTAGGTTGGCGATTCCGGACATAGAAGTTTGAAGGAAGATTTATACATGATAGGAATATTTTAGCTTACTATCTTGCAACACTAACATTCTAACATGATAAGTACAGAATATAAATACAAATACATGATAAATACATACAAATTACTAACATAGCATTTTCTATACTAATTACCGTTGAAATAGTAAGCTACATGCACACTAGTGTAACTATCACTATAGCGTTTAATTATTAAACATAGTAATCACATTTGTTTCCATTAGAACTATATCGTACTACTATTTTTTGCTAATAACAACTAGATCAACTAGATTATTAGTAAAATGTATATGTGTGCACTGAGACTAGCATTTATTTTTCTTGCGTTAATGACGTCTGCCAGTTTCGTAAAGCACTTGTCATAATTCAGACACATCGTCCAGAGATAAAATACAGTTCCTTATCACCTCTCACACATCTTTCATGAAACCAGGTCTTACACACAGTACAGGGCTCCTAGGAAACGTATTTGCTTGATGGTGATGCATAATAATTCTTCCCACAAAATCCACAGTTGTTTTCATCCGTACCTTCGATTGTGTTCCAGGAGACAGTTTGAAACAAACTGCATTTCGTGATACTTAATCTTTTAGCAACGCCGGACCTTTAGGATGCGGGCTTGGGAGAAGCAACACCAGGAAAAGATAGGAACTGAGGACTCTGAAGGCGATTGAGATGTATTTGGGGATGAGTCTGATGACACAGAAGAGGAACTGTTTCCAGCTGCTGGCGGATCATGTTCATTCGAGAAAAGAAATTTATGTTCACGAACTTGTTGCGAATCAAACGGGAATATACCAGATGATGTAGCCATTCAGTAGTGAAGAATTTTTCAGCACCTTATGATTAGCATTTTGTAATTTAGTTGTGTTGGTAGATCCTAAGATAATTTTATAGCTTTTTCTGGTGATTCCTCGGAGTTCATTTATGGCAAAAATGAACAGACGCTACATATAAGCAATAGACCTCACGTATTATTTCACACTCATAAACGTGAAAAGCAAGAGAGGAGGGTATGTTCTGAATCCCTTAGTTTATTAATTACATTGTCCGGATTCACCTTAACGTAATAAACGTGTTCGAATTCACCCTTCCAAAAACGTCCGGATTCGCCCGTTTTGAACACTGTACACTCGCAAAGTAATAGAATTCTTCCAATATGCAACAAGTAAAGTAGGATCTTCACTTCGATATATGTCTTACTTAATAGAAGTTGTTGCCAACCACTTCTGTGTAAAACCTTAACATATTCCACTAAAAAGTTACATCAGGTCAAAAAACGTGAATGAACATTTCTGTTTCTTCTTTTCCCCACCGTCGAAACTACGTATGACACTCTTTGCGCTTCCTACTAAGCACTGAACTGTAGGAAGGTATAATGCTTCAAATAGGCGTCACAACAAGCCTCCACATCACACATGCGAAGAACAGTATCTATTATCGCAAGCTTAGGATGTCCGAATTCAGCGACTGTCCGGGAATCACTCAAACTTACTATATATATATATATATATAAATACAGTGGCGGGTCCAGGATATGATCAAGGGAGGGGCTAAACCATAATTTGCCGTTTTATCCAGTGTAAAGATGAATTGAAGCCCATTTTATCCAGTGTAAACCTTAGCGTCAAGGGGGGGCTATAGCCCCTTAGATTCGCTCTTGTATATATATATATATATATATATATATATATATATATATATATATTCAGAAACAAAAACTTATTGAAATGCGAAGTGTATGTTGGTTCGTAAAAAAATATTGTTTCTTCGAAATTCCTATTTAAACCACGTTAAAGTTAGGAATTTTCTGTTATTTCTAAATTATTATAGTAGGAGTGATTTTATTTAATATACAGGGTAGTACAAATGTCTTCTGACTCTGCATAACAGTGTTAGTTGAATGTCGATCTGAATGATGTTGGTTTCAACAAGACGGTGCACCATCTTACTATGCCATCACTGTCAGGGAATGCCTATATAAGTTTTTCATGACACATAACTATGGTAAGGAGCACAACTTCCAGCATCTCTCCATTAGCCTTCCAGAAATTCAGATCTCGCAATAACTTTCTGTGGAGTAATATCAAGGAGCATATTTTCCAGGAGCAATATTAGACAATTCAACAGTTGAAGGATGTTGTTAAGACAGCTTTTGCAACACAGAGGACATTGCGTTACATTATCCTGTGGTACTTAAATTATGGTGTTCACACAGTTCTTTTGTATGTGTGACAGCATCAGTGAATGACAGTGATAGTGATCAACCAAATCTTTACGTTTCGTTTTAATTTTTGGTCTTACGATTATGCTCCGATACTAAGAGAAAAGGTGATAATTGCATGTGTTATAATGGTAGAATGAAGGAAGTGGGAGCAAACCTGAGAACTTCGAGAAAATCCACGCTTACGATGTTTGTTCACCACAAAGCTCATTTGGAGGGAGCCTGGATTGCACTAGGAACCTCATGCACCAGGAGCGTTGTATCGCTGAGCCACCGCGGACCGATTATGTAATATTGTTCTTATACCTTTCCGTACGAGTAATAAGATATTTAGACAGCCTTATACATTAGATCTATTTTTCAGTGAAGAAAACTTACTTTAGAGACTTTGATATCTCACACCATAACTTTCTTATGATATCATCAATTATCCGGGACTTTTGCGTTATACTAGCAAAAATTTACAAAGTTTGAATAATATGTTTTTCTCTTTTCCGAGTAATACTCGTATATAAATCTGTATTGAACAATGAGACATCGTGTAGCCACAACTGACAGGTGAGTGTTGGATCCATCATGGCCGACAATTTGGTTGTTGTAACTTATATCAAAGTGTAGAATTATGTTCATGTATTCTTGTATCTTCATGTCTTCATGTAAAACAAAATGGCGATCACCATCTTCAAATTCGGAAAGTAGAAATATATATTTGAAATTAGTAATTTTGGTCTGTGTAATCTGTATATAATACCAACTTAATATATTTACAAATTTGCTCCATTTAAACTTCTTTGATCTTTTAAAGAATTTCTATTAAAGGGGGACATTTATATTAAAATTTGTAATGTTAAAGTTCCCGGCGGGAGCTCATGTGGTTCGGATTCCACGTTAAGCTGTAGGTCCACGTCTCATATAGCCTCGCTGCTGAAATGGACAACCAGTATCCAAATCAAATCAAACCAATCAAATGAATCAAACCAATCAAATGAATCAAACCAATCAAATGAAATCAATCAATCAAATGAAAACAATGTTAAAAAAGGAAACAACTATCGTTATACAACAAACACTGCGACTATTGGTATTAGGTTATTATCCTCTTTAGTGACTTTATAATACCTGATTTGTGTTTCAAAAATTGTATATAGGCCTACCTATAGATCCAAACTGGGGACGCAATTTGTTACGAGGTACCCATCATTTTATTTTTCAGAGTTGGCAGTTTTATTACATTGATTATTTTGAATTTAATATCACTTGTCACCGCATTTGACCAACGCACCGCAAGCATGGAATTGGATTTACATGTACGCACTTCCGGCCGAAAATTAAACTGGTCTTTCCAGAAAAAACCTAGAAAACATTATTCAGTATAACAGGTGGCGGGATTTGAACTTCCGATGGTGACCCAGAAAACCTAATTGTTGATTTATACTCACTTGATTTGTCTCAGTGTATAAGAACTTTCCCAACAACTTTATATTAGAAAAACGAAATAAGCTATAGATTTATGGAACCATTGAAACCACAGAAGTTGTCCTTGAAACGACCGACGTATTTTTTTATCTGTTATTGCGATGATTGTGTCACTCATCATAAAAAAATATAATTTATATTCAGTCGTGCACGTGCATATTTTTATCACAGTAGTCTCAGAACAAGACTGTAATAAAATTTTATCATATGTAACATTAAAATAATAAATACATAAATAAATAAAGAGCGGGGAGTGCCGCATTGAAAAGTAAAACTTCACTTTTATCTTGCAGCTGCTACAGCAAGAAAATGAAAAAAGTTCCCTGTATTGACAAATGAAAATCCGCTCATTTGAGATAAACATCTGTAATGAATCCACAACCATTCCATTTTCGTAAACGCGATAGGTTGCATCTATCCCTGATGCTCAGTCCATACTTAATTTCCCTTTTCCATACGCCCGTTTTAACCCCAGCAGAAAGCAGCTGGCCATTCTACTCTTGCTGTACTAGGTAAAGTAAATGGCCTCAGAACTCGTTGAAACTTATATATTGAAGTGAGTTCAAATAGATCGTCCATTGTACACTGGTGTGTATGTTCTAACATTCCTTCCAACATTCCCCGGTCTAAGCTTGAATATATAGTCTATTTACACTGGTGAGTAAGTTCTAACATTTCTTCTAGCATAAATTCGTTTGTAAGTTCTAACAGTTCTTCCAATACACACTGTGTAAGCTCAAATACATCGTCGTCCATGCTATACTAATGTGTATGTTCTAGCAGCTGTTCTAACTGGTGTAAGTTCAAATAAATCGCCTATTTTACACTGGTTTGTAAGTTCTAATAATATCTAGACTATGCAAGGTCAAATAAATGGTCTATTCTACACTGGTTTGTAAGTTCTAATAATATCTAGACTATGCAAGGTCAAATAAATGGTCTATTCTACACTGGTTTGTAAGTTCTGACAGTTCTTCCAACAAACAATAGCATCAGCTCTTCCAACTGGTGTAAGTTCAAATAAATCGTCTATTTTACACTGGTTTGTAAGTTCTAATAGTTCTTCCAACATAGACTATGCAAGGTCAAATAAATGGTCTATTCTACACTGGTTTGTAAGTTCTAATAGTTCTTCCAACATAGACTATGCAAGGTCAAATAAATGGTCTATTCTACACTGGTTTGTAAGTTCTGACAGTTCTTCCAACAAACAATAAATTAATAGAGAGCGCGGAATGTTGCATTGAGAAGTAAAATTGTTTGCATTCAGCTACCTAAGCAAGAGAAGAAAGAATCTTTAAGATTGGCAAATGAAGATCCTCTCATTTGGTGGATATTATTAATTGGTGTGTGCTAAGGAATGCCTCTGAAATGAAGACATCATTGCGCACGTAAACGCAATAGGTTGCACCTATTCCTAATTTTTCAATGTATCGTTAACTTCCCTTTTCCATACACCCGTTTGTACCACAGGGGAAAGAAACTGGCTATCATTCTAATTTAGTGGCTTCATCTAGCTAAGTTAAGTAAATATGGTCGGATCTCGCTGAAACTTATAGCTAACACGTATCTATTGTGTTCGCTAGCCTAGCAACTAACACAAATCTTTCAATTGCCAGTTGGCTTTGATTACGACAAGCAAATTGTTTGAACTTACAGTCCAGTATAGGATACATTATCTGTTTGAAGTTACAAGCTATGCAAACTTCAAACGCTCTGTATATATCCCAGTGTGACTTTTAGCTATCCCCGAAAATCGAAAGACACCTTACAAAATACGATTTCACACCGAATATCTAACACAACGCGTCGGTGCTCAACCATCACTTCCTGAGGAGGGGTTCCAAGCCTGTTGCAAGCAGTGGAAAAAGCACTGAGCTTGATGTGTGGATACAGGAGAGAACAAGTTTGAAGGGGATTAGAACGACGAAGACAACGGCCGCACATTGAACAGAGGAAGGTCAACCAATCAGATGCAGAAGAGGATACGGAGAGCCTGAGAACCGTGTGTAACAGTCGCAACGTTTGGGAGGCTCTTGTGTAGCATGTGCTTGAGTGTGTAGCAAAGCCTCGTGCACATGGTGCGAGGCTTTGCTGCATTGCTCACAGTGCTGAATCTCGGCTCGGCTGTCCTATTCGCTGGTCAATATTGTAAGGTTACATATCCTTACGTGTAAGCAACTACTATAAACGCATGCTTCAAATCACGAACTCCTGTTATTGTATGCAAAACATTATCACCAGCAGACGATGGAAAGAGGATACTAGGAAGACACGAAGTTGGTTCGGAAGGAAGCCGAAAATGGCCGACCTTCTCCTCACAAACCTCCCCTTCAGAGGATATCCATAAAAAATGGACCTTAAGTGGACAAAGGCATCAGTTCCAGTACTGATCGCTAACCTTCCTAAACTATCTCCAGAGATCGCCTTGGATTTCCTTAAATCCCAATTCCTGAAGCCGCCGTAGGCAAAGGAATAACCCTATAACTACCTACTCTGAAGTCTCCAATGAGCAAAGTGGTAATCCTTAACTACAAAATCTTCTAAAACTGCGATGAGTAACGGAGATATCTTTTAAATCATTATCCGACGCCACTGTGGGGTAGGACGTTTTACCTTTTGAAGCTGAAGCCATTTTTCATGTGGAAGCTTTCTCTCCACACTGGAAAACATCTTATAATCTTTGTATTATTTAAAAGAACTTTGTAAATTTTATAAGACACTATTTTTATAATAAAACGGTGAAGGGTTCCCATCTTTTTCTTTTTATTAGTCGCTACCAAGCAAATATTGCAATATACGACTGGTCTTACTGTAGTTTAATTAACACTTTATAGCCAAGGCTTCTACAATTTTATAGTCATGTTAATTCTTCATTGTTTAGCTATAGTACACATCTTTGTTGGTGCATGTTTCTAGAACAGATTTTCAATCGAATTTGATTTAGACTGATGTCTCGATTAGGATGAATCTCATTTCAAGTAGTTCCCGTTTCTTGAAGTTGAGACAGTTCCCTACATTTTCAAAGAAGAGGACGTTTCCCGATTTCCTTCGAACACTTTTTTTTTAAAAAAAAAAAAAAAAAAACTAGCTCGGGCCATTTTTAGAAGACCGAAAATGGAGATAATCCTACTTTTGCTTTTCATTGAAATAGTAAAAAGAAAACTAGTCTCCATTGCAGAGTTTTTTTTAATACATGGAAAAATGAACTGGATCTGCATAGTATTTGGAGTTAAGAAACGTACTGTATATATAATAGTATTTGAATAATAAAAGGAATATTATTGGACAGGCACTCGAATATAATCATATATCATTAAGTGACAAAAATGTTCTTTGCTTATGCTCAAAAATATATGCTAGGATAAAGACCATCCGCGACTGTCTCAATATTTATAACACGGCTTAGAAAATATTGCTAACTGGTATTCTCTTAATAAATGTAGCATTTAATCATTTACTAGAAACATAAACTAGAATTTAATTATTCCATGAACCAGATCTTAGTAAATAGACTAAATTCAGTCAAAAGTCTTGGAGTTACGTTTGATATTAAACTAACATTTAATAACCACGTCGTGAACATAGTTAACAAATCTCTTAAGAGGCCTAATTACTACGAAATTAAAATTCCGCTAATTTTACAGTAATTATAGGATATCTTCAAATAGATAAAAGATAATCGAAATGTAGAACAAGAGCGCCCTATACAATATTATTTTATATGATGTGCCGTTATCACAAGTCACCTAGTAGCTTTCCGTTTGCAGTCATTTAGAAACGCGAAAATAAATGCCGAATTTCTAAATGGCTGGAAATCGAAAGTAGATAAGTGAGTCGTGATAACGGTATTTCACGTAAAACAATATTGTCTAGGGAGTTCTTGCTCCACTTTTCGATTATCTTTTATCTATTTGAAGATATCACATAATTACTGTAAAATTAGCGGTATTTTTAATTTCGCCGTGATGAGGCTTCATAAGATGCTAAGGCTCATAATTAGAACTGGAATAGAGTTTAATAATATTAACAAAAATGGAATATAGTGCTGTGATCTGGAATCCATCGCAAAAGAAATACCGACATCAACTGGAAAAAGTCTCTAAATTCATCTAATACTTAATGTAATTTCCGTATTCCCACATTTGAACAAAGGCAAAATGTGATAGATGTGATTTTCCTCCATAAAATAATACAAAATTATTTCAACTGTATAGATTTGATATCGACACTAAATTTTCGTGTTCTGACATTTAAAACTCGTATTGATAACTCTGGTCTGTTCTATTGTTATAAAAAAGCAAGGACCAACGTATTATAAATCATAAATTAGGAGAATATGCTTTTCTTATTACAGAATAGGTAATTGACGCTATAATTGGGCTTATGGCTGTTGTGTTGTTGTTCACAAAGAGGGATACACACATTACGAACAGTGTGACATTATTCACAGCTGTCTAGTTTGTTTATTTAAATATGTTTTGAAGAAGACCCTCAATGCATCCTAAGCTGAAATAGGTTGAAAATCACTCTTTTATTAAAAGTGTCGCTTAGAAAATAACGTTCTAAATGAAAAAGAAATAGTAAGGAATTATATTTGGAATTATTTCTCTGTTTCTCTCACGGAAATACAAGACTCTTCTACACACCTTGCAATAAAATGGAAATGACATCTATTTTTCTCCCATGACTTTTCCGACAGATGTACGCAGTGTTGCCAACGAGTTTGCACAAAATCCCGCTAAATTGAAAACCAAAACCACCAGAATTCCACCAAAAAATAACGCAATCTACAAATATAGCTAAAAATCCCGCCACACCTGAAAAAGCTGCATATTTTAATTAATTCCAATCTATGCACTAAAAAAATTAAAGCACAGAAGTACTTATCACTAATTCATTAGAGCTCCTTCGTGGCTAAGCGGTTAGCGTACGCGCCTTTGGCGTGGGAGACCCGGGTTTGATTCCCGGCGGGAGCTCATGTGGTTCGGATTCCACGTTAATCAGTAGGTCCACGTCTCATATAGCCTCGCTGCTGAACGGGACGCTAAACTTAAATCAACTCAACTCACTAATTCATTAATGGAACTAATTCATCCTCCGATTCGTCGTCTTCAACTTGTACATTGGAGTACGTTGCTCTTGTCATAGTATGAATGTTTTGTAATATGGAAATAGGTAAATCAAAATCATGGCAGCACTTCCCGATTCGTCTCAACCCTGCACGAGTAGTAAGAATAGCGACAACCATCTCTCTTCCCATTTGCACAGACAAACACAACGAACTAACACGATTTGATTGATTTCTATTTTAAAAATTTGGTACACACCATTGTTAACTCCCACCATGACATTAGCGTTATCAGTCCCTAAATCGCGTAGTTTCTTCAAATTAAGCCCGAAATCTTTCAATGCTACTTTTAGTACCTTCACAATTGAATTAGCATCAGCCGATTGTAACTCGTACATTCCTAAGTAGACACGACAGTAGAACGTGCATCAGAATAGTAAATGATACATAAACCTAGCTGTTTGACTACACCAATATCTGTTGATTCATCAAGAAGAATGCTAGAGTCACCGTCACCAGTGCCTTTCCGAAGGCTCTCCTTAAAGTATGAAGATAAAATATTCTTGATCATAGCACTACACTTACTACGATGTACCGGTAAGTGTACCTGTTTCACTTGGAAATAGCGTTTGCACAATTCACTAAGATGGTCAATACTTCTAATTGAACAATGACACGCGGTAAATAAAGCCAACCCTGCTTCGACTCGAGCAGTGCCAAAAGGGACGTTTGTCACCGGGAATTCTATTTTCTTTTGTCTATTTGAACTAAAAGGTTCAGCTGCACTAGTTTTGCTATGTGCTATAAGGTCACGAAATTCTGCTTTCAAATTCCACTTGCAGTATTTGCACCGAGCTACCGTACGATCTTCCTCAACTTCCAACACCTAGTCTTTCAAATTTGGATCATTTAGCCAGTCTTTTCTAAATTTTTGAGAATAGCTTGCTCTTGTTCGTCCCATTGTTATACCACACAATGACAATTGTAGTCAAGAAACGCTAAAAGTAGCACAAGTCCGCATAAACCGGAAAAAGAAACGACCGACCACAGAACTGTCAACTAACAACTATTAATTGACGGGAAGTTGTAGCGGGAACAGAGTCCTCATTCGAATAAAATTAGGCCGTCTCGGATGCTTAATTCGGAACGATCATACGTCTCGATTGAACGGGATTGTCCCGTTGATTTCGAAAAAAGAGAACGTTGCCACATACCACGTCCCGAGATCAACATTGCCACATACCACTTCTATAGTACACAGGTAATTCGCAAGCATCTATAATACACTCGTCCAATACCTAGATAAGAAAAAAATACAACAGTAACACATTTTATCAAAAAGTAACATGTTTTGAAATACGTTGCAAATATTTTTTTTTAAAAAAAGCTAGATTTCTCGCTGCCCCGCTGCCAGCCAATTTTCATCGCTAGACACGATCGTAAAACCATCAGATTTAGCGGTAAACCGCTGCCGTTGGCAACACTGGATGTACGTAAGTGCTAATAACAGTATACAAGATATGTCTGTAATTTTCTGTAAGGCAGTGAAAGTAATCTTGTTTTTACTTTATTTTCTTAGCACAAAATGCTCCCATTACAAGGCCATTGCCAAGAGAAAGTCAAGTTTTGTTTAAAATAAATAAATAAATATACAAGCCTTTTTCCGTGTTTTATTACCTATCAAACTGAGACTGAAGAAAGTGTATTTACATAAACTCGAGTTTTGAAAAAGAAAATAATCCTGGAAATCTAAAATAAACGTGTAAAATGTGTGTGTTGTAAAATACTAGCGTTGAGAAAGGTGACCATTAAAATTTCGTGACAATGGTTGACCTCGATATTCCCTGTGTACGCAATGGTGAATCGTGGATATCGCTAAAAATCTGTGACCTCAATCTAACATCACTTACGTAACGTAAACATCAAAAGAGAAACAAAGAATATCTTGTGTACAAAACATCCGAGTATAAAAATATCTCTATCTTTTTAAAATCGTACGTGATACACACTAACTTCTGCTGAAATTATATATATATTTTTTAAATATAAGTTGAGCAGATACAACAATCTCATTACATTTCAGAAACGTAAACATATCTCTTTGTACAGGAAACTAGTTAAACCTTACAGCATCGAACTATCAAATTAGTAATACTGTGCATAGTAGAAACAAGCAAAAAGTTGTGTATTAAAAGGGTTTAACTAATTTTCTTTAGAAATATGTAGCGTGTCTATAAAGAATACTATCATACATTATAGTGGTATTATGTCGCTTTGGATAATCGTAATTAAATGAAATTGGTCACATTTGAAAGAAAAGCTCATATATATGTACAAGGGCGCCCATCAGGGGGGGCAAGGTGGGGCGCTTGACCCCTAAGAGGAAATTGTACTTGGGAATACCCAATAGAATTTTTACATTAATTACAGCAAGATTTGAAACTATATTTGAAACGTCGCTTGTACTTGCCCCCCTTGGAAACCACAACATGGGCGCCCTTGTATATGTATATTTATATCTGATGATGTGTTGACAGATGATCTCCCTGAATGGCCTTTTCTTTGATGATGCATGCAGCCACGATCCATAAAATCATGGTACCACTTCAAAATTGACGTGTGTGTAGGAGCCTAATGTTGAAACCTTTGTCTAAAAGCACGCTGAACCTGCACCAGACTCTGAGTGCTGTGATATTCCAAAACACGCCAACTTCGTTCTTGTGCTGTCGCCATAACTCTTTAAAACTTATTCATTAATAATAACACAACACAAAATATATTTAAGTTAGCACATTACGGCAAAAGCAGTACAGAAACATAAAAGCTTCCCAAGCGACCTCCAGCAAAAACAGCAACTGCTTGTTAAAAACCTACAATGAACTCATATCGACTAATCACAAAGTAAACATGAGTGAATTTACTTTTTCCGTGTTAGATCCTATCCATTATTGGCATTGTTGTCCATTGTTGAGATGCACAAAAATATTTGAGTTTTTATTTCAAATGTGGTCAATTTCATTTAAATACGATTATCCAAAGTGACGTAGTACCAATTTAAAATATAATAGTATTTTTATAGATACGCTGTATAATTAGGCAGCTTTTCAAAGTCTTATTTTTAACCAATATGACTATACTTCGCATACCCGGTGAAAGAGTGTTACAGCTCAAAAAAAAATGAAATTTTGAGTTATCATCTCTCAAAAGAGAATAGAGAGAGAGAGAAGCAAGTTCTACCTGGTGGTATTTCCGCATAAACGTAATTAAACAAATTAACCCCTAGATGGCAGAAATACCAGTGTTCCAGGGAGTAATTTTGATAGAATAATAAACTGTAAAAGTCATGTACCCACAAATGTGTTATTTTGACGTAACAGTCTTCCACTGGGTGTGCGATCATGAAAATGGGACTTATTTTACGAAATTTTCGAGGAACATATTTGGAAATCGGGGAGGAGGTGAATTTATTCCCTCAATATTCACTGCTTTCAATCTCAAGCAATAGAAAATATGGCTAATGTCCAACGCCAAAAGATAGTATCTGCTGAAAAAGTGGTTTTGAAAAAAATTATGATTTACTGTTTAGATATAAGTAGGGTTACCATATTTTAAAATTAGAAAAGCGGGGGATTCTAAACCGTAAGTACTGATATGAACTTGTGTACTATAAATACTGACCTGGGAACCTTCGGGCCACTTTTTTAAAGTGATTTCTTTGTTAAGTGGCACTTCCAATGTACTTTTCTAACGAAACTAAAGTAAAGTAAATTTAGTTTCTGCCTTTATTGTCTTACCTTTCTTAAGTCTTGGTCCATCTCTGACAAAATTTTCTAATCATTTTTAAAGATTGTTACTTGAAATAGTACTAACATACAAAATTACTACGGTTTCACAATAAATGAAATACAGCATAAACATTTTAAAAGAAAAAAATATTAAGAATGAATCTAGTCTAAACAAAATGCTAAGGATACCAGTAGCGGCTCGTAGTCTGTACAAGCACCGGTTGCAATGTTGCAATATCAAAGGTATGTAGGTACGCGCAAGTGTTCCCCTCCCCCAGCATTCTTGAGTCCTATCCAAGAAATATTCAGGAAATATGAATAGGAAAGTCTTTTAAGCTCTATTTGTATATTATTGATTAAATTATTTCTCGAATATTAATTTAATATATAAGCTATTTCCTTTGTATCAAACAACCACTATCAATGTACGTTTATACAATATTTATATACAAAACCTCTACACTCATGTTATTGGACACGAGATAAATCGAATATGTAGTATGTGCTGTAAGCCATGAATGATGGCGTTAATCCGAAAAGAAGAAAAAAAGCAAGAAAATTGCATGCACGCAGTTAAACAAAATTATTTAATTATATAAGCTATGCATTATTTTAGAATGGAAGGTCTTTATTCGATCTTTCGGGCTTCAAATTTTTCTATGACTTTATTGAAATCTGAAATGCTGCTCGCCAAGTTTCTCTGAATAGAAAGCATCGCTACCGCAAATATTTTCCGCTTTATTTTCTTTGGGGTCCAGAAACACCTCTCTCCTCCGACAATACGCATTTTGTTAGCATTTCTTTGTGTAAATATACGGAACAAAAAGTCCATTTTCAGGAACCACGTATTTTTTTGTCTGTAAAGAAGCATGAAATCTAAGATGTTTTCCTTTGAAAATTAAAAAAAAAAAATGTTTAACATTCCAGCAAATTAGGCTAAAGAAGACAGATGAATATTGGAAGTAAATGATTTGATATTAATTTATGCTCTCCGCCGGAAATCGAACACGGAATCATGTGCACGAAGGACACAGAGCTAGGAATTAGACCCGTAGTAAGACATTTTCTTCTTGGAGACTCGATTGACCCCCCTTCCCCCCAGAATAGGATTTTTTTTTTAAATAAATCTTATCCCAAGAATTTTCACCTTTGTATTATAAATGTTAAATAAAATCTATTGACTTCGAACGACCACCCCCCAAACTTTCAGCCTGGATCCGTCCCTGCTACCACCAGACTTATATTTGTTCTTTGCGAGTTTATGTTTTGTGAATAACTTCTTTCTTCCACGCGTCTGTATCTTCCTCACCCTATCAACTGAGTCAAGCGCTGCTAAGCGGAGGAATTCGTAACTATTACAGAAGCTGACCAGTTGCGGAAAAAATGCAACCGTAAGGGACCAATACGGGAAGATAGGAGCGTTGCAAGAATAAATCCACTTCCCCATGTTAAGAGATAGGAGCTCGCTGCCATATGCTCAATGTTACTGCTTCCAGTGGCAACGTTCGCTGCCACTGGAAAGGTAAATCTCTCTCTTTCTTTCCGTTTTTTAATTGACTTTTTTTCAGAAATGCATCAATACTGTTTTGCGCTCAAGAGCAAAGGTTTATTATTTTACTGATACACTACTTTAACACTTAAAAATATTTTTAGTATTTAAAAAAATATCCGGTTGCACAACCATGCAACATATAGTACCAGCCGCCACTGAAGGATACTGTAATTCAATTTGCAATCATTTCTGAATATATGAATGCTAAGCGAATACATAGATTAGGTAAAAACATAGACTTGTTCAGCTGAACTGGATAGAATGTCATCAAACAAATACGCACCCATGAGATCATACATTAGTATTCATGGGCTGAACCAAAATGTCTATGATTATGCCATATTTTTTTAAACATATTTTCCACTCCCTTTAACTTTCTTTTTAAAAAAAGTCTGGATTGCATAAAATTTTATCATAAAATTCCATGCATGGTACGTTGAATGTAACAACACTTTATCAACAAAGCCGTCTTAGATTTTTCTGCAATCCAAAAAAGCGGATAGTTTTTCGTCATTAAGAGATGATTAAGCGGGGGACGAATATAGGACCTGAAAATCGGGTGGTACCCGCTAAAATCGGGTAATATGGCAACCCTAGATATAAGTTACAAACTTACGGATACGGTAACCTTAGCTCATACTTAGATACGGCTTTTTGATTTGTCAGTTAATTCCCCGTACATAACTCAATTTCCGTGAAATCTGTTGGTACAGTCTTTTATCTATGGACGGCAGATGGGAAAGCCTAACTCATATACAGCATATTCTATCAAAATCTAACATTTTTTTAAAGGGAAACTATAGTAGAACATATTTCTCAAATCCTCAGGAAGCCGGGGCAGAACAACTAACTTCATTCTCCAGTATTCAACTGATTCTAAACCCAAGCGATTTTTTATTTGGAGAAGGAGGGAAGTCATGATTCTTCACTGATTTTTATCATACAAAACTAACCTAATTTTATCATACAAAGTTAATTTATCATACAGAGCTAATTTAGTTTTATCATACAAAACTAATTTAATTTTGCCATACAGAGCTAATTTAATTTTATCATACAACGTTAAATTATCATACGGAGCTAATTTAATTTTATCAATCAGAGCTAATTTAATTTTATCATACAAAACTGATTTAATTTTACCATATTTAGCGCTAATTAAATTTTATCATTCATAGTTAATTATTTTAATCATACAGAACTAATTTATTTTTTATCAGGTTATCTTAGGCCTATAACTTGTGCGGTGTATAGAAAAGTGTCCGGAAAGGGTACTGAAATGTTAGATGCTAAGAGAAAAATACGAAGCAGCGAATATTAGACGGTTTTTTCATTGTATCGAAAATAGAATTATGTAGACAAGTCGGGTTTCTCAAACAACTGATCCAAATATACAATGATACATTAAGTACAACTAACACACAGACACACACAAAACATAAAGACGTATAATGTAGTTCGTTTCAGACATTTTCACATTCTGAGAAAGAGGTAGCCCACTCCAAACTAATGCAGATTTGATTAGGATCGCTGGTGGGCTTTATAAGATTGGAATATACTGAGTCTGTTCTTACGTTACTCCACGCAGTAAAAATGATCATCTGTAAGAGTTTGTTAATGGAGCCGATCTGTTAAGAGTCTTCATCCCGGCGAAATTAAAATACCGCTAATTTTACAGTAATTATGTGATATCTTCAAATAGATAAAAAATAATTGAAATATGGAACAAGAGCGCCCTAGAAAATGTTATTTTGCGTGAGGTACCGTTATCACAAGTCACCTAATGGCTTTTCGTTTTCAGCTGTTTAGAAACGCGAAAATAAATGCCGATTTTCAAAATGGCTCGAAATCGAAAGCAGATAACTGAGTCGTAATAACGGTTTCTCATGTAACGATAACGATAGCCCACTCAAGATTAAAAGAGATTTTATTAGGGTCACGCTAGAGGAGACGTTTATAAGATTTTAACGTTGGTGCTGCGTTCTTTCCTTAATTTCTCCACACGGTATTGGAGCAGGTCAAAACTCCCACACTCAGAAAATGTCATAACGCCCACACAATCGGTCATAACTCCCACACAAATGGACAAATCTCCCAAATCTACAAACGGTCATAATTCCCACAGCCAAAACTCCCACACAGATAAGCGGTCATAATCCCCAACCAGGGGCATTGCGGGGGGGCCTCAAGCCATCAGGGGCCCCCAAATCGTGAAGTTGGTCGTAGAAAAGGGGTGCCACTCCACGCTGTCTGCGGGGAGACTCCCAAACCTTTAGTTGCGTCACTGTCCCCAACGGTCATAACTTACACACAAATGGTCAAAACTCCCACACATAGCAACGGTCACAATCCCCACATAAATGGACAAAACTCCCACACGCAGAAATTGTCACAACCGCCATACAAATGGACAAAAACCCCACACAATCGGACAAATCCCCACACTTTGAAATGATCCTGGTTGTACGTCTTTTGTTTCAAACGCTGAAAATAATAAAAGGAAGTCCAAAGAAACGCTTACGATCCAAAGTCCAAGAGATTTGCCCACCTATCACCTTGTCCACTATGGATCATAAGCATTTTTTGGACTTCTTTTTATTATTTTCAGCGTGTGAAACATAAAAGACGTGCAACCAGGATCATTTCAAAGTGTAGGAGATTTGTCCGATTGTGTGGGAATTATGACCGATTTTGTGGGCGTTTTGACATTTCTTGAGTGTGGGAGTTTTGCCTGTGGAAGTTTTGATCTAGACCCCACGTACCTCTCTAACAAATGTGAATTTTTGATTTGTTTATAGTAGACAGAAAGCTTTCCAACCATATGATAATTTATCGTGATGGACGATAATTTAAGAATTAATGCTATATGCGATAATGCCCTTGCGTTAATAGGTAAATCTATGATAATTTTAGAACGCACACTTCTCTTGTAGTTTTTGAATATGCAAATAAATTTAGATGTTCATAAAATAATTATAAAACACACACACATCGATATTTTTAATAATCATTTCGCTAAAAATAAATCAATAACGATTTGAGAATTGGCAAATGGCAACCTTCCATTCATTCTTTAAATTCAGTTACGTTTAACTAGAGTGGAAACATTGTTATTGTTCAAAGTAGTATTAATAAGGATTAAGGATTTTTTTTTAAAAAAAATGGTGAACATAGTGACACCGATTAGGAGTTCGAAACTGAAGATTATTAGTTAAGTTTATTATATAGTATTGTTATTATTATTAGTAGGCTATATACTCGTTTCTACAATTATTACGTGCATAACGAATATACGTTAATTTTAAAGACGAAAATCGATAATTTTGCTCTCTGAAGTTGGCAACTCTGGTAGACAACTAGAGTGATCATTTGTCCAAGTTTGTCAAAGGAATCAATCCGTAAAAGTGTTGAGACCGAGCGTGAATTGGAAAAGTCACTAAACCTTGCACACGAAAAACTGGATGAGAATTCTTGACTAATAAAACAACAAGCTGATGTAATGAATGAGTGTGTTCATCAAGTAGAGGCTTTGAATGTAAAGGACAACTATTGTAAAGACAACCAAAGGATACTCAGTTACAACTGGGTGAACTCAATCAGTACGGACAAAGAAATATCATGGAAATTTATGATATTCCGGATAAATTGAATGAAGATTCGCGTGAAATTGTAAAATAAAAAAAAAAATAAATAAAAAATGTGGGAAAAGCGCTTGACGTTGAAGTGAAACTAGAACACATGCATGTCATGGATTAAAGAAATGTCCAAACAAGACACACCCGTCTATTATTGTAAAATTTCTAAATCGTGAAATAAAAGACAAAATTATGCAAAAAACGGAAAGTTTAGAGAAATTTAAACACGAATGACATTGGATTTCAAAATAATCTACCAGTGTATATTATAGCTTAACAACATATCGAAAACGTTTATTTGCGCAAACCAGAAAACTACAAAAAGAAAAAAATATTTTTATGGACGAATTACTAGGAAAATATTAAATTTATAAAATTTGCAGAGGATAGAAAAAATATTGTAATTAAGACAAATGAGGATATATCAACTCTGATGTAAAAATGGATAGTTTTGATATTTTATCTATTTACTACCAAAATGTTAGGAGCTTAAATACGAAATGTGACGAATTTAGAAATTATCTTATAGCTAGTTTACATGAATACGATGTAATTAAATTAACAGAAACATGGTTAAAAGATGGTATATTTGACCCTGAACTGTATTTACTGCAAAATATAAGGTATATCGATATGATAGACCTTGTATGAAAAGAGGAGGGGGTGCTATCATTGCAATAAATGCAAATATAATGTCAAAAGAGGAAAGACTTGTTGAAACAAATGATTTTGATCATGTGTTGATAAAGTTACTAATTAATTGGAAAATATATTGGTTTATTTCTGTATATTTTACTCCATCGTTTAGCGTTATTACCTATAAATTTTTCTTCAGAATATTCGAAGATTTCGGTAATTTATATCATGGTAACTTATTTATTGTAGGCGACTTCAATTTGCCGTTACTAACTAATTCAAATATGACTTAATGAAAGGGGATCCAAGCTATAGAACAGTGTAACATTTCATAAATCTGAATAGTTTAAAATATATAAACAATATTCAGAATTGTAACTATCGGATTCTAGACTTAATAATAACTAATTTAACATGTGTGCAAGTGTACAATGAAGAAAATTGTCTTGTGAAACCTATGTTCATCATCCTGTTATTCACATTAAAATTATAAATACAATTGTTAAAAAATGTTAATAAAACTACAACTAGAACCTTAAATTTTAAAAGAGCTAATTTTTATGAAATTTATAAATTCTTAAGAGATATTAATTGGTCGATGCTGGAAAATATAGATGATGTAAATGAAGCAGTTGACTTTTTCAATAGAACCATATATAATATTTTCGGAAAAGAAGTTCCAAAAAATTGTAGAGAATTCAGATATATAATATAATATAATATAATATAATATAATATAATATAATATAATATAATATAATATAATATAATATAATATAATATAATATAATACATAATATAATATGGTATAATATAATATAATATAATATAATATAATATAATATAATATAATATAATAAATATTCGCACATTTTGGAACTTTATTAAATTCAATAAAAAATAAAAAATCGTACCCGCAACTTATGATCGCAAATGGAAAGGAATTAACAGATAATAAGATAATAGCTAATGAATTTGCCAATTATTTTAAGTCTCTGTTTTCAAATGTTAAACCTAGTTATGATTGTTATGATAATGTGCAAGCAAATAAGATACTTACTTTAGAATTAATTATTATAGATGAATACTAAGTAGCGATAAAGAAATTGAAACCCAGGAAATCTTCAAGTATTGATGGTATTCCTCCTTATATACATAAAGTATATGCAGGAATTCTTAGATATCCTTTATATTATATATACAATTTATGATCATCAAGAGTCATTTCCAAATATATGGAAGACATCAAGAATTAATCCTATATTTTAAAAAGAAAATGATACGGTGATTTAAAATTATAGACCTTTTTCCATTTTTTGTGCTCCAGTTAAAATATTAGATCATATAACATACGCAAGAATATTTAATAATGTGCGAAGTTACATAAGTGTAAATCAGCATGGTTTTATACCTGGTAGATCGACAATTACCAACTTTATAATTTTTACTCAAAATATATATGAAGCATTAGATCTGCAGAGATGTATAGATAGTGTATATTTTAATTTCACCAAAGCATTTGATAAAATAAATCATGATATCTTATTAAACAAATTACCTAGCTTTGGACTTAATCGATCTTTTCTACAGTTAATTGCTTCGTATCTCTTAGAAAGAAAACAATATGTTACATATAAACAAGTTTCATCATTCTATTATAATGTGAATTTAGGTGAACTGCAAGGGTCAAATTTAGGACCACTATTATTTCTTATATATGTAGACGATCTCCCAGCGAAAATAAACTACTCTACTTGTACTATGTATGCTGATGATATAAATTTATATGAAATAGCTTTAAAAGAAAGTGATATTAAAATTTACAAAAAGATATAAATGCATACTTGAATGGAGCAAAGATAATTATTTAGAATTAAATGTAAACAAATGCCATTATGTAAGGTCTGGAGCTTATAAAAATGTAGAAAACTAGAAATATTGCTTGAATAATGTTGAACTTGCAAAGAAACATCAAGTTAAAGCTCTTGGTATTATTTTTGATGGTAAGATGTCGTTTAATAATCATATCAAATTATTATGACAGAGGCTTATATATATAAAAAAGAACTAGGTTTCGTTATTAGAAACACAAGAAATTTTACAAATTTGGAGGCTATTAAATTATTGTATTATAATCTTGTTAGAACTAAACTAGAGTATGGGTCAATAATATGGTCTCCGAATTATGCTTCTTACCAGAGACAAATAGACAATATTCAGGAAAAAATATGTTTCCTTTTTTATAAGAAATATAATATGTCATCGTATAAAATGGAAATTTCTTATAATAAAATATTACAAGAATTTCTGTTTATCCCGTTACATAAAAGGCGCAAAATACTTGAACAAATGTTTCTTTATACATTTATGAATGGAAACATTGAAAGTAGGGACATCTTAAAAAAGACTCACTTTAATGCTGGTCAATGTAATTTAAGAACACGGAATTTTATCATAAATAAAATACCTAAGACAAACCGTTATAAAGAAAATTAACCACTGTTTAGAATATTAAGCGACTACAACGAAGTGGTAAGAAATCATGATTTGGACTTCAGTTTCAATGCAAACAAATATAATGTTGTTATGCAAAACGCATTAAAAATGTACACTAATTCCAATATGTAGCTGCAAATTTACGAATCTATAAAAAATTTAAATACGTAAATCGCGTGGAACATATATTTTACATGTGTGGAGGTGTAGTATTCATATATGAACCATTTATCAAAACAATATATAAATGTGTAAATAAAGTGTGTATGTAATTTATGAATATTATTTTTTAAATATTTTTTGTAAAATTCTTTATGTGTATTTTTATTTAAGTATACATTAAAATTTTAAATTAACTGCAGTAAAAGCTCCTATAATTTGGGGATGATCGTCCCTGTTGGAGTTATTGTTAAATAAATATCTTTACGGGTAACGGTGAGTTTAACGGTGGATATTCATATATTGTATCCCATACATGAGAATAAGTGCTGAGGTTGATTTTCTCTCAAGATAAAAGGTTAAAAAAACGAGGTTAAATTTTTTTGTTAAATTTCAAAAAAATATTGGTAAAATTAAGACTTCAGATACTTAGGGTACGAAACAGTTACAAAGCTAAAATATTGTTCTTACTTGGCATCAGTTTAACCTCAAATATAGCTAAATTTTTTTGTTAAACCTGAATTTTACAATATCATTAGCGTTTAACGAAAACAAATCCAAATATAGGACACATACCAATCCATAGATCTCATTAAGCTGGACAATATGATACGGGTCAGTGTAAAATCTCATGCGTACTTTTTGAGAAAAATCAAGAAAGATGAATTTGTTTGAAAACCAAAAAACAATGGTTGTAGAAGAACCGCACTACCTAATTAAGGTGAAACTGACACTTAAGTATACCCTTAACAAGCTCTTTATTTACGACACTACAAAGATAACAGGAGCTAATTATGAGATATAGCCCAAAACTTTCATTAAGTCTTAAAACTTTAAGTTATACTTAGCTAAAATAATCTCCAAAACTGATACATATATCAGTTGATAAGCGACATACTTAAGGTTAAATTCCTATTGGTTAGTTTTTTAAATAATAGAGAAAAAAACGAATTTTTATGGCACTAGAAAGTATGTCGTTTGCTGCCAATGTGAATTGGAATTTTTTATGCTAAAAAGGTTATTTATTTAAGTTCCGAAAATATATCTATATCTATCTAGGGCCGGATCCAGGATTGTCTGAGGGGAGGTGCACCAATAACTACCAAAATAGCCAATCACACTGAAACTCTTCAAAGTGATATATCACAATATTCTTTATCCCTGACAATGCTGATGCATAGAACGGAGGAAAGTATTTTAAAGAGGGTCACAAGTGTTAGGCAGAAAAAAAAATGTTCATCTCTCCTCCTGGCTTCTGTTTACTTCCCTACTTGACAAATGTTATATTGTTTTACTTGGTGAATCCTTTTCCTTCACCTTTCGAAAATCGACGTAAACTATTGCTTTTGCAAAGGTCTGCTTTGTTTTAAGCCCCAAACGGAAACATGGTGGAAGAAAGTTTCGGAAAGTGTTGCTATTTTCATTGCTAGTTTCTCATTTTTGATAGTGTATGTTTACAACGAAGGGAGGGTGCGCGTGCACCTTTGCAACCCCTAAATCCGCCCCTGTATATATATATCGTTAACAATATGATTGCATCTAATATTATTTATGGTCACCTAACGGCGACACTCATACTCCTAACAATCACAAAGAAATCCTAACAGTTATGAACACGCTACTTGTAAATATTGATGCGGTTCAGACACACAGGTATAAATTCTTGTTGGGAGAGGGGGTAAAATACTACGAGCCACTGCGTCTATGTAGAATTGAACATTATCTGCACCCGAAAAGATGATAAGTAAATTTAAAGTACTTGAACATATATTTTCAGAAAATAAATGATAGAACTAAATTGTTTTTAAAAGAGAAAGAGTACAGATGAAGTGTAAGACCCAGTTTTCATACTACATCAATCATTTCCCTGTTAAAACAAGCATAGTTTTATTGATAAACTGTACAAATGTATGTTACGTTAGAAAGTTTTTTTTTTTAGGGGTCCAGACCCGATAGACCCCCGTGGGTGCACAGCTGCTGAGGTTAAAACCTCACACACTTGGGGTATATGAGGGTATATAAAGCGTAGAGCAGGGGTGGGAAATCTTTTTTTAAGGCCTCATTGACAATGCCCATTCCCAAGAAAGTCACATATGATAGTTTTGAATACACTTATTGTAGTTATTTTACGATATTAGATAGATAGTTATATTAATAATATACATGAAAATGTATTGCATTTTAGTAAAATATTATTTGGTCTTCGTTATTCCAGAATTATGTTCCTCGATGTTACGTATTCCTTGTATAATTTAGTATTTTTCACATACTATAAGGCCCCTCTTTATGAGTCTGAAGACTACAGGTTCCCTATCCCTGATCTAGAATATTGTTGTGCTATGAATGTTAATAACTTCAGTGAAATCTTCACATAGATCGCTTCTAGTACCAACACAAATATTTCATTCATAGATGTAAATTTAACGTGATCGCCTTTACCAGCGGTTATTTTACATCGTATAAATAGAAGTAATGAACTTACTTATATGGGCTATATTTAAAAATTGCTTGGGAGGTCGAGGCGATTGCTCCCTGTTTTCCCAATATGGTTGTCTATGCCTACGGGTAGAGAAGCACTTCCTTCATATGGTAATTGCATCATTTTTCAGTTATAACGGAACATCAAAGCTAAATTGCTAAGCTCCACAGACCCTTCTTTGTTTTTTTTCTATCATGAATTTCTGAGAAGTCTTATAGTGAAAATGATAACACATTAAACCAAACCATGATGGAGCAGTTGAGAAGAAGAGTAATATCCCACATAACTTCCTGGTCATGATTACATGCAACAGTGTCATTATATATATATATATATATATATATATATATATATATATATATATATATATATATATATATATATATATATATATATAAAGAACAATATAAACTCTGTTCTTGACATTCTTCAATAACAGACCCGCTACTATAAGAAAAAAGTAACGTGTTAGCTTGTAAACCATGTAAGCAGACTTTATTGTTCAAGTACGAGTTTTTTTATTACAATTTTTAAAAGTAAAAATAAAAAAAAATGAGTGTTCTCTTAAGTTCATCAAAGACTATGTTTCACTATACTTATTAGATAGTTGTACTCCTGTGTATCTGAATGTTTGGAAAGCATGTTTCCGGGTACAATTATAAGTCAGACCAGAGACTTATAAGACTCATGAGCCCTCACGCTCAAGCGGGCTTGGGATCAATAATTGAGCGCGCAAGCGCGAGTGAGTCCGAATCATAATGAGGATAGAGATCCTGACGAAGCCCGGAACACGACGAGGTTACTGAGCAAAAGCCCAAATTACATTATGATTAGCGAGTGAGAGCTCCATTAAGGGTGCCAGCCCTAGTTCAAGTAAACACCAGTCTTATTGAGATTAGTAAGTGTGAGTGCGAGCTCCATTAAGGGTACCAGCACTAGTTCAAGTAAACGCAAGCCCTATTGGTATTAGTAAACCGTGAGTTCGAGCTCCATTAAGGGTACCAGCCCTAGTTCAAGTGAATACAAGCCCTATTGATGATATTAGTAAAACGTGAGTCCCAGCTCCATTAAGGATACCAGCCCAAATTCAAATAAACGCCAGCCCTATTGAGATTAGTAAGCATGAGTCCGAGCTACATTAAGGATACCAGCCCTAATTAAAATAAATGCCAGCCCTATTGAGATTAGTAAGCATGAGTCCTAGCTCCATTGAAGGTAGTGAGCCCAAGAAAGTGTCAGCTCATTGAGATTAGCCCGAGGAGCAGAAACCCCATTATGATCAATGAACTCAAGCTCCTTTAAGGTTAGCAATATCGTACTAACCCAAGTGAGAGCTAGGCCCTTTGAAATTAGTAAGCGTGAGCCCAACTTCCATTGAGGATAGCGACTCCGATGCAAAATGGATCATCTATGCACGATACTTGTATTTAACCCAGCATTTGACACTACCTGTTAGTTGTTTCAATTACCAGGTAGTGCATGTCGATCTTAATTAATGGCAACATAGCCCGACATACTGAGCACACATATTTTTAGCTAAAAGATGTCTGATCAGCTACAACATCTGGGAGATTTTGCTAAATATTTAGGAACACCGTACACTAATTATTCGTTATGTTACAACAGGGAGAAATATAAGAATTTTTACTTGGTCTAAGGAACCCATGATTTTTGATACATGAGTGGATTATGGAATAACTTAGATCTTTATCATTTTTGCTTTCATTAAGATATTTATCCTTAGGGTCAAGCGAGGGGGTTACAATATATGTGAAAAATTGAGTATTTCGTTAGCCCACCAAGTTAGAAAAACGAAACTTGGTACATAAACTTATCATTAAAATACGGAGACACATATACCAGGGTTTTGAATATTTCTGTTTTAAGAGGATGAAAGGCTATTGTAGTATTCCACACATGGTTCTATGTTCATATTTATGAACAGGCGTGGTTTCAAGGTGAGTTATACGGACTATAGCCCCTCCCCTTACGCTCAGGTATACATTGGATAAAATGGGCTTCTATCCTGCTTTACACTGGATAAAGCGGCAAACTATGGTTTAGCCCCTCCCTTGATCATATCCTGGATACGCCACTGTTTATAAAGATTAACCATGTGAGTCCTACTACGACAGTAGCAGCCGAAAGGACCATTAGCGACATCCCTGAATATGTGACGGCGAAGAACCACCAGCGCCATCATCACCTGGAGCTGCTATAAAACCACGAAGACCAAGGGCGCCCATGTTATGGTTTCCAGGGGGGGCAAGTATAAGCGACATTTCAAATATAATTTCAAATTTTGCTGTAACTATTCTAAAAACTCTATTTGGTTTGCGATATTCCGAAGTACAATTTCTTCTAGGGGGGGGCGAGCGCCCCATCTTGCCGCCCTTGCTGGGTGCCTTTGAAGAGAACCACAGCAACTACTATCAGTCTTTGGCTGATTACCTGCACCCCTTTAGCTTGCTTGGAGCTCTAGGAGTTACTTAACCAATAGCCTTTAGTTTGCTCGGAACTCTGTGGGACTCCTAACCCAGCTTGTGTGAAGCATTGGAGACCCTAAATCCACTCCACCTAGCTTTTTTTAGATCTCTGTGGAGATCTTTCTCTAGGTTGCTGGGGCCTTGAGATGTCTTTCTTTACCCAGTATTAGTGAACTAATTATATTACTGATATTGTATTATTAAAGATATTTTTATAATAAAATTCAGTAGTGGGGGAAATGTTCCTGTGTATAATTTACCACTATCTATGTTCTACCTATATCTGCATAAAGCAGAACTTTACAGTATTTAGTATAAATCTATACATATAAAAGTGTGTGTATGTATGTTGCAGCGTAACTCTGGAATGACAGAATTTTAAGCAAAGCTGGTTCATAGGCCTATATGACTTATAAGCTGGAAAAAATACCGTGGAGGAAGACACCCCACCCCTAGGAAAGTAGTGCGAAGGCAGCGATATCTAAAAATTATTTTAAAAAACGATCGTTATTACTGTGGAATCCATGGTTTTCGGGATCCCTGGGATGAATAGTGACATTTCCATGATATTTAAGTTCAAGTTCATTCCCCATCGTCATGGGGTAGGAGTCAAACGGGGCGAGTAATAAAATGTTCAAAATGACCGAGACTAGTGTCGAATCCATAGTTTTCAAGGTCATGGGAAAACAGATGACATGTTTGAAATGATTTTTTTTTTTGAACATAGTACCTATCTCAAGCTCGATTTTTATCATGTTAGTTCCATTAAAGGGTTTATTATAAGGAAGTGGGATACTTCCCAAGGTAGAGTATTTTACTGATATTTATCATTAATTTTTTTTATTGAAATGCGTATCGTAAACGGAAAGAGGGTTATAATATTTTCCATAAATCTAATCTCCCCGTGCGAGCAATGGTTCTTTTCAACTAGTTTGTGAATATGTGTATAATTAACAACCGTGTTAGAGCAAAATCTACATTGATCAAATCAACGCCATGAATGAAAATATTTTTGTACGGTATTTCGTAATGTTGCTATTCAAATGCGTTTACTTTACACAACGCTTTCATTTAAATCTCCTATGAAATATGATCAAATGAAACTGTCATGTAAATAAAAATTCACATGAGTTTAAGTTATTACAATTGTTTTGAAAACACAAGGAGAAACATCTAATAATAGAACTCTTTATAAAGTCGTAAAATCTGAAAGTATGTATTCTGATAACATTTCACTTTTGTTATTTCCCAATATAGATGAAGTCATTTAGTCGCTGCCAATGTAAATAATAATAATAAAAAAGAAGGTTCAAAAAGTTACACTTACGATTGTACACAAACGTGATTGCAAGGTGTAAGAAGCACAAACCGACCTATGCATACCATATCACACTTATTTCCTATATTTGATAATCAATGATGCATGAATTCATTCAAATTTCCGTTTTGGGGAATTTAAGCAAAACCAACAAGACTATCTTTCTTCTACAATCTTTTTTTCATTCATTACTCATCATCACCGTCTCCTTTAGCCTAACCGGCATAATCGTGGGACGTAAAACTCAAAAATTTCATTTTATTTCATTTCTACAATCTTTCGCATAAGCAGCAGCAGCACGTGTACACCACGTGATGAAGTATGGTTTCTATGGCTTGATAGTTTCTCAATTATTATTTAAACCAGAACTGGTAGTAGATTTATATAATTTCCGGTTATAATAAAGAGATTAGAGTAGAGATGGAATACATTCATTAGATTACAAAAAGTACCTTCCCGCTATATACTACCGTTTTTATTCAATACCAATCAACGTTAAACCCGGAAATGGTTTATTTTTACCACCTCTGGTTTGAATATCACCTCTATTAACGAACTCATGTTTGATCCTTTACCTCGTGGCAAAAATTGACGATCCTCAATGGTGATCCCCATTAAATCTTATCAAAATTTATGGTGATCCATCATAGTTTGTTTCTTACTCTTGCATGAACAGACGGACTCACAGACAGACAGAGTAAATACACAGGGTGTTTCAAAACGACACTGACAACGTTTGAGAAGTGATTCCTGACACCAAGATAACACAAAAAACCTGGGTGCACAAATTTTTCCTTTCGGAGATATAGGTTGGTGAAAACATGAAAAAATAAACTTTAGAGGTCCTTAGCTTCAAAACTATTGGACCTAACGTAGTCGGGTCAAGACTTCATTTAGGAACTAGTATGTGCTCTACTCAAGTATCCAAGTTTCAGAATCCTGCGAAACTTTCACAACAATTTTTATAGAGGTAGTTGGTGAGTACTTCAAATTATAAGCCAGTAGAAAAAACTTCCTATATAAATTTCTTGCCTGAATACCTTAGGATTCTGAAAGACGTATTTTTGGATAGCGCACATAATAGTTCCTTAGTGAAGTTTTGACCCGACTACGGTAAGTCCGCTAGTTTTGGAGCTATGGACTTTTAAATTTTATTTTTAGATGTTTTCGGAAGCCTATAACTCCGAAAGGAAGCATTTGTGCACCCAGGATGGCCTATACTTTTTATCTTATCTTGATGTCAGGAATCACCTTCCAAACGTTGTTGGTGTTGTTTTAAAACACCCTGTATAAAGGAAATTCGATAAATTAAACTTCTTTTGTTTTTCTTTCAAAAAATATTGACAGTGCTCTCTATCAAAAGGATGGAATTATTTAACGCTATGATATTTTCCCATACCCGCTATATATTACCATTTTTACTCAGTAGCAATTAAAGTCAAACCGGGATTGATTGATTTCTACCATCTGTGGTTTGAATATTATAATTGACATATACAAATCATTCCCAACCGGCTTCTTGTGTATTAAAGCAGAAAAATTAACCTAACTGCATTCATAAATAACACCCGAACAAGCCATAAACGGCACGGGTGTGGTGTCGATGGGACGCATTGTTGCCATAGCTAAAATTATATTTAAAATGAATAGACTGCATTTTGCTAATATGTATTAATAACAATAATGTTATCACTAATATAACAAACACAAAAGTAGTCTTTCTAAAGTAACCCCACGCATTAAATATGGAACTATAAAGGTAAAAGAAAGTTCTGTCGCTTTTTGTGAAGGTCTGTGTTCCATTGCCCCTCACAACGTCACTTCAATGCGAATGGGGATAAGGCGAAGGTCAGTTGTTGATGTGAGTATATGCAACATACTACCCAGTTGTGGTAGTTCAGTTACACCGTGAACTTGCGTGAGGACAAAGTGAGTATGGGACCTTCATACAGCGTCATAAAGGCGTACATGCTGTTCGAGTTCAAACCGGAGTCAAACGCCGCTGCACCGGGTGGAAGATATGCCAGGCCTTTGGTGAGGGTGTCGTGAATACGCGGATAGTGCAGCGGTGGTTTAACATGTTTAAGGACGAAACGCTCGAAGACGCATCACGTGCCGGAAGAGCAACACATGTACAATATGAAGATCTTCAGACAGCAATTGAGGCGAACAGTGGTCAGTCATGTGAGGAACTGAGACTAGAATTTAGTAGGAGTGGAGAAACTATTCGGCACTCCATCAAGTTGGGAATCACTACTGGCCCGTATCCACGGGGGGCAAGGGGGCCTCCCCCCCTAAATTTTGGCTGGCCCCCATAGACTTTCATGGTAGGCTTGCAAATGAACTATAATATGGTGATCAAGTATAATATGATTGGGTCGGGCCCCCCCTAACTTCTACCGGGCCCCCCCTAAATTTTTGGGCTGGCTACGGGCCTGAATCACTAAAAGTTGGGTTTATGGGTCCCACATGATTTGACTCCGGGCCAGAAGGCAACGCAAGCAGACACCTAAATTTCTTTGTTGTCTTGTCTGAGGAAGGAACAATTTCTGGACAGGATGTTCACATATGATGAGACGTGGGTCCTGTACGAAGCTCCACAGCGCCGTCATCATTGGTTAGCATTACATGAACCGGTTCCAAAACAGCTGAAACCAACACTGCACCAGAAGAAGGTCCTCCTGTGTGTTTGGTGGACTGCTCGCGGCATTGTCCATCGGGAACTTCCACCACTGGTCAGAGCATCAATTCAAATGTGCACTGTCAGCAGTGGAGCCGTGTTGAAGAAATATTCAAAACTCCGTGGGCCAGCTCTTCTGAATCGCAAAAGGTCCTCCTGTTACAGGACCACGCTAAGTCAGACGTAGCTAAAATGACCCGGGACACCATTCTACGGCTCGGATGGGAAACACTATTACATCCGCCATACTACCCGGACACTGCACCGTCCGATTATCAGCCGTTCCCCTCCTTGGACAATCACGTTAGAGGACGCCAGGTCAAATCCCTAGTAGAGGTGCAAAATGCACTTGATATCTTCTTCGCTTCACGGTCAATCAAGTTCTACCGCAATGGAATCCATGGCTTTTCAGAACGTTGGCAGAAGGGCGACGATGCTAATAGGGACTATTTTTGATCGTCCAGGTCGTCTTAAGTGACATATCGATGTTCGAAGGTAGTGGGTGAAAAAGCGACAGAACTTCCTAGGTTACCTTTATACAAAGTTTAAGAAATGTGTTGATTAAATTTGTACATCGTTTTTCGGTTCACTGGGATAAAAGAACTGCAACATCATTTTCTTTTCAAACAGGTCAACCTGAAGATCACCCACACCTAGAAGGACTTGTTAAAACATCCTTCTCATGTAATAGAGAAACGTGTGGTTTACTCCAATAATGTTCTATATTCTTTGAAGCCGCCTGAAGATGATTTAACCGCGCCAACGAACTCAATTAGCTACGTCTGATCCTCTATCTCGTGGCTACAATTGACGGTGATCCCCATTAAATCTTAATGAATCGAATCAAATCAAAATTGATGGTGATCAACCATATATATATTTTTTTACTTCTGGACAGACGGATAGACACATAGACAGATAAAGGAATTTTAGTAAATCAAACTTTTGGGGCCGCGGTGGCTCAGTGGTAGAGCGTTCACTTCTGGTGCATGGGGTACCGTGTTCAAACCCTGCTCCCACCAAGTGAACTTTGTGGTGGACAAACACCGTGTATGGGGGTTTCCTCGGGGTTCTCCCGTTTCCTCCCACTTTCACCATTTCATTCATTGCTCATCATCACCGTCTCCTTTAGCCTAGCTGACATAAACGTGGGATGTAAAACTCAAAAATTTCATTTCATTTTCATTTCAAATTTAAGAAAAAAAAAATATGATTGGAATTACTCTGTATCAAAGTATGACATGATTTAACGCGGTGATATTTTCCCAAGCTTCCCACCTTCCAATCCTCCAGAAGTAAAATCAGTTACTCAGTGATATTCTTCTCTGACTCGAATAGGCTATAAAAATGCTCTCGTTAATTGACTTCTAACGCTACCAATTCGTCTTTCTTTTGTAAGTTACACATCACTACCATTGTCAGCTCAAAAAAACAATCGCATATGAAACGTCAAATTAGACAATCAGATACTTTGCAATGGACTGGAGTTTATTTGGTTGCTTAATATCGATACACATTAGCTATTAATCTAATGTCACTGTCATCGTTTCTTGCTAGCTGTTGCACTACAACTTCGGCAAGTACGCACAAAATGATACTTGGAGAAAGGATGGTTTTAAATTCAATATCACTGCCTGATATTCTTTTGTAAAGAATCGAAATACGTAGTCTTTACAACGCATACATTAATAATGAATCACGACTTTTCGTTATGGAATTTATGAATTGTTTTATTTCTGTGAAATATTTATTCCAAGGTAAAACTTATTTTGTATAATAATAATAATAATAATAATAATAATAATAATAATAATAATAATAATAATAATAATAATAATAATAATAATAATAATAATAATAATAAAGACTAAAGCTCTTTTGGAAAGGAGAGATTGAAATGTTACGTATAAAGTGTTAAGGGTCTTCACTACAGCGAAATTAAACTACCGCTAATTTTAGAGTATTTCTGTTATATCTTCATAACAAACAAAAATATTCGGAAAGCTAAAACGTATTGAACTAGATAATACGATTTTGCATGTGATACCGTCACCACAATTCACCTATCCGTTTTTGGTATCCCGCTATTTACAGAACTCGCAAAAAAAAAATGTTAATCTTTCTACAGCTGCAAATCGAAAGCAGATAGATGAGTTGTGGATAACGGTATCACATGCAAAATCGTCTTATCTAGTTCACTACGTTTCTGCTTTTCGAGTATTTTTATTTGTTCTGAAGATATTACAGAAATACTCTAAAATTAGCGGTAGTTTAATTTCGCTGTAGTGAAGGCCCTTAAGTACTAGCGTAAAACGAGAATAAAACAAAAAAAGCGCCTTATGCAGAGTTGTTCTGACGCGTGATTAGTGCCATACTGAAGAGTTCGACTAAGATATGTTTCCTGCAGCAATCAGGCCTTTAATATGACGCTAATCATACGTCAAAACGATTCTGCATAAGGCTCAAAACGCCTAAAAATGAGACATATACCAATTGACAAATCTCATTAGCCTGAACAAAATGATATGGGTGAGTGTAAATTTTCATGCGTAGAGTTTGAAAAAAAATCAGATTTTTTTTTGTAAATACTGTATAGGGTGGCCCAAAAGTAGGTATACAGTACTGTACTGATCAACTCATTGATTTTTACATCATTTCTTATTGTTATCCATCAGGTAGACTTAGTTTCTTTATTATTTATTTCTTAATGTCTTTTTACTTGCATCTTAAGCTCGGAACAGCCGAAGCAAATAAACCTATAAGCTAGAATGTTATATTTGATCAATGCAGAGTGTATACCTACGTTTAGGCCACCCTGTATAGTAATTGATCTTGTCTGATAAACACATCACCTATTAAGATAAATATGATACTTAAATATACCCTTATAAAGTTTTCCATTATGATATTAGCAAGAAGACGATACCCAATATGGTTGAGCCTATGCTCTAAGACAGGCCTGTCCATGAATTGGCTCCCGGAGCCAAAGCGTGAGCGGGCACGAGCGAAGATAAGAACAGGTGAGCACAGGTGCTGCTAGCTTCGCTTCTTCCACTGCATCCGATAAGTGTTGCCAACCACACATGATGGCAAAAAACCTATGGCCAAGCCTGGCCAGAAATTCGCACGATGATATGCATTGAGCAGACGCAAGCGTGAAATGTGCAGGTGTGCTCTCCCCCTCCCCATTTCGAAAGCAGTGACGCGAAAACACTGCAGGAAATAAAATTGGTACGTTTTTTGGTTGAGGAAGACGCATGATAGAGGTTACAGTTAGCGTTGAAGTAACTAACAAATGAACAAGAAAGAAAGAAAGAAAGAAACTAATATTAAACATGTCATCTTACAGACGTAAAAACGACTGCAAAAATCGGAAACGAATTGTTTCAGACCTTTTTAGCTTGCTTACACAATTCGTGACGTTGTATTACATTAGCACTCGGTCTGTAATTTGTCATTCGCTTTACGTTTGCTAAGTTGTAAACGCCTTTCGTTGCTAGATTGATAGGAGAACGACGGGAGGTTGAAAATAATAATAATAATAATAATAATAATAATAATAATAATAATAATAATAATAATAATAATAATAATAATAATAATAATAATAATAATAATACGCATTATTATTATTATTATTATTATTATTATTATTATTATTATTATTATTATTATTATTATTATTATTATTATTATTATTATTCGGACCAAAGAGGGATGAAAATGGGGATTGGAGGAAATTCATAACTAGGAATTGCATAGTTTATACCGCTCACCTAACATTATTAGGGTTATGAAGTGTAGAAGGCTCAGGTGGGCAGGCCATGTAGCCAGAATGGAAGAAATTAGAAACGCTTTCATAATTTTAACTGAAAACCCAATTGGAAGAAGACCACTAGGAAGACCTAGGCGTAGATGGGAAGACAATATTAAGATGGATCTTGCAGAAATAAGAGTACAGAGTAGAAACTGGATCCAGTTGGCTAAGGACATAAGTTAGTGGAAATATTTTGTAAACGCGGCATTGAACCTTCGGGTTCCATAGACCATAGAGTTAGTTAGTTATTATTATCTAAAAGAAATGTTCAAATGTTGTTAAGAGACAATTACACAGAAGAACCGAGTTTCGACCAAACATTAATTTGCCGGAAGGAAATTCCAGTGCAGTCCAGCCTACTTTAAGCGTTATCCGTGCAACCCACGTTTCATGTTCAAGACATTGGGAATAATTGTTCGTATCATTCAGTTGGAACGTTTCCTTTCGAATTTACGCTATTACAGTAGACCTACGCTATTACAGTAGGCCTACGCTATTACAGTAGGCCTACAACATTGTGACTTTCAAAATCAGTCAGTAACTATCGAAGAAAGACAAGCGTGTAGCTTCAGTCGTTGAAATGATTTAACATTCTTTTTCACTTTTAACAAGCCACCGGCAAGCAACCAGCCAGGGACAATACATTTTTCCTTATTAAAAAGACACTCCTTGTTTAAAAAAAAAAAAAAAAAAAAACTAATTGCAGTCACTAACGGTCACACTTAAAAATGGAAAATCTCTTTGGCTCTCTTAATATTTTGTTTGATTCTTTGCGATCAAAGTAACTTTAAAAGTGGAGTAAGAAATACTATTCTTCCTATTGATAGTGTAATAGTGGCTTCTAATCTCCACAACCAACCCCTTGCTAAGCCTATTCGTACACACATACATGCATAAGCTAATTTTCTGGAGATATACTTAGATAATTACAAACAAGTGCTACAGTTTTTCCTTATCAACAGATTATCTCTTTTCCTAAAAAGCGAAACAACATAATATAACAAACCCACACTCGGATATAACAAACCCACATCCCTCTTTAACAAAAGGAAACAAAAAAGAAGAAAAGGAACGTACATAGTTTATCATTTGATTGCTGTTACAAGTTTGTATTGTCTATAGTTAACGGTTACCACATTGTAAAAAACACTTTACACTAAATGGCAATCAGTTACCATACATACTTTTTTTTTTTTTGGTAAGCTAGTGATTACCGCCAAGGTTGACAACACTTCCGCTCCTCTAAGGACAAAACCCGAAGATCCACGAAGCACGAACAATGGTATTTGCTCGTAGAATGCTCGTGAGCGTTCACGAGGAGAGTTTCCACTATCTGCTCGCCGTGGGCAGGGCTGCTCTAAGACAACCCCTACTTACTTTCTAAATTTTAATTATACAGCGTTACCTTTAAATTGTTCATTAAAACTCAAAATAGTGGGGCTGAACTTTAGCAAAGAACCTGAATGAAATACCCTATCCTAGATAAACCAAACCACTTGGCGTGACAACCCTTTGTGGGGCTTAGCAATCCAACGCTATCTTTTTAGCAACCGATTGACCTACGTCGAACCTAGGGACTAACTGTAAGATGTGGTCAGCGCGCTGTGTCATCCTGCCTCTAACAGCCTTGATGCACATATTTCGTATATAACACTTATTAACGATTTACATTTTCCTAACGTTATTACCGTGTTCTACGGACGCGCCTTAATTTTAAGCATTTTTAAAGTAATATTTTTACCATTTTTATTATTAGAAAGCCAAACTAAAAAAAATCTTAGCTTATAAAACCGAACTGACCTTTAAAATCCCTGAAAATCGTCATCTGAACTTTCTTTTTCTTTTTCTTCCTCTTCGTCGTCATCGTTGTCCTCAAGGATGTTATAAAATAGAGGATCTGCCCATACGTATCTTCATCATATGAACTTAATGAAGCCAGAAAACAATCGAGCATCGTCTGAGCCGGCACGTCTGATTAGCTACTCTCGTTTCCGCTATGATTTTTGGCTCGAAACATTGTGATCTTAGTGGCGCGGAGTGGGCAGAGTAGGTGTGGCAAAGCTGTGACGTATGGATTTTGTTGTACAGGCAGATCCACTATTTTATAACATCCTTGGTTGTCCTCCTGATATATAAGATGGTCTTCACTACCATCGAGAGCGTTAGGGTCTACTTATGCTGCACTTCTTCAAAGATTATTAATTTCGAGTATAATCTTTTGAGGCACCTGAATTTTCGAGGCAACTTTTGAAAGAAAAAGTGCATCTTATAATCCGTAAAATACTGTAATTACAGTAAATACATTAAATACAGGTAATATTGTGGGTGAGTAAGCAAATTTAACATGTTCTGACTTGTATTTAGAAAATCCAGAGAAGGGTTGATTGCCTTCCTTTTCTTCCCGCTGTGGGCGTTCATGGTTGTTGTCGTTTGTTTTCTAGTAACGATATCACACACGGATTTCCAACGATAATGTACATACTATTGGTACAAAAGATTGACAAGAGTAAAAAAAAAGAAGAAAAAAAAGAGGACTTTCAGACACTATATTACACAGACTGGGATCAAACTAGAAACTCTTTTTATTAGAGATGAACGTTCTGTCTGAGCTACCTTAACTCAACGAAATTTTAAAAAAAATATAAAGGAGGATAAATATATGTATTATTGAGACTTTTAGACAGTCTTTTGTATCATCTCAATAGTATTACTGAGATTTTTAGATGGACTTTTGTATCATCTCAATACTATTACTGAGATTTTTAGCCTGTCTTTTGTATCATCTCAATAGTATTACTAAGTTTTTTAGATGGACTTTTGTATCATCTCAATACTATTACTGAGATTTTTAGCCTCTTTTGTATCACCTCAATAGTATTACTAAGATTTTTAGATGGACTTTTGTATCATCTCAATACTACTACTGAGATTTTTAGACTGCCTTTGTATCATCTCAATACTATTACTGAGATTTTTTAGCCTGTGTTTTGTATCACCTCAATACTATTACTGACATTTTTACCCTGTCTTTTGTGTCATCTCAACACTATTACTGAGATTTTTAAACTGTCTTTTGTAAAACTGTGTTAATATTCTCAGGACTGCCTCGTCGATTTACAAAGCCTGGGACGAAAATGAATTTCGAGATCATTGGTGTAGACCAGAATTCCATCTTTAATAATAATAAAGTAATGTGTGTGTGTATCATCACATTTTCGCATACACACACACATAAAATAACATTCAGTTACCAAATTTTGTACACATTTAGATAGTCGTGTACGAAGCAGGTTTCTTTTTCCGGCTCGGGACATGATCAAAATTTACGGACTTTTCTGATTGTTTCTAACTAGGGATGATTCCATAGCGGGACCAAGTACCTGAGGAAAACCTATATATCGTCTGAAAGCTCTTGCTATGAGAAGTACGAAACCGTTTTCAAATCACGGGCAAACCCGCAACTTGACCCTATAAGGGACCTGTTTGTTGGTGTTTGTGACCCTATGTATGGCATATTCGACAGGATAAAAATGAATGTTACGCATAAGCGCCTGAGGCCATCATGTTCCTTTTTGGCTCATTGCTAGAACGTAATTCGAGCAAGGGTTTGATAATATCACTTTGCATCCAGACATACCCATTTGGTCAGTGTTGCCAACGAACTATAAATACAATGTGGTAGATGGTTTCTGTACCACTGGATGTATATAACACTGACAACCTAGAATGGTTGGGAGACGGTAACACTCAACGCCTCTTTGTTATAGAGTCGTGTGATGTTTCTGCAAGCTTGGTGTATAAACGTCTCATCATAAGGAACCTGCTTTACAACTTCTTATTTTACAATTGGTTGGCAACACTAACAAACTGGGGTACTTGGGAGAGGAATATGTCCACAGTATATTTTCTCTAATGACGAATGATGTTTATCCCACGTTTCATGGATATACATCCAGTGGTACAGAAACCATCTTCCACATTGTATTTATAGTTCGTTGGCAACACTGAATAAATGGGTATGTCGGGGTGCAAAGTGATATTATCAAACACTTGCTCGAGTCACGTTCTAGCAATGAGCCAAAAAGGAACATGATGGCCTCAGGCGCTAACGCGTAACATTCATTTTTATTCTGTCGAATATGCCATACATAGGATCACAAACACCAACAAACCGGCCCTTTATAGGGTCAAGTTGCGGGTTTGCCCATAATTTGAAAACGGTTTCGTACTTCTCATGGCAAGAGCTTTCAGACGATATATATTTTTCCCCAAGTACTTGGTCCCGATATGGAATCATCCCTAGTAAGAACACACTGCATGTATGCAACCCACATTACAAATTCGTTATGCGGGCTAACATAATAGCAAAGGATAAATATTCGAGGAATGAAATGATTCTAGGGACATTACTTTAAGGGCATTCTTTTTCCTCTCTTTCTACCAAGGAATTAATACTAGAAACCCACTAGAGCTTACAACTACTATCCAATATAAATTATTTTTGCGCCTACTTCGACTTTTAAATATCAATGAAAATGTTATCCTACTATGAGTGAATTTCGAGACATGAATAGTATGCAGCTGTAATAATGTCTTACAAATTTAAAGGTTCCTCACCTCTCTATATTTTTAGAGCTTCCTCATGGCCAAGCGGACAGCATTCGTGACTTTGGCGTGGGAGATCCGGGTTCGATTCCTGGCGCGAGCTCATGTGGTATGGATCCCACGTTAAGTCGTAGTCCACGTCTCATATAGCCTTGCTGTTAAAACGGATGATAGAATCAAAGATCAAATCAAATCTAAATATTTTGAATCACAAAAATGAATTGTAAGTATTAAATTTGATACATTTCATGAAGGGCTTGATTCTTTTCCTTTCCCCTATGGCACGGGGCTACAGAGACCTCCTCACTTGCCTCATCTACGGAAAATCTTTAATTATATAATAATAATAATAATAATAATAATAATAATAATAATAATAATAATAATAATAATAATAATAATTATTATTATTATTATTATTATTATTATTATTATTATTATTATTATTATTATTATTATTGTTGTTGTTGTTGTTGTTGTTGTTGTTGTTGTTACAGGGTGCCCAATATACAACGCAACCCGAAGTTTGGGATAGTAGAAATTTTGAACCTGAAGGGATACACAAATAATAGTTATACCAAAATGAAGCTTTGTTCATGCATATATTTTTAAACTTAAGCAACGATTAAAGTGCACTAGAAAGCACACAGCGTTGCCAGATGTAACCGAAGGTGTATATCAATTTTTTTGCAAATTACATAAATTGACTAATAATTCATATTATGGATATTCTGTAAGTAATTTTCAGTTCGTTTAATTGAAGTAGTTTAGAAACTATGGAGCAGAGAAAAGAGTTTTTCATTGTGAATAACTAATCCGATGAGGCTTCTGTAAGGGTGAACTAGGGAAATCGTAGTTTTCATAAATTAACACTCTGAATTGGCAACATTGCTGATGTTTCAGTGCATCAAAAGGTGTGTTAAGGATTTGTACACGTTATGCAATTCCTGAAAACAACCAAAAAGAAACTTTGAAATTATCATGATAAAACGTTTACTTACATGCACCCGGCAACACTGCTATTCATTTCTATGGAGCTACTTGAAGCAAGAGGTATACAAGAACAATCCTCGAACTATACAAGACCTAGAAAAGAACATTCGCAGTGCCATTGAGAACATTAACACTTGTACTCTTCGTAAAGTTCCTGTCAACATGATGAAACGTGTGAACCAGTGTTTGAATCAAAATAGGGGGCACTTCCAGCATCTGCTGTAGAGCTGAAAACTCATTTCGTGATAATACCAGTGTTCCCGTCTGCATGTAAGTAAAAGTTTTATTATGATAATTTCAAAGTTTTTTTTTTTTTTCGTTGTTTTCAGGAATTGCATAATGTAGACAGATCCTTAACACACGTTTTGATGCACTGAAACATCAGCAATGTTGCCAATTCAGAGTGTTAATTTATAAAAACTACGATTTCCCGAGTTCCCCCTTACAGAGGCCTCATCCAATTAGGTATCTGTGGAAATGAAAAGTTCTTTTTTCTGCTCCATAGTTTCTAAGCTGCTCCAACTAAACAAACTGAAAATTACCGACAGAACATCCATACGTATGAGTTATGTCAATTTAGGTGTTTTGAAAAAAAAAATGGTTTACACCTTCGGTTACATCTGGTAACGCTGTGTGGTTCCTACTGCACTTTAATCGTTGCTTCCTAGTTTAAAAATATATGTATGAACAAAACTTCATTTTGGAATAACTATTATTTGTGAATCTTTTCAAGTTCAAAAGTTCTACTATTTCAAACTCCGGGTTGCATTGTATATTGGATACCCTATATTATTATTATTATTATTATTATTATTATTATTATTATTATTATTATTATTATTATTATTATTATTATTATTATTATTATTATTATTATTATTTATTATTATGAAACTTATTATCATAAAATGTAAATAATTTCAGGTATCTAAGATCTAGGCATTGTAGTGGATAATACCGTACATTTTTGTTTAATGAACATAGTGATAAAATTTTGTCAAAAGTCAGAAGGACCTTAGGTCTATAGAGCTTAAAGATGTATTTACTTGTAAATTTATAGAATTGTACTTAAGTCAGATCTGAATATGGAACAAGAACTTGATTTTGATCCCTTAACCTATTGAAGCTACTGCAATTTCATCTCGGGGCCTAGTTGGCTCAATAGCAGAGCGTTCACCTCTGGTGCATGGGATCCTCCTTCGATCCCAGCTCGCGCCAAGTGAACTTTGCGGTGGACAAACACCGTATGTGTGTGTTATCTCGGGGTTCTCCCGTTTCCTTCCACTTATTTCATTCATTTCTCATCATCACCGTCTGCCTTTAGCCTAGCCGGCATAATTATGAGACGTAAAACTTAAAACTTTCATTTATATTATTAGTAGTATTATTATTACAAAACTGATTATCATAAAATGGAAATGGTTTCAGCTATCCAAGATCTGGGTATTGTAATGAATAAATAAATCATTGTTTAATGATCATATTGATAAAATTTTGTCAAAAGTCAGAAGGACCTTAGGTCTATATACCTTAAAGATGTATTTACTTGTGCTCATCTTAGATCTAAATATGGAACAAGAACTTGATTTTGATCCCTTAACCTATTGAAGCTGTTGAAATTTCGTTCTTTTCTTGACCCTAATTTTAATTTTAAATTCAATGATTTAAATAATGATGCTATTCTTTTAAAATTATTTTACTCTCTCTTGGTAAAAGAAGAAATTTACGAGAGATCTAATTTGCTCATAATAAATTCATGGTAAGATAGAACTGATTGGTCTGTTGTATATCAGAATTCCATCTCACAGTCCTAGAAATTACCTACTTCCTTCATATAATGATATTGTGATTGGTACCCCAATATATAAGAGATTGCACAGAAAACTTATAGTACTATATATATATATATATATATATATATATATATATATATATATATATACATCATTAAAAACTCATATGTTAAGTGTATTTGTAATGAATGAATCTTACGCTTTGTGCAGTTCAATGCATGTACAGAATATTCTACTGTCAATATAATTATGTTTTATGTCATATGAATTAATATTTAATGTTGTATCGTGTTTTTTTCTTTTTTGTTTACTTATTTTATATTTTTGTAATATTTTTTTGCATGATTCGTTACTTGATGTACTTTTTTTTCTTTTTAAAAATGTGACCAATTAATGGCTCTACGGCTGTACTGTCATTTATAAAGATTATTATTATTAAAGTCAACATGAGATTATCTTTTCCTAAAGACAATTCAAAAACGCTGAAATGTTTACTTGTAATTTTCGTTAAGATTTTTAAAGTTGAGCTTCTTTAAAGACAAATATCTGCTTGTGTGAAAATTGTTTCCATGAGTACAAATTTATTTGACGACCAGCAATTCGAAAAGCGTATTTTAATAACTGTAAATCACCGGGGGGAGGGGAAGCGGGATCAACTTAAGTTTCGATATTACAATCGGAAACGTAACTACGTTAGTTGTCGCCTGGGGCAAGAACTCGCATTAGTACCCCCCTCATCAACAAAACCAAAGCGCTCCTCCAAATATTTGCCGAATTTTGCACCCTCCCAATCCGGCGCCCGGGGTACAAGCCCCGTTCCTCCCCTAGTTACGTCACTAATTACAATTGAAACAGAAGTTCTCCACCATTCTGTATGTGTACTATACTGTTTGATTTAACAAAAATTATTCTGCTTTTAAGTATCAGAGGGGAGCTTCAAATCTATTTGTTATGGCTAAAAGCTCCATCTAAAATGATTTGACATTGGAATTTAAAAATTCCAATAGAAATTTAAAATACCCTGATTTGTTACCTTTTTTTTTTTTCATTTAATCCTAGTTTTAACGCTGTGTTTGGACTTGGCAGTTTATTTGCCTAATGAGTACCATATTTACTTACTTCCGTTAGAGTTTCTTGCAGTCCACGTCCCGTCCGTCCGCACAGAATCTAAACTAACTCGAACTTCACAGTTGACAAAGCAACCGCAGGCTAAAAGAAGAAAAGAAAGTGATCCAAGCGATGTCATGCTTCAACACTCTCACTCGCAGCATAACACAACACATCCCACTCGCTCCACGTTCCAATTCAAACTGACTGCTCGCAATCGTAAGTAAGTTCATGGGCTCAGCCTCGGCCGCCTGTGTTCTGTATGTATATATATATCAACTGACCGCATGATGAAGCGTCGCATCGCGGACTCCGACCTTCTTGTTCATGGTGTAACGAGCTTGATTGTGCTATTGATGTACTGCCTTCAACTGTGACATTAGCAATTTAATGGGTTGCTGATAAAATACAGTGTGGAGTGTTTGCTATATGCGTTTTTAATGGTATTAAAGCCTAGTACTTATTGTCATCGCATAAAGACCATGGGTTATAATAAACGTTGGAGAGTGTTCAGTATTACTATGATGACTATTAAATAATATGAGGAAATGAAGGGAAAATTAGGCCAGAAATATTGTGTAACATCTAAACAGTAACTTGTTCCGTAGGTGTACATCAGTAGCGTAGCTAGATTTTTTGTGAGGGGTGGGTGGGAGACAATGAGGGGTCCACTAGAATTTTGAGGAGTATATTATACACAGTATATACAGGGTGTTTCAAAACAACACCAACAATGTTTCATTTCATTTATTTGCCTGCTTCATTAGCTTACAAAGCATGAGAAATTCTCATGTAAGCGTTACAGTTGTCAGAAAGGAAAGAAAAAAAACATACAATATTGTCAAGTACCAGAGGTATACATCATGCATATTTCCAAAACCACATAATAGGATATATTAAGTATAAAAACATGACAATTTACATCTAATTAGGTAACTGTTTGTACCACACCAGGCATGTACTCACGGGTAAGTATCTGTAACCAACTCTTCAGTCAATGAGTCATTTAAATATTCTTTAATTGTATAATAGCACTTTTCAGTGAATAGATTATATAAAGTCTTACCAAGAATGGAAACATTGGTCATATTTTTCAAGTACAGAAGAAGTTTATTATACAATCTGACACAATTCATGTACACGGTTTTGCTTATATTAGCATATTTTTGATGCATCACAAATATGTCACTACCTTGTCTTGTATTATGGCTATGTTCATTTTTGTTAAAGATAAAAAAGATGCTTGTTTTTCACAGTAAAAAGAATAGATTTATAGATGTATAAGCTGGAGAGTGTTAAAATTTTTGCTTCTATGAAAACCTTTTTACATGTCGATTTTGTGGGTAATCCAAAAATTATTCTAATCGCTTTCTTTTGCAATCGGAAAGTGCTTAAACTATTTTCAGCAGATCCCCAGTGTATTATGCCGAAGTTAATTAATGAATTAAACTTGGCATAGTAAAAGCTAAGAAGTGCTTCTCTCGACACAGCACCTTGAAGTTTGTATAAGGCAAAACACACGCAAACTTAGTTTCTTGTTTAAAGTGGAGATATGAGCAGACCATGAAAGATCATCACTTATGATTATACCTAAAAGCTTTGTTATGCAAGAATATTGGAGTAAGTTAGAAGATATTTTTATTCTAGGTGATATACGCGGTTTTCCTGGAAAATGAAAATGTAAGAGGATCGATTTATCATGATTTATAATTAATCTATTCGCTGTTAACCATTTTACTAATTTCTTCGTAAAAATGTCAGATTTCCTCTCAACTTCAATTGATTTTCCTGATATTATCATACTGATGTCATCAGCATATAGAATACATTTTGCTGGATGCATAAATTCTAACAAGTCATTTATATATATCAGGAAGAGAATAGGACCCAAAATGGAACCTTGAGGAACACCTCTGATTACAGTTGATAAAGACGAACAAGTTGTTTGAAACCCATCTGCAGCTAATCTTGATATTTGTACCGCTTGTTGCCTACTGGATAAATAAGAGAGAAACCAGTTGTGAGCTACTCCTCTAATACCATAAGCATACAACTTGCTTAAAAGAATAGCATGATCAATTGTATCAAAAGCTTTGGATAAGTCGATGAACAGGCCAACAACATATTTACTGTTTTTTAATTCAAGAGCTATATTGGACAAGTAATCAAACAAGGCTGTTTCAATACTTTTCTTATTTTGAAAGCCATGTTGTGATGGTGATAGTAAGTTACATGACTTCAAAAAATTGCAGAGTCGTGACTTCATCACATATTCAAAAATTTTTGAAAACGTGGAAAGAATGGAGACTGGGCGATAATTTCTTACATCATGCATACTCCCCTTTTTATGGAGAAGAGTTACTTTTGCCACTTTTAACACTGATGGAAAATATCCTTTCTCAAGAGATAGGTTTACTAAATAACAGAGATGATTTACAATGAAAGGAAAACAAAATTTAATAACAGTCACTGGAACTTCATCAAAACCTGAAGATCCCGAATTAGACATCCTACTCAATATTTTCCATAACTCCTCTACTGTTGCTGGAATTAAAAAAAATCGTATGTGAATGCATTGGAAATTTCATCGAGTCGTCATAACTCGCTTGTATGGGGTCAGGTAATGGTACACTATCTAGAAAATGATCATTGAAGACATCTGAAATCCGCTTAGGTTCTTTAATAATTTCGTCCCCAACTTTAACATACTGAAAGTCGCTCTTTTTGTTGTTTGTTCCACCATTTAAGATTTTCCACATAGTTTTAGCTTTATTAGTAGAATTAAGTATTGTGGAGCTATTTGATAGTAATTTAGCTGTTTTAATTACTCTTCTGTATATTTTCCTGTACTTAAAAATATAATTTCGAAACCTGTGAGGAAGTGATGTATTTATTTTGAGTAATCTATTATATCTAAATAGGTTACTTTTAGAAATTTTAATGCCTTTAGTTAACCACGATTTAGTGGACGACGTCCGGATTTTACGAGTAACTTTTGGAAACGCCATATTGAAGTAATGTAAGAAAGTTTCAAAGAAGTATTTAAACTTACATTCAGTGTTAGACGTATTATATATGCCATTCCAAGACTCGTGAGAAAGCAAGAAATTTAGATATTCCATATTATGACTGGAGAAAATTCTCTTTATAACTGTGTATACTTTAGACTTAAGAACAGTGGTATTGTTTAAAGTGATTTTTAGAATAATCGCATCATGATCAGAGAAACCGGGATCAAATACTTCAAAGTTATAGGCAAATTGGTTTTTACTAATGATGAACTGATCTAGCGCACTTTTATTTTGACGTGTTGGTACATCCACTAGCGCTTGGAGATTATACACATTCAGCAGATCTCGTAGATCGGATTTCTTTTTTGCTTCCACTATCCAATTTACATTAATATCACCACAGATGGTCATTTTTTCAGTCTTTTCGTATGAAGTCCAAAAGACTTTCGAGTTTCTTTAAGAAAACAGTAAATATGCCGGATGGCGAACTATAAATGCATCTAATACAAATGTTAACACTTGGTAATTTAATGGCTACAGCTTCAAAGTCAAATTCACAGGTAAATTTTGTGATATCTATTTCAGAAGCTTTTAAACTGTTGTGAACAAAGATGCATACACCTCCACGTTCGTGTGAAACACGAGAGAATTTAGTGATAAGATTAAAGTTTTCAAAATTGACCTCCTTGATAAGTGTATCATTTAACCATTGTTCACCAAGACAAATAACCTTACATTCTTTCAAATCATCAGCTAAAAGTACATCAAAGTATTCGAGTTTATTCTGGATCCCTTGTACATTCTGATGAAAAATACTTATTGTATTAGCTATCTTGGATTCGGATTTTCCATCTGGTGTGCTAAAAAAGTTACATTTTTTACGTTATTTTGTCCGGCTGCAAACGATACTGTATTATCATTGCTAAGACCTGTACGGGGGAAAGTAAGAGGAATGGGATCCCTGTTCCTGTTCTGAGCCGTAATCATATTACTTAAATTTTCACATACATGACGCTTTCCTAGATTATTCAAATGTAAACCATGATGGGTGTGAAATTCTCGTGGAAGACTACTTACATCTAGTAACTGTACATTTTTAAATCGACTACAAACTTTACTAATGATGCTATTTGTTTTATGTACTTCTGAGTTAACACAAGAACACTTCGATAGATCATGCCGGTGTGGTAGATTAACTACTATTACATTTGTATGAGTAAGAGTGCTGAGTGTAGTCTTCAAAACACGGACAGCATCTTCAGACTCACTTTTGACACATCATTAGTACCTCCTATAAGTACAACAGTATCAGTATCTGAGAATGATTTCTGGTCCACACATGAATTTACAACGTTATTTAGTTTTGCACCAGGCTTCACAATACCTACTACGTTCATATCATCACGCTCCTGCATTAATCTGGAAGCAAGACCACGACCGTGACTATCTCCTAGAATGAATACCTTCCCTTGCACTTTTTTACCCGATTTACTGAAATTGAGTTTTCATTTTCAACACCAAAACATGACTTACTGCTTGAATCCTGTGACGGAAATCTTGGGCGATACTGCTGGTTTAAACGATCTACACGTCGCACTTGAATAGGCCTATTTCCTAGGCTAACTTGCTTTACACTATCACACTGGCCACTTAACTCACTGAATCTGTTTTTTGTTTCAACATTATAATCGTATTGTAGACCTGATACTTTATTACCCAGTAGTGTACCCTTAGTATTTGAGTTGCACACAGTGTCGTGTCTTTCTGCAGCTTTGACACTCCATTGGCAATTTGCTCTTGCACTTACGTTGTGAACAGGGCTACAAATGGTTTTCGGAGGGCTAGTATTTCCACTATACAGGGTTTTCATAAAGTCTGGACGGATTTAATTCGCTTATAATTTACATAAAAATGCTCATATTGAAATCAAATAAAGTGCAAACGGTAGCGGAAGGATTAAATTTTTACCTGTAATCTGCACCAGCTCAGTTCATTCACTGCCACACCTCCAACTGGGCGCCATTTACGGCCACACAATCGCGTAGGCGGCGCTGGAATCCACTCACAGCGCTCCGCCGTGTTTGATCCGAAATGCCAGCCACAGACGCCCTGATTTTGTCCTTTAAGTTCTCCAAACCACTTGGCTTCTTTGCATAAACTTCCGATTTCACATGACCCCAAAGCCAGAAGTCGCATTGAAACAACAATGAAAACAACAATGGATGGAATTTGGTAAGAAATTGACCCTTGCCCTCCCTCTCCCTCTCTCAACGTGTTCAGAGTTGCCGCTTATCTAACAGTGTTGCCAACTAAAAATTTTAATCCTTCCGCTACCGTTTGCACTTTATTTGACTTTATTATGAGCATTTTTATGAAAATTATAAGCAAATTAAATCCGTCCAGACTTTATGAAAACCCTGTATTGTGATTTCCAACTGGAAAAAGATGGTATCTTCGCGCTGTTATTAGGTTCACTAGTAGCATTTGGAACTTCGGCCGTAATCCTTACGATGTCGCTCCAGGTCTTTCTATTTTGCCTTGTACTAAACGATTCTTGACCCAATTGTTGAAATTGATCTTGGTGTTGCAGTTGCTGGATATCTTGCGCTAAGAGTTCGACAACTTTACGTAATGAATGCAGTTCCTCATGAAGATTTGAAACAACCTCAGCTGAAATTGATATCTCACTAAGTTGATTGTCATTTGTTTTTTCACAGCTACTACACGACATGCAAGACCAGCTTAAAATATTGGAATTTTTGTCAACTGCACTGCACTTGCCAAAATGAAAGAACTCCTTGCATCTATCACACTTTATGCCGTTTTTCAATACTCTTTTACATTTCCCACATTTAGTATTAACTGTAAAATTACCTGACATATGGGACCCATTTATACTGTCCAACACACTGTCCGCCATCTTGAAATTCATCTTGTTTGGGAAGTGATTCCTGACAGCAAAATAAGACGAAAAGTATAGACCAATCTGGGTGCACAAATGCTTCCTTTCGTAGTTAATAGGCTGCCGGAAACAAGAAATAAGTAACTTCAAAGGTCCATAGTTCCAAAACTATGGGACCTACCGTAGTCGGGTCAAGACTTCACTTAGGAACTAATATGTACACTATCCAGGAATACAGGTTTCGGAATCCTAAGGTACTCACGCAACAATTTTTATAGAGGGAGTTTGGCTACCGGCATATAATTTGAAGTACTCGCCAACTACCTCTTTAAAAATTGTTGCGCAAGTACCGCAGGATTCTGAAACATAGATATTTGGATAGGGCATATACTAGTTCCTACGGTAGATCAATAGAATTGGAGCTATGGACCTTTAAAGTTCATTTTTTCATGTTTTCGGCAGTCTATAACTCCGAAAGGAATCATTTGTGCACCCAGGTTGGTCTATATTTTTCGTCTTCTCTTGGTATCAGGAATCACCCCCCGAACGTTGTCGGTGTTATTTTGAAACATCCTATATATCGAAGGACTATGGATCTTGAGCGAGATTTTGTACGAGAAACCTAGCCATCAAGAGGTTTCCCAGAGTTTCCAGGAAAAATGATGGTGCTCCATTATTGGGTACCAGCGTGAGCACATGAGAACTAATAGTTTCACTCAGGGCAGGATTAAGGGAGGCTTAGGGGGCTGTAGATCCGGTCCTCCAGGTGGATGGGGGCTTCCATTGTGATCAAAATCTCAATTGGCTACCTAAAAAGAATGATAAGAGAAATTAACATCATAAGATAAAATATGACCAAAAATATGAAACAAATTTCTTCGTTTGTTACTTGTATTGTCTTAATAAATGAGCTTAAATCTGTTTTTAAAAAAGCAAAGTCAGCATGGGCCACATATTTTATAGCCCTGGGCCTCCAGATTAGGGATGCGCACGAGACAAGATTTGAGACCCATCGACTCGAAAACGTGCCGTAAAAGTGATGTCTCGACTCGAAAAATATATATATTTCTATTGGAAGAGCTGTGTTAATCCGCTCCTGATTCCACTCCTAATGTATATATATACGTGTGTGTAGATATAGTAGATATAGTACTTTATTTCTTGGTAACTGCTGGCCAGTTCTGAACGAAATTCGGTGGCTAAATAACCCATCATTTAAGGAATAAAAATCTCTATACTTTATGTCTGGGCTTGATCAGGGACAGGCTGGGTTCGTCTTGTATGTGCTACTTTATTTATCGGAAACTACTGGCCGGGTCTGAATGAAATTTGATGGACAAGTAAAGTAACCCATACCCTAAGAGCCAAAGATTGCTATACTTGATGGCCGGGCTTCACCAGGGACAGGCTCGGCTCTACAACAGAGGCTATGTTCTACAGCTTTGCACGCCGGGAGCTTCTGGGTTCGGTCCATCTCGGCTTTCATATAGTCCGTTTTCTTTTCTTGAAATATAAAATCTAATATGTTCGTTATCCTTGCTTCATTTAAACAAAGTGAAAATACTTTCCAACACAAAAATATTACATCTATATTTATGTATGTCTGTCTGTGTCTGTTTGCCACCAAATTTTCACATAAGAAGAATTCACCTAGAGCCACCAGATTTTGTACGCAGGTAAACATTTACCAGATTTAATCACATACAAAGCCGTTTTCTTTTTCTTTTCTTTTCCTTTTTTTCCGTCAGCGCGAGTTTGGAGAGGGGTCAAAATGTAGCATAAAAGGAGAGGATGACTACCTGGGACGATGGACATATTAGTGGTGGTGGATTGGAGTTCAACGTTACGTTCTGCAGCAAGACTATACGAGACGTGGACCTATAGATTTTCGGAAAACCCGAATCAAATAAGCTGCCTCCGGGAAGAGAACCTGGGTTTCCCGTGCCAGAGGATCGTACGATAACCACCAAACCATGTAGCGAAGAGGAGTTCTCTCGGATATTAGTGTCAAATCCAGCTTTGCTTTTCCTTATTTATTTATTTAACTCATTTTCTTACTTGTTTTTTAAAATATTTAATTTCCGCTTGAGAAGACTAGCCTTTGGGGCAGAAGGTAAAATGCATGCATAAAAAAAGTAGCATAATACCCGGGAGAACGACTATCAGTGTCGAATCCATAATTTTCGGAACCATCAAGCTGACTGGTGGAAGTCCTGATGACATTTAAGTTGAAGTTTATGCAAAAAGGTACGTGTTAGTCGGCCTACGAACTTACAGGATTAACGAGGAAAGAGTTGCCTTTTGTAAGTTATTTCACTCATATCCACAGAGACAACGCTCAAGAGATTTCTCTTATTTATTATTTTATTTTACTCATTTCTTTACTTTGAAGTAGGGTGAGAAGGCACAGTGGCTCAGTGGTAGAGCGCTTAATTCTAGTAATGGTGGGCAACCGATCCCAGGTCCCTGGTTCGAGATCAGCTAAGTAATGGTGGGCAACATCGTATCCTCGGGTTTTCTCGGGGTACTCTCGTTTTCTCCTACATTCCCATTACACCTATTCTTCCACCATCATTCTCTTGCAGGCATCAATTCAGGCGTAAAATATCGTTTATAGCGTTAGAGGGTGAATCTATGCATGGTAGCAAGCGAAAATCTATGTACAGTGGGTCACATAAATTCTTGAGGTACAAAATCCGTGAGTTAGACAACCCAACTAACGCCCGCTCCAAGTTTAATTGCGCCTGGTAGAGCAGCTAGAACAGCAACATGAAGTTGCCACTATCTGTTGAAAGAACAAATTGTAAAGAAAGTTTTTGTGCAAGAGTGAGGCAAAACGCTGGCTGACGAAATGCAAAAGGGAGTCTTTGCATACTTGTACTCACAGTACACAGCACAGTACCAGAAAAAAAAAAAAATATACGAACACCAGATGCGTCGATGAGACTTAAATAATCTTATAATTAACTGAAATGAGGGATTATATAAACAAGTTAACTTACTTAAACTGACTATACATATATGCATATCAAATAATACACGGATAGATTATGCGGTATAAGTATTAGTTTATTTTTTAAAGTAAACACAAAGCCTTGCGCTGAGTTCTAAAACTATTAACAGTAGTCCTACCTGCAAATCAATTAAAGTATGGATTGTTAATTCAGGGAAAGAACCCAGCCCCTAATGAAAATTTTGGGGGTCTAAAAGGGCCTGAGCTCCCACTGATTGATAAGTAATGTTACTTCGAAAGAAGAACTTGTGTGATTTCATTATTCGTTAAATGACTTTTGAAGATGCTAAATATTGATATGGAATAATTTATTTGTAAATATTAAAAATGCAAAATTCGATAACACTTAAACGAGTTGGAGAACTTACCCGTACTAAGGTTGCAAATATAACTGAGGTTTTTTTTAATATTTGTACAAATTTACACATTGAGACAAGGAGAAAAGAGGAGAATATAGTGTCAATAAACAACAATTTAAAAAATGCACGAAATTAACAGTAAATATCAAATATAGAGCCATTAACAGAATTAACTCTGTGACTCATTTTCTCCATTCATTTTCTTTCTTTATTTTTAGGATTGCATCATCTCTGAATTTCTCTACTGGAGCTTATCTTTCATTTAGCAGCATACATCTGGAGCTAAGCCTTGTAAATGAAACATTTTAAAAAGTGTAAACGGCAAAGATGAGAATCGAGCACAGATTGCCGGATTACGAAACTACAACGCTAACCATTCATCTAAAGCGTTACTTCTTCCGGCTTGCCTAAATAAAGTTTCTTTTCTGTTCGCTCAATATCACTGTATTCACTAAATTATCAACATTAGATTTATTAAAACAAAACACAAAACTCCTTTATTTTGAATCAAATACGGTTCGTGTATTATATTCGTAAACAAACTAAAGACGAATCAATTGCTGCATAGTAATGGTGGTTCAGTGGTCAAGGGGCTAGATCAATAATCTGAAGGTAGTCCAATTGAATCGGATCCGCGAACGACCAGTACTTTTTTTTACTTTAGAATTTTTGGTGGCTATTGATCGGGGATGACACACGTTTTATTATCTTTAGATATTTGAATACTCGAATGTTTCAATACTTGAACTATCAAATCTTCAGGAATAATATTAGTAATAATAATAATTATTATTATCTCATAGAAGATTAAAAGTTACGAGCTGATTATCGCTCAGGGCATAACATTAGAACCAGAAATGTAACATTTGGCAAGAATATTTCGGTTTTATTTAGTGTTGTTCACGAGAAGAGGAATTTCTCATCTTGTTTCTGAAACAAAACCCAAAATTGAGACGAGAATTAACATTTTACATTCAAGACGGGACAGGGCTAACTCAAATTATCGTCTCACTTTGGAGATGGAAATGGAGACGAGACGGAAAGTATCGTAAACATTTCTCATTTTATCTCGATTCTCGAAATATAATATGTCCATTGTTTAAGTAACAATTGCTTGGTAGTTCTGAATCTTATACGCTATTTTGTTAATTTGTATTTCGGAGCTCATTGAATTTATTATGGTTTGTGTAGGTATTTTTGTAGCAAAGCTTTTATAATTACACTGCTCAAAAAAACTTAAGCAACCCGAGAGAACGTAGTATAAGCGACGTGTGGGGCCCATTCAACACTGGTCAGTGGCATGCACATACACAGAGACACACAGGCAAGGCGAGCACTCACTCTATCGCATAAGCAGTACCGTTCCAAGCGCGGTGAACAACTTATGACATGAGGCATACACCCAGCCCAGTAGTGTCCGAGGCTCCAAACATTGAGTTAGTGGTTCTTGTGTGAGGTCACACCTTGCAATGGCAGGTAGACGACATTTGAGTGACTTTGACCGCGGGTGAATTGGGCGGTTGGAATTGGACCGATATCAAGTGGGAGTGGCGCAGGAATTCAACGTGAACAAAAGTGTTGTGTCGAGGCTGTGAAGTCACTTCCAAAATGGAGGTGAAGTCAGTAGACGTCATGGGAGAGGCCGTCCGAAGAAGACGTAGGCCATCGAGCACGGATTTCTCACAATTTCTGTCAAACGTAACCGTCAAGCTTCATGCTCTCAACCGGCCAATGAGTTGTTTCAGACTACAGAACAACTCGTGAGTCGTGAAACTGTTCCTCGGCGGCTCAATAGAGCATGATTGTATGCAAGAAGGCTTGTGCTATGTGTGCCATTGAAACTGGAGTACAAACGTGCGCATTACACATGGTGTCAGGAACATGTTGCATGGGGGAACACCAGTGGGCGCGTGTAACGTTCTCCGATGAGTCGGGATTCAGCCTGTCGTCATATTCTGGTCGGACTTTAGTGTGGATAAAGCTAGTAACACGCTTCATCCAAACTTCATTGCTGAACGGCCGTCCTATGGCGGTGGTTGCATTATGGTGTGGGGTGGAATTATGCTGAATGGGAAAATGGACCTCCATATTGTGCAACATGGCACTTTGACAGCACAACGGTACTGGGATGAAATTCTCAATACACGTGTGCGCAATTTCCGCGGAGCATTTGGCCCAGACTCCTGTTCATGGATGGCAATGACCGCCCACACCGTGCACATCTTGTGTCCGAGTATCTGGAGAGCGAAGACATTACGCATATTGCATGGCCTGCATATTCGACGGACTTAGATCCCATCAAGCATGTGTGGGATTCTCTTTTATGAGAACAAACGAAAATTTTATGAGAACAATCGTGAACAAACGATCTACATGGTTTAATTTTCAAATTCTGAAAATAGATTCTGCCAGGTTTAAACACATACTCTGTTTGGCTTCTTTCTTTTACTCCTGGCTTGGTACCGTAATGTGTGTGTATTTGTTAATATGTAGTTTTATCTCGGTATAACAAACGGTTCTGCGAAGTCGAAATATTTTAACAACCGGTTCGCCCGAACCGGTGCGCACCGGCTGAATAGCACCACTGGTTGTATCTTGTTTGGTATTTAAAAAAATATATATATATCTGAGTAGTATTGTAAGTTCATTGGAGCTTTCCTTTTTTATTTTCAAGTCACTGGATAAATAACTTGCATAGTAACATGTATTTTACAGCAACATTATTTGACAATTAGCTCTAATTTCTCATTTACTAAAGTTTCGTCGGCCTACTTCCCGTCCATAAAGCGTTTTTATTGGCGTCAAAGAAGCAAACGTGTGAAAAATCCCATATGGGCTACTAAATTCAATGAAAATGCCCTTTATCACTATTCGAGAAGTTAAAGTAAAAAAAAGTGCCACAAAATTGGATTTTTCCCCACAGGTTGACATCAGTGGTTGTAATGAACAGTTTGATGAGATTATGTTTTAACATTAGTTTTATCTGAATAGGTGGCGCTTTTTACCATATGGTGTTAATTTTTAGGTTAACAAAAGATCTTTTCTCGAAAACCGAGGATTTATAACACTTATATCGTTTTGTTTAACTTAATTATAATTATTGATTAGTAATGTCTTCTCTTTCTCATGGGCGACGTTTCGGGGATTGAGGGGGCTCATCACCGCCTTTCCAAACTTTGCTTGGGGCAGGGTGGCTCAGTGGCAAAGCGCTTACCTCTGATGCGTAGGGTCCCTGGTTCGATACTCGACCAACTAAGTTTGTGGTGAACAACATCATCTACGTGTGTTTTTTTCGAGTAACTCCTTTTTCTCCCCCATTCTCATTCCACCAAATCATCTATCATCATTCACTTGCCTTAATCATCTGTCTCTCTTAGCCTAAAAGGCAGAATCGTGGGAGTTGAACCAGGCCCGTATCCACGGGGGTCAAGGCCCCCCCTAAACTTTGCCTAGCCCCCATAAAATTTCACGATAGGCTTGCAAATGAATTATAATATCGTCATGAAGTATAATATGATTGGGTCGGGCCCCCCTAAATTCTACTGGGCCCCCCTAAATTTTTGGGCTGGCTACGGGCCTGAGTTGAACTGAAAGATTTACGATCTGTTTGCATTTTTGCTTGGATGTCTGACAAATAAACTCATATATCCAAACGGGTTCCCCCCAAAGTTATTCAGGAATCGCCACTGCTGCTCTTTGTACATTTTCTCCTGTTAAACGTTGAAGATGTGGAATTTACAAAAACAAATTAGATCAAATTGTAAGAAGCTTTCTAAATAGATCGTTTCAGATACAATACAACGGACGTCATATCTTTTTACCAGTCCGTAGTCACGTTCTATAAATTTGAATACCATCTTGTTTCGGTTTTAAATAAATAATCGTTGACTTTGTTGTAATAAATTTGTTCCTTTTTACCTTGAAAATGAGAAAAGTTTGATGGACATTGGATTTGTCCACATAGTCTATTGTTAATACAATAAATAAAAATACGAATTATATATTTTAACTGGCAGGTGAAACATATTCTTTTTTGTTTCTGTAAAGTCAAGCGCTTCAAAGGGAAACGAAAGAGGATGTCGTACTCTGTAAAGAAGAAAGAAAGTGAACTAATGGCGGAAATAAATATGCAACTTTCTTATAGAAATAATCTTGCTTTCATTTTATTCTGAATAAGAGAATAAACATTACATTGCTATTTTAAAATACATAAATAAATCGATTACGAGAGCCGTATGTTTGTTTATCAAAGTGAGGTCATTTATATTCTTATAGTCTTCAAAGAAAAATATGAATTGGCCGGAAAGTTTTTCCAAATAACAACGATAGATGGCAGACAATGTCAGTGAAACTGCCGTTTCTGTTTCCTCAGTCAGAAATACTGAAATTGAATACATATATACAAGGTGTTTCAAAACAACACCGACAACGTTTGGGAGGTGATTCCTAACACCAAGATAAGACAAAAAGTATAGACTAACCTCGGTGCACAAATGCTTTCTTTCGGAGTTATAGGCTGCCTAAAATATGTAAAAATGAACTTTAAAGGTCCATAGCTCTAAAACTATGAGATATACTGTAATCGGGTCAAGACTTCACTTAGGAACTAGTATGTGCCCTATCCAAATATCCAAGTTTCAGAATCCTGCGGTATTTCCGCAACAATTTTTATAGGGGTAGTTGGTGAGTAGTTTAAATTTTATGCCCGTAGCCAAACTCCTCCTCCTATATATATACAGGGTGTTTCAAAACAACACCGACAACGTTTGGGGGTGATTCCTGACACCAAGATAAGACAAAAAGTATAGACCAACCTGGATGCACAAATGCTTCCTTTCGGAGATATAAGCTGCCTAAAATATGAAAAAATGAGCTTTAAAGGTCCATAGCTCTAAAACTATGGGACATACCGTAATCGGGTCAAGCCCTCACTTAGGAACTCCTTATGTGCCCTATCTAAATATCCAAGTTTCAGAGTCCTGTGGTACTTCCGCAATCATTTTTATAGATGTAGTTTTAGAATACTACAAATTATATTCCCGTAGCCAAACTCCCTCTATAAAAATTGCTTCGTGAGTACCTTAGGATTCTGAAACATGTATTTTTGGATAGGGCACATATTAGTTCCTAAGTGAAGTCGTGACCTGACTACGGTAGGTTTCATAGTTTTAGAGCTATGGACCTTTTAAGTTCATTTTTTCATATTTTTTTAGCAGCCTATAAGTCCGAAAGGAAGCGTTTGTGCACCCAGGTTGGTCTATACTTTTCGACTTATCTTGGTGTCAGGAATCACCTCCCAAATGTTGTCGGTGTTGTTTTGAAATCCCCGGTGTATATATATATATATATATATATATATATATATATATATATATATATATATATATATATATATATAATAAAACCAGTTGAATGCTCCAAGAGCATTGCCAGAACGAATTTTAAAAGAATTGATTTTTCTTATTAACTTCTACAGGCTTTATACCAGTTCTTCTATGTACTTTATTATTATAGTCATTAAGCAATTCTTGTTATATATCTATCCATTTATAATTTCCTTGAGTACTCAATTTTTTTCACATGTTTCGTTTAAAGGCTCTTTTAAAATGTTCTACCATATGTTGTTTTATGAAGATACATGCTCAAAATGAAGGGATCAAAATTGAAAAAATCGCAAAACATCATCTCTCTATGACTTATGGTTCCCGAGATATGGCTCCTTAAATCTCCCGAAATTCGAACTTTTTTGGCCAATATCTGGTGAACGGTGGCCTGTTGGCCAGTGGTCGTCGGTTGCTATTTGGTACTAAAATGTTCACCATTCTCTTAGATATTGATCAACACCAATATGTTCTCTCTATGGCTTACGGTTCCCGAGATATGACTCCTTAAATCTCCTGAAATCGGAACATTTTTTGGTCAATATCTCAGAAACGGTAAGAGTGACGCGAATAATTCCATCACTTTCTCAGATAATTCCTGATGCTCTATCGAATTGATTGCTCAACATTGAAAAATTCGCAAATAACATACACACACACATACAGACATAGAGAATTCAGTAACAAGTTCGTTGAAAATATGCCCTATTGGAAACATCGTAAGAGAGCTTTTTATCGTTCATTGAACAGCAATTTTGTCTACGTGTCTATCTATCAATGTATTCTACCACAATTTTCGTAAACTACCCAATTTTAATTGTGATATGTGCCTTCCTCCAATACATGTAGAATCAGTCCGACTGTAAGTTTGCATATAAAGGGTAGGCCATTTCTTTTGAAACGTGCTTGTGAAGTTTAAACAAATGGACAAAAATACATGGAAATGTTCTTCTATGCAAACATCGGCAGAGGGACATTCTTTCTCATACTCTGCAATACAACCTGATTACCAGTATTGTTAACCCAATATAAAAAATTACTTTTTCAAATGACATTATCAGATGATTACAAATTTCAGATCTTCATATATTAGACGAAAACATTCAATATTACACTTATTGTTCAGTGTCGCAAACTAAGTACGCTACAGTATCGCAAATGTCATTTTCGAATCCTTTATAACAGTAATAACCTAAGTGAGACGCATATATACAGTACCCTAGTGTTGAATATGATCATAATATGAGGTATTTTGAATAAATAGAAAGTTACAGGGCGTTGACAACTTGACTTCTTCGCAAAAAGTGTTCTTTCGAAGAAATTTATTTATTTATTTGCCATCAACACAACAGGTATAAGCCCAATTATAGTGTTGGTGTATTAAAAAATTAAATTTACAATAATTTTCTTAAACTTATAATTCGTATTACAGATGTCAATTTCTTAGTGTTTGACATTTATTTTGTTACAGCAAGGCCATATTCTCTAGATTGGTGACTTCAATAATATGTTGGTGCTTGCTTTTCTGCAATAGAACAGGCCAGAGTTATCAGCCCGAGTTTTAAGTTTCGGGAGACGAGAATTTAATGTTAATATCAGATCAGTACAATTAAACTCGTTTTGTACTATTCTATGAAGAAAATTCTGATCTATCACGTTTGGTTTTTGTTCAAGTGTAGGGATACAGAAGCTGTCTATTTATGTTGGGTAGTTTTCATAAGATGGATAGAGTTCAGTTCTCTTGTATGCCAAGTATGTGATAAATTTAGATTGGATTTTTTTTTCAGCTAGTGTCGATATTGCTGTTGCGATGGTTTCAGATCACAGCAGCACATTTCAGTTTTCATCGAATATAGGAATATGTTTAGATGAGTTTCATATCCAATTGTGTGCATCGTTTTCAATAGATGCAAAGATCGTAATGTCGTTCACAGAAATTTGTTATTTCAAACCGTTGTGTTCCGGAAATAAGAGTTAAATTTTGTAACACTGATTTAAGGTCACGTAATTGCGAAAACTTCATTGTTCTTGTAGTGTCAACGAAACAAAAGCAAATAACAATGGTTTTTCAAACTTTACACAAATGTGTCATTTTAAACAGTATAGAAATTTCTACTCATGTTTTTCATATCTCCGAAATGGTTTGAAATATCAATTGCTGTAAACGGTAGTATAATCCTTACGTCTATTGAGAATCATTTACGTCCATAGTTCTTTTGAGGCTTGCCCGCTGCTTAAGTTTAAAATTGATCGAAAATGAGAGGAGGTATTAACCATAAATTTTAACTATTTACTGCAAATATCCTAGTTTAATAAAGTAAGAATTACCTCATTTTGATTACATATTGATTATATTTTCTTTAGGATTGTTTAATCTCCCCACTGTTTGCGGTTGAAATCTGTTAAGAATAACGAAGGTTAGATAGGTAAATTCAACTTGTAAGAAGCTTCTGAATTTATAAAATGTGATAACAAAACAAGTTCTCACAATAGTTTGTAAAAAAAAAAAAGTATTTAATTTTGATGCAGTGCGATGTACATAAATTACCAAACCCTATAAAAATATCAAAGCATGTATTGGTACTTTTAAATACCCTCTAAGTGTAATATTTAATCTTGCAATAAAAACCAGTGTTTTCCTGACAAGTGGAAGCACTCAATAGTTTGCCCAATTCCTAAAGCGGGAAAGAAAAACAATATTGAAAACTTTTGTCCTGTTGCAATTTTAATCGTGTTTGTCAAGATGTTTGAAAGTGTCCTATATGTGAATTCTAAATCACGTGCACCCTGCAATCTCATTATATCAACATGGATTCTTACAAAGTAGATCGACAATTACAAATTTAGGTATTATTACAAACTTTATAACTTCTTCTTTGGACAACAATGGTCAAGTAGATGTTATATATACTGATTTTAGTAAGGCTTTTGACACTGTACAACATGTTTTACTACATAAATTAGCTTCATTTTACTTTAGTCCTGCTATGGTCAATTTCTTTTTCTCGTACTTGCATAACCGTAAACAATCCGTTCTCTATAAAGAATTTCTTTCTTAAAAATAGACATGATTTCAGGAGTTCCGCAAGGATCGAACTTAGGGCCTCTTCTCTTTTTACTTTTTATCAATGATCTTCCGTGTTGCATTACAAATTCTGAAAAAGACTATTGTTTGCAGACGATCTCAAAATATATACAAAAATCTAAACAGGAGAAGACTGTTATTTATTACAACAATACCTAAATAATTTAATGAATCGGCGTAAAGTAAACAAACTTCAGATGAATGTAGATAAATGTGTGTCTGAAACGTTCAGTAGGAGAAAAGTTTCCTTGCGAATATTCGTATTCCATTGGTGGGGCAAATTTAAACAAATCAAACTTAGTGAAAGATTTCGAAGTAATATTTGATCATAAGTTAACATTCAATCAACATGTAGATAAAATAACTAATGAAGCCTACAGGAAAATCGGTTTCGTAATCCAAATAATTAATGAGCTTAGAAATGATACAACATTGAAAAGACTTTACTTTTCGTATGATAGTGCTAAATTAGAATATGCGTCAGTTATCCATACCTAAAAACTGAATGCCAGAATATTGAGCAATTGCAAAATAAATTCTTGAGATATTTCACCTATAAAAGGACCGGTCTGTATCCAACATTTGAGCACTATACAAATCTTATTGATAATTTTAAATTCAGAACGTTAGAACAAAGAAGGACACTAACTAACTTAATTTTTTTCTCTTTAGACGCCTGCATAATAAAATCGACTGTCCAGTGCTTTTAAAAAATCTATTTACTTAAGCCCCGTCACTCAAAACGCGTGCAAAAAATAATAGCATACTATTTTGTCGGAAAGCAAGGACAAATATACTGTATATGTCACCTATTTGGAGAATTAGTGCTGCTTACAATGCAATAAGTAAAGAGGATGTGTGTGGATATATTTACTAACAAAGAACGTCACTTCAGGAACCAAGTTTTGGAAGTCCTATGATTCATGTCTTATTTGTACACTTGTTGTATTTTATTTGTCTTGTCCTGTTGTTATGCATTTATTTATGTATGTATTTAAACTCATTTATCATCTTTATTCTTACTGGTAGTATGTAACCTAACACTCTTCAAAGGGCCATTTCTATGTGTAATCCACAACGGACAAATAATTGTGAGTGTCCGTCGGGGTGAAAAGACGTGTGTGTGTCTAGCTTCGAAGTGGAGCAGAGTGTAAAGCGAAAGATGGGTGTCTCGCTCAGTGTTTGGAGGGCCGCTATCGGTCTATTTAATTGTAATAAATCAAGAAATGAATTTTCTGTAGAAATTGTTGGTGCGCGAAGCGAAACCCAAAAATCATATTATGTATATGGAATAGTGATTCTCGTAATGCTTGTTATAGGAGGTGTTGAAACCAATCCGGGCCCCACTAGTTCAAACAAATCGGATATTGCTGAAATCAAGACAATACTAAACGGAGTGAAAAGTTCAAATGAAGTTGTTGTCAGTGAAGTGCGTGAGTTGACAGAAACCGTGACAAAAATTATGGATAGACTTGACTTGATTGACAAGAAACTCGAGACCATAACAAACGACGTCAGTGAACTACAAAAATACACTGAATTCCTGGAAGAACGGCTGGACGACCTCGAAAATAGGAGTAGAAGGCAAAACATTGTGCTGTATGGCGTTGAAGAGGGCGAAAGAGAGACATGGACAGAAACTGAAGAAAAAGTGTGCAAAGTAATTAAAGACAGATTAAAAATTCAGTTAAGAGACGACGAAATAATGCGAGCTCACAGAGTAGGAAAGATAACTGCGAATAAAAATCGACCTATCGTGTGTAAGTTTTTAAGAGACAAAACCAAAGAAGATAAAAGCAGACGCAAACTTCGTGGTAGTAACATTTACATTGAACAGGATTATTCTAACAAAGTGAGAAATGAACGCAAAAATTTACAAGTTTTCATGAAAGAGGCAAGGCAACGCGGTAGTTATGCTTATCTGCAGTTTCGTTATCTGTATATTGATGGGGGAAAATTCACTTTAAGTGCACTTGAAAATAGAAACAGACAGCATCCAAGCAGAACAAGAGACTCCACATTCTAGCTTACAGCCTCTGAACCCCTGTCACCAAATCAGCCTAAGGCAGTTCAAAGTGAAAGTTTTAGTGCTCTGAAGAATGTTAACCCTCCCTCTGTTCCATCCCCATTGTTAAGAAACCAACTACCCAGCCCTGAGTCAGTGAAGCGGAAATCGACCTGCAACCGATGAGAATTTTGCGCTCAGGAACTGCATCAATTAGTAAGTACACCAAAATTAGTAAATACTAAGTGTGTTAAAAGCAGAATTTCACCTTCAACTTTTATTGTATTGCCAAGCTCCGAGGTTCATTCATTGTCATACTCTGGAGATAATAGCTGTGTATCCGAAAATATGCTTCAAAACCATACTTGTAAATTGTTTTCAGTGTTTTATCAAAATACTTTTGGCTTACGGTCCAAAGCCCTAGAATTCTATACAAATGTCTTATCAAATAATTATGATGTAATCACAATCACCGAAAGTTTTTTAACAGAATGTCATACTGATGGAGAATTTTTCGATAAAAGATACCAAGTTTTTCGTCAAGACAGGAACCTTGAACTATCAAAAAATTGTAAGGGAGGGGATGTAATAATAGCAGTACATCAAAATTACAATGTCTCCTATATAAACTCTTGTGATCTAAATTTTGAATGTGTAATTGTCAAACTCTCCAGTCACTCACTAAATGTGTTGATTTGTGCAGTATACATTCCTCCGGATTCAACTGTAACGACATATGAATTTTTTTATGAATTTATTGAGAGTAATGTTCCAATAGGAAGCACCGTTCTTTGCATAGGGGACTTTAATATAAGTCAAATGACGTGTTCTAATTTTGATCTCCTACTTTCAACAAATAAATGTAAAGACTTAAATAACTTCATGTCCCTGTATGACTTAATTTCCCATAATGACATTCAAAATAATAATGGCCGAAACTTAGACTTAGTACTCTCAAATCTTAATGACGTTTTCGTAATAAAAGAGTGTTCCCTTGTTACTAATGAAGACAGGCATCACCCAGCTTTACTTATCTCTTTCCCATTTCAACACCTGCAGAAATCTAAGAAAGAAATTAAGGAACCCGGTTTTAATTTTAGAAAAGCAGATTTCCAAAAGATGTACATAGAACTCTCTAAAGTAAACTGGGATTGCCTTTCGCAATCGGATGATGTAAATATAGCATTAACAAACTTTTATCAAATGATTAACAACATATTTTCTATATGTGTTCCACTTAAAAGACATATCAGCAGAAGTTATCCATGTTGGTTTAGTTATAATATAATTAAGAAAATAAAATCCAAGATATACCACCATAACAAGTGGAAAAATGGATCAACAAATATACTTTATCATCGCGATCAATTTGAAAGACTGCGTAAAGAAATAAAATCTGACATAAAATTAGCCTACAAAACTTTTATTTTAAACTCAGAATGCTCTATCGAGAAAGACCCAAACCAGATCTGGAGCTTTATTAAAAGCAAAACACAGCATTTGTTATTAAACTCCCTTACATACAATGGTCATGATATCCAACAAGTCAGTGAAATAACACAGGCATTTGCACATTATTTCCATTCAGTGTACAACAATGTACCCGCCACATACAACGTTCACTCTTTTCTCGCTAATCGAACCGAATGTAATATATTAGACAACTTTCAATTAGATGAAATAAAACTCGAAGAAATAGAAAATGCTATACGAGCGTTGAAACCAAAAGCATCTTGTGGTCCTGATAACATTCCCCCTTATGTTGTGAAAGGTTGCAGTGATATATTTAAATATCCACTTAGCACTATATTTAATATTTCTATTAGAACAAACACTTTCCCAGATAAATGGAAAGAAAGTTTAGTCTGTCCATTACCAAAATCTGGAAAAAAGAGAGAAATAGAAAATTTCAGGCCAATTGCTATTCTATCGCCCTTTGCAAAAATTCTTGAAAGTATATTATATGCGCGAATTTTAAATCATGTAGAACCTGTTCTTTCAACTTATCAACACGGCTTCTTACGTAATAGGTCTACTTCGACAAACTTATCAATTTTAACAAATTTTATAGTAACAGAATTAGATAGAGGCGGTCAAGAAGATGTCGTTTATACTGATTTTAGCAAGGCATTTGATGTCGTTGATCATGATGTCTTGCTACTGAAAGTAGCATCTCTGAACTTTTCGAAACAAGCAATGGAGTATCTTGTATCATATTTGCATAACCGAAAACAATGTGTTTCATACAAAGGATTTGTTACTGAAAAATTTAACACTCTATCAGGAGTCCCTCAAGGATCTAATCTAGGTCCTCTGTTGTTTCTTCTTGTTATTAATGATATTCCTCTATATATTAAAACTTCTCAAATTCTTCTTTTTGCCGACGATCTCAAATTGTACTCTAAAGTAAGTTCAATTGATGACTGCGTGAAACTTGAACAAGATCTAGAGAGTATTTAAATGTGGTGTGATAAGAATAAATTAGTCCTGAATGTTTCCAAATGTAAATCTGTATCTTTCACGAGGAAAGAAAATCAAATTAACTTTACGTATACAATAAGTGGCACTTCCCTGTCTACCCCAAATACTATCAAAGATCTAGGAGTTATATTTGATAGCAAATTAACCTTTACTCAACACATTGACGCGATAACGAGTAGTGCATATAGAAACCTAGGTTTAATTTATAAGATAGGACAGGATTTCTGCAAACAATCAACATTTATAAGGTTATATTTTTCATATGTGAGGTCAAAATTAGAATACTGTTGTACTGTTTGGACACCAAATGTCATTAAATACACTGATGCAATAGAAAATATACAATTTAAATTCTTAAAAATGCTTACATACAAGAAAACCGGTTTCTATCCAAATTATGTCTCCTATGGAGACTTGGTAAGGAATTTTAATTTTCAAACATTAGAAAAAAGGAGATGTGTTTTTGATTTGTTGTTCTTACATAAATTATTAAATGGTAAAATTGATTGCCCAGAATTAGTTTCAGAAGTATTATTACGTGTCCCAACAGGTAAGACTAGAACAGCAAACGCTGGGACATTCTATTGTAGAAAAGCAAGAACAAAAATATTACATAAGTCTCCTCTGTGGAGAATGTGTGCTTCATATAATGAAATGATTAGGCTTCATGTAATAGATGTGTTTAGTATGTCAGAGAACAAGTTCAAAAGAATTATCATGCAATAACTTATGTATAACTACATAACGTATATTTGTGTATGTATAATAGTGTATGTTAAACAATTTTGTATACGACACTATAACTGGGCATTAAGCCTGTTGTGTTGTCCTTATGAAATAAATAAATAAATAAATAAATAAATAAACTGAACATAAACACTAAATGTTAACCTTCTGTAACTTTAGTTTTATACTTTCTTGAGAGCACAAGTAAATAAATAAATAAAAATAAATAGACATAGTGACTTGTAATATTGGACCCCTTCCAAGAAAAATTTCTGGATGCTCGAATTTATGGAAATAATACCTTCTTCTTGAACACAGATACTTACATGATTTTTTTTCTGCTGCTCTTAGGTGAACAAGATTTTTTTTAAAAAAATATGAAATGTGGTATACTAAAATAAATCATTCAGCATATTAACAATACTCCTTCCCAAAATCAAAATATGATTATTATTATTATTTTTTTTGTATTTTACAATATCGCTAAGCTGCCCAGCATATAAAGTAGATTAAACCCAACATAGTAATAATTATTATGGATTTCTTTATATATTATAACTAAACCTCTTTGCTAAGCTCACACAAACCCTTTTATTGTAATTAATTAGTAACTTAAAGAAAATTAAACATATTAAAACTATGGAAGGTGAGCCAGATAGTATCTATAAAAAGCAATAAAATAAACTGATTACTATTTCCAAATCTTTAAGAGAATGAAGCATACTAAAAAACAAGGAAAGTGAGCGAGATAGTACGTATAAAATGGAATAAAATAAACTCATTATTGTTTCCAAACCTTTAATAGAATTAAGCATAATTAAAAAAATATATGGAAAGTGAGCCAGATAGTATGTATAAAGTGCAATAAAATAAACTAATGTTTTCAAACCTTAAAGAGAATGAAGCATACTAAAAAAAATATAGAAAGTGAGCCAGATAGTATCTATGAAATGCAATAAAATAAACTGATTACTGTTGCCAAATCTTTTCTTATAGACCAGAAATTTTGGAAGTTCTGTTTTTGACGTTATAATTTTTGGGTACCCCAAGGAATACACTACACGAGAAGTTTAGTTTTTGGCAGACACTATTTGGTTCACTTTCTTAACTTCTGACGTTTTTTATTGTCTTTAAGTTAATAACTAAAATTTAAAAAGGTAGCGATGAGTTTAGCAGGGAGTTAATGTACAATTTTGTAATATTTTCTATTTTTTAAATTCTTAAAGCTAACGAAAACAATAAATTGTATTCAGAAATATTCTAATTAGCGAAAGTATAGTACTTTTGAGGCAGACGTGGCATGTAAACTCATAAACCTCTAACGTGCTTCTAAAATCGTCCCTGAAGCATTAAACGAAGTGTAACGGAAACTGTTTCATGAAAAATAGGCGAAATGCCGGAGAATATGGAATTTATTAATAGTACTATATCTTAATATACTATAGGGTAATGAAATCGAGACGTTTCAGATGGAGTCTAAGGTACGGTGATTGCATGAGTAACGCACATGAAGAGTACAAAAAATCCAGACTTAATAAATCTTAGGGGGAAAATCACTTTTGAAAAGGGGTTAATCGGCATAAACGAATGCAAGCTAAGTCTGGATAATTTAAATCAAGTTAGAGAAATAATCAGTAACTGAATTGACCTTATTGTAGAAGTAAATTGAGGTTGTGACCTCTACTTTGATTTTTCCTTTGAACTTCCTAATGGCATGTAAAATAATTGTGTATAAATACTTGTGCTAAGATTAAAATCTCAAAATATTAGTGTAATAAAATATTTTCGTAGATGATGTTGGATATAATAGGAAGTCAAGTCTATTTCATAATAATTTATTTAAAATGGCAATTAGTTGATTGTACAATATATAAATAAATAAATAATACACAACATCTTTAACATAATAGAAACATAAGGACACATCAGTATACTGTACTTGTTGCTAATACACACACAAAGAGAAACTATTTATAAATGTACTTGACTTTCACGACCATTGTTCTATGGAATAACAGTTATAACTTCACATATGATTTCTAATATTTATGATAGACAATAAAGTTCGTGATACTGAACAATGCATTATAATATTATTCAAAAAGAGGATACGAAGTATGTTTAAAATAATCTGGTTTCCAATTATGGAATGAACTATAGTACTGCTCTGTATGACATACACACATACACATTTATGAAACAGTTAAGAAAGTAGACTTCATACTCCCTAACACTCAAGCACATACACTGAAGAAAATATTAATCAAGATGACAATAAAAATAAGTTTCAGTCTGTTTTTCGTTGCTAGATTGAGGCACTTTTTTTAAAAAAAATTCTTCACTTGTGAAACGTACACTAAAAATGCACGAGAACATCAACTTTAGTTATTTTTGATAATTATTTTATGTTTTAAAGAAACTGCTAATGAAATTATATATTATTCTAATGAAAATGGTCTAAATAAATTACAGTAGATGATAGTTTATTCTTATTGCTATATTATATTTTCATAGAAATATGTACTCAATATACACAAGTACTTTTAGAACTATTATAGTGAATTGTGTCCGATTAAGGTAAATATTTACAAATTATTGAGCAAGAATATATTAAAGTTTGTAGTTCAATAGTATTATATGCTTTTTACATAAAACGTTGAAAAATATGGAGTTTCCACGAATAAACCTTAAGTATTTGTTCATGCTGGTACTAATTTTATCGGGATATTGAAATCTATCATGTTGATAATGGTAAAAAAAAAAAAAAACAATATATTTAAAAGTGTACCATCAGAACAAATAAATCTAAACATCGAACTTGAATGACATAGATTAAAAAAATATATAGAAAGCAGAAGAATGAAACAAAAATACATAAAAACTTGAGAAAGATAACTTTTTGTAGGATTTACCATATGTTGCACTCACTCATTCAGACAAATCGACTTCATAGAATGTCAATGTGAATTTTGACACATAAGTTTAATTAAATAACAACTTTCAAAAGTAATTTTAGAATATCGCTGGAAGTTTATAAAACGTTATTTCAAGAGATGCAAAAAGCGCAATTTAAGGACATGATAATTAAAACATATATTTGTTCTAACGTCTGTTCAATTTCTGTTAATGACTTAGAAAATCTATATCTAACATTAATTTTAAAAGGGAAGAATTTAAACTTTATAAATTCATTTAAAAAAATTAAAAACAGAATTTAAGTTTACTACATACTATAGCTGATATTAAAATTAGTTTCAACATCTTAATTCCTGGTGTAGTTTTCTAATTATCCATAAAATCCACAAGTTTTAAGGAGTAATGAGTTTTGGCATTTAGAAAACGGTTTTCTTCAAGTATTACTAGTAAAAAGCAATTGATATTTATAACATGAATCAAAAATAATTAATAGTGTATAATCGAGAATTAACCTACATATGATGAATATATTCAAAAGTTATATTACATAGATATTATATTACTTGTCGTCATATTAGAATGTTAAATTAATAATACTGACAGTGGCGTATTTAGAGGGGCTATGAGCTCAAGTCCTTCAAATAAATTTGTTAATTTTTCGCATTCCACGTACAACAATAATCCTTCTTACCTTTTATGAGAATTTCATTTACTTTCCATTTTCTTATGCTCTTTGTTCAGAAATAATGCTGTATTTGTCAAATTTCATTCCATATAAGAACTGCGTTCTTCTTTTCTTTCTTTCGTCCATTCTACTCTTCTGTTTATTTTTCTTAGTTGTTACTTTCTTTCGTTTCTCCTATTTCGACTTCGACCGTACTTTCGACCGTTGTTAGTTGTGATTCAAGTCGGCCGTCATCAGTAACACCAAAATTAAGAGGAGCTGATGAGCAAAACTGGTGTTCTACATCAACTTGCACAGGTATCAACATAACGGGACTTTAGTTATTATAGCACAGAAATATTTACATCGTTTAGTTATAAAGAAAGATAAATATTTGAATTAAAGAAAATCAACAGGGGGTGAATAAGTAGCCCGGGAAGTTAGGTAGATCAAGACGACACTTCCTTTTTCTTCTATGAATAGAATAAAAGGTTAGATTCACTGCTAAATTTTTGTATCATATCACATAAGATTCACCAGTCTGTAGTTCTTCCCATTAAAACCTCTTTTTATGCGTAAATTAAAATATATTTAATTCTCAAACTCAGGTGGGCAATTGCTTCCTGCTTTCCCGTATTGTGCATAGCCCCCCGAAACAAAATCCTAAATACGCCACTGAATACTGATCATGTATATTAGATATGTAGCTTCTTCAAAATAAATTAATAGATGAAAACTTATTTTAAAATCGTGTTTTATATTTAAAAAAGCAATTTTCAAAATTTAAAAAAAATTAACTAAGAATAGCATTAAGGATAGAAACGATGTTGACACTATAAATTATTGACAGGTACTACCAAAGGAGTAACAAGTTACAGTAATGGTTTTTAAACGTACTATTTTCACACACAACTTTCACAAACAATTACACAAACATTCTATTGATACATCTGTATCATTTATACTGATAGGGTATAAATTATGTAATAAATAAATAAATAATTAAAATAGTTTGCATTTAGCATAAAACCCGCTTATCCCTAAATGCACAACATCACTTCTATAGCTAGTGCTAGCCTTCCACAAGTCTAATTTTCTTTTGTCCCATTAAAAAAACCAATAACTAAACATTCCAGAAATCCAGATGATCACCCAGCCGGCAGTATCACTGATTGTTTCGTCCTGTAACCAATTGATTCAGGTAGTACACAAGAATTTTTGCATGAAATTCTTTGTAACCTTCGAAACGACTTTATAGCAATGAAATAATCTGAAAAGAACAATCAATATTATTGCTATTACCTCATTTTTATTTTGCACATTTTCATATTTCAACACAAAATTATCTATTAAGTTAATTTTTTTTTAGTTGAAGTAACAAAATGTAATGCTTATCAGGATATATTGTAATAATCATATGTCCTTAGTATTTATTAAAACATAACTTTAAATTTATAAAAATCTTAAAGGTAACTTTGTATAACCTTTGATAACGTGTTATTTCAATACACATAATTTTCAGTTAATATTATATTGTGAATCCATTAGACATAAATACTTTGTATATGATGTATCGCTGTAAAGGTAAAAAAAAAGAAGATATTGTTTATTTTTAAAAACAACAAGTTCAATGACTGACCTTCACCTTTAATTCTCTTCTGTTTTGTCTTAAATCTCTTCGTCTGATGACTTTGAATAAACTATTGGAGCATGTACGTTCGATTCATTGGACTGGAAAAACTACGGTGAATGAATAACGCTTGCAAGGGTCACAGAAGAACAGCAAAGTGTCATCGAGTCTCACTAATCTTGTGACACAAACCACCAGCAGTTTAATTGAATCCAATTCTTTCTTTTTAAATAACAAAATTGTACCTTTCTCTAGTCTGAATTTTTAGTATGGATTAAGAAATTTGATCTAATAAGGGCCATAAACAATTTTCTTCTTAGTATGGATTATAATTTTTGATTTAACATGGGCCATAAACAATTTTCTTCTTAATATGGATTAATATCTTTGATTTAATATGGGCCATAAACAATTTTCTTCTTAGTATGGATTAATATCTTTGATTTAACATGGGCCATAAACAATTTTCTTCTTAGTATGGATTAACATCTTTGATTTAACATGCGCCATAAACAATTTTCTTCTTAGTATGGATTAATATCTTTGATTTAACATGGGCCATAAACAATTTTCTTCTTAGTATGGATTAACATCTTTGATTTAACATGCGCCATAAACAATTTTCTTCTTAATATGGATTAATATCTTTGATTTAATATGGGCCATAAACAATTTTCTTCTTAGTATGGATTAATATCTTAGATTTAACATGGGCCATAAACAATTTTCTTCTTAGTATGGATTAATATCTTTGATTTAACATGGGCCATAAACAATTTTCTTCTTAGTATGGATTATAATTTTTGATTTAACATGGGCCATAAACAATTTTCTTCTTAGTATGGATTAATATCTTTGATTTAATATGAGCCATAAACAATTTTCTTCTTAATATGGATTAATATCTTTGATTTAATATGGGCCATAAACAGTGTTCTTCTTAGTATGGATTAATATCTTTGTTTTAATATGGGCCATAAACAATTTTCTTCTTAATATAGATTAAAAGATTTGATTTAGCATGGGCCATAAACATTTTAAATTATATATCTCGGATCTATGAAGCTTCTTAGGGAAAACGTTAACAATAGTTCAGCAGTGTAAGCAATAGATACATTAATGCAACTGTACCAATAGATGCTTCGTAGGCATATTAAAACAGTAATTTATTACACTAATAGTAGAAGACGGAGACTTGAGACGAATATTCGGACCAAAGAGGAACGGGAAAGGGTGATGGGTGAAATTTCATAATGAGAAACTGCGTAATTTATAAGGTTTACTAAACATTATTCGGGTCATCAAGTCAGGAGGATCAGGAGGGCAGGTCATCTAGTCAGAATGGAAGCAAGTAGGAATGGTTTCAAAGCTTCTACTGGAAATCCAATCGGAAAACGACCATTAGGAAGACCTAGGCGCTGATGGGAGGACAATATTAAGATGGATCTCGCAGAGATTGGATTACAAAGTAGAAACTGAACCCAGTTGGTTAAGACAGAAGCCAATGAAGAGCTTTTGTGAACGCACCATTGAACCTCCGGGTTCCATAAGTCATAGAATTTACCTCCTGGTCCATTTGCCATTCACAAATTTTAGAACTAAAGATCTGCTTCATTTTTGGTGTCTTCTTGTATGATTCCTGGTAACTTTAGATCTTTTCTGACTTTTCCAATTGGTTTCGTGTTCTCTGTGCTTTAATCCCATTTTCGTAGAATTCAACTTTCTACGAAAATGAAAAATTTTGCGAGCTTATCTAGATTAATCATTTTGACTTGTCCGTCAACTTTAACATGCGTTTTCTCATGTTACCATGGATATCTACGCAATATTTGATTTCCTGGTTGCTCCTGAACTATATTATCCATCTTTAAGTTTTGGGCCTACGAAATTCATGATTTTGCATTCCTTTTTCTCAATGTTGTTTTCGATGGCTTGCTTTTTTGTTCATAATTAATGCTTCTGAACCATAGACATTCTGGTTTAATGACTGTGTTGTTTTGCCCTAGTTTTGCGTATTTTTAAAAGTTATTATTGTTATTGTGGGTATTTTGTTGATATGGATCAGTTACCATTTTTTGGTATTAGATTTCATTCATTTCATTTTTTTTCTGAATTGTTTCAACTTCAATATTTGACTTGTGGTACTCCTTTCATTTTGCTATATTTTTGTTTCATGTATTTTTGTAACCGTTTATTGTAGGTTATGTGTTCTGTTTTTTCGAATGACATTTTGATGTCTACTTTTATTATTATTAACATTATACATGTTTATTTATATATATATTTTATGTGATCAAATCAAGGCTTTGACTGTGATGTCACTCACTGTATTTTGTATTATTCTTGACGCACTAGTGGCTGTCAAGCTTTGTTCCAATAAATGCTTAATAATAATAATAATAATAATAATAATAATAATAATAATAATAATAATAATAATAATAATTATTATTATTATTATTATTATTATTATTATTATTATTATTATTATTATTATTATTATTATTATTATTATTATTATTATTATTATTATTATTATTATTGTGCCCTTCGCGATCAAAGTGATAACTTGTTTGTTTTGAACGCTTGGTCCTGAATTCGATTCCTGGATACAGAAGTAAGTAAGCCATAATTAAAAACGAGTAATATTTTGTATATCCTTCAAACAGTAGGCCTATTTCCTTATTGAGTTTTCAATTATTAATCTAATAAATTACAACTTAATATGTCCATGAAATTTCAATCGGTACAGCTACATTAATGTATATATATATATGTATAAGTCATTTTATCCAATAAATAAAACTTCATAGATTCTAGTTATACAGTGAAATATTTTATGGTCCAGAAATCAAAGTACTGAATCCATGCCACTTGTATTCACTCTTGATCCCTTATAAGATTATATTATGCGAAAATGGATGAAAAGAAAGGCACACCATAAATGATAAATTTGAGAGATATTAAATACTACTATAAGATTTTTGCTTAACAGCTGTTGAGGAGTCTACCTTCAAAAATATGTTATGAGGTTTCGATAAAATTTACATGGAACCTGTGAGAAAGCATATTTCTTGAAACTAAAAAAGAAAAAAAAGAGAAGAAGAATGAACATCGCTACATCTAAGTTGAAGTTATGCTTAGGCATGCACAGAATGAAGTTCGTTAATTACGATATTAACATTATTAACCGTTGAGTAGTTTCATGATCTATCTGCGATTATTATTATCAGATCCGAATGAAATTTATATGCAACTACCACGAAAACACGAAAACACACAAAATCTATATTATTATTATTATTATTATTATTATTATTATTATTATTATTATTATTATTATTATTATTATTATTATTATTATTATTATTATTATTATTAATAGTAGTAGTAGTAGTAGTAGTAGAAGAAGAAGAAGACGAAGAAGAAGAAGAAGAAGAAGTAGTAGTAGTAGTAGTGGTAGTAGGATACCTTATTTTTCATTATCATTGTTTTTGTTTGAATACTTTTTAAAATAATTTAATTACTCTAATGTAAATGATTATAGATGCAATGATTATGAAAACAATTAATCCAAGAACCAAACATATTGACCACATTAACGTATTATTTGGATTTTATAGTTCTACTAAAGTGGAATTAATCTGTCATTGCATAAGATCGTCGATCGAATGTGTTCGTATAATTCGGGAGATTCAGATGAAACTCTCACGAGTCATCTTATAATGGCTGTCATTACGTTATCATGTTGCTATTGACATTAATGATTTTTTTTGTTGGTAAATACAATGTTGTCAAATATTAAGTTCTCAGATTCTTGATATGGAATGAAATATGATCGATTATTCTGAATTTGCAATTATTTTGATTGCATGCATGTAAAAGATACCTGCGTTGCTATATTCGAATACCATTTGAGTTTTATAATTTTCTAATAAGGTACCATTCTCTAATGACTGATTATTAAGTGGTATATGATGTAAGTATTCAAGTTGAGGTGTTATGGTAATGCTTGTTATATGACAAAAGTAAAGAAAGGGTTTTCATTCAATTTAATTTTTGCAAACTATGATAGTTATCTTGTGATAAATACACTATATCTGGCAAATCATAATGATATTTCTTACTACTACTACTACTACTACTACTACTATTATTATTATTATTATTATTATTATTATTATTATTATTATTATTATTATTATTATTATTATTATTATTATTATTATTATTATTATTACATCTCAGTTTAAACCTGCTTTAAATTTATCAAATGCAGATTGGATAAGTTCATCTCCAAAGAACTTTCTGAACACATGCCAGATGTCCATTTTTGTAGGTTTGTTAACGTATGCGTTTACCTGTTCCAATTGTGCCACAGTGTTTTTAGGGATAAACAGCTGTAGCTGGGATAATGATTGATCTTACTGTGTAACTTTCTAACATTTTCATGTCTTTTTGATTTCGCCTGCCTAATTTTTTGTACCAAACGTTGTACATGTGCTGCAAATAAGTGGTGCTGCAACATCTATGAGAGTTATGTACTTCTTAGACTAAAGAGAGAGAGAGAGAGAGAGTTACACTGCAACGTCTATCATACAGTATGTAATGGCCTTTATGATCAACTGGCTAACTCACATGTTTGGTGCCCTTGGTATCATCGATATCTGGTGAAATTATTGAGTAAACCTTAGACGAAAGGGAGTAGTATTTTGTATATATTGCAAGCAGTAGGTCCTAGTTTTATAACTTCGATGCTAGAAAGGGTCCTCTAAAAAGCAACCAATAATAATAATAATAATAATAATAATAATAATAATAATAATAATAATAATAATAATAATAATAATAATAATAATAATAATAATAATAATAATAATACGTACAATGTATGCCTAAAATGGAAGTTTGCAAATAAATTACGAAACGTTCCGTAATAAAAATATTACTAAAAATCAAGTTCCTATTGCAAAAATACAATTTAGTATTATATCTACTACTAACTAAATATCGTGTAGGCCAGTACTTACCAAGTTCGTCTTTAATATGAGAAGTTCAGAGCACAACGGAATCAAGTCCAATTACCAACGTTGTGAGAAAAAGAGACTTAAAGTTTGTACAGTACGCTTAAAAAGTTAGTATTGTTTTTCACATTATAAAAGTTATTTGCAGTATCTGGACAAAAATCTTTAGAGATATGAAAAATGAAATGTCTCCAAAATGACCAAAAGTAGACCTCAATCTCTTGTGTATTGAACTTGCCATATGGTGGTTGTGCTGTCGTTGATTCTTCATTGGAACAGAATTCTCTGCTAACCTAGACACTTAGGGTATTAGCACTGGACTAAACATCTGGAAATCACCACGTTAATATTCGATGTGCTGACCATATGTCAATCAACTAAAAGACATTTGGGAGCACGATGAGTCAGTAGGAAAACTCTTACTTCTGTTGCGATGACAGTTGAGCTCGATCCAGATTGTGTGATTGTAAGTCTTCAGAAGGCGCTATTTCAGAAAGCGTTACCCCCTGTAGCGAACGCGGCCAAGGTGGCTATTCAGTAATTTTACTTTCACCAGAGTTGTAAATCATACTGTGAGCCAGTCAGGGTTTCCAGGTCTTTTTGCCAGGTCCAGGTGTGTAATAGTAGAGTTCCAATACCCTGCACAGACCATCTTCCAAGCAGCTGTTTCTTGCTCCAATCCCTTTGCCTGGCAACACGTCTTTCCTATTTTTCCTTCCTTTTGAAATCTTTTAAACAGTAGGCGCTCTATTGTTCCGAAATGCACCAAATACGCTCCAGCTGACGTTTTCTCCGCGTTTTTATTGCTTTCGCGTTTGTGATTAGCCATCTACATTTAAATACATGGTCAGCGTATTCCAAGCGTACGCATGAGGAATAAATACGCTTTGCGATCGCCTCAAATAGCCGGGTACTAAAAGTTTAGCGTTCCATTCCAGCAGCAGCGATGCCATATGAATTTTAGGTGGAATTTAAATCAATGTAATGCCTGCAACTCGCTCATCCACCGGGAAAAAACCAAGGACCCCGTGCAAAAGCACAGGTGCTAGCCACTATAGTAAATGAGCGGAAAGGACTATGTGAACTTATGGGGGAGCACATCGTATTTGTAGATTATCCTGAGAGTGTCCTGTTTTCTCCATCATTTCAATTGTTCACTGAGGAAAATCCGTTATCCGGACAGCGGTATATTGTACAAATATACGGAATCATAAGTTTACTACTGAAATCTGCCCGGAGCATACGCTATTCATATGCTACAAACGTACTGCCATTTTCCACGCTTAGATGTTACATTATGCTGTTGAAGGATGTCTGACATCTAACAGTCTTCTGTATATTACCTATATATACGTACGTTACATACATCAGCTATATGTTATCCATACATCCATCTGTATGTAAGATCCTGACCTCCAATATACAGCTCTTTCTTTCATACAGAAAGTACGTACGTTTGTTACAGGATGTTACCTATAGTCACATGTTAAGTCCAAAAACTACAAGATTTACGCATGTAACCTACGTTTTTATGTACAACACATACTTTGTTTTGTCTGCGTATACCACAAATTCTTCCGTAACTATTCGGTTTCATTAATCAATCATTCATTCTGTAACTTAAGAGAATTCATCGAACAGAACCTTAAACTAAAGATCTCACTTCATTTCAGTTGAAAATCACGTGGTCAGCCAGTCTTTCGAGGTGTAACTGTAAGAGTTTAGTATTAGATAAAGTGGAAAGGAGAGTAGAGCACTGAAAATTTGAGTTAGACAATGTGGAAAGGAGAGTAGAGCACTGAAAATTTGAGTTAGACAAAGTGGAAAGGAGAGTAGAGCACTGAAAATTTGAGTTAGACAAAGTGGAAAGGAGAGTAGAGCACTGAAAATTTGAGTTAGACAAAGTGGAAAGGAGAGTAGAGCACTGAAAATTTGAGTTAGACAAAGTGGAAAGGAGAGTAGAGCACTGAAAATTTGAGTTAGACAAAGTGGAAAGGAGAGTAGAGCACTGAAAATTTGAGTTAGACGAAGTGGAAAGGAGAGTAGAGCACTGAAAATTTGAGTTAGACAAAGTGGAAAGGAGAGTAGAGCACTGAAAATTTGAGTTAGACGAAGTGGAAAGGAGAGTAGAGCACTGAAAATTTAAGTTAAAGTGGAAAGGAGTAGAGCATTGAAATTTTGAGTTAGACAAAACGGAAAGAAGTAGAGCACTTGAAAATTTGAGTTCATACCTCATTTGGTTGTGGTGTTATTGTAATATCCTCTGTAAGCTATCTGATGAGGGTCCCAGGTGTTGGTATCCGTCCTAGCGGCCCATCCACCACCACCACCGCCGCCTCCATATCCGCCACCACCTCCGCCTCCGTATCCGCCACTACCACCGCCTCCGTATCCACCGCTGCCGCCTCCACTAGATCCATATCCGCCGCCGCCAGAGCCTCCGAATCCTCCACCACCTCCGCCGGACCATCCGCCTCCGCCGCCGCCGCCTCCAGACCATCCGCCACCTCCACTACCACCTCCGCCGCCGCCGCTATGATGGTGATGATGATGGTCACTTGCTTGCGCTGGCATCCATTCTACTACCTTCTTGGAACCACCTTGGTTCTTCTTCTCCACCAACTTCTTCAGACCAATTACAGCGGAGATTACCAGTGACATCATACTCAACATCAGCGCTTTGAACGCTTTCAGACCAATCAGCCCAAGGATCATAGGAATCAAGGACATTAATTTCATTTTCATCATCATCATCATCATCATCATCATTTTCTTCTTCTTGATGAATCGACCTGGAAAAGTGAGCAAAAGTAAAATCATGAACTTCGAGCCAAAAGAAGAAAACGATATTTCAAAATTTGTGACTGTATCTGATACGTGACTGAAGGAAACACATCAGAAATCAAACGATATTTTAGATTTGACTGCCTCAATTATATGTTCATTTATTTATTTTAATAACCTTGGGCCTACATGTAAAGCCTACTAGATCAATTACACAGGATTATTATTAATGAACATGGGTGATTACAATGTGAAGTGAGCTGGTAGGAAGGAAGAGCTGGTCCATCCAGGTTAAAAGGTAATATCCGGCATTCGCCTGACGAAATTGTGGGAGAAGCTTTGTTGGGCTAGATCTTCGCCGGATTCTAATCGGGACCTTCAGATGCGAAGCAAGAATGTTAATTGCTAACTTATCTCCTCTAAGTAAAAAATAGTATCCATTCCAAGCGAGAATCAATGTTTTTGATTTACGAAGAACGATAAGTAAACTTTCTTGTAATATCTTAATACAGTAGAGAAGAAAACTGACCGCCCAAGTTCTTGGTATGTAGCCTATTAGAAAGTACTCGTATGAATACGCAATAGGTTATGCCATAAAATAATTTTTCACGCCATTATTCGATACATAAGAAAGTTGTGACCATGAGTTATGCACAGTATAAAATTACAACACATTGAGGGGGGATCGAAAAATAACACATTGAGGGGGGAATCGTTCTCATGCGCATCGTGTACTTAAAGTACGAGGTTGCACCGCTAGGCCGCCGTGGGAGGACCTCTCCTGACTCAATATGCCAAGTGGCGTCAACCGACAACGACGCATGTGGATTTTATGGCAGTTCTGTATGCGTGTCTGTAGTGCACTCGTGACACGAAAAAGTGGCAGATTCTCACGAACGTTACAACCTGCGGCTGTAAAGTTTTGTTTTTTATTCGGCAAGAACCCAGCAGCAGCTATTGTGATTATGCAAACAGCTTACAAAGAACATGCTCTCAGTAAAACTCAAGTGTACTGTAGAATTGGATCTGGCGATCCAAGCGCCTTATTCGCCAGATTTGACTCCCGTGGACTTCTTGCTGTTCCGTCAGATGAAAAGGAACTTGAAAGACAAGCGTTTTGGTGATGTCGACGAAGTCAAACGCAATGTCACGACGGCGCTAGCAGGTTTCAAAGCGACCGAATTTGCAAGGTGCTTCCAATAATGGAATGAATGTTTGGACAATTGCATTAGTACTAATGGAAAGTACTTTGAGGGTGATTAAATTTGAATTTTAAAAAATAAAGTTCTTGCTATTTATTAGGAAATTCTGGTTATTTCTGGGTCCGCTCTTGTATGATCAATGTACTGGTTCCTACCTTTACAGTTCATTAAGAACAGGTTCATTAAAGCTACGAAACTCGTTGCATTTATCAGGGGTGCCCACAAGGGGGGGCTATGATGCAAACTGCGTCATTGAAATATTTGGGGGGGTTAAAAATCTATATAAATATGTTTGAGGGTGTGCAAAAATTAATCGAAAAGATTTTTTTTCGTGGAAGAACACTTACAGATAGACAATTGAGGGAGGGTGCGTCATGGACATGAGGGGGGGGGGCACCACTGCATTTATGGATAAACCTCCAAGGTACAGTACAGACTAGTCTTTTGTAATCATATCCAATTATCTTTTTAAAGTCATTCCTAGTTATTGTCACACAACATGGTGAGTTATTGCGCATATGAAGACAGTGAGTTAACTATATGTTTTCAAGGATTATGTGTTTGCTTTCAGCTTTTACTATTGACTAGCTTTGTAATGGGATCCATAATAACTATATCGCCTCGCCTCGCAGGCCAAATTTTCCGTGCATTTGGTGTATGGAGCATTGAACTCAAATTACATACGTCAGATAAGCGTTTGCATTACATGCATATTGAATATTAGTTAAATTAAAGTTGATTTATAAATACAGTATTTAACTTTTACATTACCGAATTTAATTTTGGTCACAAAGCAAGGATCACTTAAATTAGTATTCTTCACGAGACTTGAAATAAAATTTTCTAATCTCAACTCAATTCTCAAAGAATACTTTCTCGTTACGTCTCGTCTCGAAATCTTTCCAGTTTCATTTTTTCTTAAATTTCCATATGAAATTTATACCTTTTTTCTCCACAAGTCATTGTAATAATTCTCAGAATCCTTTCGCGTCACAAGCAGGCGTAAAAGTGAGGGGGAACGTGGAGGGTCGTCGTCCTCCCAGCTCGAAAAAATATGTACGGCGTCCCCCCAGTTCCTAAAACATTACAATGGGCAAACATAGGCAGGGGGTACGGCGTGATGTCATGCCCTTACCTACTGTCCTCCTACCTTTTCAGATCCACTTTTACCCCTTGTCACAAGAGTTCCACGAAGCGTATAATATAGGACATTTAAACCATATTTATTATTGAAATGTGTTATGTAATGACTTCAGTATCTTTAAATGTTAATAAATGTTTGTCATTATATATTCGTATAATCATTTTATTAATTAATAGTTTCTTTTTATAGTTCGAATCATGTAAAAAATAAAACCGTGTTTCTGAGACTCAAGTGTTGCTCCCAAGACTCGTGAAATTTATCGTCTCATTTCGAATTTAAAAAGGGACTTCTCGATTCTCGCCTCGAAAATGAGACGGAAATGAAGTTGAAACTATAAATTTCTCGAAATATAATGAAACTATAAGATAAAAACACAAATTAAAATAGATTCGAAGAAATCTTATACTCAAAATCATTAAAATTCTTGGTTACTTCAAAGAGAAGAGAAGAATGGGCTAGTATTACGAAAGAAACTGATTTGGGATTATTTGAGGGAGAAAATGTTCTTATTAAGGATGTTAATATAAGGTAAAAGAATGAAAGAATAATGGTAAAATAGAATAATCGAGATATGAGCTCTGAGAATGATACATTGACTTGGCAGAGGATAAGACCCCTTTTAGATAATTTTGTTTCCGCGACGACGAACCTCCCATTTCTTCCAATCATGGATTGAGTTATTTATTTGCTAATTCAATGTATTAAGAATTAACATTTAATAATAATGGATAATGTCTCGATAACGGATGATGCAAAGAATTTCGTTAAGATATTTTGTGAATTACTTTTTCTTGCCGGTATTGGATAGCTGTGCAATTTTTGTCCCTAGCTCATTGATTTATATGAAGAATTCTTTCTCTGTTTTCTTAGAAATGAATTGAAATAAATATTAACTTCTCACTTACTGCTGGATTCTGTTATTACTAAGGAACACGATATTAAAAATAAATATGCACAGGGAAAGAAAATAGAAAAATGAATAAATCAAATCAGGGCCGTGCCGTGGGGGGGCCGTGCCCCGGGCGCCGAAGTAAGAGGGGCGAAAAATTCGGGAGAAAAAGGAAAAAAAGATACGAAAAATTGTTTGGAATATATGTATGGGGGCGCCGTCGTATACTCTCGCCCCGGGCGCTGATTTTCCACGGCACGGCCCTGCCTCAAATTTCAACGAAAATAGAATACTCTCAAATATATTCGGGTAAAACTTAAAGTTACTTCGTCAAAAAGGGTAAAAAAAAATGACTCAAAACTCAGATTTATGTAAGTCAATTTTATAGAAAATGTGAAATATATCAGAGTTTTATCCTGAAATATGGTAGATTTCAACAAATGATTGTGAAAGTTCTAGTGATAAGAGAAACAGCTGTTTTATTTATCAGAAAAGTGATGTTAGTCAGAAACAAGAAAATATGACTTAAACCACTCTAACTTTCAGCCAACCATATATAGAGACTATTGAGAATGAAAATAAGATGCAATAAAAAAATGCGTATTTTAAAACTGTATTTGCTGAAAAATGTACATATTAATATGAAGTGGGGTGTAACAACTCTGCCTTGATTTCCGGATTAATAATAAATTATACACTAAAATATTAACAAAAGAATTGGTTTAGTCTAAGCAATTTTATTAACACTAAAATGTGAACAAGTTAAACTATCTTTTCATTTAGTGAGATACTTTTAAACATCCTTGAAACAAGATACAACTTAGTGAACTTTTAAAATATTGTCGGATTCTTTATGTATGTTGATTTTTTTTAAACGAAAGTGATAACATATTTATTTAATTTATTTACGAACATAATTTCAGATACAGCTAGCTGAACGTCAGTTTACACCGAAATATCTAATAAATCTAAGACATTATAACATTATGCATAAATAATGATAAAATAATACAAGAAAGTTTGGCAATAGCGGACTAAAATTTATCCACTAAAATGACGTTGTAGTGGAGAATTTTATATGCAGCTTCAGAATTAAATAAACCTACGGTTCATTGTATGGCTTAGGAAGCATGTAGAACAAAGAGCGTTGAAATATTGACAGTCTTGGTCTTGACTATTAGTCGTTTTCTATGTTAAATATAGGGGTCTATATTTCACACAGTGAAAAAATTTCTTATTTTCCATTATTTGTAATTGTTAGTTTAATATAATGTAGGAGGTAATAATAATAATAATAATAATAATAATAATAATAATAATAATAATAATAATAATAATAATAATAATAATAATAATAATAATAATAAAACGTAAGCAGTGTTTATAGGTTTCGTTTTATGAAAATTTCCCTCAACTCACTCAAAAGTTTCCCTTTTCGTATCAAATTTTCTCTAGTTTGATAAGCGTCCGATTTCTACGACAGAAGTTATGTGATAAGATTAATTTAGCTATATTAAAGTAAGTATCAACCACATTTATTTTATTCATTTGGTTTTTACTTTAATTTTCCTTTCCCCCTTTTTTATATAAAAAATACACCTAGTCAACAATAGGTGCAAATTATGCTACTTTAAACACACACACACACACACACACACACACACACACATACACATAAATTGTTGCTATTGTATTGGTGTATTTCTGAAGAGCAAAGAAAAATTTAAACATTTCTATTGGTCAATCAATCAGTACGAGAATTATTCTGGATTTTCACGTTTGATCTAAAAACTTACTTTCTTCCCCCTTTTTGCTGAATTTACTTACGAAATTTCCCTAGATTTCCTAGAATAAGAAATTCAAGATTCATTTTTTTATAGGTTACCTAATTCTTTTTAATCTTAGATTATTTTTTTAAACAATATCAGCTTACCTTTTCTAATCGTTCCCTGAAATTTAATATGTATCATATCATTTATTGATTTTGAGTACCTACTACCTTTATTTGTTTACCCATTGACTTACAAGGGGAGTTATTTTTCTTGTTTTCTTTCAAATGAACTATAGTGTTTTAACGGTTTGATTTTTACTGAATTCTCCCTCAACTCTAGTTAATGACCCTTAGGTTTCAAAAATGAATTTCCAGTATCGGCCTATATATTTGATTTAATTTGATTTGGGGTTTTGCACCTCTTTGAGCAGCAAGGCTATATGAGATGTGGACCTATAGTTTATCGTTGAATCTGAACCACATAAGCTTCCTCTGGGAATCGAACCCGGGCCTTCCACACCAAAGGCACTTATGCTAACCGCTTAGCCACAAGGAAACTCTATAGGTCTATATAAATTTAGTAATCACATGTTAAAATATATATATATATATATATATATATATATATATATATATATATATATATATATATATATAGCAGAATTTGATTTTCATGAAATAAGGGGTACTTAAATACGTATTATTTAATAATAAAAATAGTAATTTTGAAAATTAGTTCTCAACTCATGATATCCAGTATTATTATTTGAAATGTAACAATTTTTAATATGAAATGCACATACTTAAGAAATGAATTATTCTTATGTTTGTTTATGTGTAAATTGGTGATATACTGACCATGTTAAGTCAATCGCAATTTCGAAAAGTAATCAATTCAACTTTTTATGCATTCAGTGACGTATCTAGCCCGGGGAAGGGGGACGTAGATCTCCTAGTTTCTTGAGTTAACAAAAATAATTAAAGCTTTTATTTATATATTTTTGAAAGTGTATAATAAACTGATGATATATCTATCATACTTAGGGATCTGGGTGCCCCCCTCCAGTCTTTATATTCTAGATCCATCACTGTATGCACTACCCAAAAGAAGACATAATTGCAATTTTTATATGAAATACAGTATTATTTGCTTCATTTTAAGTATTTTAACCACTGTGTAATATCATTTTGACACTAATACATAATAATAACCCTGAACTTATTGATGTAAACTACAATATAGTAAGATCGCAGAAATATTACTATTAACTCTATTAGTAATTTAGATTATTCCTCAAATACTTTTCTGTCACTAAATCTAATATTAAAAACTAAGTTTATTTAAGTACTAAAGTATATTATTTGCGATAGTGTGTAGTAATAGTTTTGGATACTTTTCATGTATGCACAACCCCTTACTGGCAGATAGAATTTTAAGGGGGCAGAGTACTAAAGATGATACAAAAGCTAACCATTTTTCTTTTGCCCGTTTTACGTAAGTGAAAAGAGAGAATGAAATGTAACTTACCACAACAATAGATAATGTTATTCTACACCCGAAAATATCTATCTTAAGAATTTTCAATATTACCATCCATAGAAATTACAGTATGGCCAGAATATGAATTAACCTAAACTCTAGGTTAAGGCAGCGATTAGAAAAATGAACTCAACGGTAATTGATGACTTATCATGTTGCCTTGGTTCCTTGTTAACTACGTTTAAAATAATATTTGTATTTATTTTCTACTGTTTATTACAAAATTTACATTTCATTATCTCTTTCCACTTAACGTAAAATGGACAAAAGAAAGGTGGTTAGTTTTTGTATGATTTTTAGTAGTCTGCCCCCTTAAACTAATTAGGTTAAAATTAGGTTAGGTTGAATTGGAAATTAAGTTATATTCTTTCTTTACTTACCTGTTCCAACAGCGTTGTCGAGACTGAAATCAATAGCGTTGTCCTTGAGGTCTCGTGATCCACTCCCGGGCAGAGTAAACCTCACGGAATGCGTACGGAAAAACCTGTTAATTCTTTCTTCCAGAAGTGTATTCAATGCCTCTTCTTGATCTCCTAGGTTCCTCGGAAGTCTTGCACTGAGTTCATTCTCGTTGATTTCAGGCGCTGTTTCCGGGTAAGGATTGTTCCGCACAACTGACAGATAGTCCGTTAACTTAAAACTAGTGCTTCGCGTTAATCTGTCCACAAATATCAACACCTTTTTCTGTAAACAAGAGAACGACCATTTGGCCAAACACTCCCTATAGATTCCGCTGAACAATGATTCTTCTTGCAAATCTTCATTGCTGGTTCCGGTTTGCAGTCGTTCTTGTTGTTGCACGTTTGGTTGGTGGTGATAAGAGTGTCCAACAGGCAATGAGCCAGTCGAATAAGCACTAGTTTTGGAACATAAGTAAAATACTAAAATAATTCCTAAAAGCTTCAAACGTCCCATGGTTATTTTTGTGGTAACCAATCACACTTTTTTTTTAATTCACTTAACTGCACTTCGGAAGTCCGTGTGGTACCTTATAGAACGAAAAAGAAACTTGTTTTTTATCAGCAAGAGCGAAGACAGAGTGGTGTACCGGTGCGGGACATGCTACCAATCCCACACAACGATAATCGCTCCTCGGCTGACTGCAACACAAAATAGTTGAAGGTTGAATGACAACGGCAACAAGCGTACGTCTGGTTTTATTCAAATCGTTAAGAAATTCCGGTCAGTAGGTTTAGATTGGGATTCGTTGGTTCTCCCTCCTACTACGCCGTTGACATCTTCCCGAAGCTCACATGGCAAGGAAAAGAGTGGGAGGGCAAAAAGGTTTGAATTAAGCAGATGAAGGTTAAGGTGCGTAATGGGACCATACTTTGAGAAGGGAAGCAGTGATAATAATGAGGAACTAACAGAGCGCTTAGGTGGGAAAGTGTGCTGGTTTCGAAGAAAAGAAAAGGACTGCCTCCGGAGGCGCAGAAGAGACGACGTATTCATAAAGTGTGCTAAAATACCAGTAATGTTCTCCGGCGCGGCGTGAAAGAGGGCAATAGTTATCACATACCTTACGTACACATATACGTCTTAAGAATCCCCCTCCCCCCACTCTTCCAATTCCACTGCAGTTACAGCTAATAATATAACGGTGTGAGACAAAGCCTTGAGGATTTTCTCTCTGTTTATGCAGATTATAATACAAAGACAAGAAAGGAAAAAAAAACGTGTATTTGGTTACTGTTCCAGTATTCCACGGGAAAAAATTGGATTCATGTGTCGGATAACATACACTACCAGGTATTAATACATATATGTATTAGTACAACTGGCTTCTGTGTGTGTGTTTATGTGGTGATGACAAGCTAAATCATAGGTACTTAGCGAGTACAAGCTGAGAGTGTTGAAGAGGCACTTGTGATTTTGAAATGGCGGTCACTACAATGATTGCTGTCATTTGTTTGGGATTATTCAATGTAGGCCATAACAGAAAAATAAGTGATGAGAAGATGAATTGCGGAAATAAAATATTACGGCAGATGTAGGCTCACTTCCTTTTCATAAACACGGTTGTTTGGTTTCCCTTTACTGAAGATTTGTTAGGTAAATTACTAGTGATGTTAATTATGACTATGAGCAAGTGAGTTGACATATGTTGCTATAAATTAGTTTCGTGATTACTTCTTCGGTGGTTTACGGTGGTAATTGCTTGGGGTTTCAGATGTTCTGCTTTCCCCGGGAGAGTTTCGATTGCTGACAGTGCAAGTCTGTTCGGAACATAAAATACTCTACGACAAAACATTTATCATATGATAAACGGGAGTTGATAGATAGGCTTACATGTTTCGTTATTTAAAAATAAATGGTTTTCGGTGTGCTTGATTCGGGGTTCGATTCCTAGTGTGAGCTAGACGTGTCTGAACTCGCAAGTTTGGTTCTCGGGTTCAACTGCATCCAAAATCTTTGAGTTTAACGTCCCACCTTATGTATGTTAGACTAAGGGAGACAATAGTTAAAGCAAGTGGATGATGATGCAAGAATTGGTGGAATGAGAAAGTGGGAGGAAACAGGAGTATCCTGAGAAAACCCACGAGCACGGTGTTGTCCACTACAAACTTACTTGGTCGCGGATCGAACCAGGGACCCCACGCATGAGAGGTAAGCGTTCTACCACTGAGCCAGCGTGCCTCCCCCCCTTAACAATTGCATCGTGCTGAATAATTGAAATTAAGAGTTTGTGAAAACGAGCACTGCAAGTGGATAGCTAGAGCTTGAGTCCGAGCAGATACGAGCCCCATTGAGAAGGGAGAACCCGAGTTCTTATCAACCGCGTTCCCAAAACTAGTACAAGATCCATCTATAAAGACCATAATTGAGAATAGTGAGCCTAAAGCCCGGTTAGAAAATGGTCATCTCTGATGTACGCACAGCATTTTTGTCATACTTACAGCAATTTTAAAGTTGTGTTTCTTTATTGAACTTTAGTTACTCATTCCAGCGCCTAAGTTACATGAGACGGTGGATCTAAAATGTAGGTTAGAGTTCGAACCATCGTAATTCGTTCAATGCTGTCGCATCGGAAATCGAGCCAGACTCGGAGCTAAAACACGAAGACACTAAAAGGTCAGCGTGAACGCCTTTGGTGCGAGAAACACGGGTTCGATTTCTGGTGGAGCTTATGTAGTTTGGATCCCATGCTAAGCTGTATGTCTACGTCTCATATAGCCTCGGTGCTTTCAAGGGATGCTAAACTCTAACCCAACAACCAACAAAAACAAGGACTCGAGATAATTTTAAGGTGCTTATTGACTATTCATTTTGTGTAGGGCTATATGTTTATTTAAAGAGAGATTAATGGAATCAGTTGAGTCTCAACGCTCGCAGATATCTGGTGAAAAACGAGAGACATCTTTCTTTCTTTCGTAAAATTCCACTGTATTCGCAGCTCAGGATTTATGAAGAAATTACGTTTTTTAAAAACAAAACCAAATTTCTAAAGTCAATGGTTCCAAAAGTGAGCCAATAGGTTTATTCCTTTATTGATATACAGTAAATTAGGGAAATAAAGATTGGCTTATTTTTATTTATTAGCATTTTGTATCTTTTAAATAATTATTTAGGATTCTTTGGTTTCGTGATTTTTGTTTGACCATTTCTGCGATTACAATTGTAGCATTGAATTCTCAAATATTCAATAATAATAATAATAATAATAATAATAATAATAATAATAATAATAATAATAATAATAATAATAATAATAATAATAATAATAATAATAATAAATTATTATTATTATTGGAGGAAAATTTTCCTTATTTCATCCCATTTGATCCGCCCTTGCTCACAACATTTTGCCGTCAATAGCAACAGAACAAGATGATTAATTTGAGTACGATTTTCAGTAATAATATTGCAAAAATATAAATCAGTGTTTGGACATTTTAGAAACAAGTTTTGGTCATTGCTTAACATGTCCAAAAATGTCTTGAAGTGTTCTATTAGTTAAGATAAAATGTCTAGTATGTGTTCTAATAGTGGTTAATAGGAACTGCCCTCAGAGTGTTCAAGTGAACTTCTGATGTGTTCAATGAATATACGGGCAGAAACGACTTGTAAACGTGTAAAGTATTCTAATACTGTCTAAAAGTCGTTTCTGTGGCGTTGTCCTTGTCGCCATTGGACACATTAGAAATTCAGGTATATTTTTAATGCACTGAGGGCAGTTCCTATTAACAGTTGTTAGCAGGCATTTTAGACTTTTCTTGTTCACTGATGGATAGTTATTGAACATATTATTTCGAGTTCAGGTACATTTTGAACACTCTGAGGACAGTTCCTATTAAGCACTGTTAAGAGACATTTCAGAGAACGCTTCAGGACATTTTTGGACGTCAAATAATTATCAAAATTCTTTCTTTTTTTTTTTAAAGGACGAAATCATGTTTAAACAATTTTTCCAGTGAAATATAGAGTTTATTTATCTGTAAATTACTGAAAACAACACTAAGATCGATAATTTAATTTCGAAGTTATTGGCAAAATAAAAAGTTATACTGGCAACTGCTTTGTACACAAATCGTACAGTTCACAAGAGAACACGTGCTTTAAGTGGAAGAAGACTCGTTGTAACAAATGATTCTTAGTTGTTCTCCTTAAGTAAAGCAAAGTAGACCAAAAGAGTTTAACTGTTTCCGCTCGTATAATTGCATTGTAATCTTCATAAAGATATTACGTCGTTTTCCCACAATATTTCAACATTTACAATGCGGTGGAAATTATGTCACACCGTGTTCATTGTCTTCATACAATTGGTTAATTTCATTGAATTATTGTTTATTTCCTCTAAAAACATAAAAACGACAAATAAAGAGTCAATATTATCCTAATGATTAATTTTCTTTGACTAATTTCTGATAAGTACTGATAAAACAGCAGCTATTTTTTCTTTTATCCTACTATTGAGATCCTTACGTGCGAATAGCAATGTTCTGTTCAACATTTTATTAGTTTTCTTTATTGTGTTGTATTTGGAAAATCCCAACTTGTTTTAATGTTTGATTTTAAGACGTCTTCATGGTTAAATCGTATGCCTGATTATTAAATTAAAACTGAATTGATTTACGCCTGGTTTTCTTGTGTGAGAAACAGGGTCGTACAGCAACCCAGGGGCCCACCAGGAAGGTACTTTCTAGGGAGCTCACTCACATGTACGTACTGCTTTCTCCCCTGACAATAAAAGGGAGTCCGGGAGTGTCACTCGAATCAAGTATGCGGAAAAGTATTTAAAACTTTTTTTTTTTTTTTTTTTGGCAGTATCCATATTCTTCTCTTGCAACTGTACAATCAACTGCAAAGCTCGACTACTTCACATCTCTCCCTAAAGTAACAATGGTGCACCTGTGCAATGAACCCCTCATAGGCGCCCCTAATGCATATACGAATACATATATGAAACATCAGAAGTGATTTATAATTTATACAATGCAACATTTCTCCATTGTCCTGTATTATCACTGACCACGAGGGCTCCAAAAATTTTAAAAATTACTGAAAACATTTTCACCATAAAAGTTTAAAGAACATGGCATGAATCACTCCTGGACCCTCTTGAACATGTTGAGAGAGGGCCCATCATAAAAGTTTTTGATGGGGCCCCTTTGTATTTTCCCGTTCCAGGGCCCCCAATGGTCTTAATCCGGCCCTGTATATTTTGTATACGGAAAACAATGGTGCTGTAAAATGTAAATTATTATTTAGTTTGAAGTTTTGTCATCACTCGAGATTTCAATTGAGCTGAATACTTAAATATTAGCAAAATTATGAAGCAGAGTGGAAAATCAGGAACCTTTCAAAGGTTGAATTACGAAAAATGTGAAAGGCTATTTTCGCAACATCATGGGCTGGTAACGCTGGTCTGGAATTAGCTGATTGTATTGCTGCTACTCGACGTGTTATAGTCCTCCATTCCGTTACTCCCGTATATGAGGAGAGTGTAACGTGTGCTTTTTCGTATATACAGGATGTTTCAAAACAACACCAACAACGTTTTGGAGGTGATTCCTGACATGAAGATAGGACAAAAACTATAGACCAACCTGGATGCACAAATGCTTCTTTTCGGAGTTATGGGCTACTGAAAACATGAAAAAATGAATTTTAAAGGTACATAGCTCCAAAACTGTGGGACCTACCATAGTCGGGTCAAGACCACTTAAAAACTAGTACGTGCGCTATCCAAATATCTAAGTGTCAGAATCCTGCAGTACTTCTACAACAATTTGTATAGAGATAGTTGGTGAGTACTTCAAATGATATGCTTTTAGCCAAACTCCCTCAATAATGTTGCGTGAGTGCCTTAGAATACTGAAACATGTGTCTTCGGATAGCGCACATATTAGTTCCTAAGTGAAGTCTTGAACGACTGCGATAGGTTCCATAGATTTGAACTAGGAACTCTTGGAGTTCATTTATTAATGTTTTTGGCAGCCTATAACTCCGAAAGGAAATATTTGAGCACCAAGGTTGGTCTATGCTTTTTGTCTTATCTTGGTGTCAGGAATTACCTCCGAGACCCGGGTTCGATTCCCGGCGGGAACTCATATGGTTCGGATTCCACGTTAATCAGTAGGTCCACGTCTCATATTGCCTCGCTGCTGAAAGGGACGCTAAACTAAAAATCAATCAATCAGGAATTAGCTCCCAAATGTTGTTGGTGTTGTTTTGAAACACCTTGTATACCGCTACTTACGATAAGAGGCGGAAAGCCCATTGGGAAATTTTCCAGTTTTCCGCCTGGCCAATACTGCCCTGGTGTGTAAGGGCCTGGGTTCGACTCACATGGTCACAGAATTTTTGATTCAGTTAAATGAGTAAAGTTATTTTTTGTATGTAGAGCCGTTTCATCCATCCGCTCATGTTGGTAATGAAGAATAGTAAGAGAGCTATTGAGGATGTATGTAATCTTACAGGATACTTTCATTGTGCCGTTGAAAGAATTGTGTCAAGTTGTTGAAGGTCAGTTCATGTAGCCTGGCAGGTGGACGAAGATAATAATGCCACCTGCATGGCAGTTGACGGTATCACTCTGATAAGGAACTGTGCAACCAATGAGGAACAAATGTTTGCGTCTGTTATCACAATGAATTAAGTGTTTATTGCATGTCTTCAATTTCAGAAATAAAAAAAGGTAGTCCCAACAATAAAACCATCCATCTTCTATCCGGAAAAGTTTCACCAAGATTCCTTCTTGTTTTGTGTCATCCTGTACGCCATCTTCTGTAACTAAAGGAGACAACCTTGACTGGTTGATTCTTGACAAAAGCAACAAACGATCTCTAGGCAGAACATTCTCCAAGTTCGGAATAAGTATTTTTTTATGTTTATGTTGTGTCATTCGATTTTTTTTTTAAAATTCTTCGTCAGTGAAAATTCTGACATGAAGTTGCAATATGCCTTCTAGGTTGTCGGGCTAAAATAATAATAATAATAATAATAATAATAATAATAATAATAATAATAATAATAATAATAATAATAATAATAATAATAATAATAATAATAATAATAATAATGTAGAGTACAAAATATGCTTCATATCGCTTGCTATATTCGCGCACTCTACACATTCTTAACTAATAGACACAAATATATTATTGTTTAGTTAAAGAACAGAGAACAAAATCGCATTTCAGAATTTACTTCCTGGGGGTAGTCTCTCAAGAAAATAATAACACTTATTCTCTCATAGGCATCATTACAAAGCAAGAGTTCAGTGACTCAGTAGCAGAATGCCCACCTTTGTTGTGAGGGACTCTAGTTGGATCCTAGGTTATTGGGTAACATTGCTCAATTGGTATTCTGACTTAGTGTTTCTTCCAGACATACTATAGGGGAAACTTTACCTTCCGGAGTTGCGAAACTTCTCCTCCACAAAGGTTAAACAGATTATTCGCTATTACATGTCAATATGGTACAGCCCGTCCTGTATCAAATAGTTTTCCAGTGTAGACTTCTCATATTTTCATTTGTTGTCCTGTACCATATTGAAATGTAATAGCGAATAATTTGTTTAACCTTCCCCTTCCCACGCCGGAGAATTTTTTCTGGAAGAAAGCCTGTTCCGATTTCCTTCCATTTTCTTGTTTCACCAATCTTTCTAGTAAAATATTATATGAACAAAAACACCAGAGGTGCAAAAAGTGCAGCCAAGTTCGTCAGCCCCAAAAAGTGTTGAGATGAGGATGGATGAGCCATTGAGCCAAGTTCCTTGGCCACTGCATCTGAAACGAACACTGGAACTTGGCGCGAGGTGTCTAACATATTCGAATACATTAAGATGTCTGTTCCTAGTTTCACGGCCGAGACATTTCAGGCCTAAGGCTAGTGGTGACCCCCAAATCCACCACGATCACAAACACCACCCCTAAGGCTCGTTATCATCATTTACTTTGACACTTCGTAGAGGAATATAAGTTTTCCTTGTCTGGGTTTCGAACCACCAATCTTACTGCAGTATACTGTATATGTGCCTTAGCGCCTTAGCAAAGTTGATATTCCTAAGATTGATGGTGGACCCAAACCCACCACTATCCCTAAGGTTCCTTAACATCATTTTCCTTGACACCTCGCGCCAAGTTCCAGTGCTCGTTTCAGATGCAGTGGCCAAGGAACTTGGCTCATCCATCCTCATCTCAACACTTTTTGGGGCTGACGAACTTGGCTGCACTTTTTGCACCTCTGGTGTTTTTGTTCATATTTCATTTCTTTTTGTAGTTCACCATGTCAATATCGTATATTGGAATTCTCAATTGTGGCATATTGCTGGATTTAAATTTAAAATTGTACATTTTTAAAGGAGTCATTATGTGTTACATACAACATTAGTTCTCAAGGGCTCTCCCACCGGGAATCGAATCCAAGACCTGTACAAGAAAGGCGCACATGCTAGCCACTAGAACAGCGGGGAGGATTTATTCTATTAAATATCTGTCAGAGAGATGTCCGAACGAGATTCCAATTCATTTACCCGAACTACAAAATCACGAAAAGTACGAAGAGTATCAACAGGGCCCAAACCCCTTGATGCTGAATCCTCGCTGCTACATCACTAGACATAGCTGGTGTTTCAATGTACCTAGTTGTTCTCTACCTTTTCACATTGCGAAATTACGGAGTTCATTACATGACGCGCATGTTGCGCAGTTTCATACAGCCTCGGGTTTTCCTTCCAATGATATACACCTTTCAAATAGCTTGTAAATTTAATAATATTTGCCACCAACATATCCTAACTTTATATAAAGCTACATGAGCTGGCATAAATTAATGGGGTTCTTCCGGTTGACGTGGAAAGTTGAAATGATGAAGAGGGATGAAGAATTTTCCCATGTTATTTAAATGGGTCTTTTTTTTTTTTTTTTTTTTGACATATAATGTTATGTTTTAGGAACTTGGAATTGGAATAAAAAATTGAAATTCGGTATGCTTGTACGTTTTATTAGTATTACCTAAGTAAATCAGTAAAAATAAACAATTCCAACTTTAGAGTGGTTTTATGGGGAACTGAAAAATCTTTCCCATGGTACGTATTTATATAGGACACCTTTTACACCCCAAAATTATACGGCACTTCCTTTAGGACTACAATGATTAAATTGGACGTGATTGTAGTTTTTCGGAACTAACCAACAGGAAAATTGCTAAAATTGAATATTTTTAATTTTTAAGGAGTCTAAAGGGAGATGAAGAAATCACCATGTTATATAAATAGGCGTTTTCCCGGAATACAACATCTTATCTTTTAGATAGTTGAAATAGGAAAAGAAACTTGAAATTCGGGAATTGTAAGCTTAAGAGGTGTGAGGAAGTAGGCCGAGCAAATGCGAGGGTGTGGGGGCGAACCCCCGGAGAGCAAATTCAGGAAATAAGAAGAGCAAAGGCACGAAATTCACTGTTGATTAAAAGGTTGATACGTAAGAGATTCTCACACTGTTCACAGATAGAGACACGAAGTATCAAGAACATTTTTAAATAACGACTGTGGTAACTATAATATAACTCTGGTACCAATATATTTACGAAATTGGTTACATTTTAATGCTAGTCTCACATAAATTCGAACAATTGGATTTCTCATTTCTTCCAAAACTTCATTAGTTTTAAACATTCTCACCTCTACATTATCTTACTTATCAAATTAATTTCAATATCTATTTAATACCAATGACTGCAATAAAGGAAAAATGTTCACAGAAAAAAGACAAAATATTGGCTTTCTTTGTGTGGGTTTCCAACCACGAAATTTACGGCAGTATGTACGTGTCAGCCCACGGTTTAAAAAGTTAACTGATTCACAGAACGTGCCTCATTAACTTGCTTAACTACTTATTACTAGCTTTCACTTATTTTACTCGCACACTGAGAAAAACTGTATGTGGCGTATGTAAAAATGTTTGTTACATGTGTAAATCCTGTAGTTGTTGGACTTAACATACACTAAACGTATAACTGAAAAAGTATATTTGAACGTACTTTCCGTATAAGTGTTCCGAATAAACGTACTTCCTACACGAACGAAAATACTTTATGTAGGCGGTCAGGATCTCACATACAGATGGCCGTATGTAACTTATAGCTGACGTACGTAATGTACGGAAGACTGTTAGATGTCAGACATCCTGCAACGACATTGTGTAACATCTAAGCGGGAAAGAGGGCAGTACGTATGTAGCATATGGATAACGTATGTTAAGTATTGATTTCTGTAGTAAACATAAGGATCTCGTATATTTGTACACTATACCGCTATCCGGATAACGGATTTTTCTCAGTGACCTTAGCTCATTTTTCTATTAACCTAGAACGACAGGGACACGAACACAGAAACATCGAGGAGAGTCAAGATTCCAAAGGCTCTCCCACCGGGAATCGAACCCAGGACCCCATACACCAAAGGCGCACGTGGTAGCCAATACACCAGCGAGGAGGGCACCAACTCGACAACTCAGACGATTGACAATATTATCACTATGCACATGATGTGTTCAATAACGGAATCGTTCCCGATTTCTGATTGTAAGGACAGTTATTTTGCTAATGAAAAAATTTCCGTAGCAAATTCCTCAAATTTCATTTTCAAGCCGTTATAGTGTACCTTAATGGGGAGTTTCGCATCTTTATCTCATTAAGATGTACCTAATGGCTATGTACAGTTTTTCGCCCATAGCAAATTCCATAGCACATTCCTTAAATTTCGGATATTTTTCATATTGAAGCCATTATAAGCTACCTTCATGTAGACATTCACATCTTCATCTCATTGGGAAGTACCTAATGGCTACGGACAATTTTTCGTCTATAAAAAATTTCCCATAGCATATTCATCACATTTCGGACTTTTTCCATACTCAGGTCATTATAAGATATCTTTATGCAGAGTTTCACGACTTATCTCACAGGAAATACAAAATCAATGTGATGAGCGAGTGAGTGAACCGATTTCTGCTTGACTAAGGACAGTTTTCACCAATAAAATTTTTCGATAGCACTTCCTCAAATTTCGGACATTTTCCATACTCAAATCATTACAAGGTACCTTTATGCAGAGATTCATCCTTCTACCTTATTGGGAAGTACCTAATTAATGCTATGAATGAGTCAATCAGTGAGTGAACCGATTTCTGCTTGGCTACGGACAGTTTTCACCCATAAAAAATTTTCTTTAGTACATTACTTAAATTTTCAAACCTTTTCCATACTCAAGTCATTATAAGGTACCAATATACAGACTTTTACGTCAATATTTCATAAACAAGTACTTAATCAATGTGACTAGTGAATGAATGAACCGATATCTGCTTGGCTAAAAATAGTTTTTCACCCATATAAAATTCCCATTGCACATTCCTCACAATTAAGACTTTTTTCTCACTCAAGTCATTATAAGGTACCTTTATGCACAGCTTCACGTCATTATCTCATTGGAAACTAACGAATCAATGTGATGAGTGAGTGAATGAACCGTGCTTTGCTAAGGACAGTTTTTCGACCATCAAAAGTATCCAATATCATATTCCTCACATTTCGGAATTTTTTCACACTTAAGCCATTATAAGGTACCTTTATGAAGAATTTCACGTTTATATCTCATTGGAAAGTACCTAATCAGTTTGATGAGTGAGAGGACGAACATATTTTTGTTTGACTAAGGACAGTTTCTCGCCCATAAAAAATTCCCATAGCACATTAATTACATTTCGGACTTTTTTGTACTCTAGTCATTATAGGGTGCTTCTATGCAAAGTTTCACGTCTATACCTCATTGGGAAGTACCTAATCAATTTGATGAGTGAAACGATTTTTTCCTGGCTAAGGACAGTTTTTTGCCCATAAAAGGTTTCCCATACCACATTCCTCAGATTTCGGACTTTTTCCATATTCAGGTTATTGTAGGGTACCTTTATGCAAAGCTTCAGGTTTCTATCTCATTGGGAAGTACCTAATCAATTTGATGAGTGATTGAGTGAAACGATTTTTTTCCTGACGAAGGACAGTTTTTTGCCCATAAAAGATTTCCCATAGCACATTCCTCATATTTCGGACTTTTTCCGTGCTCAAGTTGTTCTAGGGTACCTTTATGCAAAGTTTCAGGTTTCTATCTCCTTGGGAAGTACCTAATCAATTTGATGAGTGAGTGAGTGAAACGATTTTTTTCCTGGCTAAGGACAGTTTTTTGCCCATAAAAGGTTTCCCATAGCACATTCCTCAGATTTCGGACTTTTTCCATACTCAGGTTATTGTAGGGTACCTTTATGCAAAGTTTCAAGTTTCTATCTCATTGCGAAGTACCTAATCAATTTGTTGAGTGAGTGACTGAATCGATTTCCTGCTTGGCTAAGGACAGTTTTTTGCCTATAAAAACTTTCCCATAGGACATTCTTCAAATTTCGGACTTTTTCCATACTCAAGTCATTACAAGGTACCTTTATGCAAAGTTTCGGGTTTCTATCTCATTGGGAAGTACCTAATCAATTTGATGAGTGATTGAGTGAAACGATTTTTTTCCTGGCGAAGGACAGTTTTTTGTCCATAAAAGATTTCCCATAGCACATTCCTCAGATTTCGGACTTTTTCCGTGCTCAAGTTGTTCTAGGGTACCTTTATGCAAAGTTTCAGGTTTCTATCTCCTTGGGAAGTACCTAATCAATTTGATGAGTGAGGAAACGATTTTTTTTCCTGGCTAAGGACAGTTTTTTGCCCTAAAAAATTTCCCATAGCACATTCCTCAGATTTCGGACTTTTTCCGTACTTAGGTCGTTACAGGGTACCTTTATGTAAAGTTTCAGGTTTCTATCTCCTTGCGAAGTACCTAATCAATTTGATGAGTGAGTGAGTGAAACGATTTTTTTCCTGGCTAAGGACAGTTTTTTGCCCATAAAAAATTTCCCATACCACATTCCTCAGATTTCGGACTTTTTCCATACTCAGGTTATTGTAGGGTACCTTTATGCAAAGCTTCAGGTTTCTATGTCATTGGTAAGTACCTAATCAATTTGATGAGTGAGTGAATGAAGCGATTTTTTTCCTGGCTAAGGACAGTTTTCTGCCTATAAAAACTTTTCCATAGGACATTCTTCAAATTTCGGACTTTTTCCATACTCAAGTCATTACAAGGTACCTTTATGCAAAGTTTCGGGTTTCTATCTCATTGGGAAGTACCTAATCAATTTGATGAGTGATTGAGTGAAACGATTTTTTTTCCTGGCGAAGGACAGTTTTTTGCCCATAAAAGATTTCCCATAGCACATTCCTCATATTTCGGACTTTTTCCGTGCTCAAGTTGTTCTAGGGTACCTTTATGCAAAGTTTCAGGTTTCTATCTCCTTGGGAAGTAGCTAATCAATTTGATGAGTGAGTGAGTGAAACGATTTTTTTCCTGGCTAAGGACAGTTTTTTGCCCATAAAAGGTTTCCCATACCACATTCCTCAGATTTCGGACTTTTTCCATATTCAGGTTATTGTAGGGTACCTTTATGCAAAGCTTCAGGTTTCTATCTCATTGGGAAGTACCTAATCAATTTGATGAGTGATTGAGTGAAACGATTTTTTTCCTGACGAAGGACAGTTTTTTGCCCATAAAAGATTTCCCATAGCACATTCCTCATATTTCGGACTTTTTCCGTGCTCAAGTTGTTCTAGGGTACCTTTATGCAAAGTTTCAGGTTTCTATCTCCTTGGGAAGTACCTAATCAATTTGATGAGTGAGTGAGTGAAACGATTTTTTTCCTGGCTAAGGACAGTTTTTTGCCCATAAAAGGTTTCCCATACCACATTCCTCAGATTTCGGACTTTTTCCATATTCAGGTTATTGTAGGGTACCTTTATGCAAAGCTTCAGGTTTCTATCTCATTGGGAAGTACCTAATCAATTTGATGAGTGAGTCAGTGAGTCAGTGAGCCTGAAAACTGCATATTTTGGGGGTCCAGTACTCAAATATGATTAAAGGTAGGAATGTGAGATTTGGCATATGAGTACATGTGTGGGATATCTCCTTACATTGTAAATTTCATGTTTCTACCCTTAATAGAATCGTTTTTACAAAGCCTCGAAATCGGCGATTTTACCCAAAACTCTTGTTCGTGTATAATATGCTTACGGCAGTGCAGGCCAGTTTTTATTTTCTTCGCGGAACTTGGCTGCCATGCACTGCCATGCATGTTGGTTTGTTGGTCTTTTTATTTTTTCTAATGTTATAAATGTACCGTACAGATTTTCTTTCATTTGTTGTAAAACATTTTCTTCTGGAAAACACACTTCTTTTAAAAATAAATTATTGAAACATCTCAATAGATATATGATGGCCACATAGTGTTTGATATAGTTTTATGACTCACGGGGGTCCTTTTGAACTTCGGATTTTGATAGTTATAAGTTCCCTCTTTTTCTTTCCATGGAATTTAATTGGGTCATTGCATGGTAGTGTTTACTACAAATTGTATTTCAATAAACTGATAGCATGAATTACATGAATCACTTATAATAATACTAAATCATTATTCAGGGAGAGATTTAGTTGTGCTCAGGAGATTGGAAGACAGTTGGATTCCGAGAGACTGAAGGTCATTTCGAGAGGATTAGAGAGCCTACTAACTTGACACAGTTCTTCGTTCAGCATTAGCTCCCCAAGAAAAAATGAAAATGAAATGAAATATTTTAGTTTTACG